>NC_045704.1:10306321-10909723 GCF_009834535.1 Camelus ferus | reverse complement strand
ATGATCCTTGGAGAAGAGCTTTGCTACTCTGAGTACTTTTGTACAGTCTTTCACTGTATGTCTTCAGGTCTTGTGTCAGTACTAAAGGATGCATAAAATCACTCCCATCTATTTCAGAAATGTTGGTTTGGACACTAGAAGAATTTCCTAGAAGTGGTGAAAATGAGGCACTCCTGTTGCCCGTCTTGTCAGCTTCATTAAAAAAATCAATTTTCTCTTCACTTTTAAAAATATGCAGTTCATTCTGAAAGCTTAATGCAAGTCTGTTTCCCCTGGGCTCAGTCCCTGCACCACTTGTGGCACGTTGGTCTCCCTCTTCACGCAGATTTCCACTACCATTTACAGACGTTCCTTTGTGATTTCTTTCCTCATCTCTCTGCTGAGAGTCACTGTCATATGCATTTTCCTGAATGCTCCTGGGGTCAAAATGTTTTCTTTCAGTCCTTTCATGTCTTTCTGTCATTGCTGTTTGGAAAAATTTTCTATCCATGTTTACCTTTAGTTGTAATTTCTTGATCACATGTATACGAGACATATCTATAAAGAACCATAGTATCCCATTCATTAAAATTCATTAATAAATGTTTCACATTAAATACATGAGAGTACACTAAAACTAGTACTTATACCAAACAGAGTTATGAACCTCCCTAGCATAATCTTATAAATGTTAGGAACACACAAAAAAATAAAATTCTTTACCGAAAATAAAGTGATCAAAGGTAATTCTTATAATTTTAGGGCAGCCTAATTTCAAACAACCTATGACAAAAGGACACAAATGAAACAGTTTTACTATGAATGAATGTATTTTATCGTAACTCCAAAGCACATGCCAATTAACAGTAGATACTGCTGTTTCATAATTAAGGATGAAACTATTATGCTAAACAGAATTACCATACTTATTGTAAAGGAAGAAACTCTAAGGAACAGAAAATAGCCTGTGAAAGCACATAATTTAAATCTAGCATATGTAACTAATACCTGAAATTCATGGCCGTTTAGAACAGGGAAACAAATTCAGTAGAGAAAAAGTTAAGAATTTCACAAACAAATTAAAAATAAAATTTTTTTTCCAAAATGCTTCCTAAGAAAGAAAATACACCCATAAGTTGGGGAGATCAAATATTTCCTTCAAGAGTTTTCAACAAAAATAAACTTCTGTTTGCCCAGTGAACTCTCCACTGTGAAAAGAGGACCCCAAACACTATTAATGCTGTGGCTTCCTCTCTGCCCTCTGAGGGCTGACCTGTGCGCACATTTCTCTAACATTCTGACCCACTGGGGTATTTGTTGTTTGTTTTGATTTTTCCTATTTTCAAGTCATGTCCCATAGTTTAGGGCTGTTTGCTATTCTCCCCCAAAATGGAGATAATATTCAGATCAGAAAAAGAAACCCGTGCCTATCTGAAGGAAGAAATGCAAAATCCTCTGTCTTTTCTAGAAACACAACTCTCTTGTTTAGCTGAGGAGTGAGGACTCTCCAGATGTGTCTAGGAAAATGTTTGATAACTTCCCACCACATGCCTCCTGAATATATAAAAAACAGTGTGGTATTCAGATATCTAGCTCTCTTCCTAACAATACAGAGTAAAAAGCCAAGGTAGAAGGTAGAAGACAGGAAATTGGGAATTCTTTAAGTTTGCCACTGAGCTTTATTTATAATTCAGCCCTGGAACAACCCCTCATACAACATGAAATGGGCAGATCATCTGAAGAAACGGTCAGTTTAAAGTCACTGTACTATATCATGACTGAGACAACAGTACTTTCAGATTAACCAAAACAGGGGCTGTCAACAGGCACACAGGGGAAAATGCAAATACCCAAGAGCAAATCTCAACGTCAACAGGGAAGTTCTCTCACCCACAGACAGCAGGTTCCTATAGGTCTCCAACATCACATCCCTGTACAAGGCCCTCTGAGCAGGGACCAGGCATTCCCACTCCTCCTGCGAGAATCTGATGGCCACATCCTCAAAGATTAGCTGTTCCTGAAATGAAACGTATTACACCAAGGGGTAAAGAGGAGAATTCTTATCTCCATACAAAGTGAAAAGTGAGAAGGGTAAGGATTGTTTCTGGTGAAGTAAGTATTCTGACAGATGGAAGTTAAGTATTTGGAGCAAGTTGTGTCTCCCCGTTTTATTTTTTAATTTTTTTTTTCAATTCTTACATGTCTTCCTAAGAGATTATGATATCATTCAACTAATAGTGATTTTTTTTTTTGTCTGTGTGGAGAATCCATGGAACACATGTATCAAACTCAGTGAAATGTCTATGCCAATGCAGTAGATATTCTGTCCTACACACAGAGTGACAGTCAATATCCAGATGAGCTACAGAATGAGCAGTGTCTTCAGAGATGACAAAGTCCACATTAGCTTTATAGAAATGTGAAAATTTCAATTATGATGGTGATAATAACAACGATTAACAGTGTTGGAATACTTCCTATAGGCTAAACATTCTTCAAAATAAGTAATTTAATGGCATGAATTTGTTATCAACATATTATCTCATTAGGAAAGATCTGTTCCCTTTTTACAAGGGACAAAACTGTGTCAGAAACACACTGAGAAACTCAGCTCAAGAAGCTAAGAAATGTCACAGCAAGCACCTGAACTCAGAGGGTTGGGCTCTGAAATTCAACCTTAGGAATCAAACAATGAGTTACAGAGAAATCCTGGACAGGCTTTGGAGAAATGGAAACCCTACACTGTTGGTAGGAATGTAACTTGGTCCAGCCACCATAAAACACACTACAGACATCCCTTAAAAACCTAAAAATAGACATACCCTTTGATCCAGCAATCCCACTCCTGGGCACTGATCGGGAGAAAATTCGAATGCAAACAGAGTCATGCATCCCAATGTGCACAGCAGCAGCATTTACAGTAACTGAGCCATGGAAGCAACATAAATGTCCTTTGCCAGAGACTAAATAAAGGTGTTGTGGAATATATAGAGTGAAAGAGTACTGAGCATTAAAACAATAATTAAATGCCAGTGGCAGCAACACGGATGTGCCTAGGGATTATCATACTAAGTGAAGTAAGTCAGAGAAAGACACATATATATGCTACCACTCATAGTGGAATCTAACAAAATGATAAAATTGAACTTATTTTAAAACAGACACACAGACATAAAAAACATATTCATGGCGACCAAAGAGGAAAGTGGGGGAGGGATATACATCAGGAGTTTGGGATTAGCACATACAAATTACTACAGATACAACAGAAAAACAACAAGGTCCTACTGCATATAGCACAGGGACTATATTCAACACCTCAAAATAATCTTTAATGAAAAAGAATTTCCATATGCATGCATAACTGTTATCACTCAGATGCACACCATAAACTAACAGAAGACTGTAAATCAACTGTAACTCAATTTTAAAAAAGGAAACACTGGATGCATTCCTTCTGAAATTACAGTTGAGTGAAGTGGCCTGGTCGGGGCTCCAGCCTCTCACCACTGTACCATGTGCCTCAGCAGGGACCAACAGAGGAAGCAATGAGAGGAAAAACAGACAGGGAGTGACACAGAGACACAGACACAGAGGGAGTGTGTCAGAGAGTGGGAACTGTTAACTGTCACAAATCTAAGGAGAGGGAAAAGCTAAAACTGAAAGGGTGGGAGAAGCCATCCCACCTAAAGAGAGCAGGCGACTACACTGTGGGGCCAAATGACATCCTTCAAAGTCCAACAGCCCCCATTCCTGAATGCTCAGAAGGCTGCCTTCCATCACCCCAAAGATAAAGTATGTTCTGTCCTGGGTGTGTTCGCCCCAACAAACTAACAGCCCCAGGTAACACCCAATCTCACACTAGCTCAGAGTGGCTTCTTTCAGGCTGGTCCCCAACTTATCCATCATAAATCCCACAGCCCTTCACAACCCTGAGATTCTTACCTCACCTACAGCCAATCAAAAAACTTGGGCACAGCCCCCAACCCATTGAGCTCACCTGCTCCTCCGCCCCACCCCGAAAAAGACCCTGGACTTTCATCTCAACACTCACACAGGCACACCTCGTGTGTGTGCTCCACTGCTGTCTATGGCAGTGTAATCTGATACTTTCCTTTTCTATTTCCAGTTTTTGTCTCTGGTAAATTCTTCTAGCACCCATGCACCAGTCTGCTGTGTTCCCCAACATAAACTGTGTTTGAGAACATGACAAAATAAAGATAAAAAATGACACAGAACACAAAAGATATTCCATAAAGTTAAGAGTCCGTTCACCAAGAAGATAAAGGAATTCTATGTTTATACCTAACATTAGAGCTTCCCCCAAAATGAAGCAAACGTGAACAGAAATGAAAGAAACAGAATCAGCTCAGAAATAGTTGAGGACTTCAGTGACCCAGTTTCACTTCTGGATGGAACCAGACTGAAGATCAAAGGAATCACAGGACCTGAACAACACTACAGACCGACTGGACATGACACACACGTACAGATCACTCCAACAGCAGCAGCAGAAAACACGTGCTTCTCAAGCACACATGAAATATCCTCCATGACAGAGCACATGTTAGGCCACGAAAGAAATCCTAACAATTTTAAGACACAGAGATCATAAAAGGTTAACTTGTTGTAATCACAATGAAATAAAACTAAAACAGGAGGAAGAAAAAAGAAAAATTCTGCAAAATATGGAAACTAAGCAACTAATTCTTACACAATCAATGGCACAAAGAAGAAATCACACGAATATTCTTGAACATTTGGATAAAATGAAAAGACAACATGCCATAATTTATAGCACGCAGTGAAGGCTGTGGTGAAAGGGAAGGCAACATAGCAAAATGGTTACAACAAAATGCAAAAGATTTCAAATAAGAAAACCATTTTTACATCTCAAGAAAGTAGAAATAGAAGATCAAACTAAATCCAACTTTAGCAAAAAGAAAGAGTGAAATAAGATTTGACCAGAGAGAAGGAAAAGGAAATTAGAAACATTTAAATATCAATAAAGCAAGAGTTGGTGTTTTGAAAAAACTTAAATGGAAAAACCCTTAACTAGATAAGGAAAAAAGAAGGAAAAAAGAATGAAAAGCAGGTATGAAACAAAAGACACTGCAACTGATATGGGGGGAGGGTATCCCTCAAGTGGTACAGCACATGCTCAGCCCCCAAGAGGTCCTGGGTTCAGTCCCCAGTACCTCCTCCTCCAAGTGGAAATCAATGAAGAAATGTAAGTACCTCCCCCTCATAAAAAAAAAAAAACACAAATAACACAAGCAATTCATATGGAAGTCAGTTTTTCAAGGACTATAAGGGAATGCTATAAACAATAATGCCTACAAACCACATAATCTAGAACATTTTTAGAAACACACAACCTACTTAACCTCAATCATTAAAACATAAAAACAATTGAACTGAATTATGACTAGAGAGTCTCAAGTAGTAAGATCTCAAACAAAGAAAAACCCAGTATCAAATAAGTGCACCGCAGAATTCTACCATTTAAAAAAGATTAATTTCAAAAAAAAAAAAACTTCAATCCAGCAAAAAATTCTGCATGCAAGATCCTGAAACAAAACCCACAGAAAGACCCAACAAGAAAGGGGAACTAAAAACCAATACTCTCATGAATACTGATGCAAAATCCTTGACAAAGTACTAGCAAACCAACTTCAACAGCACATTCAAAATATCTGACTTCATGAGCAAAAGGATTTTATTCCTATAAGGCAAGGGGAACATAATATACAAAAATCAATTCATTTGATAGACCACATTAAGAGATGAAAGAAAAAAAAAAACACAAATCATCTCAACTCATCCATAAAAAAGCATTGTGAAAAATTCAACAACCTTTCAACAAATAAACACTCAACAAAATAGAAACAGTAAATGTTCTCAACAGAATGAATATCACTTATGGCATGGGCATCAGTGGTAGAGTGCATGCCTAGCATGCACAGGCTCCAGGGTTCAAACCCCAGTACTCAAGTAAGTAACTAATCAATAAACCAAACTACCTTCCCCCATGAGTGAAGAAAACAAATGAATATGATTTATGAAACACGTACAGCTAACATCATACTAAAAAGTGAAGGACTGGAAGTTTTCTCCTCTCAGATCAGGAAGAAGGCAAGGATGTACTCTCTGCACTACTGTTTTAAAAAGTACTGAAAGTCCTGCCAGTGCAATTAGACACAAAAAAGAAATCAAAGTCTCACAAAGTGAAAAAGAAGTAAAATTATCTTGTTTCTTATATGATATGGTTATATATTTATAACCTGTAAATATTCCACAAGAAAATTGGTACATCAAATAATAATTTTAGAAAAGTTGCACAATACAAAACCAACGTGCAAAAATCAGCTGCATTTCTGTATACAGTGGACAAAGTCAATGGAAAATTAGAGAAGAAAACTATTTAGTAAGTATTTAAAAAGGGATGAAATATTTAGGGAATACATTTGCCAAAAAGGGTAAGGATTTGTAAATTGAAAACTACTAAACATTCCTAAAAGAAATCCAAAAAGATACACATAAATGGACAACCTGTACTCATGCACTGCAAGTATTAATACTCTTGAAATGTCCAAACTACCCAAACTCTTCTACACATTCAGTGGAGTCATTATCAAATTCCAATGGCTTTCTCTGCAGAAATAGCAAAAACACACTAAAGGTTATATGGAATCTCGAAGGGCCCCAAATACCCAAAAAGCTGGAAGAAGAAACATGGAGGCCTCCTTTTTTCAGATTTCAAAGCATCCTACAAAGTAATCAAGATGGCACATTACTGGCTTAGACACAGGCACAAAAATCAATGGAAGAGAAGAGAATGCTCAGATACAATCCTTCACATCTATTTAAAATGTACTGACAAGGATGTTAAGATTGCAGAGTGAAAAAAAGACAGGCTCATAACAAATGGTGCTGGGAAACTGGGTATTTACCTGTAAAACAATGAAGCTGAAACCTTATGGGCCAAACAACACACCCAACACAGTGAACAGGAAAAAACAGAAGAATGGAGGTAATGAAAGTGATATAAAGAATTTCCAACCCTCAAACACTTAGATTTAGGAGGGAGGGTATAGCTCAAGTGGTAGAGCAGATGCTTAGCATACACAAGGTACTGGGTTCAATCCCCAGGACCACCTCTAAAAATAAATACTAAGCAAACCTAATTACCTCCCCCAAAAAAACTTAAAAAAAAAAAAAAAAGAAAAAAGAAACACTTAGATTTATTTCATAGTTTAAAATAGATGATGGAATAAAACACCCTCTATCACTTATATTTCTTAATTATTATGATTTCAGTCACTGACTCACTCATTTGGCTTCGATTCTCTGAGAAAAATTCACAACAAATTTCCCCTTATTGCTCTATTTCCAGATTTTACAAGGTATTTTGCACATTAATACCGACATCCACATGCAGCTACTGTTTATTTTCATGGAGGTACTGGGGACTGAACCCAGGACCTTGTGTAAATTTTTTTTTTTTATATTTTGCTTTATTTATATTTTGGTTTTATTTTGGGGGGAGGTAATTAGGTTTACTTATTTATTTTAAACATGTGCAGCTCCCTTATCTTGATTTATAGAGATTGGACAGTGCATCCAGATGGGCCACTACACAACCCTGCTGACCAACAGCACTGACACACCAGTTCTTTGAATCCACTAGTGTGAAGCCCTGCCCAGGACAATGCTCAGTGGAGACTCTTCGCATGTTCCAGGTCACTGGGTCACGGGGATGGAATCTAAGTGGAGATGACAAACACTGAGGAAAGGAGCTGGGTGACCGTGAATGTACAGGTGTCATGCAGGATACTTCAGAGTCAGACAAGATTAGCAAGTCCAAAAGAGGGCATTTTGGAAGGACAGACAAAATAATCAACTGATGTGATGTATATATACAATGGAGTACTACTCCGCCATAAAAAAGAATAATATGATGTCATGTGTAGCAACATGGATGACTGTGGAGTTCATCATTCTAAGTGAAGAAAGCAGGAAAAAGAAAAAAATACTATAGAATATCACTTATATGTGGAATCTAGAAAAAAGAGCCTAAAAAAAAAAAAAAAGACACATAAACTTGTTTACAAAAGAGCAACTGACTTACAGACATAGAAGACAAACTAAGGGGTTACCAGGGGGAACAGTGGGGTGGGAAGGGATAAATTGGAATTTCAAGATTTGCAGATACTAACTACTATATAAAATAGATAAACAACTTTATACTGTATAGCACAGGGAACTATATTCAATACCTTGTAGCAACCTATAATGAAAAAGAACATGAAAAGGAATATACGTCTCTGTGTGTGTGTGTGTGTATGAAGGTAACGTTACGCTGTACATCAGAAATTGACACAACATTGTAAACTCACTATACTTTGATAATAAAGAGAAAACTGAAAATATGACTTTACCTGAGAAGGAGCCATTCCTGACTCCTTTTCTTTCTTCTTCCTCTTCTTCCCGACTTCTTCCTCAGACAAGTGGAGTCTTCAGAGATCAATCTTTCAAGCTGAAAACATTCTGTTTAATGCTCCTAAAAAACATACCCACTTCCTGTGCCACAACCACACACATCGGGGGAACCTCACCACGTGCACTAAACAGTCCTCTTCTGCCCACTGTCACAGGAGGGACTCAGGACAGGAAACCACACAGAGGCCAACCAGGCACTTCTTCACATTTCTTGGTATCTCACTCCACTCGTGGTGAGGCCTACAAAGCGATTATTTGACAAGTGTACACACTGTGCAATAATTCTCACAAGAAAGTAATTTATACTTCTGTCAACTCAAGATTGCCATTTTGTCTCTATGTGGTGATTCCAAGTATACAGTCGCACTATGAGAGTAACTACAGTCAGCAGGCTGTACGTTGGATGTGCGGGTTGCACTATTTTATTTTACAACTCAACGTTTGTAACCTTTGGCCAACATCTCCCCGTTTCCCTCTCCACCCAGCCCTCAGGACAACCTTTACACTCCAAGGCTCTATGAGTCTTACATTTCAGGTTTCCAAGTAGTGCCCTTCTTCTGTCCTAGCACTGTCTTAATTCATGGCTGACATAAATTTTCTGTCCACCCATGTGTGAACAGACATTTTAGCTCATTCTGCATCTCAGGTGTCCTAAATAATGCAGTAATGCTCACTGCAGTGCAGATATTTCCCTGAATAGAACGATTTCGTTCCCTTTGACTATCTAGCCAGAGGTGTGTGACTTAAGCAAACAAACGCTAAATGTATTACATTGTAAAGCCATCAATCTGTATGACGCAGATTAGTCGTCCACATTCAACAACTCATCTGCCATCTGCATATCTGCATTCAGTTTGCCCCCTCAACCTGCACTGTGTGTTTCCATTTCATTCTTTATCTGTCTCCCTATTTCTTTGTGTCAGTATCTTTGTTCCCCTCTACCCTCCCTCTGTCCCTGCTGCGCTCCTGTCCCCTCCCTCGCCCCGGTCCTGCCCCACTCGGCAACGTGTTCCCCCTCTTGCTGCTCCTTCCCCCCAACCTTTCTGATTGCCCCGTATCTCCACGGATTTCTGCCTGATTCTTCCTCCACCTCTGCTCCCTGTCGGCCCTCCGGCTTACATCCCTTCTAACCTTTCACCCTCCCTTCCTCCCCACTCTCACACCCCAGGTGGCTGTGCCTCCTTCCTGCTCTTTCTCTTCCTCTGCTCTTCAAGTCAATAGCTGTCCTCTGTCCTCCGGGACCAGCATGCTTTGAAGGCCATGGTTCCAAGTCTTTTAAACTCTCTCCCACTCCCTGTGTGAAGCGCCTAACCGTCGTTAGTCACCCTGTCTTCCCGCCTTCCCGCCGACCCAGGGCCCCTCTCCTGCTGTGGCTCTCCAATGGCCGGAGATCCTGTTCCTTTATTCACATGTCTATTTTATCCACCTGCTACTTTAAGGGATAAATCTATTTACTATCGTTTTGCAAGTGCCTCAGCCATCCTAAACTACATCATCGATTTTCTACCATTCTTTTCACCTCAGTGTTTCTACTTTCCTCTGAGCTGCTCTCTCTCTGTTTCAACTGAACCCCTCGCCCAGGTACTTACGGACGAGTGAATAGGATGCCCGCTTCAACGGAGAGACCGTTTTCCAGCGGGGTGGAATTTGGGATGTAACAATACTGGGGGGGGAGTGTCACACGGCTGCCTCACGTCACCTCCCCCTATGTGGGGTGGGGGAAGGGCTGACTACGAAGGGGAGGCCCGCGGAGCAGATGCACAGCCCTGAGGACGCTGGGACAGAGGGGCTGGGAGGCAGGAGGTCTCAGGAGAGGGCTGGGCTCCCCAGCATACCGGGACCTGGGAGAGGACGCGGCCTCCCGGGAGCGGGGCGGCCGGCGTTGCTCTCCAGGGGCCAAGAGGGCGAGGCTGGGGACGCGAGGAAGAGGATGTTACACTGGCGGGGTCGGAGGAGGGAGTATAGGGTTCTTAGCAGGAAAATATCAGGAAAGGCAGTGTCTCCGTGACCGAATGCAAAAAAGCCAAGGGCAGAGACCAGCCTCAGAGCGGTTTCAGACCCAAAGGAAAAGATCCCCGACCTGTAGCGGCGCGTCCGGACTTACGTGGCCAGGGGGCCGGGTGCTGGGGCTCTAGGTTCGCAGTGACTCCCAAATCCTGAAGACGGAGGAAGGGGTCCGCGCAGTACAGATTTATATTAGAAAAAAGGAACTTACCCTCTGCTGTGTGACCTTTCCTCCGCGCTCTCCACTTCCGGGTCCGTAAACATCTTCACATCCGCGAGATGAGAGGCGGAACTTCCTGGGCGGGGCCTGGGTAGCTCTACCGGTGGGGCGGGGCTAAGAGGGAGTTAGGTTTACACAGGGACAGGCTGGAGGCTGGGCAGGGGACTCTGGGAGGCCAGGGGAGGAGATAATGCTTCACATTGTCTTGACCCCCTGGTTTTAAGTCCCTGAGTGGAAGAGTTTTCCAGTAAAAGCTTACAGTTACATGAGCAGCTAAACTTGGAAATAAGATGTCTTGCTCCTGAGGCTCAAGCAATCCAGTGGCTGGGAACGTGGGTCTCCAAGTGGTTGCTGTGGGGCCGTGGTTGGATCCCCAATTATTCCCTGCAAGTAGAATTCATTTAAGGCTGTTTAAGGTAAAGAGCTAGACTTGTCTCTGTATTATAAACTAGAATGAGAAATAGAAAACTCTCCCCTAGTAGAATGGGCCATTTCATACTGGCATGTACAAAAACAGCTTTTCCTTTTATCGTCTGACATAAATGCACAGCCTAAAAATTGAGAGTTAATGTTTTATTTGGCGGGAGGACTCGAGGCGGGATGACAGCCCCTCAGATAGGCTCTGAGGGACTGCTCCAAAGAGGTAGGAGAGGAGCTAGGATATATAGGAGCTTTACAACAAAGACCAGGTAGTTGGAACATTAAAAGATTACTTGTTATCTAAAGAAAATCAGGCATCTCAAGTTCAAGAATTTAGTGCTTTTCTATATATGGGAGGAAGCAAACATTTGGGCTCGCTGAAGTCATTCCTTTTACAAGCACCTAGGTATCTAGGTTCATTATTGTGTCCTTTATTATTGTGAGTCTGATGAGTGCACCATTGTGAGTGGCTGCAGAGGCAGGGTTGCAGGCCTGTCCTCACCGGAGGGCAGCGGCAGCCGCTGATGACTTGTGTTTAGCATTCTTTCTTTACTGATATGGTTGCAGTATTTTCATTCACAGTGCTCCCCCTTGGTCCTAAATTTGACCAAAATTTTGGGAAACATTTCATGACCACTTTTGTGCCACAGTGCTAGGAAGGCTAATTCCAAGATCAGGTGAAGAATCTGTTGTCATGCCACTCAAAGTGCTAGTTTTTGGATCAGGCCCTGTTGATCCTAAAAATTCTCTGGATCACCTGTCTTACTAGTCTATTATGATGCAGGAAATGTTTACCCCTTGTTGCTCATTCCCATACCTAGAATCACACTATAACAATTATTCTATGCAGGGTTATAAATTTTATGTTTATCCTTAAGATGTTTAGCCATCATCAATCTTGTTGGAGGCCTAGTTACACACTGGGAAATGTAAGAGACAACAATCTTATAAAATAGACAGGATGTAATAATACAGCTAGTAATGTTAATAAAGTCACGAGTAAGGATTTAATAGTTGAGAAGTTACATTTTTGGGTTAAAATTTTGCTTGTTTTTCTGATTGAGCTTGAGTGATCTTATAAGATAATTTATAATCATGGTCAGGCTGAGAGTGGGTGTTATTAATTGGCCAGGTGAGGTCTCCCACCTTGTAATGTCAACAGTGGCCTAAACAGAACTATAATTATAACTGTAGAATAAATTTTCTGAGGGCTGTCTAGTTAGAACCTTGGAGTTGGGAAACCCACCAAGGTAACACAGAAATACTAGATATAGGTAGTTTACCATAAACCTAACAATTGGAGTAGTTCATAATCAAAAGTATGAGCAATTATCAAAGTAATTGATATACAGGCCTGGTCCGGTGTCTTGAGTCAGCTGTTTACCTCAGATGTCGTCTTCTTTTCACCCTGGCCTGGTAGCTTCTTCTCCATTTCAGCACTGTTTTAAGGTGAGCAGTACTCTATAGGCCACTCCACTGCAGGGGTTTTTTGACTGGAAACTAGTCCAAAAGTCAGTTTCCTTCAGCTTTTGCTGTGTATGGTCTGGTTAAGAGTACCTGATAAAGGATCCTTCCATTCAGGTTGGAGATAATTCTTTTAGTCATGCTGCTTCCAACATGTATAATCCCCTGGTTGCAGGTGATGGGGCATTGGACCTTCATCCAAGGAAGGATTACTGAGCTTCAGAGACAAACCTAGAGTGTCCGTTTAATAATTCAATTAAACTTTGCAGCAATGTAACATAACAGTAAGGAATGATTTGGGAAGTGTCTTAGTAAATATAGGCCTCAATTAACAAAACTAGAATTTAATATCCACTAAAATATAATCTTTTTCTCTCTAAAGTTACCCTCATTTTTTATCAAATATAGCCAAATCAAGACTAATTTGTTTACAAGTTAAGTCTGATTATTTGATCATGTAGTCTCTTTTAAATTGGCTGTATTGGAACTTTTAATAAGGAATCTCAGGCTAGAATTTTAATGAAGTTTCCTATGGCCAGGAAAGCCACATCAAGGGCTTGTCATAGACTTTTGCCTTACAGATTTAGGTAAATTGTTTTCTTTTTAAGGTCCTTAAAATACCTTGAGATTCCTATACCTGTTAGGAGATGATCTTCTTAATTTATCTGATAGAGCCACTGGGGACCTAAGAGTTTGCAGTCTCTGGAGGGATCAGATAGAAAAGGTAACTGTTCCAAGTCTGCTTACATAGGTATAATTCATCAAATTGCTGTGAATCATAACTAGCTTAAGGAGAAGTGTTTCTTTATGTCTGGGAAACAGATTAAAAGCCAGTAATATTTCAGACAAAATCAAAAATTAACCATATTCATCAGTTTACTCAGTCCCATGTAACTAATCCTTTTGTTAACAGTTTTATGAAATCAGAGTTTTCATCAGACCTTTAAAATTTCTTACCTAGTTTAGTTCAGTGCAATAGTTTGAAATTTATTAGAAACCAGTAAGTCTCCTTGAAGAGAAAGCATTTTGCAAAATTATCAGAATAAAACAAAAACTGCTTATAAATGACAAAAGATTTCAAAGCGTGGTTAAACACCATTATACTGTAATCAATAAAAAAAAAACCTGGTCACAGTAACCAGAATTATGACTGGTAATATTTTAGATATACCAGAATTTTAGGGATTCCATATAATTTCTAGAATATCTATATTAATACTATTTTCTCATACAATATAACCTAGGAAGATTTATTATTCATTTGACATACTTCCCATGTTATTTAACATACCAAGTGAAATTTACTAGTTTAAAATCTCTCTTTGGGGAGTTTCAGGGGTCCCTCTGTATCACCCCAAAGTTAACTGGAGGTCAAAAGAACTTTAATCAGAATTTGATATTTGGGAAACTTGTTAAAAGGTTTCAAAACACTTGGTAAGATTAAAAGTATAGATCACTGTGAAAGAGTACCTACTCATTAACAAGAAAATATTTCAAAGGTAAATGTAGAACAGATCACTTAAGGGGTATAAGAAGCTTTACAATCTGTTACTGAAGGCAGATTAACATTTTAAGAAAACTTTGTCCTCTTAACAGAGAGAAAACTAAATCTACTCTTGTACCAGCTTACTTCTACGATTCATTTACTTTGACCAAATTTATTCTAAACTTAGCCAGTCCCGACCATGTACAAAACTGTTTTCTCAGGGTTCCTCTGCCACAAGCTTCCACAGCTTTCTATACTCATGTTATTTTGTCCCTTATCTTCTTTTTCATTCAGAAGTAACCAGCTTCAGGACAAAGCTACTATTTTCCATTAACAAAATATAACTCCATTCCTTATATCTTCCTTTACACATTCATCTTACTTTCCTAGGATACTGAGATGTTTCCCTTAATAGTAGAGAATAGTTCAGGGTGTCACCAACCATTTATTAATATTTCTAAACACCTTTAGTTTCTCTGTAAGAGGAAGTCAAATGTTAAGTAATTAATATTTTAATCCTTATTTTATCTGAAAATGGCATAGCTATTTAATAAATTCCCATCATTTAATTTAACACAACTCTAGAATTTAAAGATACCAAACATTTACAGAGATTATCTTAAGCATACATTTTAAAAAATATATTTTTAAACAATTTACCTAAAAGCTCTCATCTCATTTGCATTTAACTTACTCAGCATTTTATCACATTACTCTTTTTTTTTTTTTCTTTGACAAATCTGCAACAGATATAACAGGACCTTATTTGACTTTCATTAAACCTAGGTAGAGTAAAGGTATTATACTTAATATTGATGACTCTAAAGATGTATATATTAATTAGAACAAACTTAAACTAAATACCAAGTATTAACTTAAAATTGAATGTTTTCCAGTTCACATGAACATGAAAGTCAATTTGGTCAGTTTTTATTTTAGAAATATTTAATTTGTAAGCTCTAATTTTTAAGTCAATTAAGCAGAGCTCTTTGATTTTGATTTTTTTTTTTTTAGCAGTAGAAATATATCTATAATGTCTATACAGACTTGTAAACAGACAAAAGCTAGAGATCTCATAGCTTCACTTTAAAACTTACTTATGAGTTAGGTATTACAATATAAATTTATTGCTTATAAATAACAGTTGGAGGAAACTGAATTTGTTTGCTCAAATCACTAAGGCTTACTATATATGAAAAAGACATTTAAAATTTCTATTTGTCCTTGGCAAAGTCTGAAGGATCTGTCAGATTTCTGAGTTTTAAAATGCCAAAAAAATTTTTGGCCTTAAGTTTTATCTCATTGAGCTAATTAGGCTCAGTCCCTAGGTCACTGTTTGCTGTATTTATATTTCTGATCTGCAAGACAAAGACAGATGCTTCCAGTTGCCCAGAGAACTGGTCTGTCACCTAGATCCAATTGTATCTTCTTAATATGCTTTTGTGTATCAGTGAGAAGAGCTCTAAACAAAGAATTCCATGTTTTAAAACTTTAATGTTTACTTTATCATGTCTTCAAAAGCTTGCATAAGGCACTTAGTAAGGTCTTTTTTCCTTGAGTTATAAGTTAAACCCAGGGTAAATCTCTTCTTATTTTTTTATTAGCCCCTGAATATTAGTTTTTAGTTTTACCTTATATTGGATGGCCCAGGTAACTCTATTGGTTTCTTTTAGTTTGTTTAATTAAATTTTTTTGAGGGAGATATGTGCCCAGCCTTATAATACCACGAAGGGGAAGCGTTTTCCCTTTGAAACATATTTATCCCACAACATAATTAAGCAAAAGATGTTTATATAAAGCCCATTTAAATATACCAATTTTACAAACTTCTATCTAAATTTTATTAACTCTTATACCTTTAATTTTTATATTTATTGGGTTTAATCAATAAGTCTTAATTCTGGAAGGAGTGCCAGAAGACTTTTCTTTTATTCCTTGTCCACTTTATCTAATTTTATATAAAAGTCTCTGGGATCCCCAAGTTTGAGCCAAAGGACTTAGGCCCTTGTCAGTTTTTAATTTGATTAATTGGTCTGTTGCCCCAATTATTGATCAGGTATCTCAGTCTATATATATTTCTTCCAGACCTATGAATATATACATGTTAAACTGGGGTAAAGCTGACTTGTTTGAACTTTAATGTTGGGGACCAGTAGGTGATCCCTTTGGCCTTTATTTTATTTTATTTTATTTTTATACTTTACATAGTGTAGTATTAAAGCCTTGTATCTTAATCCAAAAATGTCCATTTTATTTATCCCATTCAAAATAACCATCTAAAAATATTTTCCATTTGGTATAAGTTCCTTATTTTTTCTTGTTAAGAAAAAAAATCTTTCGACATCTTTACATTCCTTTTTCCAGTTACTCAACCCAAATAACACTAATTATTCTAACGTTTTTGTTAGCATCTCTCAAACCCATTGAGGGGAAAGGGAAAACACAAATGTAGCTTTCCAAACAGGTTTTGTTTTTTTTTTTAAACTAAGTTCTTAGGTTAAGCATTAGATATATTTTTTCACCTTTAAACTTGATTGATTTTAGTAGGTACCAATAAAACAGCTGTTTATAATGAGAGCTCTCTCAACTTTCATCGATTTAGAAGTTTCTCCAAATTAAAGGATCCAACATACAGCCATCAATTATGTATATGTATGTGTATATGTATATGTGTATGTATATGTCTGTATATATATATGAAGTGATTTTAAACCGATAAGAGGAAGAGGCTTTTCCACATGAGAGTGAGGGGTGTCACCTAAATAAAATTCAAAAGTTTACTCCACAAAAAGTAAAGGCCTTTATGGTCCAGGGTGATGCAACAAATGTTAAGATGGCAAAATGCCTGAGAATTGGTACAATCAAAGGATTGTTGAGAATCCCAATTTATTTGCTTGGCCGCCATATGTACACAATACTTGTACCTTTTGAATGGCAGATTCCAAGTTTTCTTTTAAAAAATTGAAACACATAAATGCATACATACACATACATAAAATGCCCAGAGAAAGATAAAATATTTACATTTCAAGGACACAGGAAGAGAAATCCAAGTTTCCCCTAAAGGGGAATTTGTTTTTATAAGGTCAGAATTCCAAAAAAATGTTTTTATCAGGCCTGGTTAGTTATTTTCAGGGTGGGATTTTTTAAATTCCCAATTAAAGTTGTAAGTTTTGTACCTACATAAACCTGGCAGGGGGATTATATGGAGGCTGGCAATCAGTCACTTTTCTTTTGTTTTGAAAGTTCTATTCCCCATTCTAAGGTCGGGTTGTCAGAATAAAATCGCTAGTAGGTTTTCCCTCAGGGACACCTGCACGGTATGAGGTCTTTGCCTCTACCACTCCTACAAGTTTCTCAGTGACCTGAGAAAGCTGTTGCCAGCCAGGAGGAGGGTCCCATTTTTGGAGTTGAAAGTTTCCTCATAAGATTTTTACTTTTATCCCGACAAATTTAATGGAGGTAGCCAAACTGAGGAAAGCATTAGACCAGCCTATTACTTAACCACTCAGTCCAGACCCCAGTATCTTTTTACCGGGCCCCACCTGGGACATCTCCACTGAGTGGGTATTTCCCTGGTATCTTTCAACCAGCCCCACCTCGGACACCTCCTCAAAGTGGGTATTTTCCTGGTGTCTTTCAACCAGCACCCCCCCACCAGGACATCTCATCTAGGTGGGTATTTCCGTATCTTTCAACCAGGCCCCACCCAGCATGTCTCCACTGGGTGGGTGTTTCCCCCCAGTATCTTTCAACTGGAGGGCCGGGTACCTGGATACACCACCAAATAAAACTCAGGATCATCAACCAATATGGGAGACCCAAGAACCAGGAGAGACTCACCCAAATTTGTCTGGACTCTGTGAGGAGGTGCATGGGCACTAAGGGCCAATGCTGGTACCAAGGCTGTGGTTCCTTGGAGAGTTCAGGCAAAGGAGAGACATCTGCTCTGGGTCCCTTCGTGGTCGCCAAAACCATTGACTGAAATAAATGCACAGCCTAAAAGTTGAGAGTTATGTTTTATTTGGCAGGAGGACTTGAGCCAGGATGACAGCCCCTCAGATGGCTCTGAGGGACTGCTCCGAAGAGGTAGGGGAGGAGCTAGGATATAAAGGAGCTTTACAACAAAGACCTGGTAGTTGGAACAATAGAAGATTACTAGTTATCTAAAGAAATTCAGGCATCTTGAGTTCAAGAATTTAGTGCTTTTCTATGTATGGGAGGAAGCAAACATTCAGCCTCATTGAATTCATTCCTTTCACAAGCATCTAACTATCTAGGGCCACTATTTTGTCCTTTATTATTGTGAGTCCACACAGAGAGAACCATTGAGAGTGGCTGCAGATGCTGGGCTGTAGGTCTGTCCTTACTAGGGGGTGGCAGCAGCCACTGATGTCTTGGTTTCAGCATTTTTTGTTTACTATATGGTTGCAGTATTTTCATTCAAACTTTCTATGCCTAATTCAGCTAGGAGGCCACCTCAACTGGCCTCAGTCCTGGGAGTAGTTATGAAATACTGTTTAGGTGAATTGCCCAAGATGTTTTTCCATATGTTTCTTGAAAATTAATGTGTGGAGGTGTTTGTTGGGTTATAAATAGGAATCATAAGATTTCAGAAGAATCAACTTGAAAGGCCAGAAGAAAATTCTCTATTTGAAGTTACAGTTGGAAGCATTATATCCAGATTTCTCAACGGAAGTTTAATTCCATTTTGTGGACCCTATATTTTATTAGATAGATAGATAGATAGATAGATAGATAGGTAGATAGGTAGATAGATAGATACATACATACATACATACATACATACATACATACGTACATACATAGATTGATTTTAACTGAAGTATAGTTGAATTACAGTATTATATTAGCTTCAGGTGCAGAGCATCGTGACAAACTATTTTTATAGGTTTTAACTCATTAGAAGTTATTTTAAAGTAATTGCTGTGATTCCCTGTGATGTACAATATGTTGCTGAAGATAATTGCTTAAATATGTTATATATAGTAGTTTGGATTTCTTAATCTTGTGCTGTTATCTTACCCCTAGCCTCTTCCTTCTCTCCACTGATAACCTCGATTGTTTTCTATATATCTGGATCTGTTTCAGTGTGGCTATATACATTTATTGGCTTTAATTTCTACATTCCAAATGCAAGTGATATCATACGGCCTTTCTCTTTGATTTGTTTCACTAAGCGTAGTATCTTCTAGTTCCATGAATATATCTGTATTTCACTTCTTTATCCATCCATCTGTTGTTGGATACTGGGCTTGCTTCTATGTCTTGGATACTGTAAATAGCCCTAGTAAGAATATTGGGTTTCATGTATCTTTTCGAATGAGTGTTTTTTTCCACGTATATATCCAGGGGTGGAGTTGCAGGGACATATGGCAGTTCTATTTTCAGTCGTTTTAGAAACCTCATTTTCAAAATCATGTATTTCATTATTTGCTTAAAGAGACTGCTTTGCAAAATTTTCATATTTAGCTTGGATTTCTTCACTTTACTTCAGTGAAAAACCCAGAGTATGTATAAATCAAGGGCTTGTCTTCAGATTTGTGTGGCATGGAAACTTACATAGAGGAACGACAGGTGCAAAATTCGAGTTTTATAACCATATAGATACAAGATTCTCAGATTTTCAGCTTCACTGAGAGTTGCAAAGATACAACATTCAAAATGGGGGAGTAAGAGACTTGTTGCTAAGGTGCAGGTGCATCACTAGGACTCTGGAAACAAAATGTGTTAATTGCACCTTAAAATGCATCTCTCCAGTTCCTCCCCATCATGACATTGTGTCTACCGTCATGTCTTCCTTCCATTTGTACAACTATCATCTGAATTCAAAATGCAGATAATAACCAATGCTTCTTTGATTGCATAACTTCCACACAGGAGACACCATTTTTACGTGTACAATATAGTGTGATTTAGTATGTTTGCAAGTTGTTCAACCAAAATATTATCATCATACATCACTCTCTTAAAGAAAATGTTCAGCAGCAAGGCATTCATTGAATGAATTGATACAATCACACAATAAATTACTATAGAGACATTGTGTTATTTATATGTATTTAGTTATAAGGGAAGCTTGATTTTTGAACACCTGACTACAGCCAACTCCCATAAAGATTTCACATCACCATTTTGTGGTTCCAGTGCTTTGACTGAAGTGAAGCTCCAGGGTAACTCTTTCTTCACATTTATAATGCACCTTCCTTCTACAAGTCATTTCCTTGTGAGCATTATCATGTCACAAGACACCCAAAATAACTCACTGATTTATATACTTCCCCGTTGTAAAATAAAGGAAAAACACAAGGAAGAGAAAAAAATGCTAAGAAAAATTTTATAAACATATTTTATTGCAATAGAAAATTAACCACGTAACATATCGTCTGATCCCATAATTTGAAATTCAAACTTTAACAGACTTTTGATAATTGCTCCTCTAGTACACTGCTTAGTTATATTATCTACAAAACATGCCCAGACACTAATTCTTAGCAACCTAGTGTAAAAGTCTTACATGATGCATCTAAGGAAAACTTTCCCAACAATTTGAAACAACTGTATTGAACAATAGGATGTTTCTCCACTGACAAGTATGAAACCTCACCACAACCTCTTCCTACTTGGCCTGTGTGATCAAGGTGACAAAACAGCCTGAGGGCTTCCTCTTTTGAGCAACTTCAACCAACTGGAAGTTCAAACCCTAAGTGGGTGTGCTCCCCTCAGCCCCCACCTAGCAATCACATTAAGACTAAGCTGGACACCATTCCTTGTTTCTTCATATCATTTTTGGAACAACTTGAAACTCTCCCCCATCCCCCGAGAAATCTGAATTATAGAACATTCTCATAACACTTGAATGTTAATATCACTGTGAATGACCAAAGCAACTTTTGGCTGGAGGTCTGTCCTAATCCAGTGAATGGCCACAAAAGCAAATCAGCAACAACAAAAAATATTTTTGCACAATATACAAAATTCCTAGTTTATCTATTAAACAAACATGTTCCCACTGTACAAGGTTCATTTTTAACAGAAACCTGAGGAATATTGTTCTTTTCTAATTATTGTACTGAGTTGCCCAAGAGCAAAAGTGAACTTGTAGAATTTTTTAAATTTCTAGTATTTTTCATATGCTTGCTATATTCCTATTTTCCCTGCAAGTAAATGAAGGTGGAAGTCATGACACTGACTTGGCTGGACAAAACAACCCCAGGAGAAATATATTCATATACTGAATGGAAGAAATATTCATATGCTGAATATTCAGGACTAAGTAGCAGCTTTTAGGGAGTATTTAAAAAACAAATGAAAACAGTCCCAAGGTGGAGTCACCCACAAGACAGCAAAGCAAGACTTAATTAGTTTCACCCCTCGAAGAAATGTGACAGTAAACCAATCACTGTCAACTGTCCTGAACACCAGAGGTAACCTACAAGGTAAGATTTCTGTCCTTCCCCTAAACAAGGTAGCCTTGCCTGAGAGAACCTTTTCCTTTACTAATAACTTTCTACCCAACCCAGTTTATGCCTGAAAAGGCTTCCCATTGTGTACAGCTCCTTGGAGCACCTCTTTATATAGAAGGTGGGGTGCAGCCCAATTCACAAATCATGCAATAAAACCAACTAGATATTTAAGTGTACTCACTTCAATTTTTGCACATTAGTCAGTCTGAAATAAACTGCTCTGCCACTCAAGCTCTTTTGATAAACTTTTCCTCTTGCGGGAACTGCTCTCCCCTCAAATTCCAAAGGTAAGAGGAACTTTTCACTAAACATACATACCTACACCACCTACTCCCACGCGATGGAGAAAGTGACCAGCTTTCCCCGAGCCTTGTTCCCACCACATAACCGGTCACGCTCCTCCTGTGAAACAGCCGGTCCCTGGACGCCCTGCTGCTCTGCTCATGGGCGGGCGCGGCAGGCGGGGAGCTTTCTGCGCTGTAGCCCGCTGCGGCCTGTAGACAGGCCGGCACCCTGAACACGCGTCTGCTGAGTCAAGTCAGCTTTACATTAGTCTCCGACCCTCCCTGATGCTAATCCACACAATATTGAATCTGATAACTCTGGGTCCTGTTTTTCCAGGGAACTTGGACGTGAGTTGCCGTGCCTGATGAAGTTGGCCCCTTCATCTTACTGATTCCTTCCCAGGGAGAAAACTCAAAGGCCTATAATGTAGGAATCAACAGACTTCAAACTTCAGGTTGAGAGGCATGAAAAGTAATGTAGTCCTCTCCAGGAAACTGAAATACTGTTTAGACACGGAAGATAATGGGTCATTTCCACATGTCCTTCTGCCTCTTATACACACATCATGTCATCAGTTTTACCCTGTTGTGACTTGTAATGATTCTGCAGTTTGCTGCATTTCAGAGAAGTAAACACTGATTTCTTCCTAGTTTGCATTCTCTGACAGGTGGTCTGTTTTAATTATTGCTCAAAAAATTCACAAGATTTATTGTATTCATAAGGATTCCCAAAATAGGAGTTCTTCGGTGAAAGCAAAGGGCAGTTTCTTAAAAGCGCTTCAATGTTCAGTGTACCTGTGTACTTTCTGACCTGTAAGGATTTTCTCATTATACCAAAGCGGTTGGGACATGATGAAAAACGTTACAACATTCATTCTGTTTGAAAGCTTGTTTTCAAACAGAAATTCTCTGTGTTCCGCATAGTTGATCTTCAGATACAAGCCTTAGCACACACACTGGTTACTGAGGTTTCTCTCAAAATTGTATATTCTTAACTCTAGTGTACTGTGAGACTGCATATATTTTCTACCATACGTTACCGTGGCTGTTTTTCAACAGAGACATTCTCCTGTTGCCTAAGAAATGGAACTCAAGCTAAAGGCTTAGCCACATCATTACACGTATAAGGTATCATGCCAGTATGTCGACCAACTTGTGATCTTTGGGTGAAATCCTTACCACACGAATTTGTGTGGTTTCTCTCCAGGATAATCATTCTAATAATAGTAATGAGTGAGGAAATTATGAAACTATTTTCATTGCATTTTTAAGTATGGTGTGTTTAGTGAACCCCCTGTTTTAAGGCATGACCCAAAAGCTTTGCTACATTCAGAACATCTCTAATGTTCCGTCCAGTATGGACTACCTGGTGACTGCCGAGAGGTGAGCCCCAAATGAGGATTTTTCCCATTCAGGGCCTCTGTGATCTCCAGAATGACTTCTCTGCTGAATGAATCCCCTGTCTATAAGACTGGTCATACTAAATCCATGTATCTGACTGCCCTCCAGGACGGCTGTTAAATGAAGCTTAAGATGTGCACACCTGCTAAAACCCTTACTTTACGTTCCTCACCAATAGGGATTCTCTGGCTGTAAGTTAGGCTTCAAACTACAATGAAGGATTTGCCGCACACATATTTGCAACCGTCCTCTCTAGTAGGAATTCATGGAGGATCTCTTTTAATTGAAGCATAGTTTATTTACAATATTGTCAGTTGACTCAGGTATGAATTTTGACTGAAAACACTGAGAAATTCATTGCATTTCTCTGATTTCTGTCCACTATGGTTATCTGACAGTAAGTGAGGCTTTTGCACATTCATAGCACATCCATCATTTCTCCCCACAATGAATCTCCTATGAATATAAATTGTCACATTTGAATGATGACCTTCCCACATATATCATATTGATATGGTCTCCCCTGTGTATCTACTCCCTGAGGCATAGTGAGGGTTGAGATGTGAGGAAAGGCTTTTCAATACTCATTAGTTTTGAAAGGTTCCTCCTGACTATGAATTCTCCGATGCCTTGCAAGGTGTGATTATCGACCAAAGCCTTTCCCACATACATCACATTGATATGAGTTTTCTCGTGACTGCATTAGTTGATGTTCTGTGAGATGTGAGGCCTGATGTAAGGTTTTGAAACCCTTCTTATGTTGATAAAGTCTCTGTCAAGAATGAGTTCTCTGATGAGTGTTAAGCTCCCTTTTTGTGCTAAAAACCTTACTGCACCAATTACATTTGTAAGGATTCTCTCCAGTATGAATTCTCTGATGTTTTACAAGCTCTCCTTTGCAATGAAAGGCGGTGCCACACACATTACATTTATAACGTCTCTCTTCAGTATGAATTCTGTGATGAATTCTGAGGCTTGATTTACACCTGAAGACCTTGCCACACTCACAACATTGGTAAGGCTTCTCTCCAGTATGAATTCTCTGATGGTATGTAAGCACTACTTTGTGACGAAAGGCCCTGCCACACTCATTACATTTATAAGGTCTCTGTCCAGAATGAATTCTCTGATGAGTGTTCAAGTTTGTTTTTGTACTAAAAACCTTGCTACACTCATTACATTTGAAAGGTTTCTCTCCAGTATGAATTCTCTGATGGTTTGTAAGCCCTCCTTTGCGATGAAAAGCCCTGCCACACTCATTACATTTATAAGGTCTCTCTTCATTATGAATTCCGTGATGACTTTTGAGGGTTGATTTACAGCTGAATTCCTTGCCACACTCACTACATTGATAAGGCTTCTCTCCAGTATGAATTCTCTGATGGCTTTTAAGGGTTTTTTTATAAGGAAAGACCTTGCCACACTCAGTACATTTGAAAGGTCTCTCTCCAGTATGAGTTCTCTGATGAACTGCAAGATTTCCTTTACAGCCAAAGACCTTGCCACACTCACTACATTTAAAATGTTTCTCTCCAGTATGAATTCTCTGATGAAGTGCAAGTGATGCATTTTGAGTAAAGCCTTTTCCACAGACGTCACATTTATATGGTCTTTCTCCTGAATGGATTACTTGATGTTGTCTGAGATGTGATCTCTCACAAAAGCCCTTGCCACACTCACTGCATTTGTAAGGTCTCTCTCCAGAATGAATCCTGTCATGCTTGGCCAGATTTCTGACGTGAGTAAAGCCCTTGCCACACTCACTACACCTGTAAGGTTTCTCTCCAGTATGAATTCTCTTGTGACTCCCAAGTGCTTGTTTATGATTAAAGACCTTGCCACACAAATTACACTTGTAAGACCTCTCATGACTAGGAGTTCTCTGATGTCTTGCAAGTTTTGAATGAAAACAAAAGACTTTCCCACATACATCACATTTATCTAATTTCTCCCTTGTAGGGATGATCTGGTGTGTGTGGAGGTAGGATCCTTGGAGAAGAGCTTTGCCACTCTGGGTACTTTTGTACAGTCTTTCACTGTATGTCTTCAGGTCTCGTGTCAGTACTGAAGGATGCAAAAAATCACTCCCATCTATTTCAGAAATGTTGGTTTGGACACTACTAGAAGTTCCTGGAAGTGGTGAAAATGAGGCACTCCTATTGCCCGTCTTGTCAGCTTCATTAAATAAATCAATTTTCTCTTCACTTTTAAAAATATGCAGTTCATTCTGAAAGCTTAATGCAAGTCTGTTTCCCCTGGGCTCGGTCCCTGCACCACTTGTGGCACGTTGGTCTCTCTCATCACGCAGATTTCCACTACCATTTACAGACGTTCCTTTGTAATTTCTTTCTTCATCTCTCTGCTGAGAGTCACTGTCATATGCATTTTCCTGGATGCTCCTGGGGTCAAACTGTTTTCTTTCAGTCCTTACATGTCTTTCTGTTATCACTGTTTGGAATAATTCTCTATCGATGTTTGCCTTTAATTGTAATTTCTTCATTACATGTATACGAGACGTATCTATAAAGAACCATAAGTATCCTATTCATTATAACTCACTAATAAATGTTTCACATTAAATACATGAGAGTACACTAAAACTAGTACTTATACCAAACAGAGTTATGAACCTCCCCAGCATGATCTTATCAATGTTAGGAACACACAGAACAATAAAATTATTTACCAAAAGTGAACTGATCACAGGTAATTCTAATAATTTTATGACAGCCTAATTTCAAACACCCTATGACAAAAGGACACAAATGAAACAAAATTCTGTAACCTATCAAAGAAAGTATTTTCGATCGTAACTGCAAAGTATGTGTGAATTAACAGTAGATACTGCTGTTTCATAATTGAGGATGAAATTATTATGCTAAACAGATTTTGTATACTTACTGGAAGGAAGAAGTGCTAAGGAAGAGAAAATAGCTGTGAAAGCACATAATTGAAATCTAGCGTATGTAAATAATATCTGAAATTTGTGGCAGTTTAGAATAGGGAAACAAATTCAGTAGAGAAAAAGTTAAGAATTTCACAAATGAATTAAAAATAAAAATTTTTTTCAAAATACTTCCTAAGAAAAAATACACCCATAAGTTGGGGAGATGAAATATTTCCCTCAAGAGATTTCAAAAAAAATAAACTTCTGTTTGCCCAACAAACTCTCCACTGTGAACAGAGGACCCCAAACACTATTAATGCTGTGGTTTCCTCTCTGCCCTTCTGAGATCTGATCTCTGTTCACATTTCTCTAACATTCTGACCAATTGGAGTGCTTTTGCTTCTGTTTGATTTTTTATTTATTTATTTATTTTTACTATTTTATTGTCTCTTCTCATAGTTCAGGGCTCTTTTCTATTATCCCAAAAAGTGGAGATAATAGTCAGATCAGAAACAGAAAGTCTTGCCTATCTGAAGGAAGAAATGCAAAATCCTGTGTCTTTTCCAGAATCACAACCCTCTTGTTTAGCTGAGGAGTGAGGACTCTGCAGCTGAGACTGGGAAAATGTTTGATAACTTCCCACCACATGCTTCCTAAATGTATAGAACAGTGTGATATGCAGGTATCCAGCACTTTTCCTAAAAATAGAGAGTCAAAAGCCAAAAGGCAGAATACAGGAAATTGGGAATTCTTTAAGAGTTTACCACTGAGCTTTATTTATAATTCAGCCCTGAAACAACCCTGACATAACATGAAAAGGGCTGATCATCTGAAGAAAGGGTCAGTTTAAACTCGCTGTACTATATCATGTCTGAGACAACAGAGCTTTCAGATCAACCAAAACAGGGGCTCCCAAGTGGGACACAGGGGAAAATGCAAACACCCAAGGGCAGATCTCAACATCAAAAGGGAAGTTCTCTCACCCACGGACAGCAGGTTCCTGCAGGTCTCCAACATCACATCCCTGTACAAGGCCCTCTGAGCAGGGACCAGGCACTCCCACTCCTCCTGCGAGAATGTGATGGCCACATCCTCGAAGGTCAGCTGTTCCTGAAATGAAAACATATTTCACCAGCGGGTTGAGGAGAGTTCTTATCTCCATACAAAGTGAAAAGAGGAGAGGAAGGTAAGGATTGTTTCAGGTGAAGTAAGTATTCTGACAGATGGAAGTTAAGTATATGGAGCTAGTTGTGTCTCCCCGTTTTATTTTTAATTTTTTCTTTCCTGCTTTAAATTCTTACACATCTTCCTAAAAGAATATGATATCTTCCAATTAATGGAGATTTTCTGTCTGTCTTGAGAATCCATGACACACATGTAAATAAGACTCAGTGAGTTGTCTATGCTGATGCAGTAGATATTCTCTCCTACACACTCAGTGACAGTCAATATCTAGATGAGCAACAGCATGAGTGGTGTCTTCAGAGATGACAAAGTCCACATTGGCTTTACAGAAATGTCAAAATCTCAATTATGATGATGATAACAACAACAATGTTTAAAACTGTTGGAATATTTCTATAGGTTGAACATTCCTCATACTAAGTAATTTAGAGGCATGAATTTATTATCAACATATTATCTCATTAGGAAAGATCTGTTCCCTTCTTACAAGGGACAAAACTGTGTCACAGACACACTGAGAAACTCAATTCAACTCAAGAAGCTAAGAAATGTCACAGCAAGCACCTGAACTCAGAGGGTTGGGCTCTGAAATTCAACCTTAGGAATCAAACAATGAGTTACAGAGAAATCCTGGACAGGCTTTGGAGAAATGGAAACCCTACACTGTTGGTAGGAATGTAATTTGGTCCAGCCACCATAAAACACACTACAGACATTCATTAAAAACTCGGAAATAGAGGTACCCTTTGATAAAGCAATCCCACTCCTGGGCGCTCATCAGGAGAAAACTCAAATGCAAACAGAGACATGCATCCCAATGTGCACAGCAGCAGCATTTACAGCAACTGAGCCATGGAAGCAACCTGAATGCCCTTTGACAGATGACTAAATAAAGGCGTTGTGGAATATACAGAGTGAAACACTACTCAGCCTTAAAAAAAGAATTGAATGCCAGTGGTAGCAACATGGATGGACCCAGGGATTATCATACTAAGTGAAGTAAGTCAGAGAAAGACAGATACATACACTACCACTCATATGTGGAATCTAACAAGATGATACAAATGAACTTACTTATAAAACAGACTCACAGACATAAAAAACATTCATGGCGACCAAAGAGGAAAGTGCGGGAGTGATACATCAGGAGTTTGGGATTAGCACATACAAATTACTACAGATACAACAGAAAAACAACAAGGTCCTACTGCATATAGCACAGGGACTATATTCAACACCTCAAAATAATCTTTAATGAAAAAGAATATACATATGTATGCATAACTGTAACACTCTGATGCACACCATAAACTACAGAAGATTGTAAATCAACTATAACTCAATTTTAAAAAAAAGGAAACACTAGATGCATTCCTTCTGAAATTACAGTTGAGTGAAGTGGCCTGGCCGGGGCTCCAGCCTCTCACCACTGTACCATGTGCCTCAGCAGGGACCAACAGAGGAAGTAACAAGAGGAAAAACAGACAGGGAGTGACACAGAGACACAGACACAGAGGGAGTGTGTCAGACAGTGGGAACTGTTAACTTTCACAAATCTAAGGAGAGGGAAAAGCTAAAACTGAAAGGGTGGGAGAAGCCATCCCACCTAAAGAGAGCAGGCGACTACACTGTGGGGCCAAATGACATCCTTCAAAGTCCAACAGCCCCCGTTCCTGGGCCCTCAGAAGTCTGCCTGCCATCTCCCCAAAGATAAAGTATGTTCTGTCCTGGGCATGTTTGCGCTAAAAAAGTAACAGCCCCAGGTAACACCCAATCTCACACTAGCTCAGGGTGGCTTCTTTCAGGCTGGTCCCCAACTTATCCATCATAAATCCCACAGCCCTTCACAACCCTGAGATTCTTACCTCACCTACAGCCAATCAAAAAACTTGGGCACAGCCCCCAACCCATTGAGCTCACCAGCTCCTCCGCCCCGCCCCGAAAAAGACCCTGGACTTTCATCACAACATTCACACAGGCACACCTCGTGTGTGCACTCCACTGCTGTCTATGGCAGTGTAACCTGATACTTTCCTTTTCTATTTCCAGTCTTTGTCTCTGGTAAATTCTTTGAGCACCCATGCACCAGTCCACTGTGTTCCCCAACATACACTGTATCAGACAAAATGACAAAATAAAGGCAAAAACTAACACAAGACACAAAAGGTATTACATAATGTTAACAGTCCATTCACCAAGAAGATGAAAGAATTCTATGTTTATACCTAACATTAGAGCTTCCCCCAAAATGAAGCAAACGTGAACAGAAATGAAGAAAGAAACAGAATCAGCTCAGCAATAGTTGAGGACTTCAGTGACCCAGTTTCACTTCTGGATGGAACCAGACTGAAGACCAAAGGAATCACAGGACCTGAACAACACTACAGACCGACTGGACATGACACACACGTACAGATCACTCCACCAACAGCAGCAGAAAACACGCGCTTCTCAAGCACACATGAAATATTCTCCATGACAGGGCACATGTTAGGCCACAAAAGAAATCCTAACAATTTTAAGACACAGAGATCATAAAAGGTTAACTTGTTGTAATCACAATGAAATAAAACTAAAACAGGAGAAAGGAAAAGGAAAAATTCTGCAAAATATGGAAACTAAGCAACTAATTCTTAAACAATCAATGGCACAAAGAAGAAATCACACGAATATTGTTAAACATTTGGATGAAAATGAAAAGACAACATGCCATGATTTATAACATGCAGTGAAGGCTGTGGTGAAAGGGAAGTCAACATAGCAAAATGGTTACAACAAAATGCAAAGGATTTCAAATCAGAACATCACTTTTACATCTCAAGAAAGTAGAAATAGAAGATCAAACTAAATCCAACTTTAGCAAAAAGAAAGAGTGAAATAAGATTTGACCAGAGAAAAGGAAAAGGAAATTAGAAACATTTAAATGTCAACAGAGCAAGAGTTAGTGTTGGGAAAAACTTAAATGGAAAAACGTTTAACCAGATTCGGAAAGAAAGAAAAAAAGAACCAAAACCAGATATGAAACAAGAGACACTGCAACTGATATGGGGGGAGGGTATCCCTCAAGTGGTAGAGCACATGCTCAGCCCCCAAGAGGTCCTGGGTTCAGTCCCCAGTACCTCCTCCTGCAAGTGGAAATCAATGAAGAAACCTAAGTACCTCCCCCTCATAAAAAAAAAAAACAACACAAGCAATTGAAATGGAAGTCTTTTTTTAAAGGACTATCAGGGAATGCTATAAAAAATAATGCCTAAAAATTACATAATCTAGTACATTTTTAGAAGCACACAACCTAATAACTAAAAAATAAAAAATATTGAACTGAATTATGACTAGAGAGACTCAAGTAGTAATCAAAGATTTCAAAGAAAGAAAACCTAGGATTAAGTAATTGCACTGCAGAAATCGACCATTTAAAAAACAATAATTTCAAAAAAAAAAAAAAGAGAGAGAGAGAGAGAAGAATTATCTTTAACCCAGTAAAAAATTCTGCAGGCAAGATCCTGAAACAAAACCTATTGAAAGTCACACAAAGGAAGGGGAACTAAAAACCAATACTCTTATAAATACTGATGCAAAATCCTTGACAAAGTACTAGCAAACCAACTTCAACAGCACATTCAAAATATCTGACTTCATGAGCAAAAGGATTCTATGCCTATAAGGCAAGGGAGACTCCATATACAAAAATCAATTCATTTGATAGACCACATTAACAGATGAAAGAAAAAGAAACACACAGATCATCTCAACTGATTCATAAAAGAGCATTCTGAAAAATTCAACAACCTTTCAAGACATAAACACTCAACAAAATAGAAACAGTAAATGACCTCAACAGAATGAATATCATTTACGGGGTTGGCATCAGTGGTAGAGTGCATGCCTAGCATACACGGGGTCCAGGGTTCAAACCACAGTACTCAAGTAAGTAACTAATCAATAAACCGAACTACCTTCCCTCATGAGTGAAGAAAACAAATGAATATGATTTATGAAACACGTACAGCTAACATCATACTAAGAAGTGAAAGAATGAAAGTTTTTTCCTCTCAGATCAGGAAGAAGGCAAGGATGTACTCTCTGCACTACTGTTTTAAAAAGTACTGAAAGTCCTGCTAACAGTGCAATTAGACAAGAAAAAGAAATCAGTCTTGCAAAGTGAAAAACAAGTAAAATTAACTTGTTTCTTATACGATAAGGTTACGTATGTATAACCTGTAAAGTTTCCACAAGAAAACTGCTACATCAAATAACCATTTTATTGAAGTTGTACAATGCAAAACAAACATGCAAAAATCAGCTCCATTACTATATACAATGAACAAAGTCCATACAAAATTAGAGAAGAAAACTATTTAGTAAGTATTTAAAAAGGGATGAAATATTTAGGAATACATCTGCCAAGAAGGGTAAGGACTTGTACACTGAAAACTAGTAAACATTCCTAAAAGAAACCCAGAAGCATACACATAAATGGACACACAACCTGTACTCATGCACTGCAAGTATTAATACTCTTGAAATGTCCTAACTACCCAAACTCTTTTACACATTCAACGGAGTCATTATCAAAATCCAATGGCTTTCTCTGCAGAAATAGGAAAAACACACTAAAGGTTATAGGGAATCTCGAAGGGCCCCAAATACCCAAAACGCTGGAAGAAGAAACATGGAGGCCTCCTTTTTTCAGGTTTCAAAGCATCCTACAAAGTAATCAAGATGGTGCGTTACCGGCATAGACACAGGTACACAAATCAATGGAACAGAAGGAATGCTCGGATACAATCCTTTGCATCTATTTAAAATGTACAGACAAGGACGTTAAGACTGCAGAGTGGAAAAAAGACAGTCTCATAACAAATGGTGCTGGGAAACTGGGTATTTATCTGTAAAACAATGAAGCAGAAACCTTATGGGCCAAACAACACAATCAACACAGTGAAAAGGAAAAAACAGAAGAACGGAGGTGATGAAAGTGATATAAAGAATTTCTGACCCTCAAACACTTAGATTTATTTCATAGTTTAAAATAGATGATGGAATAAAACACCCTCTATCACTGATATCTCTTGCTCATTATGATTTCAGTCACTGACTCACTCATTCAGCTTCGATTCTCTTACAAAAAGTCACAACAGATTTCCCCTTATTGCTCTATTTTCAGATTTTACCAGGTATTGGGCACGTTAATACCGACATCCACATGCAGCTTCTGTTTATTTTAAAGGAGGTACTGGGGATTGACCCAGGACTTCAGCTTAATTTTTTTTTTTTAAGTATTCTACTTTATTTATATTTTGGTTTTGTTTTGGGGAGAGGTAATTAGGTTTACTTAGTTATTTTAAACATTTGCAGCTCCCTTATTCTGGTTTATAGAGATTGGACGGTACATTCAGATTTGCAACTAAACAATCCTGCTGCCCAACAGCCCTGACAAACCAGTTGTTTGAATCCACTAGTGTGAAGCCCTGCCCAGGACAATGCTCAGTGGAGACACTTCACATGTTCTAGGTCAGTGGGTCATGAGGATGGAATCTAAGTGGAGATGACAAACACCGAGGAAAGGAGCTGGGTGACTGTGAATGTACAGGCGTGACACAGGTTACTTCAGAGTCAGACCAGATTAGCGAGTCCAAAAGAGGGCACTTTGGAAGGACAGACAAAACAATCAACTGATCTGGCTGTATGTATACAATGGAGTACTACTCAGCCATAAAAAAGAATAACATGATGTCATCTGTAGCAACATGGATGAATGTGGAGTTCATCATTCTAAGTGAAGAAAGCAGGAATAAGAAAAAAATACTATAGGATTCACTTATATGTGGAATCTAGAAAAAAGAGTGTAAAAAATAAGATACAGGTAAACTTATTTACAAAAGAGCAACAGACTTACATACATAGAAAACAAACTAAGAGTTATTGGGGGAATAGTGGGTGGGAAGGGATAAATTGGGAGCTCGAGATTTGCAGATACTAACTACTATATAAAATAGATAAACAACTTTATACTGTACAGCACAGGGAACTATATTCAATACCTAGTAGTACCTATACTGAAAAAGGAAATGAAAAGGAATATATGTGTGTGTGTATGAAGGTAACATTATGCTATACATCAGAAATTCACATAACATTGTAAATTGACTATACTTTGATAATAAAGAGAAAAAAGTCAACTGAGAATATGACTTTACCTGAGAAGGAGCCATTCCTGACTCCTTTTCTTTCTTCTTCCTCCTCTTCCCGACTTCTTCCTCAGATGAGTGGATTCTTCAGAGATCAATCTTTCAAGCTGAAAACCTTCTGTTTAATGCTCCTAAAAAACATACCCACTTCCTGTGCCACAACCACACACATCGGGGAACCTCACCATGTGCACTAAACAGTCCTCTTCTGCCCACTGTCACAGGAGGGACTCAGGACAGGAAACCACACACAGACCAAGCAGGGAGTTCTTCACATTTCTTGGTATCTCACTCCACTCGTGGTGAGTCCTACAAAGTAATTATTTGACAAGTGTACACACTGTGTAATAATTCTCACAAGAAAGTAATTTATACTTCTGTCAACTCGAGATTACCATTTTGCCCCTGTGTGGTGATTCCAAGTATACAGTCGCACTATGAGAGTAACTACAGTCAGCAGGCTGTACGTTAGATGTGCGGGTTGCACTATTTTATTTTACAACTCAACGGTTGTAACCTTTGGCCAACATCTCCCCGTTTCCCTCTCCACCCAGCCCTCAGGACAACCTTTACACTCCAAGGCTCTATGAGTCTCACGTTTCAGGTTTCCAAGGAGCATTCTTCTTCTGTCCTAATACTGTCTTAATTCATGGCTGACATAAATTTTCTATGTCCACCCATGTGTCAATAGACATTTTAGCTCATTCTACATCTCGGCTGTCCTGAATAATGCAGTAATGCTCACTGGAGTGCAGATACTTCCCTGAATAGAATGATTTTGTTTCCTTTGAATATCTAGCCAGAAGTGTGTAATTTAAGCAAACAAACGTTAAATGTATTACATTGTAAAGCCATCAATCAGTATGACGCAGATTAGTCGTCCACATCCAACAACTCATCTGCCATCTGCATTCAGTTTGTCCCCTCAACCTGCACTGTGTGTTTCCATTTCATTCTTTATCTGTCTCCCTATTTCTTTGTGTCACTATCTTTGCTCCCCTCTACCCTCCCTCTGTCCCTGCTGCGCTCCTGTCCCCTCCCTCGCCCCGGTCCTGCCCCAATCGGCAACGTGTTTCCCCTCTTGCTGCTCCTTCCCCCCAACCTTTCTGATTGCCCCGTATCTCCACGGATTTATGCCTGATTCTTCCTCCACCTCTGCTCCCTGTCGGCCCTCCGGCTTACATCCCTTCTAACCTTTCACCCTCCCTTCCTCCCCACTCTCACACCCCAGGTGGCTGTGCCTCCTTCCTGTTCTTTCTCTCTCTTCCTCTGCTCTTCAAGTCAATAGCTGTCCTCTGTTTGTCTCCCGGGACCACCATGCTTTGAAGGCCATGGTTCCAAGTCTTCTAAGCTCTCTCCCACTCCCTGTGTGAAGCGCCTAACCGTTGTTAGTCACCGTCTCCCGCCTTCCCGCCGACCCAGGGCCCCTCTCCTGCTGTGGCTCTCCAATGGCCGGAGATCCTGTTCCTTTATTCACGTCTCTATATTATCCACCTGCTACTTCAAGGAATAAATCTATTTACTACCGTTTTGCAAGTGCCTCAGCTACCTCAACGACACCATCCATTCGCTTAACATTCTTTTCTCCTCAGTGTTTCTATTTTCCTCTGAGCTGCTCTCTGTCTCTGTTTCAACTGAACCCCTCGCCCAGGAATTTACTGGAGGAGTGAATAAATGCCCGCCTAAAGGAAGAGACCGTTTTCTAGCGGGGTGTAATTTGGGACATAACAATACGGGGGGGGGGGTGGTCACACTGCTGCCTCAGGTCACCTCCCCCTACGTGGGGTGTGGGAAGGGCTGACTACGAATGGGAGGCCCGCAGAGCAGAAGGACAGCCCTGAGGAGTACGCGAGGACACAGCGGCTGGGAGGGAGGGGGTCTCAGGAGAGGGCCGGGCGCCCCAAAATCCCGGGACTCGGTAGAGGACGCCTCCCCAAAGGAGCCGGCTGTCGGTGCCGCCCTCCAGGGCCGAGAGGGCGATGCTGTGGGCGCCAGTCCACCTCGCGGAATAGGAAGTTACACTGGCGGGGGCGGAGGGAAGGAGTCGAGGGTCCTGAGCAGAAAAATATCAGGAGAAGCGGTGTCTCAGTGACGGAAGGCAGAAAAGCCGAGGCCAGGGACCAGCCTCACTAGTGGTTTCAGACCCAAAGGAAAAGATTCCCGGACGTGGAGCGGCGCCATCTGGACTTACGTGGCCGGGGGGCCGGGTGCTGAGGATTTACGTCCGCAGTGACTCACACACCCTGAGGACGTAGAAAGGGGGACCGCGCAGCACAGACTTACATTAGAAACTGGGAATTTACCGCTGCTGCGTGACCTTCCCTCCGCGCTCTCCACTTCCGGGTCCGTAAACATCTGCACATCCGCGAAATCAGAGGCGGGACTTCCGGGGGCGGGGCCTCGGTACCGCTGCCTGGGTGTCTGGGTTAAGAAAGAGCCGGGTTTTGCACAGGGAGTGGCGGGAGGCGTGGCAGGGGACTGTGTCACAGGGTGGGGAGGAGGTGATGTGTCAGTGGCCTTGAGATGAGTTTAGGCCATGGGAAACAAGTCCACGATCACAGCATGTTTGTAGTATGTTGTAAATAATGATTTTACGCATGCATAGATTATGTAAGGCTTAGAACAAAGAACATAGAAGTAAGCATGCCCTAGGAATTTTCTGTAAGCCTCAGGACCAAAGAAATTGACACGGGAACTTGCTGGCAGAAAATACTGAAAAGCAGGACAGCTGCATCATACAGCGCGTGCACCACCTTGTGGCAATAGAATAAAGTGCTGTAAACTCCATGTTCGTTCAGTGTGAAGTCCGCTTTGTGGTTTGGCACCTTCTGGCGCATTTATTCGGTTGGGCCTCTCACCTGCTCCAATTCCACTTCAGCCTCCCTCAGCTGACAGTTGGCGCTGTTAGCAAGATGAGGTGAGTGCCCCCTCTGAAACCCCTGCCCCTGATGGAGAAGCTAGGATGAAAACTATGTGATCCCCTACCTCTCTATGGTACCCCGCAGCGGCCTATTTGCTGACGTGGTCAGCCTGAGGATTGGGACACAGTGGCGCCCTGGCGAGATGACGTTTGGAGGGCGCTGGATTTGTTAGAAAATAAAGTCCCACTAGCCCAGCGAGAGGCAGCCAGGAGGGTGGCCTGGATGTTCTCGTCGCTTTTGCGGTATGCTAGCCAAGACGTGAGAGAATTGCAGGCGCAGGTAGAGCAGTTACAGCGCAGGGAAGAGGAACTCCAGCGGAGACTCAGCCCAGCAGAAAGGTGCCTGCATGGTCCTAGCTCCGCAGCCTCCAAGAGCTACTGTGTCTGCGCAGCTCCAGTCCCACCTTCCCGGAGGGCAGTAAGCCCGACCCCTCCCCCGATTCCTCTGTGTTTACAGCCCGTGGTGGGGCGGGGGTGAAACTGGAGGAGCCCTTGGCTCAGCGGGGACCTCCTGCGGGACCGCAGCTACCGACGCGACAAACCTACTATATGTCTTATACATTAATGGTATTGCGAGACCTGGCAAATCAATGTAAACAGCTTATGGTGAGTCACTCCCCTCATGGCTACTGCTCCTTTGGGTCTGTGGTGGCACTACTAGCAACATATGTAGACCGCCCCATACATGAAGTTACTGAGGCTCTGGCTCGTCTGGGGGATGTAGAGGTACGCCGAAAGGGGGAGCGCACTGCCAAGACACACGGTGAGTCCAAGACCTACCTTGCAGTGACTTAGAAAGGGAAGTTCACACAGAGGAGGAAGATGGGGAATGCTCCAACTTTGGTAGGGCCCCAAAAGCTAGCTTGCCGGCAGATATGACGTGATTTACTGGCAGCTGGCTTAGAACATGTAAAATTACATGGCCAGCCTTTGGAGGTGCTGATGGCCTTATGGAAAAAATTACAGCCTGAGCAACAATATACTCATTTGCCAACCTCCCATCAGGCCAAAGAGGTGGCCTTTGCTGATTTCCTCCTGGACTAGGAGGAAGGCCAAAGTGTTCAGTATGTGGGGCACTCTGACGACCAGAAACCACATTTTAAACTGACTTTCCACTAGCTCCCCATGAATCAACAGTGAGTACTGGTGCAAGTAGACACAGGAGCTGAAATTGGTGCATGGAAATCCAGAGCATTTTTGGGGACCGTGGGTTAATATAGAAGGATATTGAAACAAGTAAATTCACGTTAAACTAGTGACTGATTTTGGACATTTGTCATCTGCCCCCTGCTGCATATGAAGTGCATATATCGCCAGTAGCTGAATATATTCTGGGAAGAGGCATTTTGCAAGGATTGCAAGTACAGATGACTCAAGGGGAATTTTGCCTGAGAGTCCACGTGGTGAAAACAGTTATCCAGGGGCATCCTCATCACATACCTATGATTTTGCCACAGGCCACACAAGTGGTGAATGTCTGTCAATATCGATGGCCCGGAGGCCATGAGGAAATAGGACAGAGTATTCTGAAGCTTGAGCAAGCCGGTTTTATTTGGGCGACCCATAGCCCGTATAACTCTCCGCTGTGGCTAAGCCTGAAGGCTCCTGGAGGACGACAGAGGACTATCAGGAACTGCATAAATTCACTCCACACATGCACACAGCTGTGCCAAATATAACAGATTTGCTGGACCGGATGTCCCATGAATTGAGTACTTGTCACTATGTGGTTGACCTGGCTAATGCATTCTTCTCTATAGATATAGCCCCTGAGAGCCAACAACAGTTTGCCTTCACCTGGGAAGGCAGATAATGGACATTTGTTGTGTTGCCGCAGGGATGTCTGCACGGCCCCACACTGTGCCATGGTCTAGTGGCCTAGGACCTGGCTACATGGAGCAAACAGATACTGTCCATTTGTTCCATTACATAGATGACGTAATGCTAACCTCTGATTCGCTTTCAGAGTTGGAAGCCAGGGCCACAGTGCTGCGAGAAGCGCTGGCGAGCTGGGGGCGGGCCGTGAACGAGGACAAAGTGCAAGGAGCTGGATATTCTGTCAAATTCTTGGCTGTTCTCTGGTCGCGTAAGACAAAAGTGCTGCCTGCAGCAGTAATAGACAAAATCCAGGCATATTCACGCCCTGAAACAGTTAAACCGTTACAGACTTATTTAGGCCTTTGGGAATACTGGCGGGTGTTTATTCATCATTTGGCCCAGATAGCTAAACCCCGGTTTGATCTCATTAAGAAGGGAGAAGTCTGAAGTTGGTCTGATGAGATCGAATGTGCATTTGTTGAATCTAAGTGGGCGATGGCCCAAGCGAAAGTGTGGTACAAAATAGATCCAGACCTCCCTTTCTGGCTAACACTCCATGTGGACGATGATGGATATGGTTGGGGCTAAGGGCAAAAGCATGTGCAACAGAAAGTGCCCATAGGATTCTGGTCTGAGTTATAGAAAGGGGCTCAATATCGTTGTTGTTTTACTGAGAAACAATTTCTAGCTACTTATTCATCCTTGATAGCCACTGAACCCCTGACGGAGGCAAGAGGTCCAAGTGCAGACCACATACCCTACGGCAGGATGGGCACACACGTGGGTAAAGCAACCCCGACCGGGAACTGCCTAGACCCCAACTGACAAAGTGGGGTGCTTATTTGGAACAGAGAGCCCAATACACCGCTAGCCTCTTGGCTGCAGGTTTGCATCAGGTATTAAGACCTGTGAGATTTGCTGCACCTGTTGTACAGATGCTCCCACAAGGGGTGGACCCTGTGCCCAGTCCCTTTCATGAAGGGAAAGGGCCACCCCTGGGAACTGCTTGGTATACAGATGGCTCTTGTAAGGGCAGCCCGCCCACTTGGGTTGCAGTAGCACTGCACCCTGCTACTGCAGCCTTCTGGTATGAGACGGGAGAATGCCAATCCAGCCAATGGGCTGAGTTACAGGCGGTGTGGATGGTGTTGATGAATGAACCTAGCCCCCTGCAGATCTGCATGGATAGTTGGGCTGTGTATCGAGGCCTCACATTGTGCATACCCCAATGGGCCCTGCAAGACTGGATGATTGGGCAACGACCCCTGTGGGGACAACAGATGTGCAAACAGTTATGGGATAAAGGCCAAGAAGGTCAGTATACTGTTTACCATGTACCAGGGCACTGCCAAGCCTTGGCATCAGGTGATGATGCTGCTGACGCGCCAGCCCAACTCCGCCCTGTGCAAGCCATGGTCCCAGCACCCGACATAGTCCCTGGCTCCACGAGAAACTTGGTCATGTAGGCTTGTACACAGTGAGGCAGGTAGCTGAATGATGGGGCCTTCACCTGAGCCACAGTGAAGCCAAGGATGCCTTGCGGCAGTGCCCATGGTGTGCTAAGCGCCACCCGCACTGGCGGCGATGGCCCCAACAGATGGGGAGGATTGCACGGGGAATTCAGCCATTGCAGGATGGCAAATAGATTGCATAGGCCCCTTTGCTCCTAGTACGGGCTTGCGGTACCTGCTGACAGTGGTGGACACCTCTACTGGCCTAGGTTTTGCTCAGCACGTGCCCCGAGCTACACAAGATGTTACTAGCACAGCACTGGAAGTTTTACGGGCCTTTTATGGGACTCCCTCAGAAATACAAAGTGACAGAGGGACCCCTTTCACTGCCCAACAGACCCAGGAGTGGGCCAAGGGAAATGATATTAACTGGACATTGCATGTGACTTACCGTCTCCAAGCAGCAGGAATGGTTGAACGGTACAATTGCCCATTAAAGGACAAACTGAGGGCTCTCCAACCACAAGGGCGAGGCTGGAACAGTGTCTTGCCACAGGCGGCACATCTTTTGAATGAACAACCTTGCCGTACAGGTATGAGCCCACTGGAAAAGTTACTGCAAGGGATCATTCGGAGGCTCAGCGTTGGGCCCGTGCAGGATGCCTGCAATGTCTCAGTAGTGGCGCACGCCTTAATACTATGCACCCCCAGGGTGTTAACTAGGGACCACAGGACACCTGGACATGGAAGAACCAGCTCCAGACTGAAGGCCCCTGGCTAGCCCTATTGCAACCATGGGGCGACAGGGCTAAAGAAAGCCCTGCAGATAACCCCACGAGTGGGGAATGGCCTCTTGATGTACAGGTCACCCTAGGGAAACAGGAGTGTCCCTACTTAAAGGAGCAGGAGCCCTACAGCTTTGGGCAATTCCAGCGATAGCTCCTGAAGCACTTCCAGAGTGTAACCAACCCAGTGTGGGCGGGTTGCTGTGGTACCAATGCCCGGGCAAACAGCCCTTCCCGCCACTGTGCTCTCACAGGATGAGAAAGTGGCTTGCGTCCTCCCAGAAGGGAGAGATTTGACACTCATGGTGTCCACCTCTGCTCTGTCCTTCCGTCCTGGGCAACAGCAAATTCCATGTTCTCCTGGGCACACACTTTCGCGGGAGTCCACAACATCTTCACTGTCGGGTGTGTGCTGAACTTCCTGTAGATGCAGGAGATGGACTGCCGTGGCCCCTCCACCCCGCGTCTGGAGCTAATCGGAGCACCTTGGTTCATTGGAACGCCAACAGGACAGCGAGATCTCCCTGGGAGTTGTGGCGGCAGACTATTCAAAAGACACTCTGATGTGAGCCCCCCATCATGTCTTCCTTCCATTCGTACAACAGAACTATTATCTGAATTCAAAATTCAGATAATAGCCAATGCTTCTTTGATTGCACAACTTGCATACAGTAGGAGGCACCATTTTCATGTGTACAGTAGAGTGATTTAGTATGTTTGCAAGTTGTCCAACCACAATATTATCATCATACATCACTACCTCTTAAAGAAAATGTTCAGCAGCAAGGCATTCATTGAATGAATGATAAAATCACACAATAAATTACTATAGAGCCATTATGTTATTTATATGTATTTAATAAAAAGGGAAGCTTGATTTTCAAACACCTGACTACAGCCAACTCCCACAAAAGATTTCACAACACCATTTTGTGGTTCCAGTGCTTTGACTGAAGTGAAGCTCCAAGGTAAATCTTTCTTCACATTTATAATGCAACTTCTTTCTACAAGTCATTTCCTTATGAGCATTATCACGTCTCAAGAGACCTAAAATAACTCATTGATTTATATACGTCCCTGTTGTAAGATACAGTAAAGACACAAGGAAGAGAAAAAAAAATGCTTCAAAAAATTTTATTAACATTTTATTGAAATACAAAAGTAACCATGTAACATACTGTCTGATCTCCTAATTTAAAATTCAAATTTTAACACACTTTTGATAATTGCTTCTTTAGTACATCGCTTAGTTATACTATCTAGAAAAACATTCCCAGACACTAATTTTTAGCAACCTAGTGTAAAAGTCTTAGGTCATATATCTAAGGAAGATTTTTTCAAGCATTTCAAGCATTGTTTCTCTACTGACGAGTATTAAACGTCACCACAACCTCTTCCTACTTGGCCTGTGTGATGTAGGTGACAAAACAGCCTGAGGGCTTCCTCTTTTGAGCAACTTTAACCAACTGGAAGTTCAAACCCTAAGTGGGTGTGCTCCCCTCAGCCCCCACCTAGCAATCACATTAAGAGTAAGCCGGACACCATTCCTTGTTTCTTCATATCATTTTTTTGAACTTGAAAGTCTCGCCTGTGCCCCTAGAAATCTGAACTATAGAACATTCTCATACTTGAACGTTAATACCACTATAAATGACCAAACCAACCTTTGGCTGGAGGTCCGTCATAATCCAGTGAATGGCCACAAAAGCAAATTAGCAACAACAAAAACTATTTTTGCATAATATATGAAATTCCCAGTGTATCTATCAAACAAAAACTTCCCACTGTGCATGGTTCATTTTTAAGAGAAAACTCAGGAATATTGTTCCTCTCTAATTATTGTACTGAGTTGGCCAAGGAGAAAAGTGAAATTATAGAATTTTTAATATGTCTACTATTTTTCATATGCTTCCTATATTCCTATTTTCCCTGCAAATAAATGAAGGTGCATGTCATTAGATGGATTTGGGTGGGAAAAGAAACCTCAGGAAGAAATACATTCATATGCTGAATATTCAGGACTAAGGAGCAGCTTTTAGGGAGTATTTAAAAAACAAATGAAAACAGTCCCAAGGTAGAGTCACTTACCCACAAGATAGCAAACCAAGACTTAAATGTAGTTTCAGCCCTCAAAGAAATAGGACAGTAAACCAATCACTGTCAACTGTCCTGAACACCAGAGGTAACCTACGGGGTAAGATTTCTGTCCTTCCCCTAAACAAGGTAGACTTGCCTGAGAGAACCTTTCCCTTTACTAATAACTTTCTATCCCACCCAGTTTATGCCTGAAAAGGTGTTCCATAGCATACAGCGCCTTGGAACACCTCTTAATTTAGAAGGTGGAGTGCAGCCCAATTCACAAATCATGCAATAAAACCAACTAGATCTTTAAATGTACTCTCTTCAATTTTTGCACATTAGTCGGAGTCTGAAATGAACTGCTCTGCCACTCAAGCTCTTTTGATAAACTTTTCCTCTTGCGGGAACTGCTCTCCCCTCAAATTCCAAAGGTAAGAGGAACTTTTCACTAAACATACATACCTACACCACCTACTCCCACGCGATGGAGAAAGTGACCAGCTTTCCCCGAGCCTTGTTCCCACCACATAACCGGTCACGCTCCTCCTGTGAAACAGCCGGTCCCTGGACGCCCTGCTGCTCTGCTCATGGGCGGGCGCGGCAGGCGGGGAGCTTTCTGCGCTGTAGCCCGCTGCGGCCTGTCTACAGGCCGGCACCCTGAACACGCGTCTGCTGAGTCAAGTCAGCTTTACATTAGTCTCCGACCCTCCCTGATGCTAATCCACACAATATTGAATCTGATAACTCTGGGTCCTGTTTTTCCAGGGAACTTGGACGTGAGTTGCCGTGCCTGATGAAGTTGGCCCCTTCATCTTACTGATTCCTTCCCAGGGAGAAAACTCAAAGGCCTATAATGTAGGAATCAACAGACTTCAAACTTCAGGTTGAGAGGCATGAAAAGTAATGTACTCCTCTCCAGGAAACCGAAATACTGTTTAGACACGGAAGATAATGGGTCATTTCCACATGTCCTTCTGCCTCTTATACACACATCATGTCATCAGTTTTACCCTGTTGTGACTTGTAATGATTCTGCAGTTTGCTGCATTTCAGAGAAGTAAACACTGATTTCTTCCTAGATTGCATTCTCTGACAGGTGGTCTGTTTTAATTATTGCTCAAAAAATTCACAAGATTCATGACATTTGTAAGGATGGATTCCCCGAACAGGAGTTCTTCGGTGAAACCAAAGGGCAGTTTCTTAAAAGCGCTTCCATGTTCAGTGTACCTGTGTACTTTCTGACCTGTAAGGATTTTCTCATTATACCAAAGCGGTTGGGACATGATGAAAAACGTTACAACATTCATTCTGTTTGAAAGCTTGTTCTTCAACTGAAATTCTCTGTGTTCCTGTATAGTTGATCTTCAGGTACAAGCCTTAGAACACACTGCTTACAGACGTTTCTCTCAAAACTGTATATTCTTAAGTCTAGTGGACTGTGAGACTGCATAAAGTTTCTACCGTACATTACCATGGCTGTTCTTCAACATGGAGTTTGTCCTGTTGCCTAAGAAACGGAACTCAAGCTAAAGGTTTAGCCACACCATTACACTTGTAAGGTATCATGCCAGTAAGTCGACCAACTTGTGATCTTTGATTGAATTTCTTACCACACACCTCTGTGTGGTCTCTCCAGGATAAATATTCTAATCTCTAGTGATGAGTATTATTATGAAACTGCTATTTTCATTGCATTTTTAAGTAAGACGTGTTTGGTGAAGCCCCTGCTTTAAGGCATGACCCAAAAGCTTTGCTACATTCAGAACATCTCTAATGTTCCGTCCAGTACGGACTACCTGGTGACTGCTGAGAGATGAGCTCCAAGTAAGGATTTTCCCAATTCAGGGCCTCTGTAATCTCCAAAATGCCTTTTCTGGTGAATGAATCCCCTGTCTAAAGGCCTGGTCATACTAAATCCATGTATCTGACTGCCCTTCAGGACGGCTGTTCCAATGGTTAAGATGTGCACACCTGCTAAAACCCTCACTTAACATTCCTCACCAATAGGGATTCTCTGGCTCTAAGTTAGGATTCAAAGTACAGTGAAGAATTTGCCGCACACATTATATTTGCAACCGTCCTCTCTAGTAGGAATTCATGGAGGATCTTTTTTAATTGAAGCATAGTTTATTTACAATATTGCTGGTTGACTCTGAGGTATGAATTTTGACTGACGACACTGAGACATTCATTACATCTCTCTGATTTGTCCAGTATGGTTATTTGACGGTAAGTGAGGCTTTTCCACATTCACAGCACGTCCATCATTTCTCCCCACAATCAATCTCCTATGAACTTAAAGTGTCAGTTTTGAATGATGACCTTCCCACATATATCATATTGATATGGTCTCCCCTGTGTATCGACTCCCTGAGGTGTAGTGAGGGTTGAGATGTGAGGAAAGGCTTTTCAACATTCTTTAATTTGTAAGGTTTCTCCTCACTATGAATTCTCCGATGGCTTATAAGTTGTGAATTTTAACCGAAGCCTTTCCCACATGCATCACATTTACATGGTTTTTCTCCTGATTGCATTAGTTGATGTTTTGTAAGATGTGAGCCTTGATGTGAGGTTTTGAAACCCTTATTATTTTTATAAGGTCTCTGACCAGAATGAATTCTCTGATGATTTTTAAGGTTTGTTTTTGTACTAAAACCCTTCCTGCACTCATTACACTTGTAAGGCTTCTCTCCAGTATGAATTCTATTATGGCTTGCAAGCTCTCCTTTGCGACGAAAGGCGCTGCCACACTCATTACATTTATAACGTCTCTCTTCAGTATGAATTCCGTGATGACTCCTGAGGTTTGATTTACACCTGAAGAGCTTGCCACACTCACAACATTGATAAGGTTTCTCTCCAGCATGAATTCTCTGATGGTTTGCAAGCACTCCTTTGCGACAAAAGGCCTTGCCACACTGATTACATTTATAAGGTCTCTGTCCAGAATGAATTCTCTGATGATTTTTAAGGTTTGTTTTTATACTGAAGACCTTGCTGAACTCGTTACATTTGAAAGGTTTCTCTCCAGTATGAATTCTCTTATGGTTTGCAAGCACTCCTTTGCGACGAAAAGCCCTGCCACACTCATTACATTTGTAACGCCTCTCTTCAGTATGAATTCCGTGATGACTTCTGAGGGTTGATTTACAGCTGAATTCCTTGCCGCACTCACTACATTGATAAGGCTTCTCTCCAGTATGAATTCTCTGATGAATTTCAAGGCCTTCTTTATAACGAAAGACCTTGCCACACTCATTACATTTGAAAGGTCTCTCACCAGTATGAATTCTCTGATGAACTGCAAGATTTCCTTTACAGCCAAAGACCTTGCCACATTCATTACATTTAAAATGTTTTTCTCCAGTATGAATTCTCTGATGAAGTGCAAGTGATGCATTTTGAGTAAAGCCTTTTCCACAGACGTCACATTTATGTGGCCTTTCTCCTGAATGGATTACTTGATGTTGTCTGAGGTGTGATCTCTCACAAAAGCCCTTGCCACACTCACTGCATTTGTAAGGTCTCTCTCCAGAATGAATCCTGTCATGCTTGGCCACATTTCCGACGTGAGTAAAGACCTTGCCACACTCATTACACCTGTGAGGTTTCTGTCGAGTATGAATTTTCTCGTGCCTCCCAAGTGTTTCTTTATAATTAAAGACCTTGCCACACAAATTACCTTTGTAAGGTCTCTCACAAGTATGAATTCTCTGATGTCTTGCAAGTTTTGAATGAAAATGAAAGACTTTCCCACATACATCACATTTATCTAATTTCTGTCCTGTATGGATGATCTGGTGGGTACTTAGGTATGATCCTTGGAGAAGAGCTTTGCCACTCTGGGTACTTTTGTACAGTCTTTCACTGTGTGTCTTCAGGTCTTGTGTCAGTACTGAAGGATGCATAAAATCACTCCCATCTATTTCAGAAATGTTGGTTTGGACATTAGAAGTTCCTAGAAGTGGTGAAAATGAGGCATTACTGTTGCCTCTCTTGTCAGCTTCATTAAAAAAATCAATTTTCTCTTCACATTTAAAAATATGCAGTTCATTCTGAAAGCTTAATGCAAGTCTGTTTCCCCTGGGCTCGGTCCCTGCACCACTTGTGGCACGTTGGTCTCTCTCATCACGCAGATTTCCACTAGCGTTTACAGACGTTCCTTTGTGATTTCTTTCCTCATCTCTCTGCAGAGAGTCACTGTCATATGCATTTTCCTGGATGCTCCTGGGGTCAAAATGTTTTCTTTCAGTCCTTTCATGAATTTCTGTCATCACTGTTTGGAATAATTCTCTATCGATGTTTGCCTTTAGTTGTAATTTCTTGATCACATGTATATGAGACATATCTAAAAAGAACCATAAGTACCCCATTCATTACAACTCATTAATAAATGTTTCACATTAAATACATGAGAGTACACTAAAACTAGTACTCATACCAAACAGAGTTATGAACCTCCCCAGCGTGATCTTATAAATGTTAGGAACACACAGAAAAACAGGATTCTTTACCAAAAATGAAGTGATCCAAGGTAATTTTAATACTTTTAGGAAAGCCTACTTTCAAACAACCTATGACAAAAGGACACAAATGAAACAAAATTCTGTAACCTATCAAAGAAATCATTTTTCGATCATAACTCCAAAGCACATACCAATTAACAGTAGATACTGCTGTTTCATAATTGAGGATGAAACTATTATGCTACACAGATTTTGCATACTTACTGAAAAGGAAGAAATGCTAAAGAACTGACAGTAGCTGTGAAAGTACATAACTGAAATCTAGCGTATGTAACTAGTAACTGAAATTCGTGGCAGTTTAGAGCAGGGAAACAAATTCAGCACAGGAAAAGTTATGTATTTCACAAACAAATTTAAAAAAACATTTTTCTAAATAATCCTAAGAAAAAAAATGTACCCAAAACTTGGGGAGATGAAATATATTCTTCAAGACTTTTCAATAACAATAAATAAACTTCTGTTAGCCCACAAAATCTCCACAGTGAGAAGAGGATCCCAAACACTATTAATGCTGTAGGGCCCTTCTGAGAGCTGACCTGTGTTCACACTTTTCATACATTCTGACCCATTGGGGCGTTTTTGCTTTTGTCTTTTGCTATTTTCATGTCTCTTCCCATAGTTTAGGGCTCTTTTCTATTATCCCCCAAAATGGAGGTAATATTCAGATCAGAAACAGAAACTCTTGCCTATCAGAAGGAAGAACTGCAAAACCCTGTGTCTTTTCCAGAATCACAACTCTTATTTAGCTGAGGAGTGAGGACTCTGCAGCTGAGTCTGGGAAAATGTTTGATAACTTCCCACCACACGCCTCCTGAATGTATAGAACAGTGTGATATGCACATATCTAGCTCTCTTCCCAAAAATAAGAGTCAAAAGCCAAAAGGCAGAATACAGGAAATTGGGAATTCTTTAAGAGTTTACCATTGAGCTTTATTTATAATTCAGCCCCGAAACAACCCTGACATAACATGAAAAGGGCTGATCATCTGAAGAAAGGGTCAGTTTAAACTCGCTGTACTATATCATGTCTGAGACAACAGGGCTTTCAGATCAACCAAAACAGGGGCTCCCAAGTGGGACACAGGGGAAAATGCAAACACCCAAGGGCAGATCTCAACATCAAAAGGGAAGTTCTCTCACCCACGGACAGCAGGTTCCTGCAGGTCTCCAACATCACATCCCTGTACAAGGCCCTCTGAGCAGGGACCAGGCACTCCCACTCCTCCTGCAAGAATGTGATGGCCACATCCTCGAAGGTCAGCTGTTCCTGAAATGAAAACATATTTCACCAAGGGGTCGAGGAGAGTTCTTATCTCCATACAAAGTGAAAAGAGGAGAGAAGGGTAAGGATTGTTTCAGGTGAAGTAAGTATTCTGACAGATGGAAGTTAAGTATTTGGAGCAAACTGTGTGTCCTTGTTTTATTTTTTAACTTTTTCTTTCCTGTTTTAAATTCTTACACATCTTCCTAAGAGATTATGATATCTTCCAATTAATGGAGATTTTCTGTCTGTCTTGAGAATCCATGACACACATGTAAATAAGACTCAGCTGAGTTGTCTATGCTGATGCAGTAGATATTCTCTCCTACACACAGAGTGACAGTCAATATCTACATGAGCAACAGAATGAGTGGTGTCTTCAGAGATGACAAAGTCCGCATTGGCTTTACAGAAATGTCAAAATCTCAATTATGATGATGATAACAACAACAATGTTTAAATTGTTGGAATATTTCTATAGGTTGAACATTCCTCATACTAAGTAATTTAGAGGCATGAATTTGTTATCAACATATTATCTCATTAGGAAAGATCTGTTCCCTTCTTACAAGGGACAAAACTGTGTCACAGACACACTGAGAAACTCAATTCAACTCAAGAAGCTAAGAAATGTCACAGCAAGCACCTGAACTCAGAGGGTTGGGCTCTGAAATTCAACCTTAGGAATCAAACAATGAGTTACAGAGAAATCCTGGACAGGCTTTGGAGAAATGGAAACCCTACACTGTTGGTAGGAATGTAATTTGGTCCAGCCACCATAAAACACACTACAGACATTCATTAAAAACTCGGAAATAGAGGTACCCTTTGATAAAGCAATCCCACTCCTGGGTGCTCATCAGGAGAAAACTCAAATGCAAACAGAGACATGCATCCCAATGTGCACAGCAGCAGCATTTACAGTAACTGAGCCATGGAAGCAACCTGAATGCCCTTTGACAGATGACTAAATAAAGGCGTTGTGGAATATACAGAGTGAAACACTACTCAGCCTTAAAAAAAGAATTGAATGCCAGTGGTAGCAACATGGATGGACCCAGGGATTATCATACTAAGTGAAGTAAGTCAGAGAAAGACAGATACATACACTACCACTCATATGTGGAATCTAACAAGATGATACAAATGAACTTACTTATAAAACAGACTCACAGACATAAAAAACATTCATGGCGACCAAAGAGGAAAGTGTGGGAGTGATACATCAGGAGTTTGGGATTAGCACATACAAATTACTACAGATACAACAGAAAAACAACAAGGTCCTACTGCATATAGCACAGGGACTATATTCAACACCTCAAAATAATCTTTAATGAAAAAGAATACTATATATGTATGCATAACTGTAACACTCTGATGCACACCATAAACTACAGAAGATTGTAAATCAACTATAACTCAATTTAAAAAAAAAGGAAACACTAGATGCATTCCTTCTGAAATTACAGTTGAGTGAAGTGGCCTGGCCGGGGCTCCAGCCTCTCACCACTGTACCATGTGCCTCAGCAGGGACCAACAGAGGAAGTAACGAGAGGTAAAACAGACAGGGAGTGACACAGAGACACAGACACAGAGGGAGTGTGTCAGACAGTGGGAACTGTTAACTTTCACAAATCTAAGGAGAGGGAAAAGCTAAAACTGAAAGGGTGGAAGAAGCCATCCCACCTAAAGAGAGCAGGCGACTACACTGTGGGGCCAAATGACATCCTTCAAAGTTCAACAGCCCCCGTTCCTGGGCTCTAAGAAGTCTGCCTGCCATCTCCCCAAAGATAAAGTATGTTCTGTCCTGGGCATGTTTGCGCTAAAAAAGTAACAGCCCCAGGTAACACCCAATCTCACACTAGCTCAGAGTGGCTTCTTTCAGGCTGGTCCCCAACTTATCCATCATAAATCCCACAGCCCTTCACAACCCTGAGATTCTTACCTCACCTACAGCCAATCAAAAAACTTGGGCACAGCCCCCAACCCATTGAGCTCACCAGCTCCTCCGCCCCGCCCCGAAAAAGACCCTGGACTTTCATCACAACATTCACACAGGCACACCTCGTGTGTGCACTCCACTGCTGTCTATGGCAGTGTAACCTGATACGTTCCTTTTCTATTTCCAGTCTTTGTCTCTGGTAAATTCTTTGAGCACCCGTGCACCAGTCCGCTGTGTTCCCCAACATACACTGTATCAGACAAAATGACAAAATAAAGGCAAAAACTAACACAAGACACAAAAGGTATTACATAATGTTAACAGTCCATTCACCAAGAAGATGAAAGAATTCTATGTTTATACCTAACGTTAGAGCTTCCCCCAAAATGAAGCAAACGTGAACAGAAATGAAGAAAGAAACAGAATCAGCTCAGCAATAGTTGAGGACTTCAGTGACCCAGTTTCACTTCTGGATGGAACCAGACTGAAGATCAAAGGAATCACAGGACCTGAACAACACTACAGACCGACTGGACATGACACACACATACAGATCACTCCACCAACAGCAGCAGAAAACACGCGCTTCTCAAGCACACATGAAATATTCTCCATGACACAGCACATGTTAGACCACAAAGGAAATCCTAACAATTTTAAGACACAGCGATCATAAAACGTAACTTCTTGTAGTCACAATGAAATAAAACTAAAACAGGAGGAAGAAAAAGGAAAAATTCTGCAAAATATGGAAACTAAGCAACTAATTCTTACACAATCAATGGCACAAAGAAGAAATCACACGAATATTGTTAAACATTCGGATGAAAATGAAAACACAACATGCCGGAATTTATAACACGCAGTGAAGGTTGTGGTGAAAGGGAAGGCAACATAGCAAAATGGTTACAACAAAATGCAAAAGATTTCAGATCAGAAAACCATTTTTACATCTCAAGAAAGTAGAAAGAGAAGATCAAACTAAATCCAACTTTAGCAAAGAAAGGGTGAAATAAGATTTGACCAGGGAGAAGGAAAAGGAAATTAGAAACATTTAAATGTCAACAGAGCAAGAGTGGTGTTTTGAAGAAACCTAAATGGAAAAACCCTTAACTAGATTAGGGAAAAAAAAGAAAAATAACGAAAACCAGATATGAAACAAGAGACACTGCAACTGATATGGGGGGAGGGTATCCCTCAAGTGGTAGAGCACATGCTCAGCCCCCAAGAGGTCCTGGGTTCAGTCCCCAGTACCTCCTCCTGCAAGTGGAAATCATTGAAGAAACATAAGTACCTCCCCCTCATAAAAACAAACAACACAAGCAATTGATATGGAAGTCAGTTTTTCAAGGAGTATAAGGGAATGCTATAAACAATAATGCCTACAAACCACATAATCTAGAACGTTTTTAGAAACACACAACATACTAAACCTCAATCATTAAAAAATAAAAATATTGAACTGAATTATGACTAGAGAGACTCAATTAGTAATAAAAGATCTCAAACAAAGAAAACCCACGATCAATTAAGTGCACTGCAGAATTCTACCATTCAAAAAAGAGTAATTTAAAAAAAATAATAATCTTCAATACTGCTAAAAATTCTGCAGGCAAGATCCTGAAATGAAACCGACAGAAAGACCCAACAAGAAACAGGAACTAAAAACAAATACTCTCATGAATACTGATGCAATATCCTTGACAAAGTACTAGCAAACCAACTTCAACAGCACATTCAAAATATCTAACTTTATGAGCAAAAGGATTCTATTCCTATAAGGCAAGAGGCACTCAATATACAAAAATCAATTCATTTGATAGATCACATTCACAGATGAAAGAAAAAAAAACACACAGATCATCTCAACTGATCCATAAAAAAGCATTCTGCAAAATTCAACAACCTTTCAAGACACACTCAACAAAATAGAAACAGTAAATGTTCTCAACAGAAGGAATATCATTTATGGCGTGGGCATCAGTGGTAGAGTGCATGCCTAGAATGCAAGGGTCCAGGGTTCAAACCCCAGTACTCAAGTAAGTAAATAAATAAACCAAACTACCTTCCCCCATGAGCGAAGAAAACAAATGAATATGATTTATGAAACACGTACAGCTAACACCATACTAAGAAGTGAAAGAATGAAAGTTTTTTCCTTTCAGATCAGGAAGAAGGCAAGGATGTACTCTCTGCACTACGGTTTTAAAAAGTACTGAAAGTTCTGCCAGTCCAATTAGACAAGAAAAAGAAATGAAAGACTCAAAAAGTGAAAAACAAGTAAAATTAACTTGTTTCTTATATGATAAGGTTACATATATATAACCTGTAAAGATTCCACAAGAAAACTGCTACATCAAATAACCATTTTATTGAAGTTGTACAATGCAAAACAAACTTGCAAAAACCAGCTCCATTACTATATACAATGAACAAAGTCCATACAAAGTTAGAGAAGAAAACTATTTAGTAAGTATTTAAGGAGGGATGAAATATTTAGGAATACATCTGCCAAGAAGGGCAAGGACTTGTACACTGAAAACTACTAAACATTCCTAAAAGAAATCCAAAAAGATACACATAAATGACAGACAACCTGTACTCATGGACTGCGAGTATTAATACTTTTGAAATGTCCAAACTACCCAAACTCTTCTACACATTCAACGGAGTCATCATCAAAATTCCAATGGCTTTTCTCTGAAGAAATAAGAAAAACACACTGAAGGTTATAGGTAATCTCTAAGGGCCTGAAATACCCAAAACGTTAGAAGAAGAAACATGGAGGCCTCCTTTTTTTTAGATTTCAAAGCATCCTACAAAGTAATCAAGATGGTGCGTTACCCGCATAGACAGATACACAAATCAGTGGAACAGAAGGAATGCTTGGATACAATTCTTTGCATCTATTTAAAATGTACGGACAAGGACGTTAAGATTGCAGAGTGAAAAAAGACAGTCTCACAACAAATGGTGCTGGGAAACTAGGGTATTTACCTGTAAAACAATGAAGCTGAAACCTTATGTGCCAAAAAGCACAACCAACACAGTGAAAAGGAAAAAAACAGAAGAATGGAGGTGATCAAAGTGATATAAGAATTTCCGACTCTCAAACATTTAGACTTATTTCATAGTTTAAAATAGATGATGGAATAAAACACCCTCTATCACTGATATCTCTTACTCATTATGATTTCAGTCACTGACTCACTCATTCAGCTTCGATTCTCTTACAAAAAGTCACAACAAATTTCCCCTTATTGCTCTATTTTCAGATTTTACCAGGTATTTCGCACGTTAATACTGACATCCACATGCAGCTTCTGTTCATTTTAATGGAGGTACTGGGGACTGAACCCAGGTCCTCGTGTAAATATACTTTTTTTTAATATTTTGCTTTATTTATATTTTGGTTTTGTTTTGGAGGGAGGTAATTAGGTTTACTTATTTATTTTAAACATGTGCAGCTCCCTTATCTTGGCATTATAGAGATTGGACAGTGCATCCAGATGGGCCACTACACAACCCTGCTGACCAACAGCACTGACACACCAGTTCTTTGAATCCACTAGTGTGAAGCCCTGCCCAGGACAATGCTCAGTGGAGACGCTTCGCACGTTCTAGGTCACTGGGTCACGGGGATGGAATCTAAGTGGAGATGACAAACACTGAGGAAAGGAGCTGGGTGACTGTGAATGTACAGGCGTGACACAGGATACTTCAGAGTCAGACAAGATTAGCGAGTCCAAAAGAGGGCATTTTGGAAGGACAGACAAAACGATCAACAGATGTAGTGTATATATACAACGGAGTACTATTCAGCCATAAAAAAGAACAAAATGATGTCATCTGTATCAACATGGATCAATGTGGAGTTCATCATTCTAAGTGAAGAAAGCAGGAAAAAGAAAAAAATACTATAGGATATCACTTATATGTGGAATCTAGAAAAAAGAGTCTGAAAAAAACCCACGCAGATAAACTTATTTACAAAAGAGCAACAGACTTACAGACATAGAAAACAAACTTATGGTTACCAGGGGGAATAGTAGGTGGGAAGGAATAAATTGGGAGTTCGAGATTTGCAGATACTAACTACTATATAAAATAGATAAACAACTTTATACTGTACAGCACAGGGAACTATATTCAATACCTTGTAGTAACCTATAATGAAAAAGAACATGAAAAGGAATATGTGTGTGTGTGTGTGTGTGTGTGTATGAAGGTAACATTACGCTGTACATCAGAAACTGATACAACATTGTTGTCAATGAAACTCACTATACTTTGATAATAGAGAGAGAAAAATCAACTGAGAATATGACTTTACCTGAGAAGGAGCCATTCCTGACTCCTTTTCTTTCCTCTTCCTCTTCTTCCCGACTTCTTCCTCAGACAAGTGGATTCTTCAGAGATCAGTCTTTCAAGCTGAAAACCTTCTGTTTAATGCTCCTAAAAAACATACCCACTTCCTGTGCCACAACCACACACATCGGGGAACCTCACCACGTGCACTAAACAGTCCTCTTCTGCCCACTGTCACAGGAGGGACTCAGGACAGGAAACTCCACACACAGACCAAGCAGGGAGTTCTTCACATTTCTTGGTATCTCACTCCACTTGTGGTGAGGCCTACAAAGCGATTATTTGATAAGTGTACATACTGTGTAATAATTCTCACAAGAAAGTAATTTATACTTCTATCAACTCGAGATTACCATTTTGCCTCTGTGTGGTGATTCCAAGTATACAGTCACACTATGAGAGTAACTACAGTCAGCAGGCTGTACGTTAGATGTGCGGGTTGCACTATTTTATTTTACAATCTCAACGTTTGTAACCTTTGGCCTACATCTCCCCGTTTCCCTCTCCACCCAGCCCTCAGGACAACCTTTACACTCCAAGGCTCTATGAGTCTCACATTTCAGGTTTCCAAGTAGTGTCCTTCTTCTGTCCTAATACTGTCATAATTCATGGCTGACATAAATTTTCTATGTCCACCCATGTGTGAACAGACATTTTAGCTCATTCTACATCTCGGCTGTCCTGAATAATGCAGTAATGCTCACTGCAGTGCAGACATTTCCCTCAATAGAATGATTTCGTTTCCTTTGAATATCTAGCCAGAGGTGTGTGATTTAAGCAAACAAATGTTAAATCTATTACATTCTAAAGCCATCAATCAGTATGACGCAGATTAGTCGTCCACATCGAAACAACTCATCTGCCATCTGCATTCAGTTTGCCCCCTAAACCTGCACTGTGTGTTTCCATTTCATTCTTTATCTGTCTCCCTATTTCTTTGTGTCACTATCTTTGCTTCCCCTCTACCCTCCCTCTGTCCCTGCTGCGCTCCTGTCCCCTCCCTCGCCCCTGGTCCTGCCCCAATCGGCAACGTGTTTCCCCTCTTGCTGCTCCTTCCCCCCAACCTTTCTGATTGCCCCGTATCTCCACGGATTTCTGCCTGATTCTTCTTCCACCTCTGCTCCTTGTCGGCCCTCCGGCTTACATCCCTTCTATCCTTTCACCCTCCCTTCCTCCCCACTCTCACACTCCAGGTGGCTGTGCCTCCTTCCTGTTCTTTCTCTCTCTTCCTCTGCTCTTCAAGTCAATAGCTGTCCTCTGTTTGTCTCCCGGGACCACCATGCTTTGAAGGCCATGGTTCCAAGTCTTCTAAGCTCTCTCCCACTCCCTGTGTGAAGCGCCTAACCGTTGTTAGTCACCGTCTCCCGCCTTCCCGCCGACCCAGGGCCCCTCTCCTGCTGTGGCTCTCCAATGGCCGGAGATCCTGTTCCTTTATTCACGTCTCTATATTATCCACCTTTTACTTTAAGGGATAAATCCATTTACCATCGCTTTGCAAGTGCCTCAGCCATCCTCAACGACACCATCGATTCTCTATCATTCTTTTCTCCTCAGTGTTTCTACTTTCCTCTGAGTTGCTCTGTCTGTTTCAACTGAACCCCTCGCCCAGGAATTTACTGGAGGAGTGAATAAATGCCCGCCTAAAGGAAGAGACTGTTTTCCAGCGGAGTCGAATTTGGGACGTAACAATACTGGGGAGTCACACGGCTCACTCAGGTAATCTCCTTGTATGCGGGTGTAGGAAGGGCTGACTACGAAGGGGAGGCCCGCAGAGCAGGACAGCCCTGAGGAGGCCGCGAGGATAGAGCGGCTGGGAGGGAGGGAGGTCTCTGGAGAGGCCGGGGTTCCCAGAATCCCGGGACCCGGGAGCGGCCGAGGACGCGGCCTCCCGGGAGCGGGGCGGCCCGCGCCGCCCTTGAGGCTGCGGGCGCGAGTCCACCTCGTGGAAGAGGACGTTACACGGCTGGCGGCGGAGGGAGGGAGTAGAGGGTTCTGAGCAGGAAAATATCAGGAAAGGCAGCGTCTCAGTGACCGAAGGCAGCAATGCCAAGAGCAGGGACCAGCCTCAGAGCGGTTTCAGACCCAAAAGAAAAGATCCCCGTCCTGGAGCGGCGCCGTCCGGACTTCCGTGGCCGGGGGGCCGGGTGCTGGGGCTTTAGCTTCGTAGACTCCGCGCAGCTGACTTACACCAGAAAAGAGAAAGGAGCTGTGCCCCACAGCCTCCAATCGGCGACCCCCGCTTCCGCATCCGGAAGAATGTGAGCTGAGTTAGAGGCGGGACCTCGTAGGCCGGGGCGTGGGCGGAGCGCCAGCGGCGGGGCGGGGCGAGGAGGGAGCGCAGCTCTTTAATTGGTGCGCCGTGAGACGGGGGGCGGGGGTGCTGCTCCATATGCTAAAACGGCTCATTTTAAGTTATTCTCTGTAACAGTTTAATGGTAAAATCTTACAGTTGTGTAGACCATTTAGGTAGGAAACTAAGATGCTTCCTCATAACAACTTGAAACCGATTTCAATAAAAAGCTGCTTGAACTTAAGAGTGTAGCTCAGGTAGCTTGTGTGCTTAGAATGTGCGAGATCCTGGGTGAATTCGCAGTCCCTCTATTAAAAATCAAATAAATATAAGGAACCTAACTCCGACCCCGCCCCACCACCAAAGAAAAAAGGAAATTCTGCCAGAAAGAGGTTCTCTTGCCCCTCTCCTGAAGTTGAAGAAATGCAGTGGTTGGGAATTTGGTCTCCATGTGGTTGCTGTTGGCAGCGGTGGATCTACGAATATTTTCTGAAATTACAATTAATTTAACCATTTTAAGGAAATAAGAGCTGGACTTTGTCTCTGTATCACAAACTAGAATGAGAAATAAAAAACGCTCCCTGGATAGAATGGGCCATTTCATACTGACAACGTGACACAACACCTTTTCCTCTCTGTTCTTCATTCGGTCAGGAGGCCAAACTCAACACTGCAGAGTTCCATCAACTCAGAGACAAAACCTAGGGTCTGAGACTTAAGGACTAAAACATACGATAATTTTGATCACTAACCATTGCTTTAAAAAGAGCAATACATTTTTCAAATGGTTATGAATTGCATTGTTTTCTTTTTGCTGACGAGTTTTACTTGCCTTTTAAAACCACATTTTCTCCCCAGTTTTACTGACATGTACTTGACATACATTGCTGTATGACTTAAGGTGTCCAGCAAAATGTTCTGACATTTATTGAAATAATTACTGTAATAAGAAAAACTGCATTCTTTAAAATAGTTGCTCTTTTCCACACTCTTAAGAATTACCTTTAACTATCTTTGACAAAAACTTGTTTATAAATTATACTTACATATATAACTAAACATAATGTAATATCTAATTGATTATATGTTCGTTATGAAGGTAATTAAAAACGTGTTCCTTTTGTTTTCAAATAGTAATCTATTTTTGCTCCTTTCTTTATTTTCTATTCCTAAGAGTTCTGCCAAGTGTGGGTAACAAAGCCTGTAAAATATATAGTCTTCAGAAGACACTGGGTTTTATTACTGTGTAAAGAATAATTAACTTGTAGTATTAATAAGGGCATTTATTTGTGTAATAGAGAAGAACAAATGTGACTCCACATTAGGTCTGTTTCTTCTACTTTAACCTTTGTATTATTAACCTAAGCAAAGGTTATTTATTTTAAACTTTGTATTGCTCTTTTTAAAGTAAGTCACTTAAAGTCTCACCAGTGGTTTTACATCTGCAGAACACTGAGAACTGGGGTGATATTTTGAGGATTGAAATTGCTTCACATTGTGATCCTAAATTTTATATTCACTATATTCCCTAAAGTATACCTTAATAAATATTTTATGACCAGGAAAAAAATGCAAATCACTAAAGAGATATTGCCCATGAGCTCAAATGATACATAAAGGCCCATCTCTGGGAATCCTGCCTCCCAGGCAATCAGCATTCAGCTACAATACCTTTCTGTAGCTCACAGAAACATCCTGACCCGTGAATGACTGCCAGAAGGATGAAATTAACACATCCCCTCAAGAGGCTGATCGGAATCAGGAAATATCTGACTATACTCTCCCTCTTCTTTTAGTACAGAAGAAGACTATATTCCAACTCAGGCAAGATGGTTTCTGGGAAGAGTAATCCCCATCTCCTCGTCTGCTGGTGGTCCAAATAAAGTCGCTACTCCTTGCCCTAGCAACTACTCTGTTCAATTTATCTCCCTGTCATGCAATGAACAGTATGAGTTTGAACTCAGTAACAATAGAGAGGTATATTCTTTCCTAAGAGCCCTAAAGAAAGTAAAATTAGATTATCAAGGATACAATAACTTCATTTCAGCCCTCACCATTTTTCAGGCACTATCTGTTAGATAACTTCTACTACGAAGTAGGTTTTGTCACATCCCTGCATGTGAAACATTTCATCCATAGAGACATGAGAATCCACTGAAATGTGATGATGTTTAGATAGGGAAATTAGTATATTTAAAATATTTTCAGTGGGGAGGGTATAGCCCAGTGTTAGATCACTTGCTTAGCATGCACAAGGTCCTGAGTTCAACCCCCAGGGCCTCCATTAAAATAAATAAAATTCTTATTAAATTCAAATTAGTTACCTTCCCCCAAAATTAAAAAAATTGCTTTTCATTTAATATTTTCAAGCAAAATGAGCCAAATGTCCTGATGTAGCACACATATGAATACAAGATGATCTATCACATTTTTAAGAGATGCAGTAACTCGGATAAATGTAAACTCGACTAGGTAGACTACTCCGTGTTAGATGATATTGCTGCATTTCTGGGAAAACTGGACGGCTACCTGTAAAAGGCTGAAATTAGAACATTCTCTAATACCATACACAAAAATAGTCAAAATGGATTAAAGACTTAAACTATAAAACTCCTAGAGGAAAACACAGGGAGAACACTACTGAAGTTAAATCACAGCAATATATATTTTTGAACAAGCTCCTGGACTAATGAAAATGAAAGCAAAAATTAACAAATGTGATCCGGGAGGTAGGAAGGAATAGACGGGATTTCAAAATGTAGAACAGATAAACAAGATTATACTGTATGGCACAGGGAAATATATACAAGATCTTGTGGTAGCTCACAGCGAAAAAAATGTGACAATGAATATACGTATGTTCATGTATAACTGAAAAATTGTGCTCTACACTGGAATTTGACACAACATTGTAAAATGACTATTACTCAATTAAAAAAGTTTTAAAAAATGTGATCTAATTAAACTGAAAAGCTTTTGCACAGCTAAGGATACCATCACCAAAACTAAAATGAAAAGACAACCTACTGAATAGGAGAAAATATTTTCAAATGATGCAACTGACAAGGGACTAATTTCCAAGATATACAAACAGCTCATAGAAGTTACTGTTAAAAAAACAAGCAACCCAATCAAGAAATGGGGAGAAAACCTAAATAGACATCTCTCCAAAGAAGACAGACAGATGGCCAACAAGCACATGAAAAGATGCTCAATATCACTAATTGTTAGAGAAATGCAAATCAAAACTACAATGAGGTGTCATCTCACACCTGTCATAATGGCCATCATTAACAAGTTCACAAACGATTAATGGTGGAGAGGGTGTGGAGAAAAAGGAATCCTCCTACACTGTGGGTGCAAATGTAAATTGGTGCAGCCACTCTGGAGGACACTATGGAGGACACTAAGGAGTAAGTCAGAACAAACGTCCCTCTGTTCTGTTATCCAGATTTTACCAGGTATTGTGCATATTAACACCTGACTTCCATGGGCACCTTCTTTATCAGCTTTACAGAGGGGGCAGTGCATCCTGATGGAGGCGCTAAATAGTCTCTCCTGCTGAACAGCACTCACACCATGCCTGGAATATATGGGTGTCAAGCCCTGACCGGTGGAGACTCTTCACAAGTTCCAGGTCCTGGGGTCCCGGGGATGGAGTCTGAGTGGGGAGGACAGGTGCTGAGGGAGGGCCCTGGGTGACTGTACACGTACAGGTGTCAGGCAGGACACTGCAGAGTCAGACAGGATTAGCGAGTCCAAAGAAGGGCATTTCAGGAAGGACAGACGGGGAATCCAGTGAGAATATGATGTTACCTGGGAAGGAGCCATTTCTGACTCCTTTTCTGTCCTCTTCCTCCTGTTCTGGGATTCTTTCTCAGGCAACATGAGTCTTCAGAAGTCAGTCCTGAAAGTTGGAAAGATGCAGCTTCATGCTGAGAATCAGCACATCCCTCCCTGTGCCACAACCACACACACAGGGGAGACCTCACCACGTAGAACAGACAGTCCTCTGCTGCCCACTGTCCCAGGAGGGACTCAGGACAGGAATCTCCACACACACACCAACAAGGGAGTTTCCCCACACTGTCCTCAGATCACCCTCCCCTCCTGGTGAGCCCCTCCCCTACAAGGCAGAAGCAGGCGCCTCAGCTGGACCCGACAGCCCCCTTCAGGTCACAGACCAGGCCCTGATCCATCCCCACGCAGAGCAGAGCCCCCTCCCCCTCAGCCCGGATCCCAGCCCTCAGGATGGGAGGACTCAGTCAGGATGCTCAGTGAGGCATCCAGACTGGAATCACCTGGGGCCCCCCGAAGTTTTATTGAGGTTGGATCTTACACACACTATATGAAGGGAAATCTCTGGTCTGAGGGTACAAAGCATGTATATACAAAATGCCCCATCAAACTAATATGAAGCCTGGGTTGAGCACCACAGGAGGCAATCACAGCACACCTCTCACTTTCCTTAGAACAGGATAAGCTCTCAGGATGAGGCTGGAGACACAAGCAGGGACCTGAGGATGACACAGGGCTGTGTAGACATAGTGAGGAGCCTGGATTTTGTCCTGAAGACAAGTTAAGAGCCAATGGAGATCTGAGTGCAGGACTGACATAATTTCTCCTCAAATTACACCTAATGCAGAGAAATAACATCTGACTGTGGCCACTTCTACTCTGAGCCTATGTTCTTGTCTCCATCCTAGCATTTCTGTTTTCCTTTTTCATTTTGGGAGGACTGGTACCCATTTAAAATTAAATACAACTGGACACTCTCTCAAAAATAACTACCATACACAGTCACACAGCCAATTTGGCCAATCATTTCAGGGGTCCGTGTTGCTCTCAGACAGACAATTTCTGTTTGACTCATCTCTGTGTTACAGGTGGGCTCTCTGAGACGCAGAGGAGAGCTATTTCTGAGAAAGTGCTGGGTGGAGTGAACAGAACCTGGTGCAACTGAATTCTGAAATGGGATCCTGAAGGGCCAATGGGCAGAGTCTGTCCTTCTCATCCTTCCAAATTAAAACACCAGGACCATTTTTTCACGTTCTTCAGCAAAGGAAACTTCTCCTTCAAAGTATGATCATACTGATACCAAGCATTTAATTCTTTCCCTGAAGATTGCAGTAAAAATTTTAAAGATAGAGAAATGAAAAAAAAAGGCATTGGTGTAGAAAACACTTTAAGGGGTCAGCTTAGAAATAAGCTAAGCAAACTTCTTCATCATAAATAGACAGGCTCTTTTGGAAAAAGGTTCCAAGTCAGTCCAGCCCATCCTTCATCACATTCAGAGACAGTCAAGAGGGACCTCAGGGAACATCTTCATGTTACCTCATAGCTCACTATTTTAACAGATCACAGGAAAAGGAAGAAAACTGAATATTAGACTAAGTGGTTACACTAGGTTTTGACTGTTAACATAAAAGATAATTGATATCTTTACCAACTGCTCATCATAATAGGCTAAAATTATTTTCTAATTACCAAAGAACTTCTCCAATATATTAGATAAAGAGGAGAAAGCAGGAAGGCCTCAAAAAAAACCCCCTAAAACAAGTAAAAAGAAGAAATGGTTTGTGATTTTTTTTTAATCTAAAAATTCCGGTGTCAAAGTTTTAAAAGCATGACAATAGATCATATATAGAAAAGAAGGAAATGAGTTTATTATAGAAGACTATGAAAGCTTATTCCAGAAGCTAATAATTATTTACAGGGAAATTGAATGAACTAAGATTTATTCCAATCTGCAAAAAGAATTATATGCAAAGGAACAGAAAAGTAAAAGTAAATCATCATCATCAAAAAAACCAAACAAACCACTTTTAATGTCCCATTTAAGAGGCACCATGTAGTGACACTCACTAATTGCTTTGCCCACGAGTCCTCTCCGTAGTCCTCTAGGCCATGTCAGGGCAAGGCAAGAGGGTGACCCACAACCTAGTGAATCAAGCCACTGCCCCCTGATAGAAATTACAAAATGCACAAACTTAATAGATAAGAGTTTTGCAATTCTCATCCTCATCTGAATAACTTAAATTTTAAATGTACAATATTCTAAAGCCACAAATCATAGATCACAACTTAATTGTGCAGATCCAAACTCACCACCCATCCGCATGCAGTTTCCCCCTCTACCTGCACTGCTATGTGTTTCCATTTGTTTATCTCTCTCCCTATTTGCCTTTTCGTTCCCCTCCACTCTTCTGTGTCTGCCCTCCCCTCTATTTCTTCACTCACTCCTGTCCTGCCCCACTCTGCAATTTCTTCTCTCTCGTTACTCTTCCCTCACAACCTCTCTGTCTTAAATTCTCTTCCTCTTTTTTCTGCCTCTTTTTTCCAATCTCTGCTCCCTCTCTACCCTCCGGGTTACACCCCTTCTATCCTGTTATCTTCTCTTCCTCCTCACTCTCTGGCATCCCCTGGTGGCTGTGGTTCCTTGCTGCTCTCTCTCTGCCTCTGCTCTTCTTTGTCCTTTCTCTTCCAGCAGCATGATGCTTAGGCCATGGTTACACTTTTTATCCTCTCCCTCACTCTGGGTGAAGTGCCTCAACACTGTTGCCCCCTCCCCACCGCAGATCCAGGGCCCATCTTCCCTAGGTTGCTCTCCAATCCATGGAAAGTCCGCTTTTTTGTTCACTTCTCTAATTTATCCAAGTGCTACTTTCAAGGGTTAATCTTTCTTTTTGTACCTTTGGCAATGCCCTCCTACCGGAAGAGATCGTTTTCCAGCGGGGTGGAATTTGGAACGTAACAAAACACTGTATGTCTAGGCTGAGCCAGGTCACGTTCCCCTACGCGGGGTGGCGAGAGCGCTAACTACGAAGGGGAGGCCCGCGGAGCAGAAGGATCGGCCTGAGGACAGAGGGGCTGGGAGGGAGGGGGTCTCAGGAGAGGGCCAGGCTCCCCAGAATCCCGGGACCCAGGAGCGGACGCGGCCTCCCGGGAGCGGGGCGGCCGGCGCTGCCCTTCAGGGGCCGAGAGGGCGAGTCTGAGGGCGCGAGTCCACCTCGCGGAAGAGGACGTTACATGGAGGAGAGACGGGCACCGGTAGTATATGGGTTTAAGAAGGAAAAATATCACGAAATGCGGTGCCTACATGGATCGAAGGCAGAAAAACCAAGGAAACAGACCAGCCTCAGGGCGATATCAAACCCAAGGGAGCGGCGCCGTCAGGCCCTACGTGGCCGGAGGGCCAGGTGCTCCGGTTTTAGGTCCGTAGTGACTCCCACATCCTGAGGAAAACAGACAACGGAACACAAACAGTAGGAAGCAGAAACTTTTGATCTGCTACGGGACCGTTCCTCCCCGCTCTCCGCTTCCGGTTCCGTCATTATCTTGGCGCGCGAAGTTAGAGGCGGGACTTCCGGGGCCTGGGCGGGGGCGCTCCGGGCGGGGGGCGGGGCGCTCCGGGCAGGGGGCGGGGCGCTCCGGGCGGGGGCGGGGCGAGGAGGGAGCTTAGGTCTGCGCAGGGAGACAGATAAAATCGGAAAGGAGGTGGGAAGGGGATGCTGCTTCCCCGTACCCTTAAACGATTCATTTTAAGTTACTGTTTGCAACAGTTTTAATGTAAAAGCTCACAGTTGTGTGGAGCAGTTATCTCGAAAACTAAAATGTTTACTCCTCAGAAGTTGAAAACGCTCTCAATTTAAAGCCGTTTTTGCCAGTAGGTGGCACCCTTGTCCTGCTTGTGAGGCACAATGAAGTCAGTGGTTGAGAACCTGGGTCTGCAGGTGGTCGCTGTGGGGCGGTGTTGGATCACGGAATACTTTCTGCAAGTTGAATTAATTTAAGAAGTTTTAGAAAACGAGAGTTGGACTTCTCTCAGTATTACAAAATAGAATGAGAAATACAAAACTCTCCCTGGGTAGAATGGACCATTTCAGACTGGACACCGTACAGAACAGCTTTTCCCTTCTATTCCTCATTCAACCAGGATTCTAACTCAGCTTGCTATCAGTTCCAGAGACTCAGGGACAAAACCTCGAGTCTGAGATTGGAGGGCTAAAGCATGTGGTAATTTCTGTCACTAACCAATTTCTTTAAAAAGGGCAAACATTTTAAAAAATTGTTATACACTGCATTGTTCTTTCTTTTCTGCTACACTGTTTTATTTTCCTTTTAAAACCACATCTCCCCAGTTTTATTGACATGAACTTGATATACATCACTATGTGAATTTCTGGTGTACAGCATAATGTTCTGACTTACATGTATTGAAATAGTCATTGCGATAAATTTAGTAAATTCATCCATCATCTCATGTTGATACCACAGAAAGAGAAAACAAAAAAAAAAAAAAAGAAAAAAATTTTTATGAGTACTGCAATATATTTTTTTAATTTTTTGTTGCAGTTTTTTTAAATTAAATTTTAACTCAAATTTTTTTAGGGCTCAGGTAATTAGGTTTATTTATTTATTTATTTTTGATGGCGGTACTGAGGATTGAACCCAGGACTTTGTGCTTGCTAAGCATGTGCTCTGTCGCTGAGCTATATCCTCCCCCCAATATTCTTTTGAAATACTTGCTAAATTCCACACTTGTGAAAATTACCTTCAACTATCTTTCAGAAAAAAATCTTTATAAAATTATACTTATATGTAGTAACTGAACATAACATAACCTCAAAGTGACTATATGCTTAAGACCATAATTAGAAAGTTTCACTTTTTATTTTCAAATTGTTATATAATTTAGTACTTTCCTTTGTCTTCTATTTCTGAAAATTCTAACAAGTGTGGATAACAGAGCTTGTAAAATATTTAGTCTTCAGAAGACATTGGGATTTATTTACATCTAAAGAAAAATTAAGTTGCAGTCCTTATAAGGGCAGTTGGTAAGTGGTATATTCTTTTTAATATGAACCATAAAGGAAGTAAAGCTAGAATACCAATATGCAATAACTTCATTTCAGTCCTCAATATTTTTATGGCAATATCTGTGAGATAGCATCAACTATGAAGTATTATCACATCCCTACATGTGAAATATTTCATCCATAGAGACATGGGAATCCATTGAAATATGATGATGTTTATATAAGGAAATTTGCATATTTAAAATATTTTCAGGAAAAATGTGCAGAATGTCCTGATGTAGCACACATATGAATATAAGAAACTATGCCACATTTTAAAAAAGACACAGGGATTCAAATGAATTTTGTGAGCTTTATTAGGCGGATTACACTGTATACACAATATTTCTCAGTAGCCATATTGGTAAGAAGATTTTATGAACCTGTGAGTGAAAAACGTTGTCTGCCATATCAGCAAACAAAAGATGGTATGGCCACCAAGCTATCAGCCACTACTACTGCCCCAGACAGTGAATCTGAGGGGACCCAGGATGGAGAAAAAGAGGCTTCCTGTTAGATAAGCCCTCACCCATGGCAGCCACTGCCAAAGGTGCAGCCGAGGGGCCGGGGAAGGGAAAAGAGCAGGATACTGACCTTACATCGTTAAGACTGCATATCAGAGGGATAATTTCAATGAATTGAGAGTCTTCCAGCTTCCCATGTTTAGCAAAGAGCTGAATTCATGACCTTGAGAAGTCTGTTTTGTTTTTCATTTTCTTTTCTTTTAAAATGGAAGTCCTGGGGATTGAACCCGGGACCTCATGCATGCTAAGCATGCACTCTACCACTAAGCTATACTCTTTAATGAAGAGTAATCTTTTGATATACTGACTACCTGGTTTTTGTTGCAAAATTCGTATGTATCCTGGCACCCCCCACCCTCCCTTCCTCCTCAGAGCAGTCTCTCAGAGCTACGTGAGGGACTGCCTCCCAGGATGCAAGAACTCAGAAAGTCCGCCAAATAAAACATAATTCTCAACTTTTACGCTGTGCATTTTTTTCAGTTGGCAAACCCAATATCTTGCTTCTTGTATCTAGACTAGCACTAAAATGACTAATGGTGACATCTGCTCCTCGTGACAACCAGCAAGTCTGTGTCTCCTCAGACCCCTTGGTTTCAGACCCTAACCCTGCAGCTGTCTGGTGCTCAGGCCCCGCCCTGATACCATCTTTCTTTCTCCTCTGCAAAAGCCTGTCCCTTTAAACCCCGACCTTCTGAGGATCCAAATGCTAAACCCCATATTACTGTTTATAAGTTAATGTAGCAATTGCCCTACATTTTTTATAATAGGCAAATATACTCGAAAACTCCCAGAAAAGATTTTCTCTCCATGTTAGCTTTAAAACAGCTTACAATTCTGGAAATATATACATACATAATTTACATTTGAGCTATGAACTCCATAGTGTAAACCTGATTATTTCTGTGGCTGTAATGAAAATACCATGGCAGTGAAACTTCAGACTCAAGCTCCCTAAAACCTGCCTCTCCACACCTCAGTACACACCATATGATAATAATTCCACATGCCTTTTTTAGGGCTGAAATTAGACCCATGGTTTGCATATTTAAATGAAATGAAAATAGAAATATAGTAGGACTATGGAAAATAGGAGGAAATACAATTTCAAAAATAAGGATTAAAATGAGACTACCTTCTGTGCTTGGAGTGCTCAGAGAAACAATCGGAAAAGATCAATGTTCATGAATTTCCTCTAAGTATGAACACAAAAAATGGGATTGTTTGATAGATAAACTTGAAATTTCACCTATTCACTCTCCAACACATTTTTCATTAGTTTGCACTTTTGCTTTCTTTTTTGAAAACGAAGGCGCCCCACTCAATGTTTAGTTTGGATGTCAGGTCTAAGAACTTCATACACTGAAGTGTTAGAATATTTGTCACATGAGGTTTCCTGGGGAGAGCAGGGTAGACCTCCCAAATTGGTCCAAAAATGGCTAGAGAGAGCAGAGAATGGAGATGGGCTCACCTTATGGTGGGTACCGGACTGGGCTGAGTGATGGTACTTCTCTGCAGTGTGAACCCACAACTACTGCCAAGGAAAGGCATGCTCAGTTTTTAGTATCAGCTTGCCGTGCTCACCTGGGCAGAACACAAAGAGCCTCTAGTGAGTCTCACAGTGTCTGGAGGATGGTTGTACTATTTCGGAATACAATATGCCAAAATGCTCTATCTGTAAAGCTGATAAAGCAACGCACAACAAAGAGGTAAGCTTGTATAGACATAATAGGAAGTTACCATAATCACAAGTACATGTGAAGATAACCCATTTAAAAGGGCGAATACACAAAAATACTAACTACATTCAGTAGTTGAAAAATAGAAATAATTTGCTTAGGACATTATATCCTGATATGACGGCTTCATATCCTGATTCAGCCACCTGCTGAGATGGGATTCATTAAGTCCTTAAACCTGCCTTTGTCCTAAGTTCCTTCATTGTAAAAAATATACATATATTTTACTGAAGTACAGTCTGTTTACAATGTTGTGTCAAGTTCTGGTGTACAGCATGTTTCAGTCATACATGAACATACATATATTCATTTTCATTCTTTTTCACCGTAAGTTACAAGGTATTGAATATAGTTCCCTGTACTATGCAATATAAACTTGTTTATTCTATATATAATAGTTAGTAACTGCAAACCTGGAACTTCCAATTTATTCCTTCCCACCCCCTTCCCCCCGATAACCATGTTTGTTTCCTATGTCTTTGAGTCTGTTTCTGTTTTGTAAGTAAGTTTGTCTTTCTTTAGATTCCACATATGAGTGATATCATATGGTATTTTTCTTTCCCTTTCTGGCTTACTTCATAAATAACAATCTCCAGGTCCATCCATGTTGCTGCAAATGGCATTATTTTATTCCTTTTTATGGTTGAGTAGTAGTCCATCATATAAATATACCACAGCTTCTTTATCCACTCATTTATCGATGGACACCTTCATTTGTGATATGAGAACAAACATCAGTAAATTTTTCCAAGAAGAAAACTCAATCTGTATTATGCATTAAAGCATTAATAACAGTGACTCTTATTCAAAGTGTGATAGTAGAATTCAAAATTAAGATCACTTATCAAAGAAGAATTATTATTTTCAGTAGGGAACAAATTCTAAGTGGAAGATACTGGGTGTCAGTTGTCATGCTAGAAATGGCACAAATCTTATTTTCTCTACAAAATCCTCTGTCTCTGAATGTGAATCCATCACTGGGAAAAGGCAGGATGGCTTCCAAGGATTTGGCAATGGAGAGTGTCTCCTTGTCATAAACTACAGTTGTCACCTTGGGGACTTTCTCACTCACCCATATAACTTCATTCACTTCACTATGTGCTTGCTAAACTCCACATACTTGATTTTGAAGCACCTGACTGTAGCCAAACCCAAAATAAAACATTTTAGTTCACCATTTTGCCATTACAAAATGAACTAAAGCACTAAAGGAATTATCTTTCTTCATGTTTAACGTGCACCTACTTCATATACGTACATTATCACATCACAAAAGTCCTAAAACAACCCACAGATTTAACCCTTGTTGTAAAATGGGAAATAAGCGTGGAAAAGAAAATAATGCTAAGGAAAGATTTATTTAAAACATTTTATTATAGCATAAAATTAACCATGTAACATCTTAATATCGTAATTTGAAATCAAAATTTTAAGTCTTTGGATAATTGCTCTCATAGTCAATTATTTAGTTACATTGTTTAATAAACATTTCCAAACATTTTTAGTAAACTAAGGTAAAAATAGCTTAGACAGTTTATCGAAGTATTTCTGAAGCACTTTCGACAACCATTTGAACAATCCTTTGCAGGAAGAGAAACGTAATAAATTATTGGCATGAAGAAAAGTGTGGTCTTTCCTAACCAAGAAAACAGGAGTTTCAAGACTAAACATTCAGTGTTTTATTCAAGAGTCTGACTCCATTTTTTGATGTTTGAGTATTGAGAACTATTATGCCTCACCACAACCTCCTCCTATTCAGATGATCTGGACAAGCTGATTTAAAAAAAAAAAAAGGCCTGTGGGTTTCCTCCTCTGATACCAAATGATGTTCAAACCTTAAGTGGGTGATCTCCCCTGAGCCCCACCCCACTTTTCAAATCCTGAGAGCCTAAAGGTACACCGTTAGCTTCTGTTACAAAGTACTGACACGGGATAAAACTATGTTGGTGGAAGGAAGAGGATTCTCCAAGGGTTATGACAAAAGTGATTCAATTTTATTAATTAAAACAAAACACCTATGATACATTCTGAATAAAAGAGCAGCAGAAGGGAATGGCAGCAGTTACACATGAACTGTGCACATACGTATCCTATTCTTGTTCTTTTGAATAAAATTTCCTCTCAGGATAACTGCCCTGTCTTCGGTTTCCAAAAATAAGACCAATTAAAAAAAAAAATTGTAACCCACAGCCCTTACCTATGGAAGGCACCATGAACAGAAGCATGATGAGCCATGTCACAGTTTTACATTATTCTCTGCCCACCCTGTTCCTATTTCACACAATATTGAGCTTGGTAACTCATGGTCCTCATTTTTCCAGGGAACATGGATGTGAATAAACCACACCCACTGACATCAGCGCCTTCTTACTGAACCTTCCTAAAGACCCTCATAAAAGTCCTGTGATGAAGGCACCAGATTAAACAGACTTCAGACTTCAGGTTGAAAGGCATAAAGTCATTCTGCCTTTTCAAAAAAACTCAAATAATTTAACACTTATACACTGAAGATGATGGCACATTTTCACATCATACACACATCATAAGTTTCACCATCCTGAGACTTGTAATGATTCTGCAGTGTGTAAGACCTCCGATTCATCTCAGAGAACTGAAGACTACTTATTCCTAGGATGCATTCACTGATGTGGGGTCTGTTTTAAGTATTCCTCAAAAGACTGAATCAAGTTCATTACATTCCTAAGGATTCACCCAAAGATGAGTTTTATGGTGACCCCTGCGGATGCACTTTCTTATAAGTGTTTCCAAGTTCAGCTTATCTGTATACTTTCTGACCTGTATGAATTCTCATTGCAGCAAAGACGTGACCACTTGATGAAAACAATTTACAACATTCATCACGTTTGGAAGCTTGTCCTCCGACATAAATCCTCTATGTCCCACATTCTGGATCCTCAGGTACAAGCCTTTAGCACACATATTGTTTTGTGTGGTTTCTCCCAAAGACGTGAATTCTGCAGTCCAGTGCACCGCAGGCCCTCCATAAAGCTGCAGCCCTACATCTACATGGCGTTCCTTCAGCATGGAGTTGTGCTGTTGCCTAATATTTGAACCTAAGGTAAAGGTTTCACATTTACTGCATTTCTAAGGTATTGCTCAGTGTTTCCCAACTTGTGATCTTTGGGTAAAATCCTTGCCACACACACTGTGTGGTTTCTCTCCATGAAAAATTTTCCGGTATCTACTGAGGAATAAGCAATAATTTAAAACTTTGCCACAGTCACTGAATTTTTAAGCATGAGATACTTGGTGATCCCTGAGTTTACGGCACAACCTCAAAGTTTTCCAAACTCTAGCATATGTGTAACATTTCTGTCCAGTGCTGATTATCTGATTATTGGTGAGATGTGAGCCCTGAGTATAGGTTTTTCACATTCGTGGCATATGAGAAGAATCGTTTCAGAATGAATTTTCTAAAGGCGTGACCACACTAAATACATTTATCAGGCTTCTATCCAATATGAATTTTCTCATGAAGCCTTAGATGTGAATGCCCGCTAAAAGCCTCGCCCCATTCATTACATTTTTAAGGGCTCTCGCTCGTGTGGATCATCTGATGGTAAATTAGGCTTGAAAGCACACTGAAGGACTTGACACATTCCTAACATTTAAAAGGTTTCTCTCCAGTATGAATTCTTTGGTGGATCATAAGGTATACATTTCCACTGAACATGCTGACAAAGTCATCACATTTGTAAGATTTCTTTCCATTGTGGATCATCTCATGGTGAGACCCAATACACAAAAGCTTTGCCACATTCAAACTTGTATGGTTTCTCTCTACTATGAATTCTCCCAAGAACAGTAAGGTGTGAATTTTGAAGTTTGAATTTTTAAAACTTCCAACATATATCACATTTTTATGGTCTGTCTCATGCATGGATTTTCTGATGTGTGGTGAGGGTTGAGACCTGAGTCAAAGGTTTTCCAGACTCAATTTGGGAGATTTCTTCGCAAAATGTATTCTCTGATGACTTGTAAGGCATGAATTGCGACTGAAGACCTTGCCACACTCACTACATTTGAAAGGTTTCTCTCCAGTATGAATTCTCCAATGAACACGGAGATGTGGTTTTTGACTAAAGACCTTGCCACACTCACTACATTTGTAAGGTTTCTCACCTGTATGAACTCTCCGATGACTTACAAGGGTTCCGTATAGACGAAATACTTTGCCACACTCATTACATTTGTAAGGCTTCTCTCCAGTATGAACCCTCTGATGAATTTTAAGGTGTGACTTTTGAGTGAAGACTCTACCACATGTATCACATTCATGTAATTTCTCTCCTGTGTGAATTTTCTGATGCCTACTGAGGTTTGAGCTTTGAGTAAAGGTTTTGCCACACTCACTACATTTGTAAGGTTTCTCTGCAGCATGAACATTCTGATGACGTGTAAGGCATGAATTTTGACCAAAGATTTTACCACACACATCACATTGATATAATTTTGCTCCTGGGTGGGTGATCTGATGTCTCGTGAGGTGAGAGCTCCTGAGAAAGCTTTTCCCACCCTCGTCACGTCTGTGAGGTCTTTCCCTGTGAGCTTTCTGGTGTTGCATCCTCACTGAAGGATGCATAAAATCACTCCCATGTGTGTTAGGAACACTGGTTTGGACACTGGGGGGAATTCTCTGAACTGGTGAAAATGAGGAACTACTACTGGTAGGCTTGTCAACCTCATCACATTCATAAACTTGCCCTTTACTTTTAATTATATGCGGCTCATCCTGAAAGCTTAATCCAAGCCTATTTCCCACGGGCTTGACTCCTGCATCCCTTCTATCAGGTCGACGTCTTCCACCCGTGAGATGTTCCTCGTGGGTTACAGGCACTCCTTTGTCATTTCTCTCACCATCTCTCCACTGACACTCATACTTATTTTCCTCGATTTTCCTGAGGTGAAAACGTTTGATTTCATGGCTTTCGGGTCTTCTCAACATTGTTGTTTGGAATACTTCTCCTGTATTACTGTTCGCTTTGGGTTGTAAATGTTTGACCACACGCACAGGAGGGAGATCTGCAAGACAAAGAACCACAGGTATCCTGCTCACTACAGGTAACTGGCTATTTGGAACTGAAAAACTTACATAGGATTGAGAAAATGAAGAATTTTATAAAACTATTTTTAAGAAAACAGGAGGAGGGTATAGCTCAAGAGGTAGAGCACATACTCAGCATACACAAGGTCCTGGGTTCAATCCCCAGTACCTCCTCCAAAAGTAAATAAATAAATAAACCTAATTACCCCACCAAAAAAAGAAAACACAATGTTTTTCTCAATATCTGCTATAAAACTATGCACCCATAAAGAAAAGGCACTTTACAACCTTACCCAGTAGAGCATAAGAGCTGTACTGCATGAGATATGCTGAAAAACCAGCACCTGTAAATCACAATTAAAAATTAATACAGAAAACATTCTCCAGTTATTCAACAGCCAATAAACAGAGCAATCCCAACTTACGCAGAGCCTGTAAATTATCTACGTTATTGGCTCCAAATGTATGTAAGAGTGAGAACTCTAAAAATTTTAACTAGGGTCAGACCAAATGGTGTTGAGAAAATTGCAAAAGCATACAACATATAGTGAGGAAAAAGGGATATAAAAAACCTGACAGAATATTATCTTTTTTATACAAAAGTACCTTCTTAGTCTTTACTATGAACCGCCCAATATTTTAAGCAATCCGACAGCACTTATTTCTTTTCAATGGCTTGAAGTCAATTAACACGATTTTCTAAATCAGGGCAGCAGACTCAGACTACGTACACCACCCCAGGGGACACAGAAAGCAGGGAGAGGACCCAGACGTGAACCCTGACAGACAGACTGAACAAGATTCTTAAGCATAACTGCTAATCCAGACAGTACAGCAAAGAAAATATTACAACAGAAGTGGGAGTTTAGAAATAAAACGTTCAGGGAGATGTAAGAAGAGGCGAGCAGTGTGACTAATACAGTTATTCAGCCACCCCTCCTGGAAATGGTCTCTGAGTCATCACGGCTGCACACGGTGATTTAGGCCGTGTCCTGAGAAAGGTGATCAATGGATGAAGAGTGGTCATTTTTTCCCCTGTTTTTAAATGAACTATTTTATTAAGATATACATATTAAGGTATGCAAAACAGCACATAATGTTGAAGCTAATCTGGGAGTGGTAAATAAATGAACATAACTGCTAACAAGCAACAGTCAGAATATAAAGCAGTTCTAGCAGATTCCCAAGGCCAAGTAAGAGGGGTCATTTTTATACTGAGTCATGTGGAAGGTGGAGGGATGGCTGAGGGAGGGATGTGGAAACTGGGAAGTTCAGGAGAACAACTTAAATGTGCTAACGAATAACCGTGTTTCCATCCACATCCAGGTGCCGTGTAAGGAAAGGTCAGGATGGAGAGAGGGTCTGAGTGGAGCACGGGGCACACGCACACGTGGGAGCACAGCCTGGGACTGCGCGTCTGTGTGCCTGTAACTGCATCATTCACGCCTGCACCTAACGTACTGACCTCGAGAGAAAAGATGAATTGGTTTAGCAAGTAGCATGATAATGTGCCATTTTTAACTATAGGTATGCAACAGAATCAAGAGATGTAAGAAGTTAGAGACCCAGATGTTGTAGGGAGAAACAGGATTACATCTGTTACACTACTTACTAAATATTACGTAAGTTCCCTTTTCATGCATATATTCAAGAAAAACATACGTTCTATTCCAGGAGATTCTGTAAGAATGTTCTTAGAGAAACCAGAAGGAAAAACTAGGAGGCCATCAAAAGGAGATGGATGAGTTTCTTCTGCTCACACACGTGCAGATACAAAGAAATCATATCAATGGTAAAGTAGGAGCCCATGATTTTGAAAGTGAATCCCTCTAAATCCGAGCTCCCTTGCTGAGTCTGATCATCCTCATTATCTAAAATCATATTCCCTTTTTGTCCCACAGCTGTTCCCCTCAAGACTGAGAAACATCAAAGTAAAGAAGGGATGGAAATGGAGTGGGACCCTGAGGGGCCCTGCTGGGTACAAAAGCCTTTCCACATTGCCCATTTCCTGTTTGGAGAAAAGGCTTTAGTCTCCTAGACCTTCCCTGAGATCCAAAGAGCAGATCCACTATTAGGGCAGTGAGGGACTGCAGAAAGAAAGGAAAATCAAGTCCAGGATAATCTTTTCCATGATTGGTAGTGTAAACCAATGCCTCTATCTATGACCCCAAACTGTGGCTTCAACCAAATGGCCCAGAGGTTTAAAAAGTTGATGATACCCAGAAGGTCAACAGAGAACTGAAATACTTAACCCATCACATCAGTTCTAAGTGAATAACAAACTGCCTCCACCATCACTTTTGCTCTCTCAGGTGGAGGGTACAGCTCAGTGGCAGAGCGCGTGCTTAGCACGCACAAGGTCCTGGGTTCAATCCCCAGTACCTCCTCTAAAAATAAATAAACCTAATTACCCACCCCCATCAAAATAAAATAATTAAATAATACAATAATAAAACAGAGCGCCCTCTCCCAGAAAGAAGTTAAGGGACCACAAGACCGGGATTTAGAAGCTTGTTTTATAGGATCATACAGAATAATCATGAAGGAAGTCCCAGCGTGGTCCTAAAGCCTGCAGCTGCAGTTTTACGAGAAAGCTGGGATCCCAGACACTCTCCTCCCCTTTCTCCTTTTGCCTTGAAAAATCTTACATCCCATCCAGCCAGCGAGATGGAGCTGAGACAAGGCTAGGTCTCCATCATCCAGGTTGGCGCCTCCTCAACTAAGAAACATATCTCTGCTCCAAACTCTGAACCTAAGGCTTGTCTGGACTCACAGTGCATTGGGCACAAGGACTCAGGCTCGACATCATGTTTGATGAATGTTCTCTGTTAGGAAAAGGTATAAGACTCTGTTGAAAACCGTGGTTCAAAGGAGCAGCTCCTCAGAGCTCTCATTACACTCAGTGGTGAAAGAATGAAAGCTTTTCCTGTAAGGTCAGGAACAAGACAAGGATGCATGCTCTATTTCTAAAAAAACGTATTACTGGAAGTCTGGGCAAGAACACAGAGGCGCAGGGGGCGGGGACAGGGGAAGGGAGGGAACGATGTATGTAACTCAGTGGTAAAATCAAGCTTACCATGCATGAGGTCCTGGGTTCAATCTCCAGCACCTCCATTAAAAAGAATATACGAAAATAAACTTAAAAAAAATAAAGACCATGTAGGCAGAAAAAGAGCTAATAGGTATCTCAATAGCAGAAGAAAGCAAAATTATCTGTTTACAATCGACATGATCTAATTATGTAGAAAACTCTTCAAGATTCTGGGGAAAAAAATAACCTTCTAGAAATGCCAAAAGAATTCCAAAAAATTATAGGATATTAAATCTATATGCAAAAATCAATTGAGTTTCTAAACATTAACAATGAACAAACAAAAAAATTCAGAAAATAACTCCACATACAAAAGAATGAAAAATATAAAATCAAATACTTGGGCATAAGAAGGGAAAGAATGGTACACTGTAAACTAAAAAGGCTTCAGAAAAACATCAGAAAAGATTATAAATAAATGCAAAGGAACCCCAGGCTCCACGGACTGGAAGTCAATAGTGCCAAGATGTCAATACTTGCTTAAGTGCTTAACAAAGAGAAAGCACATGTTCACCCTCCGAGGGATGCAGGCTAAGAAAGAGGATCTCTTTGTCCACTGTCCCTATACTCATCCTAAGTAACAATTACAGAAGATCCAATCCAGCTGGCTGTTACAACAGCCCTGAACTGTGTGGGAAAAGCAGAAAAAAAGAAATGGCTGAGGGATGCAAACAAGCAGACAGGGCCTGAGGCAGCTCCACACAGGTCTGAGGTGCCAGATGGAATCAAAGAGCAGCCAGTGTTTTCTCATCTTCTGATTACATCTTCCAAGTCCGGGACCAAACCTGGACAGGCTCGGGGGCTGGTCTCCTGACCTCTGTGGACTAAGAACTGAGCATCCCACAGGACCAAGTCCAGAAGCAGAGATGAAGGAGGCAGGAGACCCCAATGCAACAGCCCACCTCATGCTCCTCAAAGTCAAAAAACAAGTTCACAGAAGCCAGATGGCAGCATGTAGATCAGGAAAAAGACTTCGCCTTTGTCTCTACAGGAGCTGGAGCACCACCGGAGAATGAAAAAATACATTTCACATGTGGAAGGACAGAGTGGTAACTCTGAGAGAAGAAAACTTCCCTTGAAGAGTTTTCGATAAATAAACTTCTGTTTTCCCATCGAACTCTCCACCGTGAGAAGAGGTTCCCAAACACTAGTAATGTGTGGCTTCCCCTCTGCCCTTCTGAGATCCCACCTATGTTCATACTTTCCATACATCCTCATTCATTGCGTTTTTTTTTTTTTTCTATTTTCACCTCACTTTTCACAGTACAGGGCTCTTTTCTCTTGCTGTAAAATGGAGACAATATTCAGATCAGAAAGAGAAATTCCTGTTCATCAGAAGGAAGAAATGCGAAGTACTGTGTCTTTTCTGGAATCCCAGCTCTCTGCTCAGCTGAGGAGAGAGGACATTACAGGTGAGTCTGGAAAAGTGTTTCACATATTCATCTACTGGTTGCCGCCTTCTAAATGCAGAGGGGACAGTGTGATATGCAGGTATTTAGCGCTCTTCCTAGAAATACTGAGTCAAAAGCAAAGGTTAGACAACAGGAAATTAAGTGTTGCTTTTTTTTAACGTTTGCCATTAAGCTTCATACATAATTAAGCTCCAGGACAACCCCTTATGCAACATGAAATTCAGCAGATTATCTGAAGAAGGGTCAGAAGAAACTTGTCATACCACGTCATGTCTGAGTCAACAGGGCTTTCAGATCAGCCAAACCGAACAGGGGCTCCCGAAAGGCACACAGAGAAAATGCAAACACACCCAGCTTCTAAAGGGGAGTTCTCTCACCCAGGGAGAGCAGGTTCCTGCAGGTCTCCAACATCACGTCCCTGTACAAGGCCCTCTGAGCAGCGTTCAGGCACTCCCACTCCTCCTGTGAGAACTTGATGGCCACGTCCTCGAAGGTCAACTGTCCCTGAGATGAAAACACATTTCACCAAGGGGCCATGAGTGGAGTCCTTACCTTCACACAAACTGAGAAGAGAAGAAAGGGGTAAGGCTTGAAGGTCTGTGTTCTGATTTGGAGCAAATTGTATGTCTCTGATTTTAATTTCTTATGCTTTTTCATAACAGATTATGAAATCCAGAATTGATACAGATTTTTCATCTTTGTCGACGACAATTCACAAAAGACATCGAAATAAAACTCAAGAACAGGTTGTCTATGCAGGAGTGTTAGATATTATGTTCTACACACTGAGATAGTCAATATCTAGATGAGCTGCAGTAGGAACGGTGTCTTCAGACACGACAAAGTCCACAGAGACTTTAGGGAAGGATTAAAGACTTCAGCTGCGATGATGATGACAACAGCAATGACTAAAAAATGTGAACACCTCCCATACGCAAACATTACTCTAAGTAAGGACTTTACACATATGAACTTGTTATCAATGTAACAGCTCATTAGAGAAGGACCTGTTCCCACGTTACAGAGAAGAAACCTATGTCAGAGACACTCTGAGAAACTCGACTTAGGTCAAGAAGCCAAGGAGTCACACAGCAAGCTCCTGAACTCAGGGGGCTGGGCTCTGGAACCTGAAGCTAAAAAAATAGCAGAGTTTAATAACAGCATTAAAACTACATTGACAGAGGGTTCCCTGAGAAAACCTGACAAGCTCAAGGTGAATGAAATGGAAAGGTATTACGTATGTGGGCACAACACATACTGAGGACCTTAAATGTCAGTAATCTCATTACTAGTTAAACCATTAACATGACAGTGTAGAAAAAAATTCATGGCCAAAGAATATATTGAAGATACAACTTCAACTGCAAAAGATATAATTTTGAAGTTAAGATGTTATTCATATAAACCATGGACTTGCACATCCACACACACATCAATACAAAACTGACTGAAATGAGGAGTGGTCCCCTGAAGATTTTTTATTATCATTTTTATTCATGTGTATTTCAGCAGCTTTCAGACAAAGAAAATGTATCAACTGTACCAAATTTAGTTTGTCACCATGATTTGATAGGAAGCTAGTAAAAGAAAAATGGCACAGGTGTGAAAAATAGAATACTTAAACTCCAATCTCAACAAAATAACTATATTCAGAAATATAAATACAAATTTATCCATTTAAATTTACATAGATAGGCATTAACAAAAGCCAAAGACGATCTTTATTTTCTCCAGTAATAAAATTTTGAAATTCATAAAGTTATTACTATTATACATTATTTTAACAGATTAAAATAATATTACAATAGTAAAGTTAAAAACCTACTGGAGAATTAAAAGTCATGACAAAAAAACATGGGAAAAAATACACTGTAATTAAGCAACAACATTTCACCAAACGTCATGATCAGAAGGAAACGCTCAACCGATTCCCTCTGAAATTACAGTGGAGGGAAGGGGGTTGGCCAGGGCTCCCGCCTTTCACCACCGAACAAGGTGCCTGAGTGGGGAGCATGAGAGGAAGTAACAGGAGGAGACACAGAGGGTGAGAGACACAGAGAGAGTGTGAGACACAAACAGAGGGTGTCAGAAAGTTGGAACTGTGAACATTCACAAACGTAAGGAGATGGAAAGGCTAAAAGTGAAAGGATGGAAAAGATACTATATCCTCATCAGAGCCGAGGTGACTGCATAATATCAGAGAAAATGAACCAAAGATAAAAACTGACACAGCAGAAAAAAAAATCTTTAGATGATAAAAAGTTCAAATCACCAAGATGACATAACAAATAAATATATGTACATCTAACATTAGCTCTCCCCCAGAAATGAAATCTTAATGGAAATGAAGAGAGAGTACCACAGTAACTGTATGATACTTCAACACCCCGGTTTTACTCACGGTTGGAACCAAACAGAAGATCAGTAAGAAAGCAGAGGACTTGAACAACACTATAGACCAAATATACCTAACAGACAGGTACAGATCACTCCACCCAACAGCAGAAAACACGTGCTTCTCCAGCACGTGAAGCATTCTTCACGACAGAGCACGGGTTAGGCCACAAACAAATCACTTTAAAGAGACTGAGGTCATACAAAGCATGTTTTCAAACACAATCAACTGAAACAAAATAAACAGTAGGTGGGGAAAAAAAAATCTCCCAAGATGTGGAAAATAACAACTAATTCTTAAACCAATGGGTCAAAGAAGAAACCACAAGGGAATTTTTAAATATCTGGATGAAAACAAAAGTAAAACATACAAAATTATTAATACACAGTGAAGGCTGTACTAAATAAAAGGGAAGTCTACGCTACCAAATGCTTACAATAAAAAAGAAAAAAGATCTCAAATCAGAAGTCAATTTTATATCTCAAGGAATCAGAAAAAAAGAATAAATTCAAATTTAGCAGAAGTAAATAAGAAACATTAGTCCAAAGATAAATGAAATAGAAAGTAGAAAAATATAAAAATCAGCAAACCAAGAGTTGGTGTTTTGAAAACATTAAACTGAAAAACCCTCAGCTAGACTAAGGAAAAAACAAAGAAGATACAAATAAAGAAGAACAAATATGAAAGAAAAGAAATTGCAATTGCTGTAAAAAATTATTTTACAGGATTATAAGGGAATACTGTGAACAATAATGACCACATATTACACGGTTTAGAAGGATACACATAATTTCATACAAACATACAACCTACTAAGCCTTAATCATTAAGAAATAAAAAACTTGAACAGAATTATAACTAGAGAGATTCAAGTAGCAATCAAAAACCTCAAACAAAGAGAAACTCAGGACCAGATGTCTTCACTGCAGAATTCTACCTAATATTTACAAAAGAATTACCTCTGATCCTGATAAATATCTTACAAGGAGTTGAAGAGAAAACACTGGCAAATTCATTCTGTGGAACCGGCATGATTCTGATATCAAACTCACACACATAAGAACACAGGAAAACCAGAAAGCAAAATCCCTAATGAATACTGATGCAAAATCCTTAACAAAATACTAGCAAAGCACTTCAACAGCACATTAAAAAGATCTGATGTCATGACCAAGTGGGCTTCATTCTTATGTGGCAAGGATGACTCAGGGCACAAAACTCAATTAGTGTGATACAACGAAGTTAACGGAATAAAGTAAAACAAAACAAAACAAATATATCATTAGAGTTGTCGCAAAAAAAGCATCTGATAAAATTCAACAATCTTTCAAGATATAAACACTCGACAAACTAGGAACAATAAACTATCTCAACATAACAAACAGTATATATGAAAAAAATACAGCTAACATCATACTAAATGGAGAAAGCTTTAATTCTGTGATCAGCAAGAAGGCTGGATGCACATTTTGCATGACTGTTCAGCAAAATACTGAAACTCCTAGCCATAGCAATTAAAGACAGAAATCAAAGTTATCAAAACCTGAAAAAGAAAAATTATCTTATTTCCTAGATAACAAGGTTTTTACATGTACAAACTGTAAATATTCCACAAGAAAACTGCTACATCCAAAAAACAATTTTAGAAAGTTGCAGGATACAAAATCAACATGCAAAAATCAGTTGCATCTCTATACACAATGAGGAATGTCAAGACAATTGGAAAACAATCCTATCTACTACAGCATTACAAAAAGAATGAAACACTTAGGAATAAATCAGCAAAGGAGGTGAAAGACTTATATACTGAAAACTATTAAACACTGCTAAAAGAAATCCACAACATACAAATAAACGGAAAGACATCACCTGGATGGAATGGGGCATAGCTCAGTGGTAGAGTACGTGCTTAGCATGCACAAGGTCCTGGCTTCTAGCCCCAGTACGTGCATTTAAATAAATAAATAAATGGGGGGGGGGGGAAGCGTTCAAAAAGAAAGAAAAATATCCTGTCATCCTGTACTCATGGAAGACTTAAAGCTCTTTAAAGGTCCCAACTACCCAAAGTGTTCTACAGTTTCAACAGAATCCCTATCAAAATTCCAATGGCAATTTTTTCAGAAATAGAAAATCATGCTAAAAGTCACAGAGAATCAAGTGAGCACAAACTGCCAAAAGGCTCTTGAAAAAGAAGAAAGATGAATACCTCTCCTTTTTAGATTTCAAAACATATTACAAAAGTATTCAAGATGGTGTGGTACTGATATAAACAGACACATAAACCAATGGAACAGAACAGAATGCTCAGAAATAACCCTTTGCATATAGGCACTGAGACAGGCACTGAAGGAGGGTCCTGGGTGACTGTGAATGCACAGGTGTCAGGCAGGACACTGCAGAGTCAGACAGGATTAGCGAGTCCAAAGAAGGGCATTTCAGGAAGGACACATTGAGAATCCAGTGAGAATAGGACTTTACCTGAGAAACAGCCATTCCTGACTCCTTTTCTGTCCTCTTCCTCCTCTTCTGGGCTTTCTCAGGGAACATGAGTCTATCTTAAACGTTGAGAAGATGCTGCTTAATGTTGAGAATCAACACATCCCTCCCTGTGCCACAACCACACACACACAGGGGAGACCTCACCACAATGGAACAGACAGTCTTCTGCTGCCCACTGTCACAGGAGGGACTCGGGACAGGAAACTCCACACACACACCAACAAAGGAGTTTCCCCACACTGTCCTCAGATCACCCTCCTCTCCTGGTGAGACCCTCCCCTACACGGCAGCAGTGGGCGCCTCAGCTGGACCTGACAGCCCCCTTCAGGTCACAGACCAGGCCCTGATCCATCCCCACGCAGAGCCCCCCACCCCCACCCCCAGATCCCAGCCCTCAGGATGGGAGGACTCAAAGTCAGGATGCTCAGTGAGGGACCCAGACTGGAATCACCTGGGGCCCCGTACATGGGAGCACAAACTTGGATTAATAAACTTTAAAACTGCCTTGCTAGCAGAATGGGTTAATAAGCTTTAAAGCTGCTTTGCCAGCAAAAAGCTGCTACAATCTGTCTTGCCCTAAGAAGCAAAAACATGCTTTGCCTGCATAGTTCGAGGTCATAGATTAAGGGCTGCTTTTGCATATGGATAACCATAAACTGTCCCTTGCTCTAACCAGCAGGACGTGCTTCGCTTATCAGAGGCATAGGTGTACAGTGTAAGGCTGCTAACACTCAGTGGAAAGCCATGACCTTCGCCCTTGGCTGGAAACAGCTGGGCTTGCTTCACCTGCCAAGATAGTCATTGATCATTTATGGAGACTTTATTGTGGTCTGGTTTCTAGAATCAACCGCTCTTATCTAGTCCCTTAAAAAGGGACATTGTGGCCTTTCTCATTACTGCTTAGAGTTTAATATAACCATATCTATCTCTTTGGAAAGTTTATGTCCTATGCCTGTACACGTACTTGCTGAACTTTTACATTTCATTGATGTATGCAAGTTTGATCTTTGTAAGGTCTTTGTGCCTGCCTGGATACTTACTGTTATCAATTGTATTCTCTCTAGCTCCTGTACTATTATAACTTTTTCCAATACATAGGTTCAGATTGTTTGTTTTCCATGAAGCTGTTAATCTGTATCCCTGCACCTGCACCATACCCGTTGCTATTCCTATGATGTATTTTACTTTAATCGTTTGTTTAATTATTCTCAATAAATGAGAGCTTTGGAGGAGCTCGGGGATTTGGTCTCTGGCTCCCTCTCACTCTCTTGATTTGACAGTCTTGAGTAATTTTGTTCTCCCCAAGTGGGACTTTTGCTAGACAAAACCCACACCCTTAAATATCATTGAGTTTGGGCCCCACAGCTCGCCCACGTATTTACAGGTATGGAGACAGAATAAGATGTCCTCCTACCAGAAGAGACCATTTTCCAGCAGGGTTCAAGTTGGGACGGAAGAGCACTGGGTGTCACAGGGTGGCCAAGTCACCCCCACCATGCAGAGGCGTGCAGGAAGGGCTGAATACAAAGGGGAGGCCCGCGGAGCAGGACAGCCCTGAGGAGGACACGAGGACAGAGGAGCTGGGAGGGAGGGGGTCTCAGGAGAGGGCTGGGCTCCCCAGAGTCCTGAGACCCGGGAGAGGACGGGGCCTCACGGGAGAGGGGCGGCCGCCCCCCTGGGGCCGAGAGGGCTAGGCTGGGGGCGCGAGACCACCTCGCGGAAGAGGACGTTAAACGGGCGGGGGCGGAAGTCAGTGAAGGGTTCCATGAAGGAAACACCGCTAAAGGTGGTGTCTACGTGGACTGAAGGCCGGAAAACCCGAAAGACGGGAACAGCCTCAGAGAAATTTGAAAGCCAAAGAGAAACGACCCTGGACCCAGCACAGCGACGTCTGGATTCACCTGGGATGCAGGAGCGGGTGTGGGGACTTTAGGTTCGTAATGACTCTCAAAACCCTGAGGGTATAGAATAACGGGGACAGCAGCAGCACAAACTCCCATTATAAAAGAGAAACTTACCCTCCGCAGTACGACCTTCACTCGGCGCTCTCTGCTTCCGGTTCCGGAAGAAACTGCGCGCGCGGAGTTAGAGGCGGGACTTCCGGGGTGGGGTCCGGGCGGAGCGATACTAGCGGGGGCGGGGCGATGAAGGGAGCGCCCGTGGGCGGGGCAGGGGGCGGGGCAGGGGCGGGGCAGGGGTGGGGAGGGGATGGTGCTTCCTTGTACCTTTACCTGCTTATTACTGTCTGTAACAGTTTTAGGGTAAAAGCTTCCAGTTGTGTGATTCAATTATGTCGAAAGCGAACATATTTTATCTTAAGGTGGAAATGGTGTAAATAAAAAGTATTTTTGTACACAAGTTGCTCTCCTGTCCTACTGGTGAGACTGAAGCAATTCCGGGGGTATGGGGATTTGAGTCTCCCAGCGAGGTTGAAATGTGGCAGTGGCTGGATCCAGGAACACTGCCTGCTCATAAAAAAACCTTTACAACAGGCAAACAGAATTTGGATCTAACCATTCTCTTGAGTTCACATTTGAAATCTGCTTAAGTTTAAAAGTAAACTATGTTTTCTGTGGGCACCTGTCTGTTTCTATATATGGGTATATATGTCTTGGAGATGTGGGCTATTACTTTCCTTTTCTACTTCTGGATGGTATAGCTAAAATTAAGTTGTAAAAGAATTCTATTTCACTGGCTTAAAAAACGAAAAAGCACTTACGAATTAAAGAAATATAACAGAAAGTTAACTAAAATGTTTTTCTAGTTCACGTGGTCTAGAATTAAATTTTAGTAAACGAAAGCTAGTGTAAGTTTGTGGTTTAATTTAAAAAGGCATGTTCTTGGAGCTGTCAAAACTCAAATAATGCAGGCATATAGTTTTTATTCTACCTGGGCTTATTGATTTGTTAAGTTTATGTTATCTGTGTCACAAAATTGTCAGCAAGAAAAATAACTTGGTATGATACATTTTTTTGTGAGTTACCAAAACATCACTTGAAAACAAGTGAGTTGAATGGATATGTATAAGATAAAAGTTTCGAGGTAAACTTTTTAAATAGCTTTCCCAAATCTGTTTGGCAATATGAAATCTTACACTTTTGCTATGGTAAGTTAAATGACTGGTAGTCAGTAAATATCTAGTTTGTTCCTAAATAAGATAAAAATACTGAAAATTTACTAAATCTAGGGTTAATCCATTTTAAGCTTCCTTTACAAATGATGTAGAGATTCAAATTCTATTTACAAACCAAAAACAGACTCACAGGACATAGAAAACAAGTTATGGTTACCAAAGTGGAAAGGGTGGGGAGGGATAAATTATGTGTTGGGGGTTAATAGACACTCATTACTATATATAAAATAGATAAACAACAAGGACCTACTGTGTAGCACAGGGAACTATATTCAATTTCTTGTAGTAACATTTAATGGAAATGAGTCTGAAAAGGAAATCTATTATTTGAGATGATAACAAATTCTAAGTGGAGGATGTTGGGTGTCGGTTGCCATCGTGAAAGTAGCACAAACCTCATTTTCCCTGCAATTTCTGCCAGCTCTGAATGTGACTATAGCCTTGGGAAGTAGTAGAGTAGCCTTCAGCCATTTGGCAGTGGAGATTATCTCCTTGTCACAAACTGTAGTTGGAAGCTTGGGGACTTCCCATCTTATTCCTCATTGTATTTTCTTTTACTTCACTGCATGCCTGTTAACTTCCACGCACTTGATTCTCAAGCACCTGACCACAGCCAACTCCCACATGAAGAGATTCATTTCACCACCTCGTGTCGTTCCAGTTCTTCCACTGAATAGAGACCTAAAGGAATAAATAACAAGGTCCTACTGTATAGCACAGGGAACTGTAGTCAATATCTTGTAGTAACATATAATGAAAAAGAATATGAAAAATTATATAACTGAATCACTATGCTGTACATCAGAAAATAACACATTGTAAGTCAACTCTGCTTCAATTAGAAAAAAAGGCCTGCTGGAACCCTCTTTTTCATGTTCATAGGGCACCTGCTTTCTGCCTGTCATTGACTTATGTGCATTTCCATGTCTCAGAAGTCTCCAAACAACACACTGATTTATGTATGCCTTGGTGTGAAAGAGAGAAAAATATATAAATAAATAACCTACGTCACAATGTGTGGAAGAAAAAATAACAGTAGGGAAGAATTATATTAAAAAGAAATAAAGAAATTTTGCTATAGTTGAAAAGCAACTGGGTAACATAATACATTATTTGAAATCAGTATTTTAATAACCTTTGGGAAACTGCACTTCTAGTAAAATTAGTAATATTTATTATGCAGTAAACATTTCCAAACATTATTTCATTCAACTAGTGTAAAAATACCTTAGGAATTTATGAAAATAGCATTTATAAGCATTTTCAACAACCAGATCGTACAATAAGCCTTATGTGTGCAGCAGGAAAAGGAATGTAGTAAATTATTAGCATAAATAATGTTGGGGTTTTCTCCAATTATTTCCCACATTTTAAGCCTCCTGACAGCATTTGCCTATTCTGCGTATGTGGCCAAGTTGATTTAAAAAAAAAAAAAAAGCTTGAAGCTCCCTCCTTTAGAACTGGCTGAAAGTTCAAGCCATAAGCAGGTACCCTCCCCCGCCCATCCAGTACCCACCATAACACACCAAGCCACTCACCATCCCTATTCTCTCAAGCCATTTTTGGATGAGCATGTAAGTCTGCCCTGCTTCCCACAGAAAGCGTTAGTAGGTAATAAACTCTCTTAACACTTTGGTTAATATCAGTCTCAATATCCAAACCCAGCATTGGGGCAGGTTCCATCTTATTCCAGTGAATTGCAGAAAAGTGCAAATGAGCAACAAAATGTTTGAGGAGTGCCTTTATAACTCTCCTAGTTATCTATGAAACTAAAAATGGTTGCCATTGTATATTGTTTGTTCTTAAATGGAAACTCGAGAACATTGATCTTTTCAAACTATTTCGCTGAGCACTCCAAGCACAAAAGTGATTGTCCTATTTTAAAATCTGATTTCTGGAAAGTTCTTTTATATTCTAGTATTTTTTGTATGTTTACTATATTCCTATTTTCACTTCATGTAAATCAAGGTGTATACCACAGCTTTTATTTGGGCACAAAAAAGGACATGAAGAAATATATTCATATGGTGCATATTCATGAGTGGGTGGCAGGTTTCAGGGGGTACGAACAAGAAGTAACAAGTCCAAGGCAGAGTCACTTGCCCCCAGTACAGCAATCCAAGTCATGTCTTTTTTTTTAATGTAAGTACTGGGGATTGAACCCAGGACCCCCTGCATGCGAAGCATGTGCTCTACCACTGAGCTATACCCTCGCCCCAGCAAACCCAGTCTTAACTGAAGTTTCATCCCTCCCAAGAATGAGATCTTAAACCAGTAACTCTGCAATTTCTGGATTAAACACTAGTGAGGTAACCTGCAGGAAAAGACCCCTGCCCCACGACTCCCCAAATTAGTAGACCTGGCCTGAAATAACCCTTTTTATTTTTTTTTACCAATAAGTTTGTCTTACCCACTTTATCTCTATAAAAGTATTCAAAATTACACAGCTCCTTGAGAACCTTTCTATTCATGAGTAGACATGATGATCAAGTCATGAATCATTGAATAAAGCCAATTAATCTTCAAATTTACTGTTTAATTTTTGTGTATTAGTGGAAGTCAGAGTCTGAAAAACACTGCTGTGCTGTTTGTATTACAAATTCTGGAATAGTGTGGAGGGAATAACTCAGGTACAAATTATAAGCATGTAGTCTCCCCAGGTATGATGCTTGATTCCTCCATGGAAAGAAATTGTTATAGATGCTTTCAATGCACAGAGCCTAACAGCACACTGTTTCTGTAATAAAACACCGAGACAGGACAAAACTGTTGGTGGAAGGAACATGATTCATCCAGGGTTATGACAAAAGTGATTTATTCAACACAAGACCCATGATACATTCCAAATAAAACAGTAGCAGCAATTAAAGGTGAATCATACAAATACAATTATTGTTTGTTTTGATTAAATTCCATTCACGGTTAACTGCTCATTATTCAGTTTCCAAGAATAAGACTCACTTTTCATTAACCATTGATTTATACAACAGCTTTGCCATTCAATGGAGAATCTGACCACCAGTTCCCCTACATTATTTCTACCACAAAATTAAGTCCCAAGTAACCTGTCACTCTCCTCCTGTTAACAGTCCAGTCCCTTAATGTCCTGCCTTCTGTGTTCACGGTCAGCAGGTAGAGCTTTCTGACCTATAATCCAGTGGCCTGTTTACAGAAGGGCACCCTGAACGTGAGTCTGATGAGTTATGTCATAGTTTTACATTATTCTCTGCCCCTCCCTGATGAAAATTCATACACTATCGAATTTGATTTTTTTTTTTCTCCAGGAAAGATGGATATGAATGAACCACACCTTATCAATCTGGCCCCTTCATCCTGACTCCTCCCCACAGACCATCATGAAGGGCCTGTAAGAAAGGTATAAAATCAACAGATTTCAAGCATTCTCTTAAAAATCACGAGTAGCCATGCAGCCTTTTTAAGACTACTCAAAGTATTCTGTATTTTATTAGAAGAGACTGGGCCATTTCCACATAGGACCTTGATCCTGTGATATTCGCATGTCCTAAGTTTGAACATGTTATGACTTGCAATTATTCTGTAATAGCTCAGGTTAATGTTGGAGAACTTTAAAGTTACTCCTAGTATGGGTTACTGGATGTATGCTGTTGTCAGATTTGGTCAAAAAACTCACATACTCATTGCATTTTTACAGATTCTCCCCAACATGAATTCTTTGGTGAACCCTGAGAACACAGTTTCTTAAAACGTGTTTTCACGTTTAGCATATCTGTATAGTTTCTTTCCTGCACCTGATGAGAGCAATCATTTAAAACTTTGACACATTCACTGCATTTTTAATATGAAGTATTTGGTGAACTCTGAGTTTAAACAATACCTAAGTCTTCAGTAAATGTGTAAGGTTTTGCCTAGTACGGATTACCTGATGATTGGTGAGATGTGAGCCCTGAGTAAAGGTTTTACACACTCATGCCATTTGTAAAATTTCTCTCCAGAATGGCATCTTTACTGAGTACTACAGTCAAACCATTCTCTAAAAGCCTCCACGCACTGAATACATTTCTGTAGTTTCTATCAAGTATGAATTTTCTCATGAAGCCTAAGGAGTGAACACCTGCTAAAAGCCTTGCCACATTCATTACATTTGTAATGTCTCTCGCCAGTATGGATCACTTGATGGTAAGACAGGCTTGAACGCAAGATAAAGGCCTTGCCACACACATCACATTTGTAGGGTTTCTCTCCAGTGTGAGTTCTCTGATGATACGCAAGGTGAGACCTGTGACTGAAGGATTTTGCACAGACATCACATTTAAATGGTTTGTCTCCTGTATGGATGACCTGATGGGAAGTTAAGGTTGATCGCATGCTAAAGGATTTGCCACACTTACTACATTTATAAGGTTTCTCTCCAGTATGAATTCTCCGGTGATTTACAAGGTGTGAATTCTGATTGAAGCCCTTGCCACAGACATCACATTTATGTGGTTTCTCTCCTGTATGGATGATCTGATGGGAAGTTAAGCTTGACTGCACAGTAAAGGCTTTGCCACACTCATTACATTTGTAAGGTTTCTCTCCTGTATGAATTCTTTTATGATTCACTAGTTGGTAATTCTGACTGAAGCCTTTGCCGCAGACATCACATTTATGTGGTTTCTCTCCCATATGGATTACCCGGTGGGAATTTAAGGTTGATTGCATACTGAAGGCTTTTCCACATACATTACATTTGTAAGGTTTCTCTCCAGTATGAATTCTACGATGATTCACAAGGTGTGAATTCTGACTGAAGCCCTTGCCGCAGACATCGCATTTATATGGTTTCTCTCCTGTATGGATGATCTGATGGGAAGTGAGGCTTGAACGCACACGAAAGGCTTTCCCACAGTCGTAACACTTGTATGGTTTCTCCCCGGAATGGATTCTCTGATGGATTTTAAAGTGTGACTTTTGACTGAAGACCTTCCCACATACATCACATTTATATGGTTTTTCTTCTTTATGGATTATCTGATGTGTAGCAAGAGTTGAACCCTGAGTGAAGGCTTTGCCACATTCTTTACATTTGAAAGGCTTCTCTCCAACATGAATTCGTTGGTGGACCCTGATGTCAGACAGTTGCCTAAAGTCCTTACCACATTCAGTGCATTTGTACGGCTTCTCTCCTGTATGAATTCTCTTATGATTTGTAAGGTGTGAACGGTTTATAAAAAACTTCCCACATTCATTACATTGGTAAGGTTTCTCTCCAGTATGGATGACCTGATGGTAAGTTAGACTTGCATGCATACTGAAGGCTTTGCCACAAACATCACATTTGTACGGTTTCTCTCCAGCATGAATTCTTTGGTGAATCCTAAGATAATACCATTGCTTAAATGCCTTGCCACATTCAAAACATTTGTATGGCTTTTCTCCAGTATGAATTCTCTCATGATTTGTAAGGTGCGAACAGTTTATAAAAACTTTCCCACATTTATTACATTGGTAAGGCTTCTCCCCAGTATGGATGACCTGATGGTAAGTTAGGCTTGAATGCACAATAAAGGCTTTACCACACACATCACATTTGTAGGGTTTCTCTCTGGTATGAATTCTCTGATGACTTGCAAGGGTTCCATTTTGACTAAAGACCTTGCCACACTCATTACATTTATAGGGTTTCTCTCCAGTATGAATTCTCTGATGAATTCTAAGTTCTGAATTTTGACTGAAGACTTTGCCACATACACCACATTCATACGGTTTCTCTCCTGTATGGATTATCTGATGTCTAACGAGGGTCATGTCATGATTAAAGGTTCTGCCACACTCACTGCGTTCGTAAGGCTTCTCTCCAGTGTGAACTCTCTGATGAACAGTAATGTTTGAATTCCAACTAGTAAGTTTGCCACATACATCACGTTTATATAAATTTGCTCCTGTATGGATTCTCTGGTGTCTACGGAGGGATGAGCCATAATTAAAGGACTTGCCACACTCATTACATTTGAACAGTTTCTCTCCAGTATGATTTCGCTGATGACTTGCAAGATCTGAATTTCGACTAAAGACTTTGCCACGTTCATCACAGTTACATGACTGCTCTCCTGTGTGGACGATCTGATGCTCAGTGAGGGATGAGCCCTGATGAAATGTTTTGCCAAACTCATTACATTTGTAAGGTTTTCCCCCATGTGCTTTCTGGTCCTGTGTCAGTCCTGAAGGATGGATGAGGGCATTCTCATGTGTATTTGATATGTGAGTTTGGTCACTAGGAGGAACTCTTTCAAGCAGTGACAAGTCAACACTGTTGACAGACTCTGCGGCTTGATTACATTGAAGAACTTCCCCTTCAGTTTGATGTATCAGAAGTTTATCTCCAAACCTGGATCCAAGCCTGCTTTCAACGGGCTTCTTTCCTATATCCCTTCTCCCACACTGACTTCTTTTATCAGTGAGATTTTCTTTACAGGTTACAGGCATTTGTTTGTCATTTCCTTCACCATCTCTCCACTGACACTCAAACTCCTGTGTATTTTCCTGGATTTCCTGGAAGTAAAAATCTTTCATTTCATGGCTTTCATGTCTCCCCAACCTCATTGTTTGGAATACTTCTCTGTCACTGTTCATTTTAGGTTGTAATTTCTTCATCACATGTATATGAAAGATATCTACAAGATATAAAGAACCATAGATATTCTATTAATTACAGTTTGTAAATACATAATTTCTTGCTGAAAACATAATCTTAAACCAAAAATAATACTTATCCTGAACAGAGTTATGAAACTTCCCAAACATGATGTTCAAAATTTAAGGAACATTAAAGGAATAGGATTCTTTACTAAAGAAAAAGTGATCACATGTAATTCAAAATAAACTTGTATGGAATATAACCTTTAAAAACTGAATCACAGTGGGGGTGGATATAGCTCAGTGGCAGAGTGCAAGCTTAGCACATGAGTGGTCCTGGGTTCAATCCCCAGTAACTCCATTTAAAAAAAAAAAATTGTGAACCACTAAGTTGGACACTTGAAAGTTAAATAATATTGCAAGTCAACTATACCTTAATTAAAAAATAAAGATATGGAATTGAGAAAAATAAAAACTATTAAAAATTTAAAAAATAACTTTAGGGTAGTCTAGTTTCAAACACAAACCTCTAATGATGCACAAACTTTATGTTAGTTCTCAAAGAAAGGGCGTTTTTCCACCATTATTCCAAAGCACACACCAACTGGCAGTAAGCACACTGCTGTCTCATAACTGAGAGAAAAGTATTATATTATGTGTGATTTTTTCAGACTTGTACATAAGTAAATGCTGAAGAACAAACAATATACTATAATGGTAAATAACCCAAAAAAGTTTATCTGATGATTAATGTAAACAAATGGCAGTTTAGAATTGAAAGACAAAAGTAGCAATGAGTTGTTCCCTATCTAGGCAGTAAGTTTAAACTACCTAGTTCATTGGCCCCAAAATCTACTTAATACAGTGTGCTTTGAACATTTATGAACTATGATTAGAGACAATGTTGTTAGGATCAATTACAAACAAAAACATACAAGTTATAATGTAGACAAAGTGATATTTCACAGTAAACATGAACGTTAATATACTCTTTTAAACAAAAGTAATTTTTGAGTCTTTACCACGGAACATGAAATACTCTAAGGCATCCAAAAGCACCAATTACCATGATTTTTCAAATAAGGGCATTAGACTCACAGGGTTAATGTGCATAACCTCAGTTCACCCAGAAAATAAGTCAAAGAAATAGTATTTGAACCTGGACCTACAGACTCACAGAATGTGTTCTTAAGCATGATTGTCCACCCAAGCGGTGTAGATCACAGATTACAAATAATACCAAGGGTTTAGAAAGACAGTTTCAAGGGCGATACAACAACTGAGCTGGAGGGTGGAGTGGAGGGTACAGCTCAATGGTAGAGCACGTGCTTAGCGTGCACGAGGTCATGAGTTCAACCCCCAGTACCTCCATTAAAAAAAAAAAAAAAAAGGACAGAGCTGTATAACTAACATTATTCACCATCCTTCCTGGAAACGGTTTCTGAGTCACCACTTCTGTGCATATTAATTTAGGTTCCATCCAATGAAATTAGTTCATTGTACGAATCACATGCCTTCCCCCCACCCCCAATATGAGCAGTGTGGGAAGACAGCGGGATGGGTGAGAAAGGGCTCTGGAAATGGGGGGCTCAGGAGAAGAAATTCAATAGGCTAGGAAATAACATCCACATCAAGGCACCACATGAGGAAAGGTCAGAACTGGGAAGGCTGAGAAGCGGGGACGGGGAGTAACAGACCCGTGGGAGCAAAGCTTGTGACTGCATGATGGTGGAGGGCAAAGGACATACTCAACTTGGAAGAAAAGAACTGGTTCAGCAGGTAGCACCATATTTTCTCACTGTTAACCACTGAATGATATGGTGGGCATGCAACAAAAAAGGAAATCTAAAAAAGAGAGTGTGATGTCATATGGAGAAAGCAGGTTTTCATCTGTAATAATACAAAATGTGCCAGTTTTAATGTCCATCAGTTCCATTTCCAGGAACAGATATTCAAGAGAAAAATACAGACATTCCAGAGACATTTTCAGGAATGGAATAAGCAGGACCTGGAAGGGAAAAGTAGGAAACGGCCACCCAGAGAAGACAGATGAGTTTGTTCTGTACAGGCTCTTCCAGACACAATGAGATCTTATCAACAGCACAGCGAAGTAGGGAGACACGGTTTCACAACGATGATCTCCTGGCTGGGTGGGCAGCAGGGCTGTTCCAGGAAACAGACAGAACAGGAGGTCTTTCCCAAGGCAGGTGCATTTTAGGATGTGATCATTTTAGTTAAAAAAGAAACCTGAGGCAACATGGATCACGGATGGACCAGGGAGATCGTCATTCTAAGGGAAGTGAGCCAGAAAGAGAAAGAAAAATACCATATGATATCACTCATATGTGGAATCCAAAAAAAAAAAAAAAAAAAAAAAAAAGACAAATGAACTTATTTACAAAACAGAAACAGACACACAGAAAACAAACTTATTATCAGAGGGGGACGGGTTGGGAAGGGATAAACTAGGAGTTGGAGATTTGCAAATACTAATGTATAAGAAATAGATAAACAACAAGTTTATACTGTGTAGCACAGGGAACTATAGTCAATACCTTATAGTAACTTATGGTGAAAAAGAATATGAAAACAAATATATGCATATTCCTATATGACTGAAGTGTTGTGCTGTACCCCAGAAATGGACACACTGTAAACTGACTATACTTCAATAAAAACATATTTTAAAATAAATTAAGAAAAGAAAAGAAAAAGAAAGTTGGGGAGGGTATAGCTCAGTGGTGGAGTGCTCGCTTAGCATGCACGAGGTCCTGGGTTCAATCCTCAGCACCTCCATTAAAAAGAACTAAAAAACAAACAAACAAACCTAATTCCCCCCACAAAAAAATTAAGTTAAAAATACATTAAAAAAATAAAGAAAAATCTTGCTAACTAAATTATTAAGTACCTAACATTTAAAAAGAAATTTAACAATTTGATATATCAACTTTTTAGCCTAAGGCTTCTTGTTTGGTATTAATAATAATAACGTCCCCTTTGCTGGGCTGCTCTAATCCCTGGAAATCATATCACTGGATCTCTTAACACAATCTCTGCCATTAAAAAGAGACGTGTAAAGTTGCCAGCAAGACAGCAGACCAATAAAGTCCAGGCACTCACTTATTAGCTCAAGGAGACACTAAGTTAACAACAATATAAAACAAAACAAAACAAAAAACCCCTTTGGACTAACTGAACTTCAGGTAAGAAGCTGGAGCACCCAAACATATGCCTACACTCAAAACACAAAACGAAAAAGTGTAGGAACAGTCATGACAGTTTTCTGGCTTTGACTCAATCCCTCCCAGGCACAGTGCAGTGAGATGGAACAGGCAGACGTCTCCCAGCTCCCAGCTCCCCCCTTAGGAGGAAATGCAAATCAAAGCCTCAAGGAGACTGCACCTCACACCTTTAGAATGGCTATAAACAAAAAGACAAGAGCTAAATTTATCCCTTCCCACCCTTTCTCCTGTAACTATAAGATTGTTTACTATGTCTGCTAAATTTGAGTTTGAGATTTACAAATGTTAGCCACAATATATAACATAGATTTTTTTAAAAAAAGTTTCTTCTGTATAGCAAGAGAACTATGTTCAATATCTTGTAATAACCTTTAATGAAAAAGAATATGAAAATGAATATACGTATGTAGCTGCATGACTGGGACATTGTGCTGTACACCAGAAATGGACACACTGTAACTGACTATACTTCACTTAAAAAAAAAAAAAAAAAAGACAAGGGCTAGAAGCGTTGGGAAGGTTGTGGAAGAAAGGGAATCCTACTGCACTGCTGGCAGGACTGTAATTAGTTATGGTCACTGGAGAAAACACCATGGAGGTTCCTTAAAAAAAAAAATTGTTTTAAAGTACCATGTAATGTAGCTATGCCACATTTCAGTGTATGTCAGAAAGAAATGAAATCGCTATGACGAAGAGAGATCCGCACCCCATGTTAGTTACAGCACCGTAAGCAAGAGCCAAGACACGGAAACCACCGAAGCGTCTAACCAACGAATGAATTTTAAAAAGTCTGGTTTCTTTACATAATGAAATATTATTCAGCCATTAAAACAAAAAGAATCTGGAGGCGCAGCATGTGGAAATAGATCTCTGCTCATTGGAATTAAAATTAAAAAAAAAAAAAAGAAATCCTGCTACTTGTACTAACATGGATGGCATTTGAGGAGCTTATGCTAAGTAACATAAGTCTGAGAGAAAAACAAATACAGTGTGCTCTCACTCATGTGTGGGGAGGAAAAGGCCAAATAGGAACAGAAAGCAAAATAGTGATGACCAGGGGCTGGGGCTTGACAGAAACAGGGAGATGTTAGTCAGAGAGAATAAACTTCAAATTGTAAAATGAATAAGTTCTGGGGATCTAATGTGCAGCATGGTGATTCTAGTTATCAATACCATATTATTTACTTGGAAGTTAAAAGACAGTAAACCTTAAAAGTTCTTACTACACACAAAATTGTCATTATGTGAGCTGATGGATGTCTTAACAAACATGTGGTAATCTTTTTGAAATAAAAGTATGTGTCAAATCATCACATTGTACACTTAAACTTACACCAATGTTATATGTTAATTATATCTCAAAGCTTAAAAAGAGAAAATACAAAGGAATGCACACAGAAGATTCTGGTTTATCATGTGAATGAAAAGAATTTAAAAAGGAAAATAAAAAAGATCTCAGGAAACAAAAATGGAGCTGGAAAGGTAGAAAGAAAAAATTAAGTTAGAGATATACAAAAGAGAATTTTAAAACTACAAAAAAAATCACAAAAATAAAATTTGGTTCTTTGATCAGATGGACATAATTAATGAACCTTTCAGTAGATTAGACTCAAATCACTAATATAAAAATGAAAGTGGGGACTTTACAACTGATTCTGCAGAAATCAAAACAATTAGAAGAGGACAATTCTATGCCCAAATATTGGAAAATTTAGAAAAAAGGAATAAATTCCTAGAGACACATCACCTATCCACTGGGTTATGAAGAAATAAAATACCTGAACAGACTTATACCTTGTAAGGAGACTGAGTCACTAATCAAAAATCACTAATCAAAATCAAAGGAAACCTAGCATAGCATCACTGCTGAATTCCACTCAACATCTAAAAGAGTTAAGTTCAGTCTTATCAATCTTCCTCAAACTCTCCCTCTAAATTTTAAGACCAGGGAATACTTCCAAACTCATTCTATGAGGCTAGAATTACTCTAAAACCAAAGCCAGATAAAGGCACTACAGGACAACCACAGACCAGTATCTCTGATAAACATCAATGCAAAAATCATCAGTCAAACGAGAGTAAACCAAGTTTAACAATACATTAAAAGGATTATGCAATCTAACACAAAAGGATATATTCTTGGAATGCAAGTGTGGGTCAACAAATGAAAATCTTTCAATGTAAAATTGCACATTAAAAAATGAAAGAAAAACACCCAATATAGTAAGAATAGAAGTAAACTACCATAACACATTAAAAGACATATATAAAAAGCCCACAGCTAACATCCTACTCAACAGTAGAAGACTGAAAGCTTTTCCTCTCAGATCCGGAACGAAACAAGATATACTTGCTTTCAGTATTTCTATTAACATACAGCTGGAGTCCTGGCCAGAAAAAAGGACAAGGAAAAAAAGGCATTCAATTAGAGAAAGGAGAAGCAAAGTTATGTCTGTTTAGAGATGATATAAACTATAATGTAGAAAACATGAGATTCTGCCCCAGAAAACACGCAGATATAAATGATGAATATATTCAGAGAAATCAGAAGACATAAAATCAACATGGAAAAATTTTTGTTTCTATACATTAATGATGAACAATCAGAAAGAAAATTAAGAAAACATTTCCATTTAAAACAGCATCAAAAAGAATAAAATACTTAGGCACAATCTTAGTCACATAAAAGATTTGTACACTGTAACTAAAATCATTGCTGAAAAATATTAGAAAAGATAACAAGTTAATGCAAATATCCCTAGTTCATGGATCAGAATATAATAATGTCAATATGTGAATACTAATAAAAGTGATGAAGAGGTTCAAACATCTGGGACATGTATCCAAAGGAAGCACTACTTCAAAAAGACAGAAGTTCCTCAGCGTTCACAGCAGCACTATTGACAGTAGCCAAGACAAGGAAGCAACCTAAATGTCCGTTGACAGATGACTGGATAAAGAAGTTGTGAGAAATACAATATACAATGGAATACTACTGAGCCATAAGAAGAATAAAATAATGCTATTTGCAGCAACATGGATGGACCAAGAGATTATCATACTAAGTGAAGTAAGCCAGAAAGAGAAAGAAAAATACCATATGATATCATTTATACGTGGAATCTAAAAGAATGATAAAAATGAGCTTATTTACAAAACAGAAATAGTCTCATAGACATAAAAACAAAGGGGAAAGGGGGTATAAATTAGGAGTTTTGAATTAACAGATACACACTACTATATATATATAATATATATATATATAAAATAAGCAACAAGGATCTACTGTTCAGCACAGGGAATCATATTCAATATCTTGAATTAATCTATAATGGAAAAGAATCTGAAACAGGAAATACACACACATATATACAATGAAAAACCACAAATAAACTTATTTAACAGAAACAGATTCATAGACATAGAAAACAAACTTATGGTTACCAGAGAGGTAAGGGGTTGAAAAGGGATAAATTAGGAGTTTGAGATTTGCAAATACTAACTACTATATATAAAATAGATAAACAACAGGGTCCTACTGTAGAGCACAGGGAACTATATTCAGTATCTTGTAATAGCCTAGAATGAAAAATAGGAAAAGGAATTTGTCTATCAATCTATCTGAATCACTAAGCTGCATACCAGAAAGTAACACAACATTGTAAATCAACTATACGTCAATTAAAAAAAAGATAAAACTACAGAATAATAACTGAAAATCATTTAAAAATGATATTCAAAGCAATACCTAGCAAAACCACAATATCATTTTTGGAAAAAAAGTACTTACATCCTAGGACATACATTGAATCTCAAGACACCAGGAATATCAAAATCAACCCTGAAAAGAACAAAGTTGAAGGTCTCACACTTCCTTACTTCAAAGCTTACTAAAAAGCAAAATGAATAGAAAGAGTGTGGTACTGGTATAAAGACAGAAAGGCCAGTAGAAAAGATGTGAGAAATACATGCTTGCATATGTGGTCAAATGATGTCCCAGAAGGGTGTCAAGGTTACTCAATGAGGGACAAGCAGCTTATTGAAAAAGGTGTTGAGAAAATTAAGATACCCACTTGTAAAAGGACATAGCTGGACTGTTACATGACACCACATTAAAAAACCAACTAACAATGGAACAAAGTTCTAAACATACAACCTAAAAGCCTAAAACCTCTAGAAGAAAATGTAGGAGAGAAACTTCACGACACTGGACGCATCAGTGATTGAGCACACATCACCACAAAAGCACAGGCAACAGAAGTAAACACAGATAAATGGGACTACATCGAAATGACAAACTTCCGTGTGTCAAAGCACACTCGGGAGAGTCAAAAGACAATCTGTAGAATGGGAGAAAATATTTGCAAATCATGTATGTGAAAACAGGTTAATACTAAAACTTATCAAGAACTTTAAAAGGGTCTGCTCACCAGTTTCACAATGGGTGTTGGGCGGTGGGGGACATTCCAAAATTCAATCCTCCCACACATTGCAAATAAGAAAACAACACAAAGAGCATGATCAGACAGGAACCTGATGATTAAATAAACACCAACTTCATTTAAAATGCACAGAAATGTACAAGATGAAAGTAGCAATGGCTTAATCAAAACAAAACACGGTACTTCATTGAAGGCACCATTCAACTTCATAAGCTCCCTCATTAGGACGCTTCGAAACAGTATTTGTTGAGGTCGGATAAACAATGACACATACAGGGGGTGAAAATGTGGCATGAGCAATAAATAGTTCAGTCAGCAGCCTCAGGGACACGAGGACGTGAACTTGGACAATGTTCTCCCAAGGAGAAATTTCTACACCATTTATTGAGGCTCAGAGGGGATGATTATCAGTACGTGAGAACATTGTCACAGTCGCTCTTGAGACGTGCTTTTGTAATACTCCTCAAAAGTGGGGGGAAAAAATTGGAAACACGTCTTGCTCAGTCAAGCTCTTGTGATACTTTCCACCTCAGGGTCCTGGGACACGCTGACCAATATGCTCAGCAGCTTCAAGTGGTGCAGAATTATACTGCCACATATTAGTGGAAAAATTCCCATCAAGAATGCTGTGTTACCAAGTAAAACCCTTCCATTAAAGACGGCTTATCGCAGCAACAACAACAGCAAAAAACAAAAACAAAAACAAACAAACAAGCAAGCAAGCAAGCAAACAAACAAACAAAACCAACAACAACGAAAATCTCAGGATGAAATTTGAGACTCTAATAATGTGTATTTTAAAAGCAATTTTGGGGGTGGGTGGGTAGGAAGGGTTAGTGACAGAGCACATGCTTAGCATGCATGAGGTCCTGGGTTCAGTCCCCAGTACTTCCATTAACATAAATAAATAAATAAATAAATAAAAAGCAATCTCAGAGGCAAAGTCACACAAACTAAAAAAAACATGACACCGAGAAGAGTCTACATTCCCAGGCCAGGTAAAGAGGTCAAAGAGTGAGAAAAAGACAAGATATGAGGGCCAGATATTATAGACCCTTAATGTGGGACCCTGCGCTCTACCCAGATGCCAAGCTCAGAGCCTGGAAGATTCATATATGCTCCCCAGTAGGACTGGGGGTCAAAGAGACTCTCTCCGTCCACTGCCTTTACAGTTTTCCTAAGTAACAAGCACAGAAGATCCCGCCCTTTGCCCCTTTGCACACCCCCCTGAAGGAGGAGGCACAAGCAGAACAGAAGAAAGGGCTGAGGGACCTGAGCAGGCAGGCAGGGCTTGAGGCAGGTCCGTGCAGGATCTGGGGCGACAGATGGAAACAAAGGGCAGTCAGTGTTTCCCATCATTTCATTAGTTCTTCCAAGTACAGCAAATGAGAATGAAACTGAGATCGGGCCAGGGCTCAGGACTATGAGCCTTCAGCTCTTATCTACATAGACAAAAAATGGAAAATCCCATGGATCAAGTATGGAAGAAGTGATCAACGGGGAAGGACATTCCTTTGAACAGTTCACCACATGCTGCTCAAATAAGGCAAGAAGCTGACAGGAGCCAGAGGGCAAAGAGATCCTGACAAAGACTCTGGCTCTGTCTCCAGTGGAGCTGCAGCACCAGAGAAGTGACAGGATGAATTTTACATGTTGAAGGACAGTGTGGTACGTACGGGAGAGGAAAAACTTCCCCCACGAGGTCACAAGTAATAAGCTTGTTTTCCCAAAGAACTCTCCGACGAACGGAGAGATTTCTAAACACTGTCAACACTGTGGCTTCCTCTCTGCCCTTCTGAGATCTGACCCAGGTTCGTACTTTTCATACATTCCCACCTGTTCGGCTTTTTGTTATCCTCACGTCACTCTTCACAGTCCAAGGCGCTTGCTCTTGCTCCAAAATGCAAATAATATTCAGGTCAGAAACCAAAATTCCTGCCTCTAAGAAGAAATAAATGATGTGCTATGGGTTTTCCAGAATCCCAGCTCTCTGATCAGCAGAGGAAAGAGTACATGAAAAACGGATCTGGAAAACATTTCACAAATTCATTCATTCACTGCTTGCCTCCTCAGAATGCATGGGGAAGAGTATAATGTGCAGACATCTAGTTCTCTTCCAAGTAGGGAATCAAAAGCATGGGGTAGAAAATGGGGAATTGGATATTTTAAGTTTCCAACTGGGCTTCATCAGTATTTCAGCTGCGGAACAACTCTCGGTGCAACATAAGGTGGGCAGATCAGCCGAAGAAAGAGCAAGTTTAAACCCCTGGCACGACACCATGAAGCTTTTCACGTCTGAGGCAACAGGGATTTCAGATCAGTCAAGCAAAACACAGGCTCCCAAGAGGCACACAGGGAAAATGCAGACACCTAAGGGCAGATCCTGAATTCTAGAGGGCAGTTCTCCTCACCCAGCGAGAGCAGGTTCCTGCAGGTCTCCAACATCACGTCTCTGTACAAGGCCCTCTGAGCAGGGTACCAGGCACTCCCACTCCTCCTGGGAGAACTCGATGGCCACATCCTCGAAGGTCAAACTTCCCTAAAATGAAAAACATTTTCCCAAGGGGCCATGAGGAGAACTCTTATTTGCACACAAAATGAGAAGAGAGAGGGGTAAGGATCAAGTCAGCTGAAGTGTGTGTTCTGACAGATCCGTGGAAAGGTATTTGGAGTGAATTATGGGTCTACAATTTTAATTCCTTATGCCTTTTCATAAAGATTATAATATCCTTCATTCAGTGTGGATTACTCATTCTTGTGGACAATACATGAAAAACATACAAATAAAATTCAACCACAGGTTGCCTATGCAGAAGTGGTAGATACTCTGTTCTACACAACGAGTAATATTCACTAGATGAGCTACGGTCTGAGTGCTATCATCAGAGACGACAAAGTCCACAGTGGCTTTAGGGAGAGCTCAAAACTTAAATTATGACAATGCTAACAACAAGGACTAAAGGTGTCTGAATACTTCTTATGTGCTAAGCGTCACTCTAAATGCTTTACATGTATGAATTTGTCATCTACGTAACAGCTCATTAGAGAAAGGCATGTTCCTGTCTTTCAAAGGAGAAAACTGTGTCACAGACACTCTGTCTGTCACTTGAACTAAACTGACTATACTTCACTAAAAATATTTTAAAAACACTGATTCCCTCCCCCGCCCCAAAAGCAAGTATAGCTCAAGTGGTAGAGCACATGCTTAGCATGCATGAGGTCCTGGGTTCAGTCCCCTGTACCTCCTCCAAAAATAAATAAATAAATAAACATAATTACCACCCCCTGCCAAAAAAAGATTGACAAATACTTAGCTAGACTAAAAAAAAAGACAATGTTCAACTGACTAAAATCAGATATGGAAGAGAAATCGTAACTGAATCACAGAAAATCTTAAAAAGGATTAAAAGAGAGTGCTATGAACAATTTTATGCCAAAAAATTACATAACCTAAAGATATGGGTAAGTCCCTAGAAACATACACCCTACAAAGACCAAATCATAAAGAAATAAAAAATATGAGCAGAATCATAGAGATTGATGCAGTAATCAAAAACCTACAAGGCAAGGATGATTCAACATTAAAAAAATCAGTATTGGGTATGGCTCAGTGGTAGAGTGCATGCTTAGCATGCACAAGGCCCTGGGTTCAATCCCCAGTGCCTCCATAAAACAACAACAACAACAACAACAAGAACAATATAATACACCACAATAGAATGAAGGAAAAAAATAACACATGATCATCTGAACTGATGCAAAAACAACCATTTGACAACATTCAACAACATTTAAAGATAAAAATGTAAACTCTCTCAGTTTAATAAAAACCACATACTAAAAGCACACAGCTAACATCAAAATCAGTGGTGAAAAATGAGCTTTTCCTCTAAGGTCAGGAAAGGCCAAATATGCACACTCTCTGCACTACTATTCAACAAAATACTGAAACACCAAATCAGAACAATCAGACAAGAAAAAGATAGAAGTAAAATTATCTTTTTTTTTGCAGATGACAAGATCTGACACATCCAAAACGATAAAGATTCCACAAGAAGAATGTTACAAATAAAAAATGATTTTAGAAAAGTCCTAAGATACAAAATCAACACACAAAATTCACTGCATTTCTATACACTCACAATGAAAAATCTGAAAAGGAGACTGAGAAACAATCTTTTTTACCATAACATCAGGAAAAAAAAAAAAAAGAAGAAAAGAGGCTTAGGAATAAATTTAGCCAAGGAGGCGAAAGACTTCTACACCCAAACCCACTAAACTTTGAGGAAAGAAATCAAAAAAGGTATCTAGGCCGCTCTCCCTTCTGAGATGAGATTCACGCGTTCTATCTATGAAATGTGTACCTCTCTAAATAAACTTGCTTTCACTTAAAAAAAAAAAAACTTAATGTTGAATGTCCACGCCACCCACAGTGTTCTATAGATTCAATGGAATCCCTATGAAAATCCCAATGGCAATTTTTGTAGAAATAGAAAAAAAATATTAAATTCACATGGAATTTCAAGGGACCCCCAAATGGACAAAACACTCTTGCAAAAGAAGAAAGTTGGATGACACACTGTTTTCAATTTCAAAACACTTTAAAAAGCAAGATGGTATGGTACTGGTATAAACACAGATAAATAAACGAATAAAACAGACCAAGATATTGAAACATAAACCCTTGCATATATGCCAAACAATTTCTGACAGGGGAGCCAAGACTACACAATGGGGAAAGGACACTTCAAATGGTGCTGGGAAACTGGACATCCACCAATAAAAGAATGAAGCTGAAACCTCACCTGCATCAAACTTAAAAAAAAAAACCCTGTGTGTGTCAAAGGATACAGTCAACAGAGTGACAAGACACCTCCGACGAATGAAGGTGATGAAAATAATTTCAAGAATCTCCAAATGTCACACATTTAAGTGGATTACACAGTTTAAAATCCATGATGAAATAAAACACCCTCTATCACTGACTGTCTCTAACTTTCTATTTCATTCCCAGTCATTAAAATTTTGAAATACTCACTCATTTAGCTTTAAGTCTACTACAAAATGTGAGAACTGATTTACCCCTACTGGTCTCTTTTCCAGAATTTACCAGGTACTATGCATATAAATACCTGACTTCCAAGTGCAGCTTCTTCTTCTTTTCCTTTTTTTTTTTTAATTTGGTTTTTTGGGAAGTATGTTTTTTGGGGGGTAATTAGGTTTGTTGATTGATTGATTGATGGAGGTACAGGGGATTGAACCTAGGACCTTGCGCATGCTAGAAAGGCACTCTATCACCGAGCTATACTCTCCCCACCAAGCGCAGCTTCTTTCTCTGGTTTACAGACAGCAGACAGCGCACCCAGATGGGCCCCTAAACCCTCCCTGCTGCCCCACAGCACTGACTCCGCGTCTCCAATCCACGGGGGTGAAGCCTGCCCAGGACGCCGCCCAGGGAGCCGCTTCACAAGTCCCAGGTCCAGAGGTCCCGGGAGTGGAGTCTGAGTGGGGAGGACAGGCGCTGAGGGAGGGCCCTGGGTGACTGTGCATGTACAGGTGTCAGGCAGGACCTGCAGAATCAGACAGGATTAGCGAGTCCAAAGAAGGGCATTTCAGGAAGGACAGACTGAGAATCCAGTGAGAATATGACTTTACCTGAGAAGGGGCCATTCTCGAGTCCTTTTCTGTCCTCTTCCTCCTCTCCTGAGCTTCCTCCTCGGGGAACATGAGTCTTCAGAAGTCAATCCTGAAAGGTGGAAGATGCTGCTTAATGCTGAGAACCAACACAGCCCTCCCTGTGCCACAACCACACACACAGGGGAGACCTCAGCACGTGGAACAGGAGGGACTCTGCTGCCCACTGTCCCAGGAGGGACTCGCGACAGGAAGCTCCACACACAGAACAACAAGGGAGTTTCCCCACACTGTCCTCACATCACCCTCCCCTCCTGGTGAGCCCCTCACCCACAATGCAGCAGCGGGCGCCTCAGCTGGACCCGACAGCCCCCTTCAGGTCACAGACCAGGCCCTGATCCATCTCCATGCAAAGCAGAGCCCCCTCCCCCTCAGCCCGGATCCCAGCCCTCAGGATGGGAGGACTGAGTCAGGATGCTCAGTGAGGGACCCAGACTGGAATCACCGGGAACTTTAAATATTATTGAGGCAGGACTCCACACTGACCATGTGAAAGGGAATCTCTAGTCAAGGCGCATACATGTGCAAAACACCTCATCAACCAGATGTGAAGCCTGGGTTGAGCACCTCTGAGAGGAGGCAAGCCCAGCACACCTCCCCCTTTCTTTGTTTTTTCCAGCTTTATTGAGCTATAACTGACGAATGAAAATGATGTGTATATCTACATATATACCTATCAGCTATACAATGTGATCATTTGACAGATATATGCACTGTGAACTGTTTTTCACAATGAAGGAAGTAACACATCTATCAACTCACAATTACCATTTTTTGGGCCTTTGTGCTCAGAACTCTTTAGATTTACTCTCTCCAAAAATTTCACAAATATAGTAACAGAGTATGATTAGCCAGTCACCATCCTATACGTTAGATCCCCAGAACTTACACATTTTACAAGTGAATATTTGTACCTTTACACCAACATCTCCCCATCTTCCTCACCTCCAAACCCTTGGTAACCACCATTCTCCTGTCTGGTAATGTGAGTTTGACTTTTTTAGAATTTACACGTAAGGGAGATCATACAATATCTGTCTCTTTCTGTCTGGCTTAATCCACTTAGTGTAATGTCCTCTGGGTTCACCCATTTTGTCATAAAAAGCCAAATCTCCTTCATTTTTATGGCTGAACAATATTGCACAATGTCCTCATCATCCATTTGTCCGTCGGCCGACACTGAGGTTGTTTCTGCATCCTGGCTGTTGTGAAAATACGCACACGTGCCGTAAGGGTCACGGGGGTGCAGGCGTCCCCTTCAATATCTTGCTTTCATTTCCTTGAGGTACACAACCAGAAGCGGAACTGCGAGATACCAAGCCTGTCCTGTTTTTAATTTCTGAGGAAACTCCATACTGTTTTCCACAAAGCTGTAGGTTCACACTGCCGCCAACAGTGCACAAGGGTTCCCCTTTCTCGGTATTTTGTGTGCACGTGTCGTCTTGGAGACGCAGGGAGAGGACGTCAGGGTAACCACGCTGGGCCCGCAGCAAGGAAGGAGCAGCTGCGTCTTCCCCACTCTGATTCTTGGAACAAACATTCCCTCTGTTATGGGATTTTGTGACCCCTCTCAAGTTGAGCCCATACACCTGTCCCCATCAGGTCTTCTCTAATGAAATCCTTCCGCTTTTGGCTTTTGGCTCTGAGGAGGCCAAGGTGCAACTTTCTTTGGTCGTCCTGAATCTGGGTTCATCCGACACTAGCCACCTCCACCAACGAGACCAGAGATCAAAGTCGTATACCTGAGGTGCACTGGTGGAGAAGTTGGTGCCACATCTGCCTTGGCCCCCAAGATCAGTCCCCTGGGTCTGTCTCCAAAAAAGGCTGGTGATGACATTGCCAAGGCGACCGGCGATTGAAAGGGTCTGAGGATTACAGTGAAACTGACCATTCAGAACAGACAGGCCCAGACTGAGGTGGTACCTTCTGCTTCTGCCCTCAACATCAAAGCCCTCAAGGAACCACCAAGAGACAGAAAGAAGCAGAAAAATATCAAGCACAGTGGAGACATCACTTTTGATGAGACTGCCAACATTGCCTGACAGATGCAGGCACCGATCTCTAGCTAGAGAGCTCTCTGGAACCATTAAAGAGATCCCGGGGACTGCCCAGTCTGTGGGCTGCAATGTTGGTGGCCACCACGCTCACGACATCATAGAGGACATCAACGGTGGTGCGGTGGGATGCCCAGCGAGTTAAGAACTACGAAGGAAAATGATCTAATAAAGGGTTATTTGACAACCAAAAAAAAAAAAAAAAAAATCCTTCCATGGAAGCTTAGGACCCATCATTTCTCTTCTGGACTCATACTAACTTAGTAAGTCCCCAGACACTCAACAATGAACCACCTACTCTGCTATATAATTTTATGAAATATATACCAAGCCCCAATAATGCATGTATTTATGATGGAATAACACACAGGAGGATACCCAGGGACCCACTAGACCAGAAGACACAGTATGCTCATTCACAGTTACCCCAATCCAAATACTGTCATCTCCAGAAATTAACATGAGATGTCTCCAGTGATACACATCTTTCAAGGAAACACTCCAAATTCTCTTTTGTGTCTTTCATAGCTGATCTGAAACTTTCTACACTTGCACGATGATTCCTGCCCTCCTAAAAGACCCCACAGAAGTCACTGTGTGGAGTGGAGGCTGGGGGGCACCTGCTAGATCCAGGCCCTCAGGACCAAGGCCTCCATCCTCCTGCACCCACAGCCCCCAGGTTTGCTCAGGCCTTGGATCAAGTTTCTCTCTGTCTGACTCCACTTCCTTCGCTCCCCTTCAGGTGAGATCATGAGCTACCCAATTAAAGACAGGCACGCAAAGCTCAGGCTCAGTCTCTGTGTCCCAAGAAGCTGAGGTAAGGCATCACAGCACTGCAAACCCTGCAAGGCAGCTCGAAACTAGCCCAAACCCACTTCCAGGTGCTCCAAGCAGATATCTCATATCCACATTTGGAACAGCTGGACACACTATTCATTAGGCTCCTCTAGGCCCACATTGCTTCCACAATCTTCCTGCAGACCTCACAGGCTCCCCTCCATGTTCCCCACTTCTCTTCCTCTCCTCCATGCATGAGTGACTGAGCAACAGGGCCAAAAAGAACAGGGGTCTCCAGGTACAGGCATCCCAACAGGAAGGCACAAGCTGCACCCAAGGGACCCTGGGCATTCAGTATCAAGGTCAAGAAGCTGGCCCTTCTGGGAAAACATATCAGTAACTGGGGACATCATGTAGCTGAGTTTTAAAGGCATCTAAGGATTGCTTGCACTGAGTTTCTGTTCTAGACTCCAATCTCCATGTTATAAGGAGGCTTGCTAAGGTCCAGAGAGAAGGTCTGGACATTTCAGAGAAGGTCTCAATTGAGCGAAAAGACCAGATATAACAATGCTGAGAAAGCAGCCTGAAGGGCCAGTGAGCAGAGTCTGCTTGTATCACTCTCAACATTTAAAACACCAGGTCCTTCTCACATGTGCTTGAGCAAAGGGAACATCTCTTCCAAGGTCTCATCACACTGATACCAGGCATTTAGTTCTTCTTTTCCAGAAAAAAATCACAGTAAAACAATTTAATAAGAATTGCAAAACAACAGCACTTGATGTGGAAAACATTTTAAGGGGTCAGCTTAGAAGAAAGCTCTGAGCAAACTTCATCATGAACAGATGGGCTCTGCTGGAAGAAGGTTCCAAGCCCATTCAGCCCACCCTCCACCATCTGCAGAGACAGTCAAGAGGGACCTGAGGGAACAACTTCATGTCACCTTCCAGCTCACCAATTTAACAGATCATCAAAAAGGGAAGAACACGGAATATCAGGCTAACTGGTAAAACTAGGTTTTGACTATTAATGTAAAAGATCATTGACATCTTTACCAAGTACTCGTCAAAAGTCTAAAATTACTAGTTAACAAAGAACTTTTCCAGTATGTAAGAGAAAGAGGAAGAAGCACACAGCACCGAGTAAACTTCAAAAAAATTTAAAAGTGAAATAATTTGTGATTTTTTAAAAATCTAAAAATTCTGGTGTCAAAGATGGAAAAATTGAGAATATATCGTATTTAGAAAAGAATGACATGAGTTGATTATAGAAGGTCACCAAAGCTTATTTCAGAAGTTATTATTTGTAGAAAAGTAGAAATTGAATATACTAAGATTTATTACAAGATAATAAGTAAATACAAAGAAATCAGAAAGAAAAAAGTAAATCCAACACAACCCCCCCCCTTTAATGTTCCTCTAAAGAGGCGCCGTGTGTTGACAGAGTCAGTCATTTCTTACCCCACGTGTCCTCTCCCTTGATCTCTACCCTGTATCACGAAATGGGAAGGGGGTGACTCACAACTCAGTAAATCAAGTTACTGCCCCCGGGCTGAACAGGGGCTGCAAATGTAAGTTATCTTCTGATACAAGTAATTACAAAATAAACAAGCCTTACAGACAGGAGTTTTGCAATTCTCATCCTCATCTGTAAAATCCAAACAAATTTTAAATGTATTAGATACTAAAGCCACAGATCAATATATCACGACTTAATCGCCCGCATCCAAACAACTCACCACCCATCTGCATCGTGTCCCCCTCTACCCGCATTACTATGTGTTTCCATTTCATTCCTTTTATCTGTCTCCCTATTTCTGTCTCTCTCTTTTTGTTCCCCTCTACTCTCCTGCTGTCTCTCCCCTCCTATTTTTTGGTGACAACTGTCCTGCCCCACTCTGCAACTTGTGCCTCCTCTTGTTGCTCCTTCTGTCCAGCCTTTCTGATTGCCCTAAATCTTTACGTTATTTCTGCCTCTTTCTTCCTCCATCTCTGCTCACTCTCTGTTCTCCGGGCTAACTCCTTTTATCCTGTTACCCACCTTTCCTCCCCACTCTCTGGAACCCCAGGTGGCTAGACTTCCTTTCTGCTCTCTCTTCCTCTGCTCTTCTAGTCACCACTTGCCCTTTCTTTCTCTCCCAGCACCATTTTCCAGCAGGGTGGAATTTGGGATGGAAGAACCATGAGTGCCACATGGTTGGCCCAGGTCACCTCCCCCTACACGAGGTCGGGGGAAGGGCTGACTATGAATGGGAGGCCCGCGGAGCAGAAGGACCGGCCTGAGGAGGACGCGAGGACAGAGGGGCTGGGAGGGAGGGGGGTTTCAGGAGAGGCCGGGCTCCCCAGAATCCCGGGACCCCGGAGAGGACGCGGCCTCACGGGAGCGGGGCGGCCGGCGCCGCCCTCCAGGGGCCGAGAGAGCGAGGCTGGGGGCGCGAGTCCACCTCGTGGAAGGGGACGTTACCTGGGGGAAGGGAGGGTAAAGGGTTTTACGAAGGAAAATATCACAAAAGGCGGTGTCTCCGTGACCGAAGGCAGAAAAGCCAAGGGCAGAGACCAGCCTCAGAGCGGTTTCAGACGCGAAAGAAAGGATCTCCGACCTGGAGCGGCGCCGTCTATACAAGGAGGAGGGACTTTACACGGCGGGCGGAGGTTAGTAAAGGGTTTATGAAGGAAAATATCGCGAAAGGCGGTGTGTCCGTTTCCGAACGAAGACAAGCCAAGGGCAGGGACCAGCGTCAGAATGGTTTTAAGCCCAAAATGACATGAGCCCTTTCGAATTTACTTAGGGTGGAAGAGCAGGTGCGGGGATTTTAAATTCCGCAGTGGCTCCCACACTCTGAGGACGTATGGGGTTACCCCTAAAGTGCAGATTTACTACCTTAGAAAGAGGAAATTCACGCACCTACGTGAGACTTCAGCTCCCGGTGGTGACCTCCGCTCCGCAATCCACTTCCCGGTCTGGGGGAAACTGCGCAAGCGCAAAGCGCGTTGGCCGTGACGCTTGTGGGAGGGGACTGAGCGCGGCGCTAGCGGAGGGGCGGGGCGAGGAGAGAAGACGGGTGGGCGGGGGGGACCAGGGGCGGGGCTGGGGCGGGGCTTCTGCTGTCCCTCTGCCTCTCCTGCTAGACGTCCCTTAGGGATTTGGAGCGGTGTCTTTTGATCCTTGAAGAGCAGCTTTGCTTCCTGCTTAAGTTAAGATCGTTGAAACAAAAAGTAGTCATCAGATCCATTAAACTATAACTGGCTTAGTAAATCATAATCTGTAACAGGCATCGCTGTTTGAGCTCGTTTTAATTATTTTTACAAAACTTGCACATACTCAAGTATCATGTAGCTAAAGAGGTTTGACTAAATTTTGTTGTTCTTAAACTTGCAATCATCTGTGCCCACTTCGAGACTCAGCTGGTTACAACTAGTTAGAACCACAGACCCTCCAACTGGGCATCTGTGAGCGTCTACTCTGTGACAATTTGACATCAGAGGGCCAAAAATTCCCCTTTCTGAACATGCAGACAGCCCTTTTCTGAACAGGAGTCCTGTTACGGAAATGACAGGCCAGCCAAGAAACAAGCACCACTTGGAGGGTTGGAGCACTCAGATTTATTACACCGGCGGGCTCAGAGGGGCTTCTGCTCCGAAGCTCTGAGCACCTCCAAGACGTGCACATAAGGTTTTATAGGGTTAATTACAAGTATGGGGCTATTAGCCAATAAGGTTCAAACAACAAAAAAGCAAGGAATCAGTACACTGGAGCTTATCAATTTGGAACAGATCACGTTACTGACACTTGTTGAGCTTGGATTTATGAGTTAGCTTGTTAGCCCAGTAAACTGACACTAACTTCAGATTTATGAGTTAGCCCAGCAGAACTTACATCAGTAAACCGACACTTATCACACTTAGATTTGTGACTTAGCTCGTTAGCCCAGCTGGGCTTTTCCTTCACATTCCCCCCTCTTGATGCTTTCACAACCCTTGTTGGAGTAAGCATCATCATTTACCTGTTGCAGGGGCTCATAATTGGAGGCTAACATCTGAAGTTTTATAGCCTCTATTTGTTCACTGACAAAGCAGGTCAGGAAGTTTAGGACACAGGGCCCAATTAGCAGAACTGCAAAAATCAGGAGTAAGGGACCTATGAATGGTGTCAGCCAGGAGATCCAGCCCCAGGGGCCTGTCCATGGGCTCTTATGTAAAATATGTTTTCTCTTTTTACTTGGTCTTGTAACTCTTGAACCACTTTTCTGACAATTCCTGATTGACTGGCATAAAACAACACTCTTCGTTTAGGAAGAGGCATAGTCCTCCCTCTTTGGCCGTGAGTAAGTCCAGACCCCTCCTGTTTTGTAAGACCACCTCGGCCAGAGAGTCAATCTGATTTTGCAGAGTTTTCAGGGTTTCTGTTATTTGTTGGAGATCGTGGCTGAATTCACCTGTAAGCTGAAAATACAGGTTGGTACATGGACCACTTGTCACCCGGTTCCATGCAGGTACATCGTGCAGCCAAGGGGAGTGAGGGCATTAGCGTCAGTAACATCAGCCTTATGATTATCTTAGACATGATGCTGCGGTGATGGCACTAATTACAACAAGATATAAAATAGCTATCAGGATTTTATGGCCTATGTTCCAGTCAGGTGGGGTGGCACTAGCTAGCCCCACTGCTAGTACGCAGACTGGTATAGCAAACAAGGAAAGAGGCAAGGGAGCACAAAAGAAATACACTTAACAGCTGTGTTGAGCTTTTCTCAAGCTTCGGCCATGCGTTGACTAGCCAGCTTCCGGGTGTGGCTAGAGCAGGGCTCGTCGATTCTTTTCTGGTCCCTCTTGATCTTGATCTTGAGCGGGTCTCCCGGGACACTCTCAATTTTTCAGGGACCCTCCGTCTGAGGTGCAGTTGCTCTCTTGACCCCAGAGTGGTGGATCCAAGGGATGATTCCTGCAACTTTAACAGCTGTAGGAGTAGTTAATACCACTAAATATGGTCCCTTTCATGTTGGTTTGAGAGGTTCCTTTTTCTAATCCTTCACCCATACCTGGTCACCTGGGGATGCACTTGGACCCCTAATGAAATGGTTTTTTTTTTATCACCCAACCCCAAACTTCTCGTAGTACTTTTCCTAGTGCCAACAGTTGTTGGTGGAGTCCTAAATTTCCTATTTTTGGGGTGGGATTTTTCATCCTGACTAAAGGTGGCAGTCGCCCATAGAGGATTTCAAAGGGAGAGTACCCAATATTAAATCTTGGGGTGTATCTAATTCGCAACAGAGCCAGGGGTAGAATGTCCACCCAGGGGAGCTGGGTTTCTTGGCTGATTTTAGCTATCATTTGTTTTAGAGTTCTGTTCATTTGTTCTGCCTTCCCTGAGCTTTGAGGCCGGGATGCTGTGTGCAGGTTCCAGCGGATGCTCAGTGCCTTTGCCACTTGCTGTACAATTTCTGCCACAAAGGCGGGTCCATTGTCAGACCTGATGGAGGTAGGCATTTCAAATTGAGTGATAACATCCCTGAGGAGAGCCTTTGTCACTTTCCTTGCTTTTTTTTGTCCTGGTGGGGTAGGCCTCTACCCACTCTGTGAAGGTGCAGACGAAAACCAGCAGGTACTTATATCCCTTACTGGGCCCAAGTTCAGTAAAGTCCACTTTTAAATCTTTAAAGGGAGCCAATCTGCATCGTTGTATTTTCATTGGCCCAGTTAGCCCTTGTTTTGGATTGTTTTGTGCACAGAGCAAGCAGCGTTGGGAAACTGATGTACACAGAGTAGGGAGATGAGAAATTAGGAAATATCGCTTTAAGAGGGCCTCCAAAGCCGTTTTTCCCATATGTGTGGCTTCGTGTTGTTGTTGGACTAGATGATAAGCTAGTCGTTCTGGGATGAAAACCCTCCCATCTGTCATGATCCACCATCCGTCCTTTCCTTTTTTCCCTCGTTTAGCCTGTGTCCACTTGTTTTTGTCGTGGCTATATTCTGGGGCAGTGGGTAGCTCTGGCGCTGCCATAACTTTAATTACTGAGTGTTCCCAGGCGGCTGCTTTTCTTGCCTTTTGATCAGCTAGCCTGTTCCCCTGGCTCACAGGGTCATTTCCTCTTTGGTGTCCCTTACAGTGAATAACGGCCACTTCCTTTGGATCCCATATTGCCTCCAGTAACTGTAAAATCTCTTCTTTGTTTTTGATTTCTTTTCCCCCAGCAGTCAAAAGTCCTCTCTCCTTATAGATGGCTCCATGTACATGCAAGGTTGCAAATGCATATTTGGAATCAGTGTATATATTGACTCATTTTCCTTTCCCTTCCCTTAGTGCCTGGACCAGTGCCCAGATCTCTGCTCGCTGAGCAGACCATCCTGGGGGAAGGGACTCTGCCTTTATTACCTCTCGGGTTGTTGTTACAGCGTAACCTGCTCGCCGCTGTCCATCTTGCATGTAACTGCTGCCGTCTGTGAAAAGTTCCAGGTCTGGGTTTTGCAGGGGCTTGTCGGTTAGATCAGGCCTGCTTGCATACACCTCTTCGATGATTTCTTCGCAGTCGTGGTCAGGCTGTCCTTCCCCCTCAGGCAAATATGTGGCTGGGTTTAAGGTTCGCACAGTCTCTAGACAGGACTCTTGGATTTCCACATAGAAGCCCCTGGTAGTGGGTCATCCTTGTGTTAGTTATCCATTTGTAACCTGGGCCGTTCATCAGGGCCACCACAGAATGGGGCACTTTTACACTTTAAAGTCTGTCCCAGTGTGAGTTTGTCTGCCTCGTTGACCAGGAGGGCTGTGGCAGCGAGGGCCCGTAAACAGGGTGGCCATCCTGATGCTACAGGGTCCAGTCTTTTAGATAAATAGGCCACAGGGCGCTGCCATGGCCCCACATTCTGAGTCAGGACTCCAAGAGTGGTTTGGTCTCTTTCATGTACAAACAGATTAAACTCTCGTGTTACATCTGGTAAGCCTAGTGCTGGGGCTTGGGTTAGTAGTTCCTTTAATTGCCTAAAGGCATTTTCTTGTTTAGTTTCCCATTTGATGGTCTCTTTTCCTGATCCAGCAGTTGCTTCATAGAGGGGCTTGGCTATTCTTGAAAGCCTGGGGATCCAGATCTGGCAAAACCCAGCTGCACCCAGGAACTCTCGCAGTTTTCTTTTTGTTTCCAGTCTGGGTATGGCGCAAATAACTTGTTTTCTTTTTGGTCCTAGGGCTCGGTGTCCCTCTGAGATAATAAATCCCAAGTATTTGACGGTCTTTTTGCAGATCTGGGCCTTTTTCCATGAGACCTTGTACCGAGTTGTTTGGAGTAACCCTAGGAGGGCTCAAGTTTCTTTCCAAAAGTCCTCTTCACTGGGGCTGGCTAACAGCAAGTCATCCACATACTGGAGCAGAGTACAGTTCAATGTTTCCCCAGGGAATTTTACAAGGTCTGCGGCTAGTGCCTCTCCGAACAAGGTGGGCGAGTTTTTAAAGCCTTGGGGGAGACGTGTCCATGTCAGTTGAGTTCTTCCTCCTGTATGGGGATCCTCCCATTCAAATGCGAATATGGGCTGGCTCACAGGTGAGAGTCGAAGACAGAAGAAAGCATCTTTAAGGTCTAGGCATGTAAACCATTTGGCATCTGCCGGAATGAGGCCTAGAAGAGTGTATGGATTTGGCACTGCTGGATGTATTGTAGTGACTACTTCATTTACTTTTCGTAAGTTCTGCAGTGGCCTATAATCTGTTCCTTCTGCTTTCTTCACCAGGAGCAACAGTGTGTTCCAAGGAGATCTGCACTCAGTTAGGATTCCCTCTTGTCTGAGGCGCTGTATATGCTTCTGGATTCCTAGGTGGGCCTCTCTGAGGCATGGGATATTGCTTCTGTCTGACCAGGCTGGCTCCAGGTTTGAGGTCAATCACCAGTGGTGCCTGATTATGTGCCAAGCCTGGTGGTCCATTTTCAGCCCAGACTAATGGAAACTCTTCCAGGAGTTTACTAGGATTTCCCTGGAGTTCTCTGCTCTCATACAGACACCACTCTTCTCGGGGAACTGAGATGGCTAGAATCATAGGACTCTCCCTGTAAGGTCAGATGTGCCTGTTTCCCGGGGACGAAGGTAATTTGTGCCCCCAATTTAGACAGAAGTTCTCTTCCGAGCAATGGTATTGGGCATTCAGGCAAATATAAAAATTCATGTGTCACCAGATGGCCTCCTACTTGACAGGATTCGTGGTTGGCAGAAATGGCAGGCAGTTGAGTCCCCAGTAGCCCCAATAATAGTCGCCTTTTTCTTGGTCAGGGGGGCTACAGGTTGGGTCACCACAGAATACTCTGCTCCTGTGTCTACCATAAAAGTCATTGGTTGGCCCCCTATAAACATCTTGACCTTGGGCTTCCCGGGGGCCCAGGGGCAAGGGAGCCCGGTCTCTCCTATTCTGAGTCAACCCCAGCCAGTCCGATGTGATTACCAGCTGGTGGCTCCAGCTGATAAGTAGGCCTTTTGGGGGGTGCTTCTCTTTCCATCCTTTCTGTTTGGGCACTCGTTCTTCCAGTGTCCTGTCTCCCGGCAGTATGCGCACTGGTCTCGGCCCAGGGGCATCCATGGTTGGGGTCCCCTCTTCCAAGGTGGTGCAGGATTCTGGCTGAAGCTTGTTTTCCTCAGGGCTGCTGCAAGGAGTGCGGCTTTCTGCTTCATTCGCTGGTCTGCTTCTCATTGGGCTTCCCATTCTCGGTTTACAAAAACTTTGTTTGCTACTTCCAGCAGCTGTGTAGCGTTCATCCCTGCGAATCCATCCAGCTTTTGGAGTTTCCGGCGTATATCTGGGTATGATTGGGCTACAAAGGCAGCGTTGACCATCCGTTGGTTTTCTTGGGCCTCAGGATCAAAAGGAGTGTAGACTTGGAATGCTTCACATAGTCTCTCATAGAAGTCAGTGGGGGTTTCTTCTGGCCTCTGGGTCACCGTGGTCATTTTAGACATGTTAGTTGGCTTCTTGGCTCCTGCTTTTAGCCCTTGTAGGATGGCCTCCCAGTATTCACGCAGTGCTTCTCTTCCTTCTTGGGTGTTAAAGTCCCAATCTGGTCTGGTGTCAGGGGCACGTGTCATGGCCCATCCCTCAACATCCATTGTGTCCCCAGGGGCTCGGCCCTGCAGCCATTTTCGTGCTTTAGTGAGAATGCGTCTCCTCTCCTCTGTATTGAAAAGAGTCAGAAGCAGCTGGCGGACATCTTCCCAGGTGGGCTGGTGAGAATGGAAGATAGACTCTATGAGGTCAATCATAGCCTGCGGCTTTTCAGAGTAGGAAGGAGTGTGATGGTGCCAATTGAGAAGGTCTGTGGTGCTAAAAGGTTGGTAGTAGAGTACAGGGTGCCTGGGCTGAACAGTCCCGCCTTCCCCAACTTGTTGTGGCCCTTGTGTCTCCCGCAGCAGCATTTGGAGGGCTGGTGGTGCTGGCTTCACGGCTTGTGCTGAGCGGAGTCTCCTTTCTACCGGCTCAGGCTGGGGGCTGGGCTCTGCCTCTGGGTCCTCAGGTTGGGGAGGTGGTGACACAGAGGGTGGTGGTGTTTCCAATGGGACTGGAGCTGTCTGTGCCTTGGGGGCATATGGAGGGGGCAGGCCCATTTCATCTTCTGCGTCTCCCTGGAAAATAGGCTTTTTTCTGTCTGTCTTTTTGGCCTGGACCGTCTGAGCTGCTAATATCTTGCATTGTCCAGGTCCATTTGAGCAAAACCGAATCCATGGGGGTACAGTCTGGGCAATATTCAGCCAGGAGTCAATGTAAGGGAATAGATCTGGGTGGCCTGGGGTTCCAGTGATTATTTGATAGACCACTCGCACTGTTGCTAGGTCCAGAGTTTCTCCTGAGGGCCACCCGACTCCAAAGGCCAGCCATTTAAGCTCACACAAAGTGTGGAGCCTGCCGGGGATCATTCAAATTCCACAGTCTCCTGAGAACCCCTTTTTGAAATTCTTAATCATGCAGTCTAGAGTGGTGGGTTTTGACTTAGAGCCTCCCATTCTTTTTAGATGTTTAAGGATAATAGATCTGTTGCTTTAGATGTTTAGGAAGGTAGCCTTTATATCTTTTTCTTCTTTACTCTTCAAAACACCAGAGTTCCCAGAGAGACTGCTCTCTTGCTGGGTCTCTGAGTTGTCTGAAGGCTAATTTGGTCAGGGACTCTGGGTTCCAGTCACAGCTGATGTCTCTGGAGCTCAAGGCCTCAAGCAGTTCCAGGGACTTTCTTCATTAAATTCTCTCTATATTCTGAACTAACGTATCAGGGGCATGGGACTGATGACAGATGGTAAAACAAATGGACTAGAAAAGGGACCTCCGTGGCCGGGTGAGCCCAGTCCTGAAGGAATTCGTCTTCTAAATTTGAGTCCTGGGGGTCTGAGGCTAGGCAAAAGGGGCACTACTTGGGTCAGTTCAGTAGGGGAACAATAAGTCTCGGGTGTTCTGTGACAGAATCAGGTAGGAGACTTTTTCAAAGAAATAGCATCTTAGCCTCTGGGGGCACAGGGGCGTTGACTCATTGGCTGTCTATGTCCTTTTCCCTCCCAGTGTAGCCACCCTGTGCCAGTGTCGCAGACAAGACAAGGGAGGGTTTTCGTTGTGTCCGCCTGGCCTCTCCCCTCGCGGGGACGAAGGTGCCTCTTAGCTTTGGCGGGTCAGTATAAGCCGCTGACTCTGATCGGGACCCTGAGGGACTGATACCGCCCTGAGCCATATGAGGTCACCATGGAACCGCAGGTTGGGACTCACTCGAACTCCATAGCAGAATGCCGTGGAGCTACAAACTCGAGCCTGATCGCATGCTTCACAGGCCGCTCATTCACTCACACACACACACAGAAGGTTAACAATAGTCCTCCCACCAATACCAATATCCTGTTTCCTGTAGGAGGGGATCAGCCTCCTCTTCTGTCCACTGGGACAGGACCTGATTCCTGACCTGATTTCCCCATCTGAAATACCATCAGATGGAGAGCCTGTAGGAGGGGATCAGTCTCCTCTTCTGTCCAATGGGACAGGACCTGATTCTTCCCGGGGGATCCTACCTTGTCCGGACGGCCATCTGGTGAGTCTGTCCGTCCCTCCACGGAGTCTGGCTCTGGTTGTAGCCCAGCCACCTGGGGGGCTGAGTTGCCGTCACAAAAGAGAACCGGAATACCGTCGGGCGGCGCCACCTCGTTCGCTGCCGGAGTCCTGTCCCCTGGTCGGCCGGAGCCACCAGTCCAGCGGCTCAAGGGGCCGGCGTGGTTGTATCTCACTGGGGCCTCCAGAAATGTTACGGAAATGACAGGCCAGCCAAGAAACAAGCACCACTTGGAGGGTTGGAGTACTCAGATTTATTATGCCGGCGGGCTCAGAGGGGCTTCTGCTCCGAAGCTCTGAGCACCTCCAAGACGTGCACATAAGGTTTTATAGGGTTAATTACAAGTATGGGGCTATTAGCCAATAAGGTTCAAACAACAAAAAAGCAAGGAATCAGTACACTGGAGCTTATCAATTTGGAACAGATCACGTTACTGACACTTGTTGAGATTGGATTTACGAGTTAGCTTGTTAGCCCAGTAAACTGACACTAACTTCAGATTTATGAGTTAGCCCAGCAGAACTTACATCAGTAAACCGACACTTATCACACTTAGATTTGTGACTTAGCTCGTTAGCCCAGCTGGGCTTTTCCTTCACAGTCCCATGAAGAAGGCTGTAGCTTAGTTGTGCCAGCCCAGAATTTATACATACATATGTTCTTTTTAACATTCTTTTTTCATTACAGGTTACTACACTGCCATTGAATATATATGTGTAAATTCTTCTCTGTTATGTTTTTTTTTAATTAAAAAAAATTTTCCCCCTAATGGAGGCACTAGGAATTGAACCCGGGACCTTGTGCTCACCAAGCATGAGCTCTACCACAGAGCTATAACCCCCACCCCACTGAGCTATACAACCCCAGCCCCCATCCTCCTATTCAATACATAGTAATTTGTATCTGCCAATCCCAAACTCCCAGCTGTCATATAATATTGTTGCTGAAAGATCAGTCCCCATCCTTGACGAGCCAAGTAATTCAGAGACCGGGTCTTGGAGCTTAGAAGAAAAGAGGTAGCTTTATTACTTTGCCAGGCAAAGGGGACTCGCAGAAAGCTAGTTCCTTTAAAACTGTGAACCCACCTTGGGGATGCCGTGGGGTGGGCATATAGCCATAGCTCAAACAATAAAGCATCGATAACAATCAACAGAATCATTTTCTCATCAGAAGATGGAATGGCATCATGATACCTCCAAAAGACCAATTCTATGGAGGCCAGCGGTTGTTCGCTCTTTCCATCTCTTTATCTTATAAGCACCCAAGGTGTGGTCTTCTTGGTAATTCAGTCTATTTTGTAAGGTTAAAGTCCTGTGAACGTCTCCTTGGAGAACGACTCAGAGACCAAGCATGATTATTACTTTCAATGACTGGAATAAAGTAGAAACGGTAAGCTCAATAGCTTTAGTTTTAACAGTGGGCCTGGAGCTGTGGGGAGCACCTGGTCAGTCAGGTCAGTTGGCTGTTTAAAGGGTGAGCATAAGAATAAGCAATATGTTAGCCTAAATGTGGCCATTTTATTAACCCTCTTCAATATCACTTATATGTGGAATCTAAAAAAATGACATTAAGTTATAAAACAGAGACTCACAAATACAGAAAACAAACTCGTGGAGGGAGGGAAACAGGGGAAGGAGGGGTAAATTGGCAGTTTAGGATTGGCAAAAACCCTGTTTCTTTATCCCTAAATACCCAAGGCCCTTGCCTTCAGGGAGGAGGATTTGGTATTTTTTTCTCCAATCTCCTAGCATGGCTGCCTTATGAATAACCCTTTTCGCTGCGGCAGATCTTCGCATCTTTGGGTTTGGCTTGATAAGTGTTGGGCAAACGAACCTGGTATGGTAATTCAACCAGTTGGGGTGGATCTCTGAAGAAAGAGAACCAGGCATGGCTTTCTTGACAGAAGAAAAATCATTTTGAGGGGAGTGGGTTTAGCTCAGTGGTAGGGCACACTGCTTAGGTTGCAAGTGGTCCTGGATTCAATCCCCAATACCTCCATTAAAATTAAGAGAGAGAACAAAAGAATGCAGTTGTCACGCATGCCAAGTAACAATAGCAAAGATACTAGGTCAGGTGTAAAGAATCCCAGTTCTGTTTCAATGGCAAAGATTAGCCTGAAGCACTCGATCACCATATCAACGGAACCTAAGGGATGATGATAATGTTGACTTTTTCTGACCCTCCAGACTTCAATCAACTAAAGCTTGGACTCCGTTGATGGCTCAAGCCCCTTCATGAACATGCATTTATCTTCAGTTTAAAACTTCCCCGGTTTTGCTGTTGGCAGACACTGCTTTGGGAAAGATACCCAGTGTTCTCTTTACTTGCTGAGAGTAATAAATCCTTCTTTCAGGCTTTGGCTTCATTGTCTTTTGGCTCTAAACCCATTTTCCCATGCACAAGATTGTCGGTTCAGTTCCCAGTACCGCCATTAAAATAAATAAATAACTTAATTACCTTCTACCAAAAAAAAAAAAAAAAAAAAAAGAAAGAAAGAAAAAAAAGGAAAATAGAAAGACCTTAAAAAAAAAAAAGGTGAGTGGCCTGATCATACTCTCATACTCAACACTGTGTTCAAGTTTCAAAGACACAGAAGGACAAGACCTGGGGTTTGAGGCTTGGAGGACTAAGGCATGTGATAATTTAGGTCACTAGCTATTGCAGTAAAAAGAGAAATAATAATTTAAAAAAAAACTTGTTATAATTTGCATTGTTTATTTTTTGCTTAAGTTTTTTTTGTTTGTTTGTTTTTTAGCCGTAGCTTGCAATTATCCAAGTTGCAATTTCTCTCGTTATTCCCAAATTCACTCACTTCTGCTGGTAAAATAACTGGATGTTGACAAACTTGGTGCCAGAAATCAGATTTTTTTAAAGTGGACTCAGAGACAACAAATCTCCCTATCAGGTACTGTTAACTAAACTTTATGATGACAAACTCCAGGGAGTAGTCTGGAGCCACATGTCTATCACACGTGAAGACATTTGTAGTAACCTGTAATGAAAAAAGAATATTAAAAAGAATATATATGTATCAATTCTTCTGCACTGGCACAACTAAGCTATGGCCTTCTTCACGGGACTTCCTATTCAGAAAAGGGCTGTGTTTGCATGTTCAGAAGAGGGAGTTTTCGGCCCTCTGATGTCGAAATGTCACAGAGCAGACACTCACAGATGCCCATGTAGAGGGTCTGTGGTTCTAATTAATTGTAACCAGCTGGATCTCGAAGTGGGCACAGCTGATTCCAAGTTAAAAAAAAAGTTTAGTCAAATCTCTTCTTTAGCTACATGATACTTGAGGATGTGCAAGTTTCATAAAAATAATTAAAGCGAGCTGCATCAGCAAAGGCCTGTTACCGATTATGATTTACTTAGCCAGTTATAGTTTCATGAATCTAACTGATGACTACTTTTGGTTTCAATGATCTTAACTCAAGCAGAACGCAAAACTGCTCTTCAAGGCTCAAAAGACACATCTTTCTAAGCCCCCAAGGGACACTTTTCAGGCTAAGCATGCACTCTACCACTGAAGTATGGTCTCCCTCCAGTAACTCTAAAAAAAACCATCTAAATGAAAAGGTTTTGTGAGTGGGTGGAAACACGTGTCCTGGGAGTGGGATGCCTACAGCTTAGCAACTAGGTTGCGTGCAGGGAGTGGGGTAGGGGACAGGGCTGGCATCTATGGTGAACTGTCGATGAGGGGTGTTGGCTACACCCAGAACTTTAAGTAGAGCCGACTCACTTCTCACCCGTGCTTTAAATAAAGTTAAATGCATCTACTTTCTCCAGTGCACTGAAACTTTGTGTTCATCCTTGCCGCCTGTTCTATGCTTGTATTGTAAGCACAAATACAAATAAAACTAAGACTTCATTTCTCTTGTACATGACAGGGATAGACATTAACTGAGTGAGTGAGCGTGCAGGGTCCTTCAGTGACATTCAAAGCCATAAACACTGAGCTTCCTGGCATGTTTGGTATTATCAGAGAGGAGAGAGGACTGGAGATACCTTAAGGACAGAATTAAGTTCACTTTTGGACACTTGCAGAGGAGGTTCCAGTTAAAAACCCACTATCTGCCTACAGCACGCAGCTGAAACATGCGGAGGGGAGAAAAAGCAGAGGGGGGAAAAAAAAATACCCATACACCTCTCGACAGCATAAAGGCCAGAATTCGGCGGCCTAGGCTTGGTTATTTATCCCCATGGGCGGGAGCTTATTGGTGGGTTCTTATGCAAATAAGGGTGACTGAGAGGTAAGTTTTGATTGGTGAGTATACTGAAAGTGAAAGGGGCGTGTCTGAAAGAGAGGGGCGGGGATGAACAGTCCCGCCCATAGTTCTCACTCAGGTCCGGGGAGGCGAAAGTTGTTACGCAGATGAGGAATGCTGAAGAGTAGATGCTGATTGGTAGGTTTTGTAGAAGGCCGAAGTCGTTACTTGCAGTCAGCTCTGCTTGTCCTGAAATGGCGGTGAATCTGCAAAACGGAGTTTGGTCGTGTCTGTCAGTTATTAATTTAAATTTTTTTAATTCCATTTTTCAAATGTAACGTAGGTTTTTTTTAAAAAATTTTGCTTGATGTCATATAGCGACCATATTAGAATTTACACTAAGTCTGTAACTGGAAAATAGCAAAGGTAAAAGAACACTTTTTCTTCCTTGGTGCTGAGGAAAACAGCGTACTTGCTAAGAACTACACTTCCTCTTTCATTTCTTTTTTGGCGGGGGAGGTCATTAGGTCTATTTATTAATTTATTATTAGTTTTTTTTAAAATGGAAGTACTGAAGATTGAACCCAGGACCTTGTGCATGTGAAGCATGTGCTCTACCACTTGAGCCATATCCTGCCCCCTTTAATTTCTAATGTTTATATTGTATTTTTACTTTTTGGAGGGGGAAGACAATTAGGTTTATTTTTATTTACTTATTTGAGGGAGGTACTGGGAGTTAAACCCAGGACCTTGTGCATGCTAAGCAAGAGCTCTACCACTGAGCTCTATCCTCCCCCCTGCCATACCCTCCCCAATACTTCCCTTATAATTTCAGTAAGACAATGATAGCCTCCTTGTTTACTTCGGAAAATTCCAGAAAGGAATCCTCCAAATTCCCATCCATTGCCTTATGAATGATTACTGATTTGTTTGTCCTCAGTGATCAGTGGGAACTATGCTCGGTTACATGGTTTAATCAAAATTTACTTAATTTTCTCCTCTCCCCAGTGCCCTAAGTTTTGGACCACTTTTGAGGTTTGTAATTCAGAACAACCTCACTGTCAGACTATCCACAATCAAGAGTAGGTGACTTCAGCATAAAACATCACCTGAGAAACTGAGGCTCCTGCCACACTCCTCCACTCCTCCATATGGGACTTTTCCTGCCTTGTTTACCCCTGGATGTAAAAGAAAAGCTCTTTTTGTTCTGACATTTGAGCCTTTACACATTTTGTGGTTGCAGCATTCTCTCTACAATAATAATCCTTTGGAATAAAATCTATCCTTATCTAAGCTTCATAGCAGTAAATATTTCAGTCATTCCATCTGGACTCAAAAATGTGTATTTTTGGAGGCAGTGGTAGAATGCAGGCTTAGTCTTTACGAGTTCCTGGGTTCAACCCCCAGTACCTCCATTTAAATCAATCAATCAATCAATCAATCAATTTAATCACACACACACACACCAATTAAAAAAAAAAAACTTTACAACTTCCCACTGTCCCTACAAGTATATTCTTTAAATTTTTAGGGCATGTCAAACTATATCCAGTGTTTTTCACCTTTTTGAATCATTAATAATTTGCATCTGTTTCATAAGAATCTCACAGGGAGGATCTGTGTCAAAAATCTTCCTGTGATTTAGGAAATGTCCTTTTTTTTCTTATAGGATATGTTCATTTGATAATTATATAAGCAACAAAACTCTCCATTTAAATAAAGGACTCATCACTTCCCCTTATAATTGACTTCTCTATTGTTCTGCTTTTAAAGAAAGTTTCCACCATTGACTCATTTCCTTGCTTGGAATCATGGAAGTCCATACTGAAACATCTTTTTTGCCAACATAGCTAGTTTGAAATAATGCATGATACAGAATGATCCATCTAATAAATATCCCCAAATTTACCCAGTCACTGTCTGTTTAAAAAATGTGATGATATATCGCCTTGTTTTCATATGTGTGATACACCAGGACATTCTACTCATTTTATCTGAAAATTATTTAAATATGCTAATATCCCTATTTAAACATAATCATATTTCAACTGATCGCCATTTCCCTATGGATGAAATCTTCCACCTGTAGGACTGATAAAAGAAATTTTGCAGCGTAAATAAGGGACAGCTTTGTCTGAGTTAACTTGAGCAAATGGTGGTGGTTCACATTCATATTTTTTAAACTTTCAAAAGTGTTAAGTATTAAAACTGTAGTAAATTCCATTTAATCTTTGGGGGGAAAATTCCAACTATACTGTTTGTATTAAAGTCTGACAGTCATACTTATGCTTTTAAGTGAAGTTTAAATTATATACATTGTAAATATTGAATAGTGTTTAAAAAGCATGCTTCAACATAGAAGTAGCAGCTATGTAATTATTTGAAGTTACACTTAACACACTCCACTGCATTGAATGCAATGGACGAATAAGAATGTTTAAGAAGGACATTTCCAAGGTTGAGTACTATGTAAAATTAAAATTTTACAAATTACAAAAAAAAAATCTTCCACCTGTAGGGATGTGATAAAACCTGCTTTGGAGTAGATGTTTAATGAGAGATATTGCCACAAAAACATTGAGGGTAGAAATCAAGTGACTGTATCATTGATAATCTGGCTTTACTTTCTTTAGGGTTCATATTAAAGAGAATATACCCCTCTTACAAAATGCCCTTAGACATATTGCAAAATTAATTATTCTTTAGATGAAAATAAATCCCAGTGTCTTCTGAACACTGTATGTTTACAGGCTCTGTTATTCAACCTGACAGAACTTTCAGAAATAGACTGCAAAGAGCAAAAATAAAATTTTTTTAAAAAGGTAAATTTCTAATTAGTTTCATAATGAATGTACACTGAATTTGAAATTCATTGTATTTAGTTGAGATTATTATGATGTAAGCAAGTTTTTCTCAAAGACATTTTCAGGTAATTCATCACAAGTGTGGAATAGAATAAGTGTTTTAAAGAATAGGGAGGAGGGTATAACTCAGTGCCAGAGTGCTTCCTTAGCATGCGGGACTTCCTAAATTCAATCCCCAGTACCTTCTTTAAAAAAAAGAAAAGAAAAGAAAAAAACCCGTAATTACCTCCCTCTACAACAACAACAAAAAGTTTAAAAAAAATAAAGAGTAAGGCAGTTCTCATCAAAAGAAAAGTATTTTTTGCCCTTACTTTCCTTTGTTGGATGCAAATTAAACATGTTGTGGTAATCCTTTCACAACATAGGGAAGTCAGACAATTTTGGTGTATTCTAAATTTATACAGTGATATATGTCATTGTATAAAGAATTGTTTATAGAACTCTTACATGTCACTGTGTAAACAGTTGGGTTTTTTTTTTTACTTTTTTGGTTTTTCTGTTGGGGAGGTAATTCGGTTTATTTATTTATTTATTTATTTAAATGGATTGAACCCAGGAATTCATGCATGCCAAACACTCACTCTACTACAAAGCTATACCCTCTACCCCTAAGCTATACCCTCCCCAGTAAGAGTTAGTTTTAAAAAGGCAAATCATTATAACTGGTTAGCAAAAAGAATAATACAATATATAACGTTTTTCAAAAATGTGTTGCTCTTTTTAATTTTTAAACTATTCTTTTGGGGCAAGCGACTAGGTTCCTATTTATTTTGACAGAGGTACTGGAGATTGAACCTAGGACACTCTACCACTTAGCTATACTCTCCCCTGCATTGCTTCTTTTAAAGCAATGGTTAGTGACTTAAATTATCACTTGACTTAGCCGTCCGGTCTCAGAACCCAAGTCTTGTACCTGAGTCTCTGGAACTGAGCAGATTGGTGAATTTGGCCTCCTGCGTGAAAAGGAAATAGAAACAGAAAACCTGTTCTGTAGGCTGTCTGTATGAAATAGCCCATTCTACCTAGAAAACTTTGTATTTCTCATTCTAGTGTGTGATACAAAGACAAGTTCAGTTCTCGTTTCCTTAAACTGCTTAAATTAATTCTAACTGCAGGAAATGTTCCTGGATCCAACCACTACACTATGTCAACCTCTCTGGGAGACCCACATTCCTGAACCCTGAATACCTTTGGCAGAATATGAGAGCAACCCGCTAGCAAAAACAGCTTTTTATTTAAATCGTTTTCAACTAGTTAGGAGGAAATATCTTAGTTTCCTATATTACTGGCCCAAACAAGTCTAAGCTTTAAACTGCTACAGGCTGTGACTTAAAAGCAGGCACGGGTAAGCAGCGTCCCCTCCCCGCCCCCTGCCCTTGGCCCGCCCCAGCCCCGCCCCCCGGCGCTCCCGGCTCCGACCTTGGCTCCCTCCTCGCCCCGCCCCGCGCCCCTAGCGCTCCGCCCAGGCTCCGCCCCCGGCCGTCCCGCCTCTTCACCCCGCGCACGCGCGGTTTCCTAGGAACCCGGAAACGGAAAGCTTGGAACCAGGCTCATGCTGCAGAGCGTAAGTTTCTCTTTTCTACCTTAAATCTGCACTTCGCAGACACTTTACTCCATCATCAGAGTCTTGGAGTTACTGCAGACTTTAAATTCCCACTCCCGCGCCTCCGCCTAAAGTTAATCCAGAAGATACTGTTCAGATCGGGGATCGTTCCCCCTGGGGCATTAAATTTCCCGGACATTGGTCCCGGAGCCCTTGGCTTTTCTCCCTTTGGTCTGCGAGACACCGCCTTTCGCAACTTTTTCTTTCTCGAAACCCTTTGCCACCTCCGCCCCGCCATGTAACGTCCCCTTCCGCGAGGTGGACTCGCGCCCCTAGCCTCGCCTCTCTCGGCCCCTGGAGGGCGGCGCCGGTCGCCCCGCTCCCGTGAGGCCGCGTCCTCTCCCGGGTCCCGGGATTCTGCGGAGCCGGGCCCTCTCCTGAGACCCCATCCCTCCCAGCCCTTCTGTCCTCGCATCCTCCTCAGGCCGGTCCTTCTGCTCCGCGGGCCTCCCTTCGTAGTCAGCCCTTCCCCCACCCCGCGTAGGGGGAGGTGACCGGGGTCAGCCTTGTGACCCCGCAGTATTGTTACGTTCCAAATTCCATCCCGCTGGAAAACGGCCTGTTCCTTTTGAAGGGCACCTTATTTTGTCTCCATCCCTGTAAATACGTGGGCGAGGTGGGTCGGGAGAAGCAGAGACAGAAAGCGACTGAGAGAAAAATAGAAACACTGAGGAGGAAGGATGAGGGAGAACCAAAGGGAATGTAGAGGATGGCTGAGGATCTTGCAGAGATAGTGAAATGAGAGAGTTTAAGCCTTAAAGGTAGCAGGTAGGTAAAATAGAGAAGTGAATTAAAAAAAAAAAAGCCGGATCCCCAGGGACTGGAGAGAAACGGGGAGCGGGGCCCTGGATCAAACGTGGGAGGCGGAGTAACAGTTGTGAAGTACTTCACACAGAGAGTGGGGGCGAGGAGGATTAAAGAGTTGGAACTGTGGCCTTGAGAGTATCATGGTGCTGGGAGAGAAGGAGAGGAAAGGAAGAATACGTACCTGGGGTACCAGAGGGTGGGGTGGGAAGGGAGGGAAAGGGGGAGACAAAGGGTGTAACTCGGAGGGCAGGGGGCAGCAGTGATGGGGGGAAGAAGGAATCAGAAATGCATGGAGATTTAGGACAATCAGAAAAGTTGGGGAAAAAGAGCAACAAGAGGGGCACAGATTGCAGAGTGGGGCAGGACAGGAGTGAGGGAAGACATAGAGGGGAGGGCAGATACAGCAGGAGAGTGGAGGGGAACAAAAAGAAAGAGAAGTAGGGAAAGAGATAAACAGAATGAAATGGAAACACAACAGTGCAGGTAGAGGGGGAAATTGGATGCAGATGGGTGGTGAATTGTTTGGATGTAGATGATTATGTTGTGGTATATAATTTGTGCCTTTAGAATCTAGTACACTTAAAGTTTATTAGCTTCATTAGGCTTTAATAGGGATGTGTGATCTGAAGAAAGTGTGAGAGGACCCAGAGATTGTCATACTAAGTGAAGTAAGTTAGAAAGACAAATATATGTCACTTATATGTGGAATCTAAAAAAAGACATGAGTGAACTTATTTACAAAACAAACTCACAGATACAGAAAACAAACTTATGGTTACAGTGGGAAGGGGAAGGGGAGGGATAAATTAGGAGTTTGGGATTAACATAACACACTACTATGTATAAAATAGATAAACAACAAGGACCTATTATATAACACAGGGAACGATATTCAGTGTCTTGTAGTAAGCTATTTAGGAAGATAATCTGAAAAAGAATGTGTATATATATCATTTTATGTACATATATAAAATTGAATCACTTTGTTGTACATCTGAAACTAACAGAACATTGTAAATCAACTATACTTCAATTAAAAAAAAATAACCTACACTCTTTGATACTCAAAGTTCTGTCATGCAATGAAGAAAAGAATAGAGTGTGGGAAAACTTAACTTGTTTGTCTCATTGTAGGGGTTTACTGTCCTGAATCCCTCCTGTGTACGGGAAAGGGGAATGTTGATCTAAGCACTAAACAGCATCTCTTCAACTTTCAAGACTGACTGCTAAAGACTCAGCCTGAGGAAGAAGCCTGGAAGAGGAGAGAGAAGGAGTGAGGAATGGCTCTGTCTCAGGTAAAGTCATATTCTCAGTTGATTCTCACTGTGTCCTTCCTGACATGTCCTTCTTTGGACTCACTAATCTTTGCTAACTTTGAAGTATCCTACCTGACACCTGTACATTCACAGTCACCCAGGACACTCCCTCAGTGCCTGTCCTCCCCACTTAGATTCCATCCCCATGACTTCCCGGGACTTGGAACTTGTGAAGAGTCTCCCTGGGCATCGTCCTGGTCAGGCTTCACACCCATGGATTGGAGACACGAAGTCAGTGCTGTTGGGCAGCAGGGATTTAGTTTAGGGGCCCATCTGGGTGCACTGTCTGCTGAAAAGATCCTGCCCTTGGAAGTCAGGTAATAATATGCACAACTCCCGGTAAATTTCAGAAACAGACCAATAACGGGAAACATATTCTGACTTTTCATCCTGCATTTGAAGTTAAATGAGTGTGTCACTGATTTCAAAATCTTAATGATTAGAAATGAAATGGAAAGTTCAGAAAGAGAAATCACTGATAGAGCGTTTTATTCCGTCATTGCTTTCAAACTGTGAAATCAACCTAAATCTCTGACACATGGAAATTCCTATACCATTTTCCTCACCTCCATTGCTTGGAGGTTACTTTTTCACTGTGTTGATTGCTCCCTTTGACACTGGCAGTTTCTCAATTTGATGTAGGTAAGGTTCCAGCTTTATTCTTTTGCTGGTAGATACCCAGTTTCCCAGTACCATTTGTCACTGAGATTCTTTTTTCTATTGTATGGTCTTGGCACCATTGTCAATACATTTTACATATATGCAGAATTATTTCTGAGCATTCTAATCTGCTCCATTGCTTTATTTATTATTATTTTTTTAATGGAGGTACTGGAGGTTGAACCCAGGAACTCATGCATGCTATGCACGTGCTCTATGACTGAGCTATACCCACTCTCTAAAACAAGTTGTACACTTTTTTTCTAGTGAGCTATTTCTTTTTTCAGGGTGGGGGAGGTAGTTAGGCTTATTTATTTATTTTCTTTGTTTTTAATGGAGATACTGGGGATTGAAACCAGGACCTCATGCATGTTAAGCATGTGCTCTACCACTGAGCTATACCCACCCCTCTGAGTGTTTCCTTCTGATCATAATGTTTGGTGAAATATTCTTGCTTAATAACAATGTATTTTTTTCATATTCTTTTTTTGTCAGTATTTTTAATTCTCCAATAAGTTTTTAACTTTTAGTAGTACTGATTTTTTTCTTAATCTGTTAAACTCATGTATAATAGTAATAACTTATAATTTTGAATCAATGTTTTATGAGTGGAATACACAGATAAACTGTTTTGCATTGTTAATACCTACCTATGTAAATTTTAGTGTTTAAATTGTATTTATATTTTTGAATCTAGATATTCTATAGAGATAGCAGTTAAAGTACTTTATTTTTCTATTTGTGTTTGTACCATTTTACTTTTACAAGACTGCTATAGACTAGTGTTGACAAACTAAATTAAGTGAAGTTAATAACTTTTCATTGTCTGAAAAAGCTGAAATACATGTGGATAAAAATGATAGTGAAAAATGTTATCCAAAAATATGTCCATAGACAACTCCTATCTTTTAAGTTAGTTGTGTATTGACATGGGTTTGCATGAGGGCATCGAAGTGTAAGCCCTTGGTTTTGTTAAAGACATAATAATTTCAAAACTATCTTTTTGCAGTTGAAATATATCTTAAATATATTTCCTGACCCTGAATTTTTTCCACACTATCGTGTGAATGATTTAAATATGATTACTAACATTTAAAAAATTTTAGAATTTATTTGTATTATTTTTAAAATTAATCTTTTTGTGAGGGGAGCTAATTAGGTTTGTTCATCTAATTATTTAATGGAGGTCCTGGGGCTTGAACCCAGGACCTCAGGCATGGTAGGCATGCACTCTACCATTGAGCTATACCCTTCCCTCTTGTCAGTATACTTTAAATACTCTTATTACCAAACTGATTCTTCACTTATGATTCCAGAGCCCAACCCCGTGAGTTCTGGTGCTTGCTGTGTCTTTTAGCTTCTTGACCTAAGTGTCTCCAAGTGTGTCTGACATGGCTGTCTTCTCTGTAAGATGGGAATAGATCATTCTCTAATGAGCTATTATGTGGAAAACAAGTTCTTAAATGTAAAGAATTTATTTAGAATAACATTTAGCACTTGGAAGTGTTCCAACACTTTTAGTCTTTGCTCTTGTTACCATTAGCATAATTTAAGGTCCTAACCTTTCCCTAAAGCCACCGTAGACTTTGTCATGTCTGAAGACACCACTCAGCCTGTAGTCGCTCTGGATATTGCATATCACTCAGTGTGTGGAACGTAGTATCTACCACTTCTGCATAGACAACCGGTGGTTGAATTTTATTTGTATGTTTTTCTTGTGTTGTCCACAAATATGAGAAATCCACATTGATTGGAGGGTATTTTAATCTCTATGAAAAGGCATAAAAAGTCAAAATTATAGACACATAATTTGCTCCAAATACCTTTACATGAATCTGTCTGAACACATGCCTCAGTTAAATTGATCCTTACCCCTCTCTCCTCTTCTCATTTTGTGTACAAATAAGAGCTCTACTCACGGCCCCGTGGTCAAATGTGTTTTCATTTCAGGCGCGATTGACCTTCAAGGATGTGGCCATTGAGTTCTCTCAGGAGGAGTGGGAGTGCCTGGACCCTGCCCAGAGGGCCTTTTATGTGGATGTGATGTTGGAGACCTACAGGAACCTAGTCTCCCTGGGTGAGGAGAACTTCCTTCCAGAAGTTAGAATTTGTCCTTGGATATCTTTGCATTTTCCTCTGTGTCCTTCTTGGGAGCCCCTGTTTTGCCTGACTGATCTGAAAGCTCTGCTGACTAAGACGTGAAAAGTTTCATCATGTTGTATCACTAGTTTAAACTTACGTTTTCTTCAAATGTTCTCCCCTTTTCATGACATATCAGGGGTTCCAGATCTTAAGTATTTATAAGGCTCAATGACGTACTTTCAAAATACCTAGTTCCCTATTTCCTGCCCCTGTGCTTTTGACTCACTACTTCTTGGAAGAGAGCTAGATGTTCTTCCCTCTGTGTTCAGAAGGAGGCAGGCAGTGGATGAGTTTGTGAAACATTTTCCAGACCCACCTGTAATGTCCTCACTCCTCAGCTGAACATAGAGCTGGGATTCTGGAAAAGCCACAGCACTTTACATTCCTTCTGATAAGCAGGATTTTTTTTTTTTAAAGACAGGGAGGTAATTAGCTTTAATTAATTAATTTTTGTTTTTCATGGAGGTCCTGCAGATTGAAGCCTGGACCTCACTCATGCTAAGCACGTGCTCTATCACGGAGCTATGCCCTCCATCCTCAGAATTTCTTTTTTGGCTCTGAATATTACTTGCATTTTGGAGCAAGAGGAAGAGCCCTAGATTGTGAAGAGCGATGTGACGATAGTAGGAAACTGGGTGGGTGGGAAAGTATGGAAAGTGTGAACACAGGTCAGGTCTCAGAAGGGCAGGGAGGAAGTGGCAGAATTAGTAGTCTTTGGGAAAGTCTACCCAAGTGAGAGGGTTCTTTGAGGAAACAGAAGTTTGTTTAGTGTGAACTCTCAGGGGAAATTTTTCTTCTCATTAACTCATCACTCTGTCCTTCATATGTAAAATGTATTCTTTCACCCTCCAGTGGTGCTGCGGCTCCACCAGAGACAAATACACAGTCTTTGTCATGATCTACAATGCTCTGCCCTCTGCCTCCTGTGAGCTTGTTGCTCGACTTTGAGGAGCTTATGTGGGCTGTATTATCTGGGTCTCTCGCCCCCTCCTCTCTCTTTCTGAACTTGACTCCTTTGGGTGCTCAGTTCTCAGTCCCTATAAATAAGAGTTGATGCCTCCAGACTCCAATCCCTGAGCCTTCCTTGGTTCTATCCCCATTGATGTTGTGCATTTAATCTGTTCTTACTTTGTGGTCTGTACTTTTGGTGTCACGTCTGATAAACCATTGGTGAATGCAACGTCAAGAAACTTTGCCTGTATGTTTACTTCTAGGAGTTTGATGCTTTTAGATCTTAGGATTACATCCTTAATCCATTTTGAGTTAATTTCATATGTAGTGTAAGATAATGTTCCGACTAAATTTTTTTGTATGCCGTTATCCAATTTTCTCAACAACTTCTGCTTAGTAGACTGCCCTTCCCCCACTAAGTGGTGCTGACAACCTAGTGGAATAGCATTAGACCATGTACACAAGAGTTTGTTTCTGACATCTCTGCTGTATTCCACTGGCCTCTCTGTCTTTATGCCAGTACCACACTGCTTTGATTAGTGTAGCTGTAGTATAAGCTTTGAAGTAAAGACGTGTCAGACTTCCATCTTTTTTATTTTATAGCTTGTTTTCTATTCAAGGTCTCTTGAGATCCCATTACAAATCACAGGATGGATTTTTTTTTGTATATATACATTTATTTATTGAAGTATAGTCAGTTTACAATGTTGTGTCAATTTCTAGTGTACAGCACAATGCTTCAGTCATACATGAACATACATATATTCGTTTTCCTATTCTTTTTGACCGGAGGTTAATACAAGATATTGAATATAGATCCCTGTGCTGTACAGTATAAACTTGTTTATTGGATTTTGTGATGATCCTGCTGTATTTTGAATCAAAGACACTCTGCCAGAGTTCAGTAGGTGTTCTATGTGATTCAGTGGGTTTGTAGATGTAATTCTTGGCGTATTTATGGGAGAGGGCGAGCTATGAGTCTCTCTACCCCACCAGCTTGGCACCTCCTTTTTTTTTTTTTTTTTTTAACAGAGGTACTGGGGATTGAACCTAGGACCTGGTGTATGCCAAGCGTGCTCTCTACCACTGAGCTATGCCCATCTCCCCCCAGGATGGATTTATCTATTTCTTAAAGACACACTGTTGGGATTTTATTAGGGATTGGATTGAAACTGTTGATCATTCTAGGTAGTATTGATAGCTTGATAGTATTATCTTCCATTCCAAGAACTTGGGATATATTTGCATTCATTTGTGTTGTTTGTAATATTTTTCAACAGCTAGTTTAGTTTACAGTGTACATGTATTTTCCTCTGTGTATAAGGCGATGCCTAAGTATTTCTTTCGTTTTTAATGCTTCTATAAGTGGAATTGTTTTCTCAATTTCTTTTCTAATTGTTCGTTGTTACTGTATAGAAATGCCGTGATTTTTGCATGCTGATTTTATATCATTTCAAAATTCATTCATTATTTCTAACTGGTTTTATTGTGGAATCTTCAAGGTTTTCTACATATTAGATTACGTAGGTTGTAAACATATAATTTTGATTTGTTTTTCTATTTGGATACCTTTTATTTCTTTTTGTTTGTTTGTTTTGGTTTTTTTGGAGGCGAGGCTATTAGGGTTATTTACTTATTAATTTTTTTTTAAATGGAGGGACTGGGGATTGAACCCAGGCCCTCGTGCATGCTAAGCACATGCTCTACTACTGAGCTCTCCCCCTCTCAGCCCCCTAAAGGGTGCTGCCTTGGGAGCCTTTTTTCTTTTTTTTTTTTTAAATCTTAATGGAGGTACTGGGGATAGAACCCAGGACCTTGTGCATGCTAAGCATGTGCTCTGCCACTGAGCTATTACTCTTGAATGGTTTTTGATTAGACATTCAATCTCCTTACAGGTTACAGGTTTTTAAAATTGTTTTTAATTAAAAAAATTTTTTTTTACTGAAGTGTAGTTGATTTACAATGTTATGTTAGTTTCAGGTGTATAGTGAAGTGATTCAATTATGTCTATATGTGTGTGTATATATATATTTCTTTATCAGATTCTTTTCCATTATAGGTTAATTCAAGATATCGAATACGGTTCCCTGTGCTATATAGTTGCTTATCTATTTTATATATAGTAGTGTGTGTCTGCTAATTCGAAACTCCTAATTTATTACCCATGACTTCCTGTTTGGTAACTGTAAGATTGTTTTCTATGTCTGTGAGAGTGTTTCTGCTTTGTAAATAAGTTCATTTTTATCATTCTTTTAGATTCCACATATCAATGATGTTATATATTTTTATTTCTCTGAATTACTTCACTTAGTATGATAATCTCGAAGTCTGTCCACATTGCTGCAAATGGCATTATTTCATTCTCTTGTGGCTGAGGTAATATTCCATTGTATGGATGTATGTGTGTGCACACACACACCACATAGTCTATATCCATTCGTCTGTGGATGGACATTTGCGCTATTTCCCGGATCATATGGTAACTATACTTTCACTTTTTAGGGAACCTCCATAATGTTTTCCATAGTGGCTACACCAATTTACATTCCCACCAGCAGTGTAGGAGGGTTCCCTTTCTTCCACACCCTCTCCAGAATTTATTATTTGTAGACTTTTTGATGATGGCCATTCTGACAGGTATGAAGTGATACTTCACTGTAGTTTTGATTTGCATTTCTCTAATAATTAGTAATGTTGAACATCTATTCTTGTGCCTCTTGGCCATCTGTATAACTTCTTTGAAGAAATGTGTCTTTAGGTCTTCTGCCCATTTTTTGATTGGGTTTGTTTTTTTGATACTGAACTGTATGAACTGTATATTTTGGAAATTGAGCCATTGTTAGTTGCATCATTTGCAACTGGGTTGTCTTTCCATTTTGTTTATGGTTTCATTTTCTGTGCAAAAGTTTTTAAGTTTGATTAGGTCTCATTTGGGTTTTTTTTCTTTTATTTCTTTTGCCTTGGGAGACTGACCTTAGAAAATATTGTTATAAGTTATATAAGAGAATTTCTTGTTCTACTCTATTAGTTTTATGTTGTCATATCTTATATTTAAGTCTTTAAGCCATGTTGAGTTTATTTTTATGTAAGGTGTGAGGGAGTGTTCTAATTTCATTGGTTTACATGCAGCTGTCCAGCTTTCCTACCACCACTTGTCGAAGAGACTGTCTTTTCTCTACTGTATATTCTTGCCTCTTTTGTCGAAGAATAATTGACTGTAGCTGTGTAGGTTTATTTCTGGGCACTGTTGATCCCTATATCTGGTTTTGTGCCCGTACCACGCTATTTTGATTACTATAGGTTTGTTGTATTGTCTGAAGTCTGGGAGGGGTGTGCCTCCAGGTTTGTTCTTTTTCCTCAAGATTGCCTTGGTATTTCTGGATCTTTTGAGGTTTAGATGAATTTTAGGATTATTTGTTCTAGTTTGTGAAAAATATCATGGGTAATTTAATAGGGATCATTTAAAATTTGTAGCTTGCTTTGGGTAGTATGGCCATTTTAGTCATATTAATTCTTCCAATACATGAGCATAGGATAACTTTCCATTTCTTTGAATTATCTTCAGTTTTCTTTATCAGTGTTTTATAGTTTTCAGAGTGTAAGTCTTTCACTTCCTTGGTCAGGTTTCTTCCTAGGTTTTTGTGTATGTGTATGTGTGTGTGTGACAGAATTTTAAAAGAGATTGTTTTTTTAAATTTTCTCTTTCTGATATTTCATTGTTAGTGTAAAGAAATGCAACTGATTTCTGTATATTAATCTTATGTCCTGCTGTCTTGCTGAATTCATTTATCAGTTCTGAGAGTTTTTTAATAGGGTTTTTAGGGTTTTCTATGTAGACTGTCTTGTCATCTGCACATAGTGACAATTTTACCATTTCCCTTCCAGTTTGGATATGTTTTATTTCTTTTTCTTTGCTTATTGCTGTGGCTAGGATTTCAATACTGTTGTGAATTGAAATGCTGAGAGTGGGCTTCTTGTCTTGTTCCAGGTTTTAGCTGGAAGGCTTTCAACTTTTCATCATTGAGTGTTATTTTAGCTGTGGGTTTGCCCTAAATGGCTTTTAATATATTGAGATGTGTTATAGGTTTGCTCAGTTATTTTATTTTTTCATGACTCAGTGTTGGTAGGTTGTGTTTCTGTAGGAATGTATCTATTTCTTACAGGTTTTTCTATATTTAGGCATATAGTTTCTCAGTCTTCTTTTCTAATTTTTTGAATTTTGGTAGAAGTAGTTGTAATCTGTTGTAATGTCCCCTTTTTCATTCCTGATTCTAGTAATTTTGAGTCTTCTCTCTCTTTTGTTGTTGTTGTTGTTAGTTAATGTAGATAAGAGCTTGTCAAAGAAGTAACTTGGAATCTTGTGACTTTCTGTAGTTTTTATTGTCTATTTCATTTGTCACTAATGTAATTGGTTTTGCTATCTTCTGCTAGCTTAGGTTTATTTTGTTCTTCTAAGATCTGTTTCCTTTTGTTCTTTTCCTTTTTGAAAATTGTTTTATAGACATGGTAAACCAGGACCTCTTTTTTTGTACTTATTTATATTTGCACTCTCCCTGATTTATTGACATTTAATTAATCTATATCATTGTGTAAGTTTAAAGTGTACAAGGTGATGATCTGATATACATTTGTATTGCAAAATGAGTATTTCAGTAGTTTCTTATCAGTTTTATTAATCACATAATTACAGTTTTTGTGTGTATGGTGAGAACATGTAAGTTTTACTGTCTTAATAACTTTCAAGTATGTAACACAATATGGATAATTGTAATTACCATGCTGTACATTAGATTCCTAGAGCTTTTTCAACTTACAACTGGAATTTTATTCCTTTGACTAATATCTCCCCATTCTCCCAACCCCTATGCCCTGGTAATCACTATTCTACTTTCTCTTTCTATTAGTTTTGCTCTTTTTTTGTTCGCTTTTAAAATTATTTTTTGCATGTATATGAGGTCATGTAGTATTAGTATTTTTCTCTGAATTATTTTACTGAGCATATAACCTCAGTGTCCATTCATGTTGGTACAAATAGTAAGATTTACTTTTTTTTATGGCTGAATAATATTATATTGTATATATCTTTAAAAGACTTTTTTTGTCCATTCACGCCATAGACATTTAGGTTGTTTCCATGCCTTGGCTATTGTGAGTACTTCTGTCAGGAACATGGGAGTCCAGGTATCTCTTTAAGACAGTGAATTCAGTGTTACATATCCGAAAGTGGAATTGCTTCATTGTGTGATAGTTTTTTTTTTTAACTTTTTGAGGAAGCTTTATGCTTTTCTAGTTTCTTTTTATATGCACATGTGTGTACAGACTAAACCCCTCAATCTTTTTTTGATGGTTTCTTACTGATTTTTTTATTCTCGTTTCTGCTAATAACATTCTTACCCAATCTCCTGGAATGTCACGTATGTTCTTTTCAATATATGTAAGGAAATGGGATGTATTGAAAATTCAGTTTGATGCCTTAAATAGAAAATTGTGTAATAGATGCAAACCTGCTTTGTTTCTACACTATCCCATTTTCTCCATTTTAAAATCTCTTTCATTTCCCTGTCATACACATGATGTAATTCCCATAGTTAAAAATGGGCCAGTGTCATGCTACTTGCTAAACCAGTTCTTTTGTCTCAAGGTCAATATCTTAGTTGCGGGCGTGAATGATGCAGTTACAGTCACACAGACGCGCAGTCCCAGGCTGTGCTCCCACGTGTGCGTGTGCCCCGTGCTCCACTCAGACCCTCTCTCCTTCCTGACCTTTCCTCACATGGCACCTGGATATGGATGATTATTTGTTAGCACTTTTAATTTGTTCTCCTGAACTTCCCAGATTCCACAGCCCTCCCTGAGCCATCCCTCCACCTTCCACATGACTCACGCTGTAAAATGGCCCCTCTTCTTCCATTGAACACCTTTCTCAGGATGCTACCAAAATCACTATGTGCAGCTGTGATGACTCAGAGACCATTTCCAGGATGGATGGCTGAATAACATTACTAGTTCACACAGCTCACTTCTTGCATCTGCCTTGAAGTTTTCTTCCTAAACACCTTGAGTTTGTTGTAATATTTTATAATCTGTCCTGCCTGGGTGGGCAGTTATGCTTTAGAATATGTGTCACGGTTTGTAGATTTAAGTTCAAATCCTGGTTCTCTCACTGGTTTCTGTGTCACTTGGGGTCATGGACATGAACCTGTGAGTCTACTGCCCTGATTTGAAAAATCATAGTCATTTACCTCAAACCTTTTAAAACAAATTAGTGCTGTCACATGGGTTAGAATCTTGCCTGTTTTATAGTAAAGATTGGAAAGTTACTTTCTGTAAGTAGTTGTATTGATATCTGTCATGTTTATTCTGATATCACTTTGCATACATCATATCTTGTATGCTTTTCATTTGCAATTTGTTCTAAACAACATTGTGTCTGACCCTAGGTAATAAATTTACACATTCCTCACTCTTTATTACATGTATTGTGGAGTCAGTGAACTGGAGAGTTTAAGCGCTCTGCGTAGGAAGGGAATTGCTCTATTTATTGGCTGTTAGATAACTGGAGAGTATTTCATTTATTAATATTTAATTGTGATTTATATATGATGGTTTTTCAGCATTTATTATAGAATACAACTGACATGCACCATGTATTAACACTGTAAAATGCATATTCTTCATGGGTACATAGGTTTGTGTTTGGGTTCTTTGCTTGTTTTTTAAATTGAAGTAGTCAGTTTACAATGTTGTGTCAGTTTCTGGTGTAAATAGCAGATGTTTAGAATAAAAATTTTTTTGACTGTGTTACCAAGTTCTTCATTTTCTCTGTTCTATTTCTTTTGCAATTCTACATTGCCAGTTATTTAAATTATTCATTAGATAAGCTTCTTTCAGATTATGTTCCATATTAATATGTTGTGTGTTTTTAGCATTTATTTATGTGCAATAGAGTGCAGATGTATGTATAGGGTAATATTTTTAGTCTCCTTAATTATGAGACAACAGTATCTTTACTGTTAATCGGTATGTGTTTTGGGGTCATGGTGGAAAAATACTCTTTCTCTGAGAGCTTAAAAGCTTGTCTAAGGGGGGAGGGAGTAGCACAAGTGGTAGAGCACATGCTTAACATACCCAAAGTCCTGGGTTCAATCCTCAGTACCCTCTCTAAAAATAAATAAATAAATAAGAAACCTAATTACCTCCCCCCTAAAAAAATGAAAAAAAAAAAGTTTGTCTAATGTGAAAGTTATTGTTGCAGGGTGTTTGAACTAGGCTTCCCTAAGGTTAATTTGAACAACACATAATTGCTCTTCCTTTAGTAAAGAGTCCTATTCCTTTAGTGTTCCTAAAAAATTTAAGGTCCTGATTGGGAAATTTCATAACCTTGTTGGGAATAAATATTACTATTGGTTTAATATCGTATATTGAATGTCAAACTTTTATTCATGAATTGTAATGATTAGGACACCTATGGGTTTTTTGTATCTTTTAGATGTCTCTCATATACATGTGATCAAGAAATTACAGCCAATGACAAATAGTGATAGCAGAGAAGTATTCCAAGCAGTGATGTTGGAAAGACAAGAAAGCCCTGAAGTGAAACATTTTTACATCAGGGAAATCCAGGAAAATACGTATGACTTTGGGTGTCAGTGGAGAGATGATGAAAGAAATTATAAAGGAATGCCTGTAACCCAGAAGGAAGATGCCCCTGACAGAAGTGACCAGCAAGGTAGGTGGAATGCAGGAAACAAGCATATTGATAATAGGCTTGCATTCAGCTTTCTGGACGAACTGCATATATTTGAGAAAGATATTTACCAATGTAATGAGTGTGGCAAAACCTTTAATCATGACTTGTCCCTGAGTAGACACCAGATAATCCATACAGGAGAGAAGTTATATAAATATGGTGTATGTGGAAATTCTTTTAGTCAAAAGTCAAACCTTGCAAGTCACTGGACGGTTCATACTCATGACGATACTTACAAATGTAACGAGTGTGGCAAAACCTTTCATCATGGCTCATCCCTCAGTAGACATCAGGTCATCCACACAGGAGAGAAATTGTATAAATGTGATGTATGTGGCAAAGTCTGTAGTCAGAATTCCTCCCTCAAACGTCATCAGAGAATTCATACAGGAGAAAGGCCTTATCAGTGTAATCAGTGCGGCAAAACCTTTAATCGTGGCTCTCACCTCTCTGAACATCAGACAATCCATACAGGAGTGAAATTATGTAAATGTGATGTATGTGGCAAAGTCTTTAGTCAAAATTCATGTCTTAGAATTCATCAGAGAATTCATAGTGGGGAGAAACCTTACAAATGTAATGAGTGCGGCAAGGTCTTTCGTCAAAATTCACATCTTGCAAGACATCAGAGAACTCATACTGGGGAGAAACCGTACAAGTGTAATGAGTGTGGCAAGTTCTTCAGTCAGAATTCAAATCTTGTAAGTCATCAGAGAATTCATACTGGAGAGAAACCTTACAAATGTAATGAGTGTGGCAAGTTCTTCAGTCAGAATTCAAATCTTGTAAGTCATCAGAGAATTCATACTGGAGAGAAACCTTATAAATGTAATGAGTGTGGCAAGTTCTTTAATCAAAGGGCAGACCTTACAAAGCATCAGAGAGTCCATACTGAAGAGAATTCTTTCAAATGTAACGAGTGTGGTAAGATCTTCTGTCGAACTTCAAATCTTGTAAGTCATCAGAGAATTCATACTGGAGAGAAACCTTTCGAATGTAATGAGTGTGGCAGATTCTTTAGTCAAAGGGCAAACCTTGGAAGGCATCAGAGAGTTCATACTAGAGAGAAACATTACAAGCATAGTGAGTGTGGCAAGGACTTCAATCAAAATTCACTTTTTCCAGTTTCATCAGAGAGTATATATTGTAGAGAAGCCATTCAAGCATAATGAAATTGAATTACCTTTCATCAGATATCTACCCTCACTAAACATCAGATAACTTATACATGAGAGAAATCATACAAATGTGACATATGTGAGAAGGCATTCATTCAAAATTTATACCTTATAATTCATCAGAGAATTCATAGTGTGGAGAAGCCGAGCATGTGTCATGAGCATGGCAAAGCTTTTGTGCATGCAAGCATCCATTACTGTGAAATAATGAATACTGGAGAGAAACCTTTAGAGATGTAATTAGTACCTCAAAGTCTTTCGTCAAAATTCATACCATAAGATCCATGGAAGAATTCATACTGGAGAGAAAACTTTCAAATGTAATGTGTGGCAAATCCTTCAGTGTTCTGTCAAGCCTAACTTACTATCAGGTAATCCAATCCATACTGGTGGGAGACGTTAATAATGTAATGCAGTTACAAGGCTTTTGTCAGGTGTTCACATCTTAGGTTTCACTGGAAAATTCATTCTGGATAGAAACTAGGTAAATGTAATTGTTGTGGCCAGACCTTTAGAGGAGGAACTCATTCATTAAAGAACTCAGGCTGGTGGGGAGGGTATAGCTCAGTGGTAGAGTGCGTGCTTAGCATGCAGAAGGTCCTGGGTTCAATCCCCAGTACCTCCATTTAAAAAAATTAAATAAATTAAAAAAAAATAAAGTCTGTCTGGAGAGTACCTCACCAGTGCCGTGAGTTTGAAACAATAATCTTACTTCTCAGGTGGGACAGCTGTTGTTTGTGAGTGACAGGTTGCCTGAAAGAAGTGGTAGGTTTGTCATCCTCACCTGACAGGAAGTCCAGAGGGTGCGGTGTGGGGTGTGGTGGGTCCTCTGCCCCCCTTAGTCCTCACATTCCTTGTAGCTACATGCCTGCTGTGTGGCCAAGAAAAGTGAAGGTTGAGGGGGCAAAACCCTTTACATTTTAAGAATTTTGGGGTGGGGGATATAGCTCAAATGGTAGAGCACATGCTTAGCATACATGAGGTCCTGGGTTCAGTCCCCAGTACCTCCTCCAAATGTAAATAAATAAATAAATAAACCTAATTACCTCCCCCTCATAAAAACAAACAAACAAACAAAGGAATTTTGTCATGTTTTCATGGAAACAATCATCCCAGATATTTTGTCTCTTATGGGTCATGCTCTTCTGACATGTCTAAGAATCCTGCACCAAGTTTTGAATTTTGATGATTTTATTCTACAGCAATTTTTAAAAACTGAATCTCTTATACTTTAAAATTTTATAATGTTTTTAAAAAGCTTTGATTAACTTTGAGCTAATGCTTGTACAGATGTGATGTTTAAGGGAAGTGAAGATTTTTTTTTCCCCCCCTACTATGATTATTTCACTGATTAGCACCAGGTTTTGAAAATTTTTCCTTCCTTGAATTACCTTGGTACCTTCATCAAAGATCAGTTGGAACTGCAGTTGACCTTTGAACATTGCAGGGAGTTCAGGGTGTCTGCTCCTGAGCAGCTGTAAATCCACATACAACTTTAAGTTGGCCCTCCATATGCACAGTTCTGCATTGGTGGGTTCGACCAACCTCAGATCATGCAGTACTGTCGTGGTATTAATCAGAAAAAGTGCACATATAAGTGCATAGCTCCTGTGTGGGCTGTTTCTGGTTTCCTCATTCTGTTCCCTTGGTCTGTGTGTGTCTCACTCAGAAGATCCCACACAGTCTTGGTTACTGTTACTGTATTACAGATCTTCAGGTCATGTGGAGTGATTCCAACCACTTGAGTATTTTTCAAATATTTTAGCTCTTCTAGTTCTTTTTTTTTTACATTTTGTAAATTGATCTTTTAGTTCTTTTACCTTTCCCTGTTAATTTTAGAATAATCTTGGTTGTGTCTACAAGTCTTCATTGGAGATACATGAAACATCTATGCTGATTTGGGGAATTTTAATATAATTTTTATGTTATGTTTTCCAATCAATGACTATGGTATGTTTTTCTAACAATTCACTAGATGTGGTATGTTCATGTAAAATGACCTAAGTAAAAGGTCATCTTTGATTTCTTTCCTTACCATTCATTGTAGGTTTCAGCATAAAAGTCCTTGTTTTGCTAGATGTACACATTTTTCTTCTACTTTGATGTTTTTGAGCATTCACACGTAGCATTATCTATTTAATTTCAATTTCCATTTGTAAACTACATGTGCATAAAATGACAATAGATTTTTGCACGTTGTATCCTGGCACCTTGCAAATTGTGCTTTTTCCAGAATTCGTATAGATTCTTTTGATTTTCTGCACACACCCTTTCGTTAAATTTCCTATTAATTTCTCTAACAAATTACCACAAACGAAGAGCCTTGAAGCAGCACAGATTTATTCTCTTCTGGTTCTTGAGACCAGATGTGTAAAATAACCCAAAGAACTGTGCTCCTTCTGGATGCTCCAGGTCAGAATTCATTTTCTTGCCTTTCCTGGGTTCCAGAGGCCACTTACATCCTTGCCTCATGGTCCCCTGGTGTATTTCCACGACACACTCATTCAGTTAATTAACAAAATTCTTCACTATCTTCTGATCATGTGGACATTTCCTAAAGACATTGTTTAAATTAGGACACTGTCACTCTGTCATTGTAGATAGACACCTTCATCATACTTAACACGGTCATATCTTGCTTCACTATTGCTGACTTTCCCTTATAGAACATAAACCACTTGAAGGCAAGGTATTGATTTTGTTTCCTGCCAGATATTCAGTGATTGATTGGAACTATTCCCAACTGACAGATGAGTGAAGTGCACTTTCTCAGTGTAGGAAGGTTGCTGTTCTGCATAGGCTCATAGATCAGTAAGTCAAATGGTCAAATAAACATGTCATTATATTTGTTCAACCAAATTCCTTACTCTGTTAAATTACAGCCTAATGTTCTGAACATAAATTCTCACAGTATAATTTTTCACACATTATGAATTTTCTGCAACATGTGCTTAACAGATCTAACTCTTTACTGAAGGCATGTCTTCATGAAGTTTTTTTAAGCCACACTTAATTCATTTATTATTTGTTTTTTAATTGAAGTATACTTGATTTACAATGTTGTATTAGTTTCAAGTGTACAGCAAAGTGAATCAGCTTTATGTATACGTATATGTGTGTGCATATATATAGATATATATTCTTTTTCAGATTCTTTTCCATTATATGTTAACTCAAGATGTTGGATATATTTCCCTATGTGATACAGTAGGTCCTTGTTAGTTATCTATTTTATATATAGAAGTAGGCTGTAATATTTTATTTTTTCCTCTTTAAAAAATTTTTTTTGGAGGGGGAGGTAATTAGGTTTATTTATTTATTTCTTTTTAATGGAGGTACTGGGGATTGAACCCAGGACCTCATGCATGCTTAGCATGCACTATATCATGTGAACTATACCCTCCTGCCTAAGCCACAATATTTTAAACTCAAGACTCTCCAAAATGCTCCATTCTACACCCATCACAAGAGTAATCCTATTTTTCATATAGGATAGTTTTTATTGGTGCATGACAGACTGCATGGAAAACGGGAACTGCAAGAAATACGAGGTTTATCAGTCTCACCCGACAGGAAGTGCAGAGGGTGCCGTGTGGTTTGTGACGGGTCCGCTGCCCCTTCTACCTCCATCAGCACTTAGTCTTCACTTTCCTTATAGCCACATGGCTCCTATAGGACTAAGAAGAGTGAAGGGTTGTGGGGAGCATGGGGGCAAAATGCTTTTCATCATCAGATATTGTCTTCTTTACCTGGAAACAATAATCCCAGTCATTATTTCCAAATACTAGCCATTTGCATTAAGTGCCCACCATAATTTTAATAAGAAGTGTGAATTTTTGTATTTCATATTTACATCATGAACAAAGAAAGGTAAAGGGGAAAGGTGTTAGGGACAGATTATATCAACAGACTTTGTTCTTTATCCTGAGAATATAATACTCCATGTATCACATAGCCACTCTGCCCAGTGTTGCAAATGTCCAGCAAAAATTATTAGAATCCTTAGTGCTTTCTAACTTACAGGTTTATTTCCTTTCTACTCTATCTGAATCCAAACACACTAAAATAATTCTCCAATGGTAATACAGTTATTCTGACTCCAGAATCAAGATAAGGAATGAAAGAATTCATTTTGAGATGTTTTTTATTCATGCCACCATACTTGAAAGTGAGAGATACACAAAAGACCTGTATTAAATACTATAATACCACCTCCAAACGTACTTTAGTGTTAGACTCTAACTTAAAGTAATATAACTGTTATAACTCTGGGATGTTGAAAATTGGGGAACCTACATTAAATATTTTTCATCAAGTGCTAGAGTCTCAAATAGGATTTCCTTGCTACTCTACCTAAAATAGATAAGCAACAGTGACCTACTGTATATCACAGGGTCCTATATTCAAAGTCTTGTAATAGCCTACAATGGAAAATAATCTGGAAAAAAAATGTAACTGAAGCAGTTTGCATTACACCTGAAACTAACACAATATTGTAAATCAACTATCCTTCAATTAAAACACCCCAAGATTTCCTTGAAAACATAGAATATATTCAATTGAGGGTAAACACTTAAAATGTTATCTGAAAGTTGTTCTGAAAGACATGAAGTAATTCTTTATTATATTATTTTCCATGTTCTTTTTTATTCATTGTTCACAGTGAAATATTGAGTCTTAAAAATCAAATGAAACAGTTTTGCCAAATATGGTGAGAGTGGAAATCATACTTTTCTCATAAGAATGACCAAATCCATATTTCTTGCAAATCACAATATTACACCAAGCAACTCCTCTTTTAGAGTTAGACTCAAATGATTTGAAAGCATTTATCCACATAAACATCCTGTGGAAGATTGTTGAAAGAAGCATTTTTGATAATGGCCAAAATATAGAATGAACCGAAAGCTCCATTAAATGATGAATGAACAAACAAACTGTGAAATGTTACTCAGAAATAAAACATGATTAGGCACTGATAAAAGTTCCAACAAGGATGATCCTTGAAATCATGATGCCGAGTGCAAGAAGCTAGAAGGCCACGTGCTTTGTGACTTAATTTATATGAAATGCTCAGAGCGGCCATATCCATAGAAATAGAAAATAGCTTAATGATTGCTTGTGGCTGGGGCTAGAATGTAGAATAATCATTGGGGATGGTGGAGCTCAGTGATGGAGCACATGCTTAGTATGCACAAGGTCCTGCATTCAATCCCTAGTACCTCCATTAAAAATAAATAAACCTAATTACCACTCCCCCCCCAAAATAAATCAAATTTATCCTTAAAAATGTGGAGTAACTGCTAATGAGTACAGGATTTTTTAAGGGTTAATGATGTATGATGAAAATGTTGTTGGTGGACAATATTGCAAACATACAAAATCCCACTGTATCCTATACTTGAAAACTGTGTATTTTATTATGTCCAAATTATGCAATAAAAGAAGCATAAGCTATTATCTCCATGTTGAATTCAGAAAATCATTCTGATCTGCTAACCATGGCGTACAAGGTGTTGGAGACCTGAGTTCCAGATTCTATTGTATGAATGGAAGGAAGACAGGTTAGGGAAGCACTGGAGAGATACATTTTATGGTAAAATTAACATATCATGTTTCCAGAGTCACTGTGATGCACCTGCAGGTTGGCAACAAGTCTCTTGCCTGCCGTTATGAGCCTTTAGTCCATTATCTTGTATTATTCCAAGTCTCTCACTGAAGCTGAACTATGAGGAGCTTCTGTCTTCATGGTGATGGAACTCATACATTGCATCTATCATTCCTCTGGGTACATTTTCATGTCACACAAATCTGAAAACAACCGCTTGATTTATGCCTCCACGAGTCATTTCAGTGAAGTAAAAAAGGAAGAAATAGCAAATAAACTACATAAATTGGGCAAAACTGTCTCAAAACAATCATAAAATGTATAATTCACAAAATAAGTTTTCTTAGAAAACTAAAAATAAAACTATCATATGATCCAGCAGTTCCACTCCTAGGTTTATATCTGGAAATTATGAAAGGACTAATTTAAAAGGCTACATGTATCCCCATGTTCATAACAGCACCAACCTGAGTGCCCATCAACAGACAGATAAAGATGTGATATGCCTATATACAATGGAATACTACACAGCCATAAAGAAGAATGCAATTCTGCCGTTTGCAGCACCATGGATGGACCTAGAGCATATTATGCTCACTGAACTATGGCAAAGACAAATACTACATGATCTCACTTACATATGGAGTCTGGAAAATAGGTTAGTGTATTATTGAAATAGAAGCAGACTCACAGAGAAAATAAACTAGGTTACCAGTGGGGAGAAGAGGAGAGATAGGAGTATAGGGTTAAGAGATCCAAACTATGTAGAAAATTCATAAGCAGTATCTTAATATATTGTACAACACAGGGAATCGTAGCCATTATTTTGTAATTAGTTTTTATGAAGTATAATCTATACAAATACTGAATCACTATGTTGTACACGTGAAGCTAATACAATATTGTAAATCAACTATAGTTTAATAAATGAATGTATATGTTATGCCTATATATAATAAAATATAGGGTGCACAAGATGGAATTTTACTGCATTTGAGTAATCTGGATATAATGCTTATTACCATTACTTCAAAAAGATTTTGTTGTTTTTTTATTTTTATTTTCTAATTCTTATTTTTTATTGAAGTGTAGTCGATTTACAATGTTAGTTTCAGGTGTACAGCAGAGCGATTTAGTTATACATCGACATACATACATACATATTTTTTCAGTTTCTTTTTCATTATGGCTTATTACAAGAAATTGAATATATTTCCCCCAAAATATTTTTTAATATTTTATTTATTGTATTATTTGTTAATTCTTTTTATTTTGGGGGGAAGAGGTAATTAGGTTTATTTATTTTTAGAGGAGGTACTGGGGATCGAACCCATGACCTTGTGTGTGCAAAGTATGGGCTCTACCACTTGAGCTATACCCTCCCCCCTCCCAAAAAGATATTTAATAGTCTTTCAGAATGGCTCTTCTGGAAATTTTTGATTCATGTTTATAATCTGATAAACACCTCCACGTATTAATTTTTATGAGACAAGTGGAGAGAATATCTTAGGCAATTCATCTAAAGAGTATTTGACAAGTATTTCCAACAATCACATCGTGCAGTGGGAGCTGGGTGCATGAGGAAGGGGAATATAATGAGTGTATTATTAGCATGAGGAATATCGTGGTCTCTCCTAAGCAAGGGGCCAGGAGTTTCAAGAGTAAACATTCTGTTTTATATGGAAGAGTCTGACTGCATTCATGAGGTCTGATCACAGACACTTTTAAGACTCACTACAGACTCTTCCTCCTCTGCCCATGTGCACAGGGCAAGCTGATAAGAAAGCGTGAGCACTCCTTCCCTTGGCTCCTTCCTTTAGTTGTGGGTTTGCACCACAAGCATGTGCCATCACCATTCTCTGCTCTGTCTAGCCATTTTTGGACCAACTTGGGAAGTCTGTCCTGCTCGCCCCAGGAAGCCTCATGATGTTACATTCTCCTAACACGTCAGTATGTGCAGTCATTAGACCTGACATCCAAACTAAACTTTGAGTGCGTTCCATCCTTTTCTAAAGGAAAAAGCAAACGGGCAAACTAATGAAAAATGTCTTGGAGAGTGAATAGGTGAAATTTCTAGTTCCTCTATCAAACAATCCCACTGTGTTCATTCCTAGAGGAAATACATGAACATTGACTTTTTTTAATGTTTTCCCTCCTTAAACATTTTTTATTTATTTGAAGGAGGAGGTAATTAGGTTCATTTATTTATTTCTAGAGGAGGTACTGGGGATTGAACCCAGGACCTTGTGCATACTAGGCATGCTCTCTACCAGTTGAGCTATGCCCTCCCTCCTGAACATTGATCTTTTCTAATTATTTCTCTGAGCACTGCAAGCAAAAAGATAAGATTGTGTCATATTAATTCTTATTTCTGGAATTTTATTTCCTCATATTTTTCAGATATTACTATATTCCTATACCAGTAATATACACTGTATTTCATGTAAATATGCAAACCATGTGTCTAATACCACCCCTAAAAAGGCACGTAGAAGTATAATTGTATGGTGTATACTCAGGCGTGGAGAGGCAGGTGTTAGGGAGCTTGAGTCTGAAGTTTTGCTGCCATGGTATTTTCGTTACAGCCACAGAAATAATGAGGGATACACTGTGGAGTTCACAGCTCAAATGCAAATTATGAATATAGATTTCCAGGATAGTAAGTTGTTTTAAATCTAACGTGGAAAGAAACTGTTATAGATGCCAGTCAACCTGGAGAGCCTAACCACGTATAATTAGTGATCATTATCAAGCACAGAGTAAGGTGGAATATGCTTGGATCAATAGAAAGCTAATGACTCCTTCAGGATTTTAAAGAAAAGACTACCTTTCATTAACTTACACATGAGAAGTGTGGTATATTCTAAATAAAATGCTATCAAAATGCAGTTTCAGTGGCCACATTTGAATTCTTCCCAAGCACTCTGCTTTTCTCTGTATTAGACTGTCCTCTATAACACTAGGTCTTCAGTGTCCAAAAATAAGACAAATTTTCATGAATCACTGATATGCAACAGCTGTTCCCTTTTAAAAGTGAGGGAAACCATCTTTCCCCTCCAGTTTTTCTACCACACAGCTAACCCATCGTGTACTCATACGAAAACCTCATTCTCTCAGTGTCGGTTCTGCTCTGTTTCATGATCACCTGACAGAGAAAGTTTTTTCCTATAATCATCAGGAATGGTCCTCAGATTGTTAAGACTGAGGAAAGAGGGTAGGAAGGGATACATTTGGGAGTTTGAGATTTGCAAATATTAACCACTATACATAAAAATAGATAAGTTTCTTCTGCATAGCACAGGAAGCAATATTAAATATCTTATAATAACCTTTAATGGAAAAGTATATGAAAATGAATATATGTATGCATATGCCTGACTGGGACATTGTGCTGTACACCAGAAATTGACATATTGTAACCTACTGTACTTCAAACAAACAAACAAAAAATATCAGTGGCCTTCAGTCATAACAAATCTAGAGGAGGTGCCTTGACCACAGAAAGCAGGATATTTTGGATAATAGTTTTATGTCTATACTGTTACTCCTCATGCTCTTGAATTTAGACCATATTGCATCTTAAAACGGGTGTCCTGGTTTTTCTCAGTCACATGGATCTGAATAAACCCCACCTCATGAAGTAGGTCCTTTCCTCTTACCCACCCCTTCCCTGGGACTGTCATGGCGATAAATGAAAAGCAGGTAATGCAAGAATAACATCAACAAATTTCAGCCTTCAGGTTGTAGGTCATTAATAAGAGTGTGTCCGTTTCAAGAAACCTCAACTAATTCAATAAAAACATTGTACAATCTGCAGATAATGAGATCTTTCCACAGATGTCCTTGCTCATTGACAGGTATCGATCTCATGAGTTTTAAAGAATTTCAACACTTAATTCTGTTGGGAATTTAACATCAGAGTTTGGTTAATCTTCAAAAGTATGAGTTTCTTAGTGTAAGTCCACTGAGAGCATTGCTTGAACATTTGTCACCTTCATTACATTTGTCATGTTTCTGTCTAGTGTGAGTTGGTTGTGGTGTATCCTGAGGTTAATGCTTAAAGTCCTTGACACGTTTGTACATTTCCATCTTATGTGAATTCTTTCATGACCACAAAGGTGTAGATTTTTGATAAAGTTGATCATACTCATTAAATTTGTTAAGTTTCTCTCTATAAAGAATTCTGTTATGTTCCACAAGGCTTCAGACTTCAATATGCTTTGCCATGTATTTTTTGTGGTTTCTCTCAAAAATATATATATTCTGATATCAAGTGAGGTGTGAGTTCTAGTTACAGGCTTTGCCACATACATTAGTTTTATACGGTATCTCTCCACAACGGAATCGCTTGTTATTTTTAATTGAAATGTAAGTGATGCATAATATTATGTTTCCAGTGTAGCATTGCTGGTGTAATATTTACATACATTATGAAATGATCAGAACAATAAGTCTAGTAGCCATCTGTCCCCAAACAAAGTTATTATAATATTATTGAGCATATTTTTAACGCTGCATGTTACATGCCATGACCTACTTACTGTCCAGCTGGACATGTGACCCTCTTATTCCTCTACACCTATCTCACCCCACTACCCCTTTCTGAAAATCACAAGTTTTACTGTGAGTCTGTTTTCACCATATTTTTCATTTTTTAAAAAGATTCTATATAGAAATGAAACCATGTGGTATTTGTCTTTTTCTCACTTCTTTCACTTAGCCTAGATCCATCCATGTTGTTGCCAATGGCAAGATTTCTTTATCTTATGGCTGAGTAATAGTCCATTTTATATATATATCCCACACTTTCATTATCCATTTGTTCATCAGTGGTGCTCAACCCAGGCTTCACATTAGATTGCTGAGACATTCTGCAAATACTTGGGAGTCCCTTTCTTTCTTTCTTTCTTTCCTTCTTTCTTTCTTTCCTTCTTTCTTTCTTTCTTACCTTTTTTATTGAGTTATAGTCATTTTACAATGTTGTGTCAGTTTCCAGTGTAGAGCACAATTTTTCAGTTATACATGAGCATACATATATTCATTGTCACATTTTTTTTTTTTTTTGCTGTGAGCTACCACAAGATCTTGTATATATTTCCCTGTGCTATACGGTATAATCTTGTTTATCTGTTCTGCATTTCCTTGTCAGTATCTACAGACTTTGAACTCTCAGTCTGTCCCTTCACACCCCCCGCCCCCTTGGCAACCACAAGTTTGTATTCTATGTCTATGAGTCTGTTTCTGTTTTGTATTTATGTTCTTTTTTTTTTTTTTTTTTTTTTTTTTTTTAGATTCCACATATGAGCAATCTCATGGCATTTTTCTTTCTCTTTCTGGCTTACTTTACTTAGAATGACATTCTCCAGGGACATCCATGTTGCTGCAAATGACATTATGTTGTTGTTTTTCATGGCTGAATAGTATTCCATTGTATAAATATACCACATTTTTTTATCCAGTCATCTGTCAATGGACGTTTAGGCTGTTTCCATGTCTTGGCTATTGTAAATAGTGCTGCTATGAACATTGGGGTGCAGGTGTCTTTTTGAAGTAGGGTTCCTTATGCCCAGGAGCAGGATTACTGGGTCACATGGTCTCTTCCTAGTCTTTTGAGGAATCTCCATACTGTTTTTCACAGTGGCTGCACCAAACTGCATTCCCACCAGCAATGTAGGAGGGCTCAGACAGTCCCTTTCATATAGTCTGTGTGGGGTCCAACCTCAGTGATATTTGAGGGGCCCCAGGTGATTCTGGTCTGCATCCCTTACTGAGCATCCGGACTTTGAGTCCTCCCATCCTGAGGGCTGGGATCTGGGCTGAGAGGGAGGGGGCTCTGCTCTGCATGGGGATGGATCAGGGCCTGGTCTGTGACCTGAAGGGGGCTGTCAGGTCCAGCTGAGGCACCCACTGCTGCAGTGTGGGTGAGGGGCTCACCAGGAGGGGAGGGTGATCTGAGGACAGTGTGGGGAAACTCCCTTGTTGGTCTGTGTGTGGAGTTTCCTGTCCCGAGTCCTTCCTGTGACAGCGGGCAGCAGAGGATTGTCTGTTCCACGTGGCGAGGTCTCCCCTGTGTGTGTGTGGTTGTGGCACAGGGAGGGCTGTGTTGATTCTCAGCATTGAATACCATGTTTTCAACCTTCAAGATTGACTTCTGAAGACTCACGTTGCTTGAGGAAGAAGCTCTGAAAAGAAGGAAGAGGAAAGAAAAGGAATCAGGAATGGCTGTTTCTCAGGTAAAGTCATATTCTCACTGGATTCTCAGTCAGACATTCCTCAAATGCCCTTCTTTGGACTCATTAATCCTGTCTGACTCTGCAGTGTCCTGCCTGACACCTGTACATTCACAGTCACCCAAGACCCTCCCTCAGTGCCTGTCCTCCCCACTTAGACTCCAGCCCTATAATAGTTGTATTTCAGATTGATGATCAGAGTCCTTTCAGTGATTCCTCTGAAGATGAAACAGATTTCCAAAAGCATCAGAGTAATGCCATAATTGCCTATAAATGACAAGTCTTGATAATGCTTATTATTAAAGACCCAATGAGAGATAACTAGAATGGGATTAAGTAACAAATCTACTTATTTCTGTAACGTATCTTTTAAAACTGTGACTGGTAATATTATATCAAGACATCTTAGGATCTGAGGAGTTTCATACAATTTTGGAATCCTCTATTAATGTATAAGAAATATAAGGTTAAAAGGTTTAGTTGTTTTTGTTTTTTGTTTTAGTTTGACAAAGCTCCAATTAAAGGGAGCATATTAAATAACCCTGATTAGTTCCACATGTACCAGGTGAGAGAGAAATCCTTCAAGATATTCCAGGGGTCATCTAGAAGAGCCTAGAGTTATTTGAAAGTCAAAAAGTCTTCACTCAGATCCAGATTTTTGGGAAGGTTGTCACAAATACCACAAGGTTGTGTACATTGACTCATACAGGAAATGATACTTAATCACCCATTTGTTCAAAGTAACAATACGAGATTTCAAAGACAAATACAAAAGGATATAGAGTTGTAAGGGATACTTAGCTCTGCTGTGTCGAAAGGTTTTACTTAGGAATCATAGACCTGTTGAAGGAAACAAGAAGTGTAGGAAATAAGTTGAGTAAAACCCAATTTTTTTCCTAACCAGTTTATATAAAGGTAAGGCAAAAACTTTCACAATCTCTTACTAGGATCAGACCAGTAGTCAAAAACATCTTCCTTTAAAAGAACAATCATTTTTCATTTATCAGAGGGAAAACCCAAATTTGAGTTTTGTACCAAGGCAGTTTTAACATTAAACTCAATTATCTTTATTTCCTGTGTAAAGGAAGCCAAACATAGATGAACCTACTTTTCGTGTTAGTGTGTTAGTATTTTATCTTATTTGGGAATGATCTAGATATTTAATAACTACCCATCATTCAGTTTAACTTGGGAGAAGTGTAAGGTTTCATGTTGCCAAAGAGATTTGGGAAAGCGATTCAAAATCTTTACCTTAAACGCTTTACCTCATACACATATAATGAATTCAGTTGTTTTCAACATTAATGTTTAGATTACTCACAAAAAATTTTATCATACGGAGTTATTTTTCTTGCTGACAGTTTTATAACAGAGACAACATAAGCTTCTTTGACTGAAAACTCTAGGTAGGATAAAAATTATATGCCTCCATTGTTTTCATTTCATTTTATTTTATTATTTTTTGATAGAGATACTGGAGATTGAACCCAGGACCTCATGCATGCTAAGCATGCACTCTGCCACTGAGCTGTACTCTCTCTCTGCCATTATTTTCAGTTTTGGTAACTCCAAAGATATGTGTGTTTTCATCGAACCAAGAACCTTAAGCTAGCTTTCAGTTATTAAACTTTAATCCCACATTGCATGAACTTGAATAGCATTTTGGTTAGGTTTCCTTAGTTTCCTTAATTCCTATAAGTGCTTGTTTGTTTTTAAGCCAAATGAGTAGAGTTCTTTTACAAATTGTAGCAATACCATCCCAACTGAGGAAAAAAAAAATCTACAAGATACATATACACATATATAGAGATATACATGAAAGTGCAGACAGATGCAAACAGAAAATATATATTTCCCTTTAATTTTTAGCCAAGTCTCAGATATGAACTCAAAAGACGTTAGATCCAATTTGTGTTTGCATGGTGTGTGGACTCTTTTAAATCCTTTGTGAAATTGATTTATCTTTTGGAAGCTTCTGCATACCAGTGAAACAATGCATTACGTTGTCTGCAGAGAGGGTATGAACCCTCTCTTGTAAGGGTGCTTTTATGTGTATGGAAAGGTGCAAAAGTCTCGGCTCATTGAAATTGTTCCTTGGATCTGCACGCTAGCTATCTAGGGCCAGTATTCTTTTGTTTCATATCCTGAGTTCCCCGAGGGTACACCACTGGGGGTGGCTGCAGTTGACGAGGGCTTGGCTGAAGTCAGTCTGTTCTTCTCCATCCTGAATTCCCTCAGGTTCCCTGTCCTGGGCAGTGGTCGTGGCTGATGGCTTAATGGTCAAAGCATCTTTTGTTTGCTGATGTGGCAGGCAACATTTTTCATTCACAGGTTCATAAAGTCTTCCTACCAACATGGCTAGTGAGACACATTGTAAAATATAAAGTCATCTACCTAATAAAGTAAACAAAACTTATCCAAGTCACTACATCTTTTAAAAATGTGATAAATCTTCTTTTATTCATATCTGTGTTACACCAGGACATTCTGCTCCTTTTACCTGAAAATATTTTAAATATGCTAATTTCTTTATCTAAACATCGTCATATTTGCAGGGATTCCCATGTCGCTATGAATGAAATGTTTCACATGTAGGGATGTGATAAAACATACATTGTAGTAGATATTCTCTGACAGACATTTCCATAAAAATATTACCGGTTGAAATGAACTTGTGTATTTCACAGTCTATTTTCACTTTCTTTAGGGTTCGTATTAAAGAGAATGAACTTGGCTACTAAATGCCCTTGGACATATTGCAGCTTAATTATTCTTTAGATGGAAACAAATCCCAATGTCTTCTGAAGACTAAATATTTTACAGGCTCTGTTATCCACGCTTGGGAGACAGGATTCCCAGAGATGGGCCATTATGTATAGCTTAAGCTTACAGGCAACATCCCCTTCGTGATTTTTTTTTTTCTTTTTTTTTAATGTATCTACTGAGCTAGCAGCCACATAAAAGAGCTGGAGACAGCCCTGCTATTTTCCTGGAAAAATGAGGAGAGGGAAAGTTTTAGCATGTCACTTATAAGAGCTCTCAACTGATAATTGTAGAGAAATTTATTTATTCTTAAGAGTCTGAAATCACTTTTGGTTTATTTTACCAATGGAATCCCATTACACTTAACTTTCTGGGATTCTCTCTCTCTCTCTCTCCCTCTGTCTCTCTCTCTCTCGCTTCTCTGCCAATCTTCTCAATGTTTAGTGTCTACCCTTTTATGGATTTTTAGGATTACTTCACTGCTTGGTTTGATAGCAGCTGATTTTAACCCTGGGAGGTTTGATTCCTAGAGTAGTATCTTCTCACTAGGCCAGCGGTTCCTTGCCTATTTCAGTCTGTGGACTTGTTCTGCTGGGGGAGGTTTTTCCTCTGGCTCATATTAAATAATTCACCAATCAGGGAAGAAGACCTCTTGATGTTTTTAATCCCTTCTCTCCCATTTTGGTTGCTATTTCTGTTTTCATCTACATTTTGTATCCAGACATCTACCTTTCTCACCAAAATGTATTAAAAGGATTTGAGGGAAATTGTATGACAAGCCAAAGAAATCTTTGCATTATTCATTATGACACTTAGCACACTATGTTTTAAATGCTTGCATTTTTGTCTTTCTTCCCCTATTAGACTGTGAATTTCAGGGCAAGAGCTGTGGCTTTATCTTTTTTTTTTTTAACATTTTTTATTGATTTATAATCATTTTACAATGTTGTGTCAAATTCCAGTGTTCAGCACAATTTTCAGTCATACATGGACATATACACACTCATTGTCACATTTTTTTCTCTGTGAGCTACCATAAGATTTTGTGTATATTTCCCTGTGCTATACAGTATAATCTTGTTTATCTATTCTACAATTTTGAAATCCCAGTCTATCCCTTCCCACCCTCCGCCCCCCAGCAACCACAAGTCTGTGTTCTATGTCTATGAGTCTATTTCTGTCCTGTATTTATGCTTTGTTTTTTGTTTGTTTTTGTTTTTGTTTTTTAGATTCCATATATGAGCGATCTCATATGGTATTTTTCTTTCTCTTTCTGGCTTACTTCACTTAGAATGACATTCTCCAGGACCATCCATGTTGCTGCAAATGGCATTATGTTGTCTGTTTTTATGGCTGAGTAGTATTCCATTGTATAAATATACCACTTCTTCTTTATCCAGTCACCTGTTGATGGACATTCAAGCTGTTTCCATGTTTTGGCTATTGTAAATAGTGCTGCTATCAACATTGGGGTGCAGGTGTCATCCTGAAGTAGGGTTCCTTCTGGATATAAGCCCAGGAGTGGGATTCTTGGGTCATATGGTAAGTCTATTCCTAGTCTTTTGAGGAATCTCCACACTGTTTTCCATAGTGGCTGCACCAAACTGCATTCCCACCAGCAGTGTAGGAGGGTTCCCCTTTCTCCACAGCCTCTCCAGCATTTGTCATTTGTGGATTTTTGAATGACGGCCATTCTGACTGGTGTGAGGTGATACCTCATTGTAGTTTTGATTTGCATTTCTCTGATAATTAGTGATATTGAGCATTTTTTCATGTGCCTTTTGATCATTTCTATGTCTTCCTTGAAGAATTGCTTGTTTAGGTCTTCTGCCCATTTTTGGATTGGGTTGTTTATTTTTTTCTTATTGAGTCATATGAGCTGCTTATATATTCTGGAGATCAAGCTTTTGTTGGTTTCATTTGCAAAGATTTTCTCCCATTCCATAGGTTGTCTTTTTGTTTTACTTCTGGTTTCCTTTGCTGTGCAGAAGCTTGTAAGTTTCATTGGGTCCCATTTGTTTATTTTTGCTTTTATTTCTTCTAGGAGAAAATTTTTGAGATGTATGACAGATAATGTTTTGCCTATGTTTTCCTCTAGGAGGTTTATTGTATCTTGTCTTATGTTTAAGTCTTTGATCCATCTTGAGTTGATTTTTGTGTATGGTGTAAGGGAGTGTTCTAGCTTCATTGTTTTACATGCTGCTGTCCAGTTTTCCCAACACCATTTGCTGAAGAGACTGTCTTTATTCCATTGTATATTCTTGCCTCCTTTGTCGAAGATGAGTTGACCAAAAGTTTGTGGGTTCATTTCTGGGCTCTCTATTCTGTTCCATTGGTCTGTATGTCTGTTTTTGTACCAATACCATGCTGTCTTGATGACTGTAGCTCTATAGTATTGTCTGAAGTCCAGGAGAGTTATTCCTCCAGCCTCTTTCTTTCTCTTCAGTAATGCTTTGGCAATTCTAGGTCTTTGATGGTTCCATATAAATTTTATTATGATTTGTTCTAGTTCTGTGAAATATGTCCTGGGTAATCCTTTAGTGATTAACAAGCAAGAGAATACAAAGGTTAAAGTAAAGGAAATACATCTAATATGGATTCAGATTTGTTCTTTTCTATTACAGTAATAAATGCTCTTATTAATATTGCAAATTAATTATTCTTCATATGGTAATAAAATCCAATGTCTTCTGAAGTTTATTTATTTTACAGGCTTTGTTATCTTTCTACACTTGACAGAACTTTCAGAAATAGAAAATAAAGGGAAGAGCTATAATATATTACAGTTTGAAAATTAAAAGTGAAGCTTTCTAAAAATCCCCATAACAGACATATATACAGTCAATTTGAAACTATAATGTGTTTAGTGATTATACCCTCAAGTATAATTTCATAAAGAAGTTTTTGTGAGAGATAGTTAAAAGTAAATCCCAAAAGTGGGATATAGAGGAAGTATTTAAAGAATAGTGCAATTTTCATAAAAGGAAAAAAAATTTTCCTGTTTCTGTGGTTTCTCTTTTTATTCTATCTATATTGGATTATGGATGTTAACTAAACTTACTGTGGTAATTATTTCTGTATATAAGTTAGAACATTATGCTGTACATTAACCTTACACTGATGTATGCCAAGTACCTCTCAATAAAACAGTGGGGAAAGTTTGTGTTAAACGCAAATAAAACACTTTAGCAAAAAGAAAGAAAGAACAATGCAAGTTATATCAATTTTTAAAAATGTATTACTCTTTTTAAAGCAATGGTTAGTGAGAGAAATTATCACATGCCTTAGTCTTCCCATCTCAGACCCCAGATTTTGTCCCTGAATCTCGGGAGCTGACAAGCAAGTTTAGTTGTAATGCTGGTTGAAGAGGGAACAGAAGGGAAAACCTTTCTGTACGGTGTCAGTCTGAAATGGACCATTCTACCCAGAGAGAGTTTTGTATTTCTCATTCTAGTTTGTAATACAGAGAGAAGTCCATTTGTCGTTTCCTTAAACTGCTTAAATTAATTCAAATTGCAGGAAATGTTACCGGATCCACCACCACCCCACAGCGACCACCTGCAGACCGACGTTCCTAACCACTGAATTCCGTGAGCCTCACGAGCGGGACAAGCGAGCCACCTGCTGGCAATAACTGCTTTTTATTGAAACCGCCTTGAACCTGATAGGATGCATCTTAATTTCCGACATAACTGGTCCACACTGTAAGCTTTTACCTTAAAATTGGTGGAAATTAACCTAAAATGAGCAGTTTCAGGTACAGGGAAGCACCACCCCCTCCACGCCCCCTGCGCTGACGTAGACTTACCCGCCCCACCCCTCGCGGGTTGCGCCCGCCCCGGAAGTCCCGCCCCCAACTCCGCGCGCCCAGATTCTTCCGGAACCGGAAGAGGAGAGCGCGGATTGAAGGTCACACTGAACACTCTGTCTCCCTTTCTAGTGTAAATCTGTGCTGCGAGGTCCCCCTTTCTCCGTCCTAGGGTGTGCGAGTCTCTATGGACCTAAAACCCCAGCACCCGGCCCTCCGCCCCACGTAAATCCAGAGTCGCCGTTTCAGGTGGGGTATCACTTTCCTTTGGGTTTGAAACCGCTCGGAGGCTGGTCCCTGCCCTTGGCTTTTCTGCCTTCTGTCGCGGAGCCACTACCTTTCGTGTCTTTTTCCTCTTTGATCCTTTTCTAACCTCGGCCATCACACTCCCACCCCTTGTAACGTCCTATTCCGCTAGGTGGACTCGCGCCCCCAGCCTCGCCCTCTCGGCCCCTGGAGAGCAGCGCCGGCCGCCCCGCTCCCGTGAGGCCGCGTCCTCTCCCGGGTCCCGGGATTCTAGGGAGCCCGGCCCTCTCCTGAGACCCCCTCCCTCCCAGCCCCTCTGTCCTCCTGTCCTCAAGGCTGTCCATCTGCTCCGCGGGCCTCCCCTTCGTAGTCAGCCCTTCCCCCACCCTGCGTGGGGGTGGGTGACTTGGCTACCCTGTGACACCCAGTATTCTTCCGTCCCAAGTTGAACCCAGCTGGAAAATGGTCTCTTCTGGTAGGCGGTCATCTTATTTTGTCTCCATCCTTGTAAATCCGTGGATGAGGGGGATCAGAAATAGCAAAGGAAAGAGCGAATGAGAAATAGGAAAAGTGCAAATGAGAAAGGAATGAAGGAGAACCGACGTAGAAAGAGTGACTGAGTCACTTGTAAAGAGACAGTCAACGAAAGAGATGTAGCTTTCAAAAGAGCAGGTGCATAAAATAGAAACGTGAATAAAGCAACAGGATCTCCATGGATTGGAGAGCAACCTAGAGAGAGGGGCCCTGGGTCAGCGGTAGGAGGTGGGGCACTTCATACAGAGAGCAGCCGGGGAGGATAAACGAGTTGGAACCTCAGCATTCAAAGCATGGTACCCTGGGAGAGGAAAAGAGGACTGCTAATGAGTAGAACACCAGACGAAGAGAGAGAGCAGGCAGGGAGCACAGCCACCTGGGATGCCAGCGAGTGGGGAGGGTGACCGGGATAGAAGAGGTGCAAATGGAAGGAGGAGGGAGAGCAGAGGTGGGGGAGGAGGCAGAAATTCAAGGGTATTTAAGACAATGAGAAAGCTTAGGCGGAAGGAGGAACAGAAGGGGAAGCAATTGCAGGGTGGGAAGGGACAGGAGTAAGAGAAGAAATAGAGAGGAAGGCAGACACAGCAGGAGAGTAGAGGGGATCAAAAAGAGACCGAGAAGGAAATAGGGAGACGTAAACAGAATGAAAAGGAAACATAATAGTGCAGGTAGAGGGGGAAACTGGATCCAGATGAGTGGTGAGTTGTTTGGATGTGGATAATTAGTGATTTATTGATTTATGGCCTTAGACTCTTAAGAAATTTGTTTGCTTAAATTATACAGGTGAGGATGAGAATTGCACTGGTTTCCATAAGGTTTGGGCATTTTGAAATTGTCTGCATTATAAGATAACTTCCATTTGTAATCCCTCTTCAGCCGAGGGACAGTGACTAGACTTAGTTGTGGTTCAGGCCATTCCCTTTTCCTGTCATGGGGGAGAGGACTGGGGAAAAAATGACAGCTCTGACATGATACCTCTTAAAGGGAACGTTAAAAGTGTTCTTGTTTTTAAAATTTTTTTAAATGGAGGTACTGGGGATTGAACCCAGGACTTTGTGCTTGCTAAGCACTCTACCGCTGAGCTATACCCAGCCACTGAAGGGGTTTTGTTTTGTTTTTAGTGGATTTACTTTTTTCTCTTTGTTTTCTTTACATTTAATTCTTTTTGTAGTTTTGAATAAATCTTAGAACATTCAATTTCTGCTTCTGGATAATTAATTATTAACTTCTGAGATAAGTTTGGTGGCCTTAGGTAGTCTCTTCATGTAATTCTTTTCTAAATGATATATCTTCCATTTTAAAAACTTTATAACACCAGAATTTTTAGGTTAAAAATAATTCACAAATGCTTTCTCTTTATTGATTCATATTTATTGTTGCCTTAGTGATTCTCCCCTCTTTATATATTGGAAAAGTTCTTTGGTAACTGGTAAATAATTTTAGGCTATTTTGATGAGTACTTGGTAAAGATGTCGATAATCTTTTATGTTAACAGTCAAAGCCCTAGTTTAACCAGGTGGTGTAATCAGTTTTTTCCCCTCTTGTTTGTTGTGTGAAAATAGTGAACTGTGAGGTGACATGAAGATGTTCCCTCAGGTCCCTCTTGACAGTCTTTGCAAATGGTGGACGATGGGCTGGATGGACTTGGAACCTTCTTCCAACAGAGCCCATCTGTTCACCATGAAGAACTTTGCTCAGAGCTCATTTCTGAGTTGACCCCAACGATATTTTCTTTACCCGTGGCTATATTTTTGCAATTCTTTTTAATTTTTAAAATTTTACTGTGATCTTCTGGAAAAGAAGAATTAAATGCTTGGTACCAGTGTGAGTAGACCTTGAAAGAGACATTTCCTTTGCTCAGGCTCATGAAAGATGGTCCTGGTGTTTTAATTTGGAAGGATGAGAAAGACAGACTCTGCCCACTGGCCCTTCAGGATCCCATTTCAGAATTCAGTTACACTGGGTTCTGTTCACTCCACCCAGCATTTCCTCAGACAGAGCTCCCCTCTGGGCCTCAGGGAGCCCACTTGTAATACAGAGATGGGAGTCTAGACCAGAAAGTCTCCGTCTGAGCAACCCTGACCCCTGAAATGATTGGCCAAATTGGGTGTGTGTGTGTGTGTGTGTATGTGTGGCAGTTCTTCTTGGAGAGTGTCCAGTTATGTTTAGAATTTTAAATGGATCCCATTCCCCCTAGAATGAAAAAAGAAAACTAGACATTCTGGAATGGAGACAAGAAGATAGGCTCAGAGTAAAGGCGACCGTAGTCAGATGTATTCCTCTGCATTAAGTCTAATTTGAGGAGAGTTTTTATAGTCAGTTCTGACATTCAGACCTACGCTGGCTCTTACTTGTCCTCAGGACCAGATCCTGACTCCTTACTGGCTCCACAGCCCTGTGTCGTCCTCCCAGCCCTGCCAGTGTCTCCACCTCATCCTGGGAGCTCACCCTGTTCTCAAGGTTCACTCTGCCTCCGTCACATTCAGCTTTTCTCTTTTTCCAGACACCAGCAACTTTTCTGTGTCAGATCAGAGTCCCTGTTCTTTTCTTTTCCCTTTAAATCTCCATGGCTCAGGCCCTTTGTCCTCCATCAGGTCTAGGCTCAGGGTTGTGTCCCCAGCCCCTCCTGACAACCTCTGTCACATTCACCAGGTCCTATTACCTCTGTGTCAATCACCTTCATCAGAAGAGCCCTTCTCCATGGATTATTTGGAGCCTTTTCCATTCTCCCCGCATTGAAGGGCTGACAGTGTTCCTCTTCCTCCCAGGATGGCCGCAGCACCTCACTCTGGGGAGGTGATTAGATGCTGGGACTCTGGGTTGGGCTGAATAATCCTCAAGGGAGACCAGGGGAACAGGGTAGATGATGCAGATGGTGCCATATTTGTTCTGGACGTTTCAACCCTAGTTGATCCTTACCCTGTGTGCTACGTAATTACTCAAAAGAAGACTCAAAAGATGTAGGGTGTCCCAAAAATCCCAGCAGAACTGGTGTCCTCATGCAGTGTCCTGAGGTGTCCCCATGTTTACTGTGCTGTGTCACTGCTGTGCTGTAGCCCCCAGGTGTTCCAGGCTGTGCACATCCAGGGACCTGTTGCCACCTTGACGGAAGCTTTGCCTTCCAGCAGTGCATCCGCTCAGAGTCGGGGATAGTGATCTCACTGTGCTGAGGGTGGGCAGACGTCCGGAGCCTAAGGCGGCATGAAGGAGGCGCCCCCCCAAAAAAGCTAAGATATCCTCTACAAAGTGCCTTTGTAACTGGACCCCATCACTTGCCCAGTTGCTGCTAAGTTTTCCCAGCAGGGCCGACTTCCTGACCGTCATACTGAATGCCCACTGTTCTTTGGGTGGCAGCTTGTGTGTGTTCCTGTCATGATGCCTTTGCTGAGAGGTCCTTTCCCTTTTGCCCTGTTTCCCACGCGTGTGTGGAGGAGAGGTGGAGAAATGGGGAAAGTGGAGGGGAGCCTGTGGGGTCTGCAGGAGGGACCTGGCAGCCGGTGTGGGCGGCAGGCTGAGCCCCGTGAGCGGTGTGTGCACCTGTCCCTTGAGGGCTCCAGGGGCATGTGGGACTGTGGGCACAGGATGTCTCAGTTCAGGCTGGAGCCCCTGGAATGGGGTTCGTGGGTACTTGTGGGGTTCACTGCAAGGGTCGAGGTGCCGTGGTGTCTTGGCTCAGGTTCCCTGGGACACAGCTGCTGAGACCGAGGGTTACATGCCTTGGCTTAATTGGGTATTTTTCATGGTCGTACCTGAGGAGGACGGAAGGCAGTGGGTTTAGGCAGAGAGAAACATTTTGCTCCAGTGTTAGAAGTGTGGCTGGAGCTGAAACCACAGGGGAGCTCTGGGTGCAGGGGATGGATCTCAAACTTCCCCCATTCCTAGGGGCTGGAATCTGGGCTGAGGGGGAAGGGGCTCTGCTCTGCATGGGCATTGACTGAGGCCTGGTCTAGGACTGGAAGGCTAGTGGGGTCCAGCTGAGGCGCCCACTGCTGCAGTGTAGGGGAGGGGCTCACCAGGAGTAGAACTAGATCTGAAGAAAGCATGGAGAAACTCCCTTGTTGGTCTGTGTGTGGAGTTTCCTGTCCCGAGCCCCTCCTGTGACAGTGGGCAGCAGAGGATTGTCTGTTCCACGTGGCGAGGTCTCCCCTGTGTGTGTGGTTGTGGCACAGGGAGGGCTGTGTTGATTCTCAGCATTGAATACCATGTTTTCAACCTTCAAGACTGACTTCTGAAGACTCACGTTGCTTGAGGAACAAGCTCCAAAAAGAAGGAAAAGGAAAGAAAAGGAGTCAGGAATGGCTGTTTCTCAGGTAAAGTCATAATCTCACTGGATTCTCAGCCTGTCCTTCCTGAAATGCCCTTCTTTGGACTTGAGAATCTTGTCTGACTCTGAAGTATCCAGCCTGACACCTGTGCATTCACGCTTACCTGGGGCCTTCGCTCAGAGTCTGTGAATTAATATCCGACTTCCCTGAGGCTCCCTGGGCGGCGTCCTGTGCAGGCTTCACCCCTGTGGATTGGAGACGCGGAGTCAGTGCTGTGGAGCAGCAGGGAGGGTTTAGGGGTCTATCTGGGTGCACTGTCTGCACCCTGTAAACGAGGATGAAGAAGATGCAGTTGGAAGTCAGGTATTAATGTGCACAATACCTGGTAAAATCTGGAAAAAAGACCAATGAAGAGAAGTTTGTTCTGACTTTTTCTAAGAGAACTGAAGCTAAATGAGTGAGTTACTGACTTTAAATCTTAATGATTGGGAAGGGAGTGCAAAGTTCAGAAACAGACATCAGCGATAGAAGGGGTTTTATTCCATCATTGAATTTAAACTATGAAATCAGCCTAATTCCCTAACAGTTGGATAAAAATCACTTTCATTAGTTACGTTTCCGTGATGCTGTCTTTTCATTCTGTGGGTTGTATCCTTTGACAGGTTTTAGCTTTGGTGCAGGTGATGTTCAAGCTCCATCCTTCTGCTGGTAGACACCCAGTGTCTCAGCACCCTTTGTTACTGAGCCTGTCCTTTGCCCTTTGTGTCCTCTTGGCTCCCTTGCCTCTGCATTTTTCATGTATTCACAGGATGATTTCCTATGTTCTCTTCTGCCCCACTGATCTGGGTGTCTGGGTTTTTTCTAGTAGTATGTCTTGAAATCTAAAAATGCTGGCCTCCATCTTCTTTTTCAAGAGTTATTTTGGCTATTTGTGGTCCCTTGAGATTCCCTGTGAATTTTGGCATGATTTTTTTCTCTCACTGCAAAAATTGCATATGAAATTTTGATAAGAATTGCTTTGAATATACAGAACACTTTGGGTAGTTTGGTCATTTTTAGAATAGTAAGTCTTCCAAAGCATTAGTTCAGAGTGTCTTTTTATTTGTATATCTTTGTGTTTCTTTTAGGCATGTTTAATAATTTTCAGTGTACACTTTTAAAATTTTTTTACTTTTTTTTTTTTAACTGGCAGTTTCTTTCTATTTAATTATGTATGTATGTATGTATGTGTTTGTTTTTTGGGGGGGTGGTAATTAGGCTTATTTATTCATTTATTTTAACGGAGGTACTGGGGATTGAACCCAGGACCTCGTGCATGCTAAGCACACGCTCTACGACTCAGCTATACCTTCCCCCTGTCCTTGGCTCTTCCTTTCCTAAGTATTCTATCCCTTTTGGTGCTGTACTATATAGGATCTTTTCCTATTTTCTTTTGACATTGTTCAGTGTGTATAGATATGCAACTGGTTTTTGCCTAATGATTTTTTTATGCTGCAACTTTTCTAAAGTTTTTTTCTTTAAAGTATTAGTTTTCTCAGGGAATCATTTTGCTTTGTACATATAAAACCCTGTCTCCTACAAAAAAGAGAATTTTGCTTTTTCAATTTGGGTAATTTTCTTTTTTTTGTCTAGTGTCTCTGGGACTTTCAGTACTCCCTTGAACAGTAGTGTAGAGTGTGCACCTTTCCCTTTTTTTATTGTAAACATTTAGCAATGTAGACTTTCTTAGTACAATGTTGACTGCATCTCATACATTTTGATACGTTGTTTTTTTAGAGGGGGAGGGGGGAAAGTAATTAGGTTTGTTTGTTTGTTTGTTTGTTTATTCTTAAAGGAGGTACATGGGATTGAACCCAGGACCTTGTGCACGGTAAGCAGGCACTCTACCACTGAGCTATATACGCACCCCCATGATATTTTGTGTTTTTATTTTCATTCATACATTTTTACAGTTTCCTGGTAGTTTCTTGTTTGAGCTTCTTTAAGAATGAACTGTGTGATTTCCAAGTTTTGGAGATTTTCCTGTTTTCCCTCTGCTTTTTCCTGCTGGTTTCATTTCATTGTAGTTGGAGAAGATACTTTTTACGATCTGAGTCTCTTAGTATTTATTCCGGTTTGTTTTGTGGCCTACGATGTGGTCTGTCATGGGGAATGTTTCACGTTTGCTTGAGAAACACGTGTTTTCTGCTGTTGGGTGGAGTGTTCTGTATATATATGTGTTAGGTGCAGGTGTCCTGTGGTGGTGTACAAGTTGTCTGTTTCCTTATTAACCTTTTTATTTATTTTTGTGTGTAGGTAAAATTAGGGAATTGGACTCTCGTTAATATTGTGTTACTGTCTATTTCTCTTTTTGTTTCTGTCAACGTTTGCTTCATTTTGGAGGGAGCTCTAATGTTAGATGTATACGTACTTATAACTGTTGTATCTTCTTGGTGATTTGAATCTTTTATCAAAATATAATGGTTTTTGTCCCTTGTGTAAGTTTTTGCTTTATTTTGTCTGATATAATATAGTTATCCTGATTCTGTTGAAGATGGACTATCTTTTCCATCCTTTTACTTTTCTCCTTTCCATCTCCTTAGATTTGTGAACGTTGAGAGTTCCAACCCTCTGACTCGCTCTCTCTGTGTCTCTCGCCCTCTGTGTCTCCTCCTGCTACTTCCTCTCGTGCTCCCCGATCAGGCACCCTGTATGGTGGTGAAAGGCAGGGGCCCTGGCCAGCCCCCTTCCCTCCACTGTAATTTCAGAGGGCATGGGTTGAGTGTTTCCTTCTGATCATGACTTTGGTGATGTGTTGTTGCTTAATGACAATATATTTTTTTCCACATTTTTTTGTCCTGATTTTCAATTTTCCAAGTAGTTGTTAACTTTACTACTGAGATAATTTTTTTCTTAATCTGTTAAATTAATGTATAAGAGTAATAACTTTTCTAATTTGAATCACTGTTTTATGAGTGGAATACAGAAACTGTTTTAATTTGTTAAAACCTATCTATGTAAATTTTAGTGGGTAAGATTGTATTTATATTTTTGACTATAGGGATACTCTAGAGATTGGAGTTAAAAGAATCCTGTGTTTTTCACATTAGTACCATTTAGTACAGTTGATATTTTTCCATTGTCCTAATAATGCTGAAATTTATGCAAATAAAAACGATGGAAAAATTTGTCCAAAAATATGTCCTAAGAGAACCCCTCTCATTTCAGTTAACTGTGTGTTTACATGTGTGTCCATTAGTTCATGGATGTGCAAGTCTGTGGTTTTGATAACAGACATCATAAATTCACAACTATGTATTTTATCATATTGCAATAGATATTATATCTTCAGTATATTCTTGCCCTTGAATTTTTTCTCCATTATCCTGTTAATGGTTTAAATAGTAGTAAGGTTACTAACATTTTATGTGAATGTGTGTGTGTACCCAGGTCTGTAGTGAACTTTTATCTCCTTCCATGTTGTTCACCTTAAACTTCTTCCAGGTTTTCTCAGGGAACCCTCTGTCCATGTACTTTTAATACTCTTTCTATTACTTAACTTCTTGCTTCTTTATCTTCAACTAAAGAGCTGAACCACCTTAGTTCATGTGCTTACTGTATCATTTCGTAGTTTGATCTGAGTTGAGTTTCTGAGAATGTCTCTGACACTTTTCTGTGAGATGGGAACAGATCTCCCTCCAATGAGCTACAATGTTGATAACAAGTTCTTGCTTATGAAGCATTTACAGTGGTGCTTAATATTTAAGAAGAATTCTGAGGGAGGGTATAACTCAGTGGTAGAGCATGTGCTTAGCATGCATGAGGTCCTTGTTCAATTCCCAGTACCTCCATTAAATTAAATAAATCAACCTAATTACCTCCCCCCCATAAAATTTAAAAATAAATACGTAAAAATAAATAAATTAAAAAAAAGAATTCAAACACCTTTAGTCACTGTTGTTGTTATCATGATCATAATTTAAGATTTTGACTTTTCTCTAAAGCCAGTGTAGACTTTGTCATCTCTGAAGGCAGCATTCATACTATGGTTCATCTTGATACTGAATATCACTCTGTGTGTAAAACGTGATGTGTAACACTTCTGCATAGACAGCACATTGTTCAACTTTATTTGTGTACATTTCATGTATTGTGCACAGAAATGAAAAATCCACATTGATTGGAGGATATCATAATCTTATGAAAAGGCGTAAGAAATTATAGACCCTTAATTTGCTCCAAATACCTTTCCACGGATCTGTCAGAGCACTTACCTCAGCTGATTTGATCCTTACCCCCCTCTCCTCTTCTCACTTTGTGTGAACATAAGAGCTCTTCTCATGGCCTTTTGGTGAAATGTGGTTTCATTTCAGGGACAGTTGACCTTCGAGGATGTGGCCATAGAGTTCTCCCAGGAGGAGTGGGAGTGCCTGGTCCCTGCCCAGAGGGCCTTGTACAGGGACGTGATGTTGGAGACCTACAGGAACCTGATCTTTGTGGGTGAGGATCACTTCCCCACAGAAGCTGGGAGCTATCCTTGGGTGTTTCGCATTTTCCCTAGTATGCCTCCTGGGAGCCCCTGTTTAGCTTGACTGATCTGCGATCCCTGGTGACTCAGATGTGAAGCTTCCTGATGCAGCATCAGGTGTTTAAATGTACCTTTTCCTCAGAATCTGCCCACTTAGAACAGCCCCATCAGGGCTTGTTCTGAAGCTTCTGTGTTTATAAAGCTCAGTGGCAGACTTTTTATTGTACCCACTTCCCTATTTTCTACCCATGTGCTTTTTTTTTTAATTGAAATAGTCAGTTACAATGTGTCAATCTCAGGTGTACAGCACGATGTCCCAGTCATGCATATATATACATATATTTATTTTCATATTCTCTTTCATTAAAGGTTATTACAAGATACTGAATATAGTTCCCTGTGCTATACTGAAGAAATTTGTTTTTTTTTTAATCTATTTTTAGTAGTGGTTAACATTTGCAAATCTCAAACTCCTGAATTTATCCCTTTCCACCCCGTTTTCCTGTTAACCATAAGATTGTTTACTGTATCTGCAAGTCTGTTTCTTTTGTAGATGAGTTCATTAGTGTCCTCTTTCTACATGTGCTCTTGATTTGGAAGTTCTTGGAAGGGAGTTGTATTTCTGCATATCATACTGTCACTGTATATTAAGAAAGAGGCAAACAGCAAATGAATTTTTGAAATGTTTTTCTAGATCCATGGGTAATGTCCTCAATCCTCCGAACAAAGAACTAGGATTCTGGAAATGTCACAGTAAATCAGGTTTCTTTTTCTTATGTGGAGGAATTTCTGTTTCGCATCTGAATATTTTATCCACTTCTTAGCAAATGAAAGAGCCCTGGGCTGTGGAGAGCGACATGAGAGAGTTTGGGGATGTACCTCGATGTGAGCACAGGTCGGATCTCAGGAGGGCTGAGGGAACGCCTCGGCATTAGTAGTGTTTGGGAGACTGTCCCCTCGTCGGAGAGTTGTGGGGTTACAGAAATGTATTTGTTACTCTGACCTCCGAGAGGAAGTTTTGCTTCTCCGTAACTTGTCACTCTGTCTTTTAACTTGTAAAATGTGATCTTTCCCCCTCCGTGGGTGCTGCAGCTCCTCCAGAGACAAAGGCAGTCGTTACCATGATCTGCCCTCTGCCGTCTGGGTCCTGTGAGTTCGCTGTTACTTGACTTTGAGGGCTGGTTTGTCAGGCTCCCTTGTCCCTCAGTCTCTCCTTCAGGGCGTGATTCCGTTGGATGCTCAGTTCTCAGTCCATGTACATCAGAGCTGATGCCACCTGACTCCAGTTTTTGGGCCTTTCCCAGTTCCATCCTCATTTGCTGTGTTTAGAAGACCTAATGAAAAGATGGGAAAACACTGGCTGCTCTTTGATTCCATCTGGTACCTTACAACCTGCCTGGAGCTGTCTCAGGCCAAGTCCCCTCGGACATTCTACTCCCTGCTTTTGCCACGCATTTCAGGGATGTGCGGGACAGCCAGGCGGACTGGATCTTCAGTAATTGTTGTGTAGGAAAACTTTGGGGACAGTGGACACATCCTCTTTTTCATGCCCAGTCCCTTGTGGGCTGAATACGTGCCTCTTTCAGGCTTTTAGTTTGGCATCTGTGGGTGGAGTGCGTGGTTCCCTCTGAAGGTCCTGCAGTATCTGACCCACGTGTGTTGTGTTGTTTTCACTCAGGTGCTGCTCTACCTAGTCTGGGAATGTACGCTCTTCTTACTTTCATATTCTCCTCAGTTTGCATGATTTTCCTTCTGAAACTTGCTTTTGACATACACCGTCCTAGGGCCGCAGTTTTTCCAGTTTCCTTGCTGTGATAATCCACCCATATTTAATGGACAACTTCTGGTGGACTTTCTGTGGAGTAGGGTTACTGGGTAACAGAAAAGTGTTGATGGAGAGTACTTTCCCTCATATTTTTCTGGCACGTACAAAACCACCACTTGAAGCTACTTAGAGTAGTTGGCATGTTCTTAAGATACGAGATAGAAAGGATCTCGAGAGCCTGGCTGATGTGTTTCAGTTGTTGTTTTTTGTCTTTTCCTTTAGGAATGTCACAGATGCATGTCTCAAGGGCACTGTGACAGTATTTTCCCATACAGAGCTGCCCCTCCCCTTTCAGCCTCAGTAAACGGTGTAGGAATTTCTCCTCTGGTTAACTCGTTCACATCGTGGTATTTGTGTTACACGTATACATATACATTGTTGCTGTTGAGTAAACTTGTTGATGCCATGTTTTCGGTCACTGTGTGTGCCGTTGTTCATTCTGCCTAATTTCAGAGCATCTTAATGAGAGAGCTTATGAAATGGAGTGGTACCTTCAATGATGAACCATTATTTGTCCCCCGTTGAGGAGTCCTGACCCCCTTGTGGAACATCATTTGACCATAGATGCAGTTTTATTTCTGACCTCTCTGCTCTGTTCCACTGGTCTCTCTGTCTCTCTTCGTGCCAGTACCACACTACTTGGAGTAGTTTACCTTTGGAATAATTTTGAAATAATTGTGAAACCTCCAACATTATCATTTTCTTTTTAAAATTTATTTTCATTATCATGTTTGTTATTGAGGTTATTTTGAGATTGCATATGATTGAATCTGAGGATGGATTTTTCTATTCAGGAAATGCTGTTGGGTATGGTGAGAAAGAATATGAAAACGAAGATATGTATGTTCCTATATGACTGAAGCATTGTGCAGACCCCAGACCTTGCCACAACATTGTAAACTGACTATGCTTCAATAAAAATACGTTTAAAAAAAGAAAGAAAGAAATGCTATTGGGATTTTCCTAGGGATTGTGTTGCATCTGTTGATGGCTTTGGGTAGTACTGACATTCTGACAGCATTGACTTCCAACCCCATGAGCTTGGGACATCCTTGCATTCATTTGTGTTTTTTCTAATGTTTTTCAGCTTGTTTTTAGTTTATAGTGTACAAAACGTTCCTGTCTTGTGTAAGGTTATGACAAGTATTTTTTTTATGGTGTTGTAAATGGAATTGTTTTCTGAATTTTCTTCTTGATCTTCTTCCATATATAGAAACACAATTGATTTTTGCCTGTCAATTTTATATCGTGTGATTTTTCTGAGTTTATTATTTTTAGCAGGTTTTTGGAGAATCTTCAGAGTTTTCTACATGTTAGATCATGTTATTTGTCAACAGTTTGAACATAGAATTGTGTTTGTATTTTCTTCTAATTTTTTTGATAATTTTACTTTTTCTGCTTAGATATCTTTTCTCTTTCTGCCTGTGTGTTCTTGCTGGGACTTCTAGTAATATATTTATTTTTAATATTTTTATTAATATATTTTTATTAATAAATAAGAGTGAGAGCAGGTATTTTTGTCTTATTCTTGATCTTAGAGGAAAAGCTTTAAATTATTCATTGTTGAGTGTGATTTAGCCATTTGCTGTTAATAAACGTCTAATGTTGAGGTATTTTTTATTTGTTCCTAGTTTTTTTGAGTCTTTTTATCATGGAAGGCTGTTGACATTTGTCAACTGCTTTTTCTATATGAATTAAGATGTTAATTTTTTTTTTTTCATTCTGTTAACGTGCTGTATTACATTGAAAGATTTTCATATGTTGAACCATCCTTATATTTCAAAAATATATCCCCGTTTGTCATGGTATAGAATCCTTTTAATGTGCTGTTGATTCCATTTTACTATAATTTTGTTGGTGATTTTTGCATCATTAGTCATTAGAGATTTTAGTTTCTGGTTTCTTGTAGTGTCTTTGTCTGGCTTTGGTATTAGAGTAATTCTGACCAGAGAGAGGGAGTTTGGAACTGTTCCCTTTTTTTTTTTCAATTTTTGCAGAAAGAATTTAAGGAAGGTTACTGCTCTTAATTGTTCTTAAATGTTGGGTAGAATTCTGCAATGAAGCTATCTGGCCTTCTTTTTTTCAGTGCTTTTTGATTAGTAATTCAGCCTCTTCACAATTTATAGATTTGTTTATATTTTTAACTTTATCATGATTCTGCCTTGGTAGGTTGTGTTTCTTTTAAGATTTTATCCATTTCTTCCAGGTTTTCCAGTATTTAGGCATAGAATTGTGCTAGTATTTTCTTCTAATTGTTTTTCCTGAAATCTGTTGTAATATCCCCTTTTATTTCTGATTTTAGTAATTTGAGTCTTCTTTCTTTTTCAGCTAGTCATGTAGACAGGGTGTATCAAAGAACCAACTTGTAGTTTTGTGATTTTCTGTAGGTTTTATTCTGAATTTCATTTACCTCTTATCTTTTTTTCCTACCTTTTGATAACTTAGGCGTATGTTGTTCTTGTAAGATCTTTTTCTTTTGTTTGTTTTTTGCTTTTGAAATTTTTTAATACACATGGTAGACCAGGACTGCTTTCGTGTATTTGTTTTCTCTGTCCCTACTTTTTTGATATTTAATTAACATATCACATGTGGTGACTTTAAAGGGTACAGTGTGACAGTTTGGTATACATTTATATTGTAAAATGATTTTCTCAATAGGTTTTTTAATACATTCTTCCATTCATTTAATTACAGTATTTTTTGTGTGGTGAGAATGTTTAAGGTCTTTTGTCTTACCAAATTTCAGTTATATACAACAGTATTGATAAGTATAATCAGTATACTGCACATTTGATTTCTAGAACATTTTCCACTTACATATTAAAATTTTCCTCTTTTGACTAATATCTTCCCATTCTACCAGCCCCCAACATCTACTCTGTTTTTATTAGTTTGGCTGTTTTTTATTTTTTTCTTTAAATAATGTGCTTCCCACATAAATGAGATCATTAAGTATGAGTCTTTCTCTCTGACTTAATTTACTGAGTAAACATTTTCAGTGTTTAGCCATGTTGATACAGATAGCTGAATTACCTCCTTTTTCATGACAAAATAATATACATTATGTATATCTATCAGATTTTTTTGTACATTTATCCTTTGGACACTTAGTTTTTATCATGCTTTGGCTATTTTAAATACTGCTGTAATGAATGTGGGAGTGCACATGTCTTTTAATGGCAGTGATTTCATACAGAAAATGCACATTATATATTTTTTTAGTTTCTCTTATTGAAGTATAGTTGGTTTGCAATGTTGTATTAGTTTCAGGTGCAAAGCAAAGTGACTCAGCTACACATATATATGTATATATGTGTTTTTTTCAGGTTCCTTTCCATTATAAGTTATTGTAAGATACTGAATATAGTTCCCTGTGCTATGCCGTAGGTCCTTGTTGTTTATCAATTTTTTATACTAGCCTGTATCTATTAATTCCAAATTCCTAATTGTCCCCCTCTTCCTCATTATATGATTTTTAAAAAAAGATGTTTTGAGGGACCTTATACTGTTTTCCTTAGTGACTGCACCAATTTACATTCCCCAAAACAGGTGCTAGATTTCTGTTTCTTCCCCATTTTCAACAACATTTGTCCTCTCTGGTCTTTTTGATGACAGTTATTCTCACAGGCACAGGGTAACATCTCACTGTGGTTCTGATTTGCGTTTCCTCCTGAGGGCATCTCTGCGAAATTGGGAGGCTTCCCCTCAGTTCAGTCTCAGTGCATTTAAGAGGGAGCCAGGTAGCCAGAGGCAGCAAGTTGTCCTGAACTTTCCTGCATTGTTTGGTTTAGTGTTTTCAGAAGCTTTTTTGTTTATTTATTGTTGTTATTTGTTTGTTTGTTTTCTTAATGGAGGTACTGGGGATTGAACCCAGGACCTCCTGCATGCTAAGCATGTGCCCTACCACTGAGTTATACTCACACCTCCACACCCCCTGCCCCCACCATTCATTGTTTTTAGTTGGGTTCCTCGTGGTTTATGAGTGTCTGTGGTTTACTGTTCTGCCATCCTGCTCACATCACTCTGTATGATTTTGTTTTTCCTTGTAGATTTGTGTCAGCAAATGTTACGATATGGTTTTTAGTAGAGAGGCCAGCTAAAGAAATCCTGTCAGTTTAATAACAAGGAATGTTAACCATAAACATTTTATATATCAGTCAACACATTTCTTTTTTTAACTGTGTTATGTAATTAATATTTTAATTAGTAACATTTTTTCCATTCACATTTTTTTTTCTTTTAATGGAGGTCTTGGGAATTAAACCCGGGACCTTGGGCTTGCTAAGCACATGCTCTACCACTAAGCTATACCCCCAAACCCCTGGTTCACATTTTTAACTAATGTAATCACAACTTTAAAAGGCTCAGACTTTGGCAAAAACTTCCTGCCAGCCTCGATTCCCCATAAAACTCTGGTCACCCAGCCAGGATCTTCATTCTGAAATCGTGGTCTCCCTGCTTTCCAGTAATGTTGATACCATAGCTGTGATCTGTGTGTGTGTGTAAATGCATCCATCTCCTTTTGATGACCTTTTTCTGGTTTCTCCTTCTGGTTTGTGCTAAGATGATTATTTCACAGTTTCTGGGAATGTTATATATGTGTTCATTGAACATATGTATAGAAATGGAACTTTTGGCATATTTAGTTGGACACATTACATATCAAATAGTGTAACAAATATAAAGCTACTGTCTCTCTACAACATTTGAATCTTTTTCATTTCTCTCGCATACCCATAATATAATTCTCATAGTTAAAAAAGGGCCAGTATCATGCTACTTGCTAAACCAGTTCTTCTTTTCTCTCAAGGTCAGTACGTTAGGTGCAGGTGTTACAGGCACACAGATGCGCAGTCCCAGGCTGTGCTCCCACGTGTACATGTGCCCCGTGCTCCACTCGGACCCTCTCTCCGTCCTGACCTTTCCTCACACAGCACCTGGATGTGGTTGGAAACACTATTAGTTGTTAGCACATGTGAGTTGTTCTCTTGAACTTCCCAGTTTCCACAGCCTTCCTTCACCCATCCCTCCACCTTTCACATGACTCACACTATAAAATGACCCGTATTCATCTATTGAGCACCTTTCTCAGGACACGACCCAAATCATTATGTGTAGCCACGATGACTCAGAGACCATTTTCAGGACGGACGGCTGAATAACTGTATTAGTTACACAGCTCAAGTTCTTGCATCTCCCTTGAAGGTTTCTTCCTAAACTCCTGATGTTTGTTGTCATACTATGTAATCTATACTGCTTGGGTGGACGGTCATGCTTCACAGTATGTTTTCTCCATCTGCTGGTCCAGGGTCCCATCTTGGTTCAGTCACTAATTTCTGTGTCCATTGGGGTTTTGTACGTAAACCTGTGAATCTGCTTCCCTTACTTGAAAAATTGTGATAATTTTCCTAATGCCTTTAAAAAAAGTTAGTACTGTTAGATGGCTTGGAACAGTGCATTTTTGGGGGCAAAGGTATAGCTCAGTGGTAGAGTGCATGCCTGCCATGCCTGAGGTGCTGGGTTTAATCCCCAGTACCTCCATTTAAAAAAAAGAATATCTTAATTACCTCAACCCCAAAAAAGATGGAAAAAAAAAAAAGGATGGTGCATTTTTATAGTAGAGTCAAAAGTTACTGCTGTGTTAAAAGATATATTAATATTCTATCATGTTTATTATGACATCCCTTTGTTTGCATTATAACTTGAATGCTTTGCTATTCCAATTTGATCTCAACAACATTGTTTCTGACTGTATTAATAAATTTACAGATTGCTCACTCTTTTTTACATACATTTTGGAGCCAATGAACTGGATATTTCAGGGCACTGCATAGGTAGGGAATTACTCTACTTATTTGCTGTTATCATAACTGCAGAATATTTTATTTATTAATATTTGATTTGACTTGCAGATGATGGTTTTTCAGAATGTTATAGACTTCTTCATGGACATTGTTTTATACGAAGTATTTAGAAAAATATTTTAGGTTTTAAAAGATTGTTTTGTCAGATTCATAATTTTCTCTATGCTTTATTTGTTTCCCAGTTCTAAAATGCTACTCATTCAGATTATTCATGAGATATGCTAGTTTTGGATTATTTACTATTACAATATATTGCCTGTTCTTTAGCATTTATTCATAATAAGTATACAAAATATAAATAGTATAATAATCTTCATCAGTTATGAGCCAGCAGTATGTCTACACTGGTATGTGCTTGGGGTTATGATGGAAAAATACACTTTGAGAGCTAATGGAAATTTGTTTGAGTGTTTTTGTCATAGGTTATTTGAAGCTAGGGTGCCCTGAAATTATTAGAATTTCCTCTGATCACTTTCTTTAGTAAAGATTCTTACTCCTTTTCTGTTCCTAAAATTTTTATAACGGTAGGTAGTTCCGTCACTCTGTTTGGTATAAATACTGGTTTTAGTGCACTGTCGTGTATTTAACATGAAACACTTTGTTATGAATTGTAATGTCTAGGATACTTACGGTTCTTTATATCTTGTAGATATCTCTCATATACATCTGATCAAGAAATTACAGCTAAAATCAAACTCCAATAGAGGAGAACTGTTCCAAACAGTGTTGTTGGGAAGACATCAAAGGATTGAAATGAAACATTTTTACCTCAGGGTCATCCAGGAAAATATACCTGACTTTGAGTCACAGCAGAGAGATGAGTTAAGAAATGACAAAGGAATGCCTGTAACCCGTAATGAAAGTCTCACTGATGAGAGACACCAGCCTGGTACAAGTGTTGCAGGAATCGAGCCTCTTGAAAATACGCTTGCGTTAAGCTTTTGGGATGAACTGCGTATTTTTAATGGTGAGGAGAACATCGATGAATTTGTTCAAGCTGACCAGAGAATCAGTAGTAGTGTCTTCTTTTTACCACTTGAAGAAATTTGTCCTAGTGTCCAGACCATTATTTCTAACACCTATGGGAGTGGTTTAATGCATCCTTTGATACTGACACAAGGCCCGAGGGCCCACAGGGAAAGACCTTACCTGTCTGACGAGCGCGGCCAAACCTTTCAATGTAGTTCAAAACTTCGTAGACATCCATTAATCCATCCAGGAGAGAAATTATGTATGTGTGATATATGTGGGAAGGTCTTTAGTCAGAATTCAAAACTTATAAGACATCAGAGAATTCATACTGGAGAGAAACCTTACAAATGCAATGAATGTGGCAAGGTCTTTAATCAGAAAGCAACCCTTGTAGGTCATCAGAGCGTTCATACTGGAGAGAAGCCTTACAAATGTATTGAGTGTGGCAAGGATTTTAGTCATAAAGGAAACCTTGCAAGTCATCAGAGACTTCATACTGGAGAGAAACCATACAAATGTAATGAGTGTGGCAAGGTCTTTAGTCATAAAGGAAACCTGGCAAGTCATCAGAAAATTCACAGTGGAGAGAGACCTTACAAATGTAATGAGTGTGGCAAGGTCTTTACTCATAAAACAACCCTGGCAAGTCATTGGAGAGTTCATACTGGAGAGAAACCTTACCAATGTAGTGAGTGTGGGAAGGTATTTAGTCATAAAGGAAACCTGGCAAGTCATGAGAGAATTCATACAGGAGAGAGACCTTACAAATGTAATGAATGTGGCAAAACCTTTCATCAGGCCTCACATCTCACAAAACATCAACCGATCCATACAAGAACAAAAGTGTATAAGTGCGATGTATGTGGGAAAGTATTCCTTCGAGGTTCAAACTTTGCAGTTCATCAGAGAATTCATCCTGGAGAGAGACCTTAACGACTTGATTGCCACGCCACCCAAACCTGGGTGGCCATTGTCTTCAGAGGCTCCCCATCCACACTGGGCGATCAAGGTGTTAAAAATGTATCTTCTGTGACCTAGGCTTTTATGAGAACTCAACCCCCTCTCAACCTCAGGTAATCCATACAGGAGAGAAGTTACATATATGATATATGTGACAATGTCTTTGCTAGAAATTTGGTCTCTGCAATTCATCAAAGAATTCATACTGGAGAGAAATCTTTCATCACAGCTCAAACCTCAGGAATCTTTAGAGGAGAGAAATTACATAAATGTGATATATGTGGCAAAGTCTGTAGTTGAAATGCATACCTTGCAATTCAATCAGAGAATTCATACTAGAGAAAAATCTTACAAATGTATTGAGGGTGGCAGGACCTTTAGTCAAAAAGCAACCCTTGCAAGTCATCAGAATTCATAGTGAGGAGAAGCCTTTCAAAAAGGAAAGAGTATTGAAAAGCATTTACTCAGATCTCAACCCTCACTACACATCAGGGAATAGATGCAAAAAAGAAGCCATATTAATGTTGTGATACACCTGGGAAGGTCTTCATCCAAAATTCACTGTTTAAATTCCTGGGAGATTTCTCATGGGGAGAAACCGTGCTATTATGAGCGAGGCAAACTGTTACTTAACACCAGGTAATCCAAACTGGTCATAGAAATGTATGTCTCAGTGTCTTCTGTCAAAATTCATATCTCAGGGTCCACAAACAACATTACAAATCAACTATGCTTCAATTAAAAAAAAAAGATCCACCAAAGAATTCATAGCAGAGGGAAAACTTATCAAATATAATGGGTGGGGCAAATCTTTCACTGTACTTTGAAGCCTCACCTGTCATCAGGTAATCCGTATTGCTGAGTGACTTTTAAGCAAGGGATTTAGCAAGAGTCCACATCTTTGGCTTCATTGGGAAGGTACCACTGTAGAGAAATGTGATAAATGTACGTAGTATGACCAGGCCTTTAGACAAGGAATTCATTCACCAAAGCATTCATTCTGGAGATTCCCTCACAGAGGCCGTGAATGGGAAAAGCCGTCACATGGGGCTCACTTCTCGCCAGTCATCGCTTAGTGCATGCTGGACAGAACATGGCACGTGGGCTGAATACGGCGATGTTCCACATTGCTGCTTACTGGTCACTGGATCCTGGGGTATTTGTCTTGGAGAGAAACCATAGAAATGCAGTGTGTGGCAAAGGTTTTACCCAGAGATCACAGGATGGGAACATACGCAGTGATAACTTCCCCAGTGCAGTGAGAATAGCAAAACCTGTCCTTGAGTTTAAGTTTTAAGCAACAGCAGAGAGTCCATTGAAGAGAAACTATAAAAATGCATGACTAGAGGCTTTGTTCTGGCCTCACAATACACTAGATGCCTCAATATACACGTTTGAGAGAAACCACACAAAGCCCTATGTGTGCTAAGGCTGGTATCTGAAGATCAAGGCTCTGAAACGAGGATTTATTTTGTGGAGTAACGTTTCAGGGGCAGTGAGTGTTGTAAAAATTTCCATCCAGTAGCCACATGTTTAGTGTCAATGAGAGAATTCATACAGGTCAGAAACTATAGGAATATATGGAACATGGAAACAAATTGACAGCGCATCCTCAGGGTTCACTGGGGAGAGTCCTTACAAGTGTAATGAGTTAGGTAAGTTTTTTGAGCAGTTCTTACAATAGACTACGTACCAGAGGATCCATACTAGGAAGAAATAAGCCTTTGGTTTTGCAGGATTAATCTGAGATATACTGCAGAATCATTGCACGTCACAACATGTTCAAACTGATGACATGGTGTGTATATGGCAATTGTTTGACTTTTCTTGAAAAGGCTACAGTACTATTAATGCTTTTCACCCTGAAGTTTGAGGTCGGTTGATCTTCAGTACAGGCCTTTCATCATGATCCCAGGGAAGGACTTGGTAAGATGAGGGGGGCCAACTTCATTAGGTGTGGTTCACTCGCATCCATGTTCCCTATAAAAATAAGGACTCTATGAATTATCCAGTTCAGTAGTGTGTGAATTAGCAACTGGGAGGGGCAAGGAAGCTGTAAAACTGAAATGACTCATCATACCTATTATGTACAGTTTGCTTGTCTGTAGGTGGATCACAGTGGGTTATAGGACAGGATGCTCTATCAGCTTACTGTGATCGGAGCAGCAAGGACATTAAATGACTGGTCTTTTCCTTGGAGGAAAGTGATAGGTTCCTCGGGACTGAATATGTGGTAGGAATAGTGCACTGGAAAAGTTGGTCACTTTCTGCATTGCATGGGAGAGGAGGTTGTAGATAACTGTATTTAATGAAAAATTAGTCTTATTCTTGGAAATTGAGGGGAGAGCAGTTACCATGAGAGGAAAACGTAGTGAAAAGTACCAGAATTGTGTGTTTATCTGTAGGATTCGCATTTAACTGCTGCCATGACATTTTGCTACGGTTTCATTCCGAATGTATCTTAAGTCTCTTGTTTTAATTAATAAAATTGAATTATTTTTCATAACGATGGATGAATTATGTACTTCCACCAACACAGTTTTATTCTGTCTGGGTCCTTTATAACGGAAGTTAACAGTGCACTTTTAGGCTCTCAGGATTGAAATAATCTGTAACTATTTCTTTCCATGATGGAATCAGAAACCATACAATTTGGAGATTAAATACTCATAATCTGTCCTTGAGTTTTTATCTCCAACTCCGGAATATTTATGTGGCTTTAATGAAAGTACCATAGAAGTGCATTTCAGACTCTGTCTTCTGTCAAAGTACACCCCCCACAAACAAACAAACAAAAACCCCAAGCCCAAAAAACTAGTAAATTTAAAGATCTGATTGGCTTTCTTGAATCATGGAAGGGGCTGAATCGGGCTGTATCCACTAAATAAAGAGGTGTTCAAAGGAGCTGTACAACATAAAATGCTTTTATAGGTAGAAACTAGGCAGGATAAGAAAGTTAATACCAAAAGAAAAAAATTCTTTTTGGCAAGGTTACCTTTTGCTGAGGGCCAGAGGGCATAGGTCTTGTCCAGTCCATGACCTCTGTAGTGTTGTTCAGGGAGTTCCAGAGTGATTGCTTTAAGGTCACATTCCTGGGAGGGGTGTGACTGCAATTAAGTCTTGATTTGCTGTCCTGGGGGCAAACAACTCTGCCCTGGGACTTTTCTTTTTTAAGTGCTCCTTAAAACCTGCTCCCCATTCATGAATATGCAATACAGGAATGTAGTTCTTCATTTTCTTAATTGTGCCAAAAGAATACCCATGGTATGCACCTGGATTTACCTGATGGGAAAATCAGACTGTGGGACCTTCCTGAGTCCAAAATCCCCTCTGTGTTCCATTTCTTGTGTGTAGAAAGAAGGCTTTGGTCTTCTAGGCCTCTCCTGAGTTCCAAAGAGCAGGCTCAATAGTTAAGGATCAGAAGAATAGAGTCAAAGGACTCCTAGGCCCTCCTGAAGGGATATAGGTAACAATCTGAAGCATATCTTTGAGTTGTTCTGCAGAAACTTAGGACCCTTTCACCAAGTGAGGATGGGGGTGTTGACTGAAAAAAAAAAACAAGTAGAACTGACAGCTGTGAGTTCTGTTTCATCTGGGGCATACTGAGGACTACACCCGGGAGACAGCCTCCTAGATAGCTCTGAGGAACTGCTGGGAAGAGGTGGGGAGAGAGGTCAGTCTACGTATGGTTTTGGTGAAGGGGCATACGTACAATGAAGCACATGTTTTGGCAGAAGGTTGCTGCTGTTGACTAGAAAGTTTCTAGTAGTCACAAGGAGCAGATGTCTCCATTAGTGATTTTAGATCTTTTCTAGATATGAGAAGATACAAGACATTGGATTCATAAAATCTTACCAACATGGCTAGTTAGAAATATTGTATAATAACAGAGTAACATACCTAACAAAGTTCTCTGAGTTTATCCAAGTCACTGCGTCTTTTTAAAAATGTGGTATATTTTCTTATATTCACATGTATGCTACACTAGGAAATTGTGCTTTAACTGGAAAATATTTTAAATGTGCTAATTTCCTTATGTAAATGTTGTCATGTTTCCATGGGTTCCCACATCTCTATGGATGAAATGTTTCACATGTGATGTGATAAAATATACTTCATAGTAAACGTTAGCTGACAGTTATTGTCATAAAAATACTGAAGGTTGAAATGAAGTTATTGTGTATTTGATAATCTATTGTCACATTCTTTAGGGTCCATATTAAAGAGATTATACCTCCCTGCTAAATGCCCTTAGAAATATTGCAACTTAATTATTCTTGAGATAGAAATAAATCCCAAGTATCTTCTGAAGACTATGTATTTTACAGGCTCTGTTATTTATACTTGACAGAACGTTCAGAATTGAAAAACAAAAAGCTAAAATATATTACAATTTGAAAATTAAGTGAGACTTTCTAATTACCCTCATAACAAACATCGTCAACTTGAAATTACATTGTGTTTAGTTATTATATAATTCTGTGTAATTTCATAAACAAGTTTCTGTGAAAGATATTTAAAAGTAATTCTAACAAGTGTGAGAGCAAGCATTTTAAAGAATAATGGAGATAAAATTTTTGTTTTTTGCTTTCTGAGTTATCTATATGAGATAATGGATGCTGACTAAGTTATTACAGTAATTATGTCAACGTATGTTTAAGTCAGAACATTATGCTGTACACCTTCAACTCACACTGATGTATGCCAAATACATCTCTAAAACTGGGTGGGGTATTGTGGTTTTAAAAGGCAAATAAAACACTTCGGCAAAGAGAAAGTACAACGCAATTTATGACAGTTAAAAATATGCATTAAAAAAAATAAATGGTTAGTGACAGATATTATCACATGCCTTAGTCCTCCACAGACCCCAGGTTTTGTCCCTGAGTCTCTGGAACTGGCCGCGTCTTGAGGTGGTCTCCGGGCCGAATGAGGAATAGAAAGGAAAAGCTGTTCTGTGCGGTGTCAGTATGAAATGGCCCATTCTAATCAGGAAGAATTTTGTATTTCTCATTCTAGTTCATAATACAGAGTCAAGTCCAGCTTTAGTTTCTTTAAGCTACTTAAGTTAATTCTAATTACAAGAAATGTTCCCGGATCCACCACCGGCCCACAGCGACCACCTGCAGCAGACCCACGTTCCAAAACCACTGAATTGCTTGAGCCTCACGAGTAGGACCTGCGAGGTACCTGCTGGCAAAAACAACTTTTTATTCAAACCATTTTAAATTGTTAGAAGGAAACATCTAGTTTCCACACGACTGTAAGCTTTTACCTTAAAACTCTTCCCGACAGTAGCTTAAAACAAGTAGTTTCAAGTTACGGGGAAGCACCATTCCCGCCCCGCCCTCCGCCCCGCCCCCCGGCGCTCCCGGCGCTTCCTCGCCCCGCCCCCGCCAGGAGCGGCCCGCCCAGGCCCCGCCCTCGGAAGTCCCGCCTCTAACCGCGCGCGCAGTTTCTTACGGAACCGGAAGTAGGGAATGTGGAGTGAAGGTCGAGCTGCGGAGGGTATGTTTCTCGTTTCTCGTATAAATCTGTCCTGGGCGGTCCCCCTTCCTTTATTTTCAGGCTGTGGGAGTCGCAGCGGACGTAAAATCCTAGTACCCGGCCCTCCGGCCACAGTAAGATCGGACGGCGCCGCTCCAGGTCGGGGATCTTTTCTTTTGGTTCTGAAACCGTTCTGAGGCTGGTTCCTGCCCTTGGTTTTTCTGCCTTCGTCACGGAGAAACTGCCTTTCGTGATATTTTCCCTCATAAAAACCGTTCCCTCTGCTTCCCCCTTCCCCCCATGTAACGTCCTCTTGCACGAGGTGGACTCGCGCCCCCAGCCTCGCCCTCTCGGCCCCTGGAGAGCAGCGCCGGCCGCCCCTTTCTCGTGAGGCCGTGTCCTCTCCCGGGTCCCGGGATTCTGGGGAGCCCGGCCCTCTCCTGAGACCCCCTGCCTCCCAGCCCCTCTGTCCCGCGTCCTCCTCAGTAGTCAGCCTTTCCCCCACCCCGCGTAGGGGGAGGTGACCTGGGCCAGCCGTGTGACACTCAGTGTTGTTACGTTCCAAATTCCACCCCTCTGGAAAACGGCCTATTCCTGTAGAAGGGGACCTTATTCTGTCTCCATCCCTGTAAATACGTGGGCGAGGAGGTTCAGGAGAAGCAGAGACAGAAAGCGACTGAGAGAGAAACAGAAACACTGAGGAAGAAGAATGAGGGAGAACCAAAGGGAATGTAGAGGACGGCTGAGGATCTTGCAGAGAGACAGTAAAATAGGAGAGTTTAAGCCTTAAAAGTAGTAGGTAAGTAAAACAGAGAAGTGAATAAAAAAGCCGGATCCCCAGGGATTGAAGAGAAACGTAGGGAGCGGGCCCCTGCATCAGCGGTGGGAGGCTGAGTAACAGTTGTGAGGTACTTCACACAGAGAGTGGGGGCGAGGAGGATAAAAGAGGTGGAACCGTGGCCTTGAGAGTATCACGGTGCTGGGAGAGAAGGAGAGGAAAACTATTGACTAGAATAGCAGAGGAAAAGAGCAGGAAGGAAGCATAGGCACCTGGAGTGCCAGAGAGTGGGGAGGAAGGAAGGGAAGATGGAAGAAAAGGGGTGTAACTCGGAGGGCAGAGGGCAGCAGTGATGGGGGAAGAAAGAGGCAGAAATACATGGAGATTTAGGGCAATCAGAAACGTAGGAGGAGAAGCATGAAGAAGGGGAAGAGGAGTAGGGTGCAGCTCAGTGGTAGAGAAAGTGTTTTGCATGCATGAGGTCCTGGGTTCAATCCTTCGTACCTCCATGAAGATGAATAAAGAAATAAACCTAATCCCCCCCCCCCAGTAAAAAAAAGGGGGGGGGGAAGAAGTTGCAGAGTGGGGCAGGACAGGAGTGAGGGAAGAAATAGAGGGGAGGGCAGACACAGCAGGAGAGTGGAGGGGAACAAAAGAGACAGATAAATAGGGAAAGAGATAAACAGAATGAAATGGAAACAAAGCAGTGCAAGTGGAGGGGGAAACTGGATCCAGTGATGAGTTCTTAAGTTGTGATACACTGATTTGTGTTTTTAGAATCGATACATTTAAAGTTTGTTTGCTTAAATTATATAGATGAGGATGAGAACTGTCTGTAAGGTTTGTGTATTTTGTAATTACTTGTATGAGAAAATAACTTATATTTGCAATTCCTGTTCAGCCAGGGAGCAGTGTGTTGACTTAGACAGTTGTGGTTTTCCCCCTGTATTTCCTGACACAGGGTAGACGACTAGGGAAGAAATGGCGATTCTGTCACCACATTTAATTCTTTTTGTAGCTTTGAGTATATCTCAGTGCATTCAATTTCTTCTTCCCTGTAAATAATTATTAGCTTCTGAACTAAGTTTTGTATTCTACTTGTGATTCTTTTCTAGAAATTTTATATCTTCAATTTTTTTTTAAACTTTGACACCAGAATTTTTAGGTTAAAAATAATTCACAGGTTACTTCTTTTTATTGATTCAGATTCATTTGACGCCTGTGTCCTTTCCCTCTTTATCTTATACATTGGAAACGTTCTTTGGTAAGTAGTAAATAATTTTAGACCATTTTGATGAGTACTTGGTAAATATGTCAATGATCATTTATGTTAACAGTCAAAAGTTAGTTTATCTAGTTAGTCTTATATTTAGTTTTTTTCCCCCTGTGTGTGACCTGTTAAAGTAGTGAGCTGTAAGGTGATATAAAAATGTTGTCTCAGGTCCCTCTTGATGATCTTTGCAAATAGTGGAGGATGGGCTGGGTTGACTTGGAAGCATCTTCCAACAGAGCCCACCTGTTCATGATGAAGTTTGCTCAGAGCTTATTTCTAAGCTGACCCTTTTCAGTGTTTTCTGCACCAACAGCTATATTTTCCCAATTCAGTATTTTTAAGTTATTTTACTATAATTTTTTTGGAGAAGAATTAAATGCTTGGTATCAGTGTGATCAGATCTTGAAATAGTAGTTTCCTTTGCTCAGGCACATGAACGATGGTTCTGGTGTTTTAAGCTGCAAGCAGGATAAGAACAGACTCTGCCTGCTGGCCTTCTAGGTGACCGTTCCAGTGTTTATTTACACCCGGGTCAGATTACGCAACCTGGACTATCTCATAAATGTGTCCTCTCTGGGCCTCAGGGAGCCTACTTGTAACAAGGAAATGAGCGACTAGACCGGAAACTCTGAATACGAGCAACACCGACCCCTGAAATGTTTGTTGGGAGTGGGTGTATGTCTGTGTGTGGCAGGTCTTTTTGCAGAGAGTCTCCAGGTGTATTTAGAATTTTAACTGGGTCCCAGTCCTCCCAGAATGAAAAAGTAAAACAAATGCTAGGATGGAGACAGTAAAAGTGGCCATAGTCAGATGTATTTCTCTGCATTAAGTCTAATTTGAGGAGAGTTTTTATCAGTCCTGGCACTCAGACCTCCACTGGCTCTTATTTGTCCTCACGACCAAATCCCGACTCCTTACGGGCTCCACAGCCCTGTGTCATCCTCTGGGCCCTGCCAGTGTCTCCACCTCATCCTGGGAGCTCACCCTGTTCTCAGGGATCACTCTGCCCTGGTCACAGTCACCTTTGCTCTGTTTTCAAACACTGAAACCTGCTCTGTCTGAGATCTCAGTTCCTGTTCTTACCTTTTGTCTTTGAGTCACCATGGCTCAAGCCCTTTGTCCTCCCTCAGGTCTTAGGTCAGATAGGTCTCCCCGTCCCCTCCTGACACTGTCTTTCACCCTCACCAGATTTTATTGCCTCTGTATTAATCAGTCACCTTCATCAGAAGAGCCCTTCTCCATGGATTATTTGGAGCCTTTCCCATTCTCCTCCCATTGAAGGGCTCACGGTGTTCCTCTTCCTTCCAGGATGGCTGCAGCACCTCACTCTGGGGAGGTGATTAGATGCTGGGGCTGTGGGTTGGGCCGAACGGTCCTCAGGGGGGACCAAGGGAACAGGGTAGGTGATGCGGATGGTTCCCATATTTGTTCTGCACGTTTCAGCTCTCATCGATCCTTACCCCGTGTGGCTACAGAATTGCTAAAAAGATGACTCAGAGATGTAGGGAGTCCTAAAAATCCCAGCAGAACTGGTGCCCTCATGCAGTGTCCTGAGGTGTCCCCATGTGTACTGTGCTGTGTCACTGCTGTGCTGTAGCCCCCAGGTGTTCCAGGCTGTGCGCATCCAGGGACCCGTTGCCACCTTGACGGAAGCTTTGCCTTCCAGCAGTGCATCCGCTCAGAGTCGGGGATAGTGATCTCACTGTGCTGAGGGTGGGCAGACGTCCGGAGCCTAAGGCGGCATGAAGGAGGCCCCCCCCAAAAAAGCTAAGATATCCTCTACAAAGTGCCTTTGTAACTGGACCCCATCACTTGCCCAGTTGCTGCTAAGTTTTCCCAGCAGGGCCGACTTCCTGACCGTCATACTGAATGCCCACTGTCTTTGGGTGGCAGCTTGTGTGTGTTCCTGTCATGATGCCTTTGCTGAGAGGTCCTTTCCCTTTTGCCCTGTTTCCCACGCGTGTGTGGAGGAGAGGTGGAGAAATGGGGAAAGTGGAGGGGAGCCTGTGGGGTCTGCAGGAGGGACCTGGCAGCCGGTGTGGGCGGCAGGATGAGCCCCGTGAGCGGTGTGTGCGCCTGTCCCTTGTGGGCTCCAGGGGCGTGTGGGACTATGGGCACAGGATGTCTCAGTTCAGGCTGGAGCCCCTGGAATGGGGTTCATGGGTACTTGTGGGGTTCACTGCAAGGGTCGAGGTGCCGTGGTGTCTTGGCTCAGGTTCCCTGGGACACAGCTGCTGAGACCGAGGGTTACATGCCTTGGCTTAATTGGGTATTTTTCACGGTCGTACCTGAGGAGGACGGAAGGCAGTGGGTTTAGGCAGAGAGAAACATTTCGCTCAGATGTTGTTGGAAGTGTGGCCGCAGCTGAGCCCACGGGGAGCTCTGGGTGCAGGAGGACGGGTGCCTTGTCCTTAAGGGATGGACCTGGGGGGTTCCCCACAGCATCCACTGCCCTAGTGACTTTTGTTTGGTCAAGAATCATTGTGCAGAGACACTGCTGTGTGAACCACTTGTGCTGTTTTACTTGCTGCAAGTAATACATTCTTGCATCATTGTGCAGTTTTTAGAGTAATAACTGGAAAATTTCAGAAATCATTTTGTGGGTCACCTTTGATATTTTTACGATTTTCCTCTGCGATGGAAAAAGTTTCGGATGCACTGTAAAAATTTGGAGTGTTTCCTTGGGAGATGTTGATTTCTCACTGCAGCATGTGGTTCACTGGAAACATCTTGCTTTTATATGTAGTTTTTGGAGATGACAGTATTTAGTGTTTGGCTGTGATCTCTGTGAATGAAAATATGGTGTTTTGCATCTTGTGGTTCCTTGAGTGTACATGTATGTATTTTTTTGTTTGTATGTGTGTGTGTTTGATGTACGTTTGTATTTTTCTCTCAGGCATGCTCTATTAGAGTTTGGAATGTTTTCTGGTATTTCATAGGAGGATGAGTGGATCACTATGTGTTGTGTGGAGTCTGTGTTGGTCCCCATGAGAATCTGTAAGTTCATTTGAGTCTGGAAGGGAAGTTATGAGCACTAAGCTTCAAATGGCAGGTTTTCATTAGAGAGATTCTGCTAGTTATATCTGTGGACACAATTTGAGAAGGACCAGTAAGTTCTTTAATGTAGGGAATGATCGTTCCAAGAATCAGAGGGCCAGCAATACCACAGTGATCTGCACTCTAGTGGACCATCCTTGGAAGATGTAGCTGCTCCTTCCTTGCTGCCAGACCAGTGCTGGTTCCTCTCCAGTCCTCTCTGTCTCAGACATGCACACAAACACACTTACACACAGACATACACAGATGTGCACATAATGCAGACAACAGGGAACCCTTGTGCTTTGTTGGTGGAAATGTAAGTGATACGGCTCTTACCAAAGACAATATGGAGGTTACTCAATAAATTGAACACATAACAGGCACATAATCTGTGAAACCCGCCTCTGGATAGATATCCAGTCACTTCATTGAGGGATATACTTGGAACACATACATCTGCTGTCCATTATGCTGACTATAGGAATCCTATTTTGTTTCCATATCCTTGGAATTTGTTGAGAGGGTAACAGTCACCAAGTGTTCCCAGCACAGAGAAATAAAATGGTAATTGTGAGTTTATGGAACTACAGGTTACTTTATCATGATCATTATTACACATTGTATATCTGTCCTATAATCACAGTGTAGCCCTCATAGGTACACCATTTTTATTTGTCAGTTATAGCTCAGTAAAGCTGGAAAAGACAATGAAAGTTGGAGGTGTGCTGGGCTTGCCTCCTCTGAGTGGTGCTCAACTCAAGTCTTCACCTTAGATTGCTAAGGCATTTTGCAAATACTTGGTTTGTATCCCTGACCAGAGATTCCCCTTCACATAGTCTGTGGGGGGTTCAATCACCTGGGGCGTCTGATCCCAGTCTGCTCATTCCAGTCTGGGTCCCTCACTGAGCATCCTGACTCTGAGTCCTCCCATCCTGAGGGCTGGGATCCGGGCTGAGGGGGAGGGGGCTCCGCTCTGCGTGGGGATGGATCAGGGCCTGGTCTGTGACCTGAAGGGGGCTGTCGGGTCCAGCTGAGGCACCCGCTGCTGTTGTGTAGGGGAGGGGCTCACCAGGAGGGGAGGGTGATCTGAGGACAGTGTGGGGAAACTCCCTTGTTGGTGTGTGTGTGGAGCTTCCTGTCGCGAGTCCCTCCTGGGACAGTGGGCAGCAGAGTCCCTCCTGTTCCACGTGCTGAGGTCTCCCCTGTGTGTGTGGTTGTGGCACAGGGAGGGCTGTGTTGGTTCTCAGCATTAAGCAGCATCTTCCACCTTTCAGGATTGACTTCTGAAGACTCATGTTCCCCGAGGAGGAAGCTCAGGAGAGGAGGAAGAGGACAGAAAAGGACTCGAGAATGGCCCCTTCTCAGGTAAAGTCATACTCTCACTGGATTCTCAGTCTGTCCTTCCTGAAATGCCCTTCTTTGGACTCGCTAATCCTGTCTGACTGCAGTGTCCTGCCTGACACCTGTACATGCACAGTCACCCAGGGACCCTCCCTCAGCGCCTGTCCTCCCCACTCAGACTCCACCCCCGGGACCCCGGGACCTGGAACTTGTGAAGCGGCTCCCTGGGCGGCGTCCTGGGCGGGCTTCGCACCCGTGGATTGGAGACCCAGAGTCAGTGCTGTTGGGCAGCAGGGAGAGTTCAGGGGCCCATCTGGGTGCGCTGTCTGCTCTCTGTAAACCAGAGAAAGAAGCTGCACGGGGAAGTCAGGTAGTGATGTGCACAGTACCTGGTCAAATGGGGAAATCAGACCAATAAGGAGAAATTTGTTCGGACTTTTTCTAAGACAGCTGAAGCTAAATGCGAGAGTCTGTGACTTTAAAATCTTAATGATTGTGAATGGAATGGAAAGTTCAGAGACAGACCTCAGTGATAGAGGGTGTTTTATTGCATCATTGAATTAAAACTATGAAGTCAACCATAATCTCTGAGAGTTGGAAATTCTTTAAATCTCTTTAATCAACTCCAGTTCTCAAGCTTGTCTTTTCACTCTGTGGATTGCATCCCTTGACACAGCTTTTACCTTTGATGTAGGTGAGGCCCCAGCTCCATCCTTTTGCTGGTAGACATCCAGTTTCTCAGCACCATTTGTTACTCAGTCTGTGCTTTCTTCTTTGTGTAGACTTGGCTCCTTTGTCAGCACATTTTCCATATATTCCAAGGATTATTTCTGAGTTTTCTAATCTGTTCCATTGGTTTATGTATCTGTGTTTATGCCAGTACCACACTGTCTTAATTACTTTGTAGTATGCTTTAAAATATAAAAATTATGGCCTCCATCTTTTTCAAGAGTATTTTGGCTGTTTGGGGTCCCTTGAAATTCCCTGTGAATTTTAGCATGATTTTTTCTATTACTGTAAATATTGGGTATGAAATTTTGCTGTTGATCCCAGTGAATCTGGAGAGTACTTTGAGTAATGTGGTCATTTTAAGAATATTAAGTCTTCAAAAAAATTTTTAGTCTTCCGTTCCACAAGTACAGAATGTCTTTAAGTTTATTTGTATGTCTTTGAATTTCTTTTAGCAACATTTAGTAGTTTTCAGTGTATAAGTCTTTCACCTCCTTGGCTGACTTTTTTGGATCCCTTTTGATCCTATAGTAAATATGATTGTTTTTTAACTTTCTTTTGCCATTGTTTGTTGTGTGTAGAAATGCAGCTGATTTTTGATTTTTGCATTTTGTGGCATCATGCTGCAACTTTCTAAAGTTGTTTTTTGAAGTAGTAGTTTTCTCATGGATCTTTTTAGCTTGTCCATGTAAAACCTTGTCACTTGCGAAATAAGATTATTTTATTTCTTTTTCAATTTTGAATTGTTTTCTTCTATTGTGTAATGCCTTTGGCTAGGACTTTACGCACTGCCTTGAATGGTAGTGCAGAGTTGCTTCTTTCCTCTTTTCTGTTGTAAGCGTTTGGCAGTGTACGCTTCCACTTTAATGCAGCTTTTGCAGCCTGTTGCAAATTTTGGTGTGTTGTTTTTTTTTTATTTTCGTTCAGATATCTTTATAATTTCCTTGTGCTGTCTTCTTTGACCATTGCTTCTTTAAGAATGAGCTGTTTCATTTTCATGTTTGGGCAATTTTCCTGTTTTCCTTCTGCTCTTTATTTCTAGTTTCATTTCATTGCGGTTAGAGATGATACTTTTTGTGATGTCAGTCTTAAATTTGTTAAAATTTGTTGCCTAACATGTGGTCTATCAGAGAATGTTTCAACTGTGCTTGAGAAGGGTGTATTTTCTGCTGTTCTTGTGTGATGTGTTATGTATGTATCTGTTAGGTACACTCGTTCTGTAGTGTTCGAGTCGTTTGTTTCCTTTTGATCTTTTTATTTATTTCCATGCATATGTAAAATTAGGAAATTGAATTCTCACGTTAATACTGTGCTGCTGGCTATTTCTCTTTTATTTCTGTCAACATTTGCTTCACGTTTAGCAGAACTCTAATGTTAGATGTACGTTTATTTATAATTGCCATATCTTCTAGGCTAATTGACCCTTTTATCATTATATAATATTCTTTATGTCTTGTGTCAGTTTCTGTCTTTATTTTGTCTGATATAGTACAGTCACCCCTGCTCTCATTAGGATGGAATATCTTTTCCGCCCTTTTCCTTATAGCCTTTTCCTCTCCTTAGATTTGTGAATGTTAATGGTTCTAATGTCTGGTACACTACTCTCTCTGTGTCTCTGGCTCTCATTTTTCCCTCCTGTTACTTCCTCATGTGGCCCTTACTCAGGCACACTGTACAGTGATGGAAGGCAGGAGCCCTGGCCAACCTCCTTAACTCCACTGTGATTTCAGAGCGAATGTGTTGAGTGTTTATGTCTGATCACAGTGTTTGGTAAATGTTCTTGCTTAATTACAATATATATTTTTTTCATTTTCTTTTTCATCATGATTATTAATTATGCAATAAAATTTTAACTTTACTGTTGTGATAAATTTTTTAATATATCTGTTAAGTTAATGTGTAATAGTAATAACTTCTCTAATTTTGAATCTGTTTTCTGAGTGGAATACACAAATAAACTCTGCTATGCATTTGCTAATACATACCTATGGAAATCTTAGTGGTTAAGATTGTATTAGTATTTTTGAATATAGGTGTTCTGTAGAGGTTAAAATTAAAGTATCCCATATTTTTTAGCTTAGTACAGTTTAGTACACTTGATACTGTTTCGTTATCCCAAAGATGCTGAAATTCACATGAATAAACTTGATGATAAGAAAAATCATGCAAAAAATATGTCCTTAGAGAACTTGGCTCATTTGAGTTAATTTTGTGTTTACATGTATGTCCATGAGTTCATGGATGTTCACGTCCATGGTTTGATGAAGGACATAATGGCATACCTACGCATTGAAATTTATTTTGAATATATATTAAACTACATATTATATCTAGTTGAGGTTTTATTTTAATTATATTCCCTGTCCTTGAACTTTTTTTCTCTGCTATTCTTTTAATGGTTTAAATAGTAGTGAGATTACTAACTTGCTATGTGTGTGGTGTTCAGGCCCATGTCTGTAGTGGCTTTTTATTCCCTGCCATGTTGTTCACCTTGAACTTCTTCCAGGTTTTCTCAGAGAACCCTCTGTTGATGTACTTTCAATGCTCTTTTGGTGCTTAAGTTATTGCTTCTTTATCTTCAGTTCAAGAGCCCAGCCACTTTAATTCCTGTCCTTGCTCTGTCATTTCTTAGTTTCTTGACCTGAGTTGAGTTTCTTACACTGTCTTTGACAGTTTTCTCCTCTGTCAGATGGGAACAGATCTTTCTTCAGTGAGCTATGATGTTGATAAAAAGCTCTTACCTGTTGGGCACTTTGAGTAGTGATTAGCATATGGGAACTGTTCAGACACCTTTAGTCATCATCATAATTTAAGATTTTGGCTTTTCTTTAAAGCCACTGTGGACTTTGTCATCTCTGAAGATTCCAATCATACTGTACCTCATCTAGACATTGAATATCACTCTGTGTAGAACACAATATGTAATACTTCGGCATAGACAACTCATTGTTTTCTTGTATTGTCCACAAAAATTAGAAATCCACATTGATTGGAGGATATCATAATCTCAATGAAAAAGCATAAGAAATTAAACTTAGAGACCCCTAATTTGCGCCAAATACCTCTCCATGGATCTGTCAGAACACACAGTTCAACTGAATTGATTTTTACCCCTCTCTCCTCTTTTCATTTTTCTTATGAAAATAAGGGCTCTCCTCATGGCCGCTTGGTGAAATATATTTTCATTTCAGGGACGGTTGACATTCGAGGATGTGGCCATAGAATTCTCTCAGGAGGAGTGGGAGTGCCTGGACCCTGCTCAGAGGGCCTTGTACGGGGAAGTGATGTTGGAGACCTACAGGAACCTGGTCTCCCTGGGTGAGAATAACTTCCCCACAGAAGTTGGGATCTGTCCTTGGCTATCCTTGCATTTTCCCTGTGTGCCTCTTTGGAGCCCCGGTTTTGCTTGAGTGATCTGAAATCCCTGCTGACTCAGACATGAAAAGGTTCACAATGCACATCAGGAGTTTAAAAGGACCTTTTCCTCAGATCTGCCTGCATCGTTATACATCAGGGGTCATTACAGAGCTTACTTATTTATAAAGCTCGATAGCAAACTTTTAATTTACCCACTGTCCTGCAGTTAAATGGTTGGTGAATTTTTGCAATATTTTTCTGTTCCCATGTGTAATGTCCTAAATCCTCAGCTAAACAAAGAACTAGGATTCTGGGAAAGCCACAGCAAATCATGTTTCTTTCTTCTTATGTGGAGGAATTTCTCTGTCTCATCTGAATATTCTACCCACTTTTTAGCAAGAAAAAGAGCCCTGGCTGTGGAGAGTGAGGTGAATGTCTCTGGGGATGTATCTATGTGTGAACACACCAGATCTTAGGAGGGCAGAGGGGAAACGTTGTTATTAAATAGCGTTTGGGAAACTCTCCCCTCCTCAGAGAGTTCTATGGGAATACAGAAGGTTATGTATTACTGTGAACTCTCAGAGGAAATTTTTCTTCTCTGTAACTTGTCACTCTGTCCTTGAACATGTAAAATGTGTTCTTTCACCCTCCAGTGGTGCTGTAGCTCCTCCAGAGACAAAGGCAGTCTTTATCATGATCTGCACTCTGCCATGTGGCTCCTGTGAGTTCATTGTTGCTTGACTTTGAAGAGCATGAGACAGGCTTTTCTAAAGGGGTCTCTCTTGCCCCCTCATCTCCATCTAGACTGGGTTGCATTTGGATGCTCGGTTTTCAGTCCATATACATCAGAGCTGATGCCTCCAGACTGCAATCCCTGAAGCTTTCCCGGTTCCACTCCCTTGGATGTTTTTAGGAGACCTAACCAGGAGGTGTTGAAACACTGGCTGCTCTTTAGTTCCATCTGGCGCCTCAGATCCTGCCCGGAGCTGTCTCAGGCCCTGTCTGCTTGTTAACGTCCCTCAGCCATTTCTTCTACTGTGTCCGCCACCCACTGCAGGAAAGTGTGTCACAGCAATGTTGACTGGATCTTCTGTGATGGTTACTTAGGAAAACTGTGAGGACAATGGGCAGAGATGCTCTTTTTCATCCCAGTCCCTCATGGGATGAATATGTGAATTTTGCAGGCTTTTAGTTTGGCATCTGTGGGTGGAGTGCGTGGTTTCACGTCACGCTCCTATACTGTCTGACCGACATACCTTGTGTTTTTTTCCTTTTACTGCTCTACTTAGTCAGGGAAGGTGTACTCTTTCATATTCTGTATTCTACGCTTGCATGATTTAGTATCTGAAACTTGTTTTTGAAATACATAGTCCTAGCATCCAGAATTTTATCCGTCTCTTTCACGTGATAATCCACCCTTAGTTAATGGCCAGGTTCTGGTGGACTCTCTATGGAGTGGGTTACTGGGTCACAGAGCGTTTAGATGGAGAGTACTTGTCCTCATATGTGTAGTATTTTCCTGCTACATACAACGTCACCCAGCTATTTGGTGGTGTGGTCAACATACTGTACCATTCAAAATGGAAAGTATCTCCAGGGCCTGGCTGATAAGTCTTTTCAGATTTTTTCCTGCTTTTGAAGAATATCACAAACACATGTCTCAAGGGCCCTGTGACTGCATTGTTCACGTATGACCGTCCCCTTTCAGCCTTCGTAAATGGTATTAGAACTTATCCTAAGGACAGCAGTGTCCAGGTTTCCATTCCTGTATTTGTGAGGCTGTTGAGTAAACCATTGGTGACGCCACATTTTCTGTCACCTGTGTGTGCCATTGTTCATTCTACCTTGATTTCAAAGCATCTTTATGAGAGAGCTTCTGAAGGGGAATGGCACCTTCAATGATGAACCATAATTTGTTTTGTTTAATAGATGGCCATTCCCTCATTGAATGGCCCTGACAACCTCGTGGAACATCATTTGACCGTACACACAAGAGTTTGTTTCTGGCGTCTCTGCTGTATTCCACTGGTGTCTCTCTCTCTCTTTTCTGCTATCAAGGGTCTTTTGACATTGCTTATGAATCTTCAGATGGATTTATCTATTTCTTCAAGAAACGCTGTTGGAATTTTACTAAGGAGTGGGTTGAATCTTTTGATCGCTTTGGATACTGCTGACATCCTAACAACAGTGACTTCTAGTCTAAGAACTTGGGATATCTTTGGATTAATTTGTGCCTTTTGTAATATTTTTAGCTTTTTTTTTTTTTTGTCTGTGGCATACCGTATCTTTCCCTTTTTGTGTAAGGTTATGGTATTTTATTTTTTTATGGTATTGTAAATGGAATTGTTTCCTGAGCTTCCTTCTTGATTGTTCATTGTTAATGTGTAGAAACACCATTGATAATTTGCTTGTTGGTTTTGTATCTTGTAATGTTTTTGAGTTGATTATTACTGTCAATTTTTTTTGCAGAATCCTCAAGGTTTGTTTCATTTCCGTTTGTCAAAACAGATGATTTTGCTTCCTTTTGCTATTTGGATACCTTTTATCTCTTTTTCTGCCTATGTGTTTTTACTTGGACTTTTCAGTAATTTGTTTTTAGAAATAGTAAGAGCAGGCATTGTCTTTTTCCTTCTCTTGGACGGAAAGGTTTAAGTCATTCACCGTTGACTATGATGTTAGCTGTGGCCTGTTAATATGTGTCCTTTATTATGTTGAGGTAGTATTTTTCTATTTCTCGTTTACTGAGTGTTTTTATCATAAAAGGCTGTTGACTTTAAATGCTTTTTTGTATCAATTAAGATGATCCTGTAGTTTTTTTGTTCTGTTATTTTGCTATCTTACACTGAGAAGTTTTCATATGTTCAGCCATCCTTAATATTTCAAAAGTTATCCCCATTAGTCATGATGTATAATTTTTAATGTGCTGTTGATTTCAGCTTACTGTTATTTTGTTGATGATTTTTGCATCATTATTCATTAGAGATTTTATAGTCTTGTGTGTCTGTGTCTGGCTTTGGTATTAGAGTAATTCTGACCTCAGATAGGAAGTTTGGAAATGTTTCCTTCTTTTCAGTATTTTGAGGAAGAGTTGATGGAAGATTGTCTTAATTATTTTTAAATGTTCAGTAGAGTTCTACAGTGAAGCTGTCTGGCCTTCCTTTGTTGAATGGTTTTTGATTAATGACTTGGTCTTTTAATAGGTTGTAGATTTGTTTAGATTTTTAATTTCATCAAGATTCTGCCTTGGTTGGTTGTGTTTCTGTAAGAATTTATCCATTTCTGAGTTATCCAGTATTTACGCTTAGAATTGTGTTAGTAATTTCTTCTATTTTTTTTTTTTTTTTTTTTTTTGGTTTCTGTGGAAGCAGTTGCAATCTGTTGTAATATCCCCTCATTCAATTCTAATTTTAGTAATTTGAGTCTTCCTCTTTTTTTGTTAGTTCATGTAGGTAAGAGTTTGTCAAAGTAGTTGTTCTTACCAAAGAACCAACTTGCAGTGATTTTCTGTAGTTTTTATTCTGTATTTTATTTATCTCTAATCTAACTCTTTTTCCTACTTTCTGCTAGTTTAAGGCGTATGTTGTTGTTCTAAGATCTTTTCCTTTTGTTTTGTTTGTTTTGTTTTTTGGAAAAAAACTTTAAACCTGAACACCTTTCTCAGGACTGTGGTAAACTAGGACCTCTATTGTGTACTTTTTTGTTTCTCTTTCTCTGCTTTATTGATAATGTACCTTATAGCATAGTGTAAATTTAAACTGTACAGGGTGATGATTTGATACACCCTTATATTCCAAAATGATTACCTTAATTGGTTTGTTAACACATACATCCACTCATTTAATTACAGTATTTCTTTGTGTGTTGAAGGCATTTAAGGTCTATTCTTAACAACTTTCTGTTGTATACATAGTATTAACTATAATCATCATACTGTATATTTGATTCCTAGAACTCTTTCCACTTATTCCTGGAAATGTATTCTTTTGACAGATCTCTCCTCATTCTACCAGTCCCCAGCCCATACTGTTTCTATTAGTTTGGAAATATATATACAGTATGTAAAAAATACACATTTTAATAATGCTATCTCATGCATGAATGAGGTCATGCAGTATTAGTCTTTCTCTCTTACTTAATTTACTGAGTAAGAATCCTCAGTGTCCAACCGTGTTGGTGCAGATTAGCCAGATTTTCTTTTTTTTTCCATGACTATATAATACTACATAGTGTATAAGTACCACCTGTTTTTTGGTCTGTTTGTCTCTTGGTCACTCAGTTGTTGTCACACCGTGGCTATTGTAAGTAGTGGAATGTCGGAAGGAGTTCAGGTATCTTTTTCAGACAGTGCTTTCATATGGGAATTGGTTCATTACATGATTTTAAGAAAAATATTTTAGGAACTTTAAACTGTTTTCCATAGTGGCTGCACCAGTTTACATTCCCAGAAACAGATACTGCAGTTCCATTTCCTCCACACTCTCAACACTTGTCCTCTCTGGTCTTGGTGACAGGTGTTCTAACAGGCATGGGGTCATAGTTCATTGTGGTTTTGATTTGCATTCCCTCCTGAGGGCACATCTGGGAACTGGGAGGCTTCCTTCAGTCAGTCTCACTGTAACCTACGAAGGTAAAAGACCAACAAAGTGTCCCGAACTCCCCTGCACTTTCCTGTTGATTGCTTTCACGGGAGGCACTTGCTTGGGTGCTGCAGCTTCTTTACTGGTTTCTAGACTTTTCCCAAAGTCTTTTTTGTTTATTTTTAACTTGGGTTCCTCATGGTTTAATGAGTGCCTGTGATTTCCTGTTGTGCCATCCTGCTCACATCACTCCTCATGTTTTTTTTCTTTTTCCCCCACTTTTTTTTTTTAAATTGAAGTGCAGTCAGTTACAATGTGTCAGTTTCTGGTGTACAGCACAGTGTCCCAGTCATGCATAAATATACGTGTATTCATTTTCATATTTTTTCGTTAAAGTTTTATTACAAGATACTGAATATAGTTCCCTGTGCTTTACAGAATAAACTTGTTTTTTACCTATTTTTATATCTCATGGTTTTGTTTCCTTGTAGTGTTTATGTTAAGAAAGATAATGATACGATCTCCAATAATTAGGACAGCTAAAGGAACACTATCACGTTTAATTACCCGGAGCATTAGAATAACATTTTTTATACCGAAGTCAATACATTTCTTTTTTAAAGCATGTTATGCAATTAATATTTTAGTAACTTTTTTGTTGTTGTTTATTTACTAACTAATGTGATCATATCCTTAAGTTGCTCACACTTTGGCGAACACCTCCTGCTAGTCTTGTTTCCCCTTACAAACTGCTTACCCAGTTAGGAGATCTTCATTCTGAAACCATGGCCTCCCTACTTTATGATACTGTTGGTATGTTTAGTTTTACCAGTGTCTGTACAGAATAAACTCATCTATTTCCTTTTTTGAGGGGTCGGGGGGTAACTAGGTTTGTTTGTTTATTTATTTATTTTTAAATGGAGGTACTGGGGGATTGAACCCAGGACCTTCTGCATAGTAGGCACACACTCTGCCACTAAGCTATACCCTCCCCTGCCATGGCCTCTTTGGGCTTTTGTTTCTGCTTCCTGCTAAGAACACTGTTGCTGAATCTCCTGGAATATTATGTATGTTTTTGTTGAGTTTATACATGGAAATGACAGTGATGGAATATTCACTTTGATGCATGATATAGCAAATAGAGTAATAGATGTAAACCTTCTACCTCCCTATAATGATTAAATCTCTTTCGTTTCTGTCCTGTACGCATAATATAATCCTCCTAGTTCAAAAGAGGACAGTATCATGCTACTTGCTAAACCAGTTCTCTCGAGGTCAGTACGTTAGGTGCAGGTGTGAATGATGCCGTTACAGTCACACAGACGCGCAGTCCCAGGCTGTGCTCCCACGTTTGCGTGTGCCCCGTACTCCACTCAGACCCTCTCTCCGTCCTAACTTTTCCTCATGTGGTACTTGGATGTGGATGGAAACATGGTTATTTGCTAGCACATATGAGTTCTCTGAAACATCTGGATATCCACAGCTGTCCTTCACCCATCCCTCCATCTTCCACATGACTCACTGTAAAAATAACCCCTCTTCAATCATTGAACACCTTTCTCAGGACTCGGTCCAAATCACTGTGTGCAGCCGTGATGACTCAGAGACCATGTCCAGGACGGACGGCTGAATAACATTACTAGTTACACAGCTCATTACTTCTTGCATCTCCCTGGAAGTTTTCTCCTTGACTCTCTGTGTTTGTTGTCGTATTGTGTAATCTGTACGCTTGGGTGAGCGGTCATGCTTATGTATGTTTTCTCAGTCTGCTGGTCCAGGTTCACATCTTGGTTCTCGCACTAATTTCTATGTCAGTTTGGGTCGGTCATGTTCGTAAACCTGAGAGTTTACTTCCCTTCCTTGAAAACTCGTGATAATTTCCCTCAAGGCTTTTAAGAGAAATTATTACATTTAGTTGGCTTCGAATAGTGCATTTTTAGTAGTAAAGACTCAGAAGTCGTTTTTGTTTAAAAATATTTTAACATTGTTATGTTTATTATGACACTTTTTTGTGTGTGTTATATATTTTATACCTTCCTCTTGCAATTTGTTCTCAACAATGTTGTGTCTGACCCTAGTTAAATCAATTCACAAATTTGTCACTCTCCATTACATATATTTTGGAGCCAACAAGCTGACTATTTAAGGGCACTGCACAGGTAGGGAACTGATCTATTTACCGACTGTTAATATAACTGAAGAATATTTCATTTATTAATGTTTAACTTGGATATACATATGATAATCTTTCAGAATGTTTTGTGCTTATTCCTGGGTAGATAATTTTATAGGAGATTTTTTTTAAAATATTCTGTTTTCTTAAAAACTGCTTTATCAAATTCTTCATCTTCTCTATGCTGTATTTGTCTCCCAATTCTAAACTGCCAATCATTGAGATTATATATTGGATAAGCTGGCTTCAGATTGCTTACTGTTACCAAATATTGTCTTTTTTTTTAGCATTCATTTATGTATAATAAGTATTCAGAATATATGTATAATTAACATTCTTTACTCCTCAATTATGAGACAGCAGTATGTTCAGTGTTAGTTACTATGTGCTTTGGAATCAGGCTTGAAGAATACACTTTTTTCAATAGCTAACAGAAGTTTTTCCAATGTGTTTTTGTCATAAGTTGTTTGAATGGAAGGTGCCCTAAAACTAAGTGGAATTACCTCTGGTCACTTTGTTTTGAGTGAAGAATCATTCCCTTTGTGTTTCCAAATATTTTGATATCATATCGGAAGGTTTCATACTCTGGTATACGTGCTAGTTTTAACGCAACGTCATGTGTTTAACATGAAATACTTACTGTGAATCATGATGCTTAGGATACCTGTGGTTATGTCTTGTAGATGTCTCTCACATGCATGTGATCAAGAAATTACGAACAAAAGCAAACAATGATAGAGGAGAAGTATTCCAAACAGTGATACTGGGAAGACATGAATGGAAAGAAATGAGACATTTTTACCGCAGGGAAATCCAGGAAAGTATGTATGACTTTGAGTCTCAGCAGAGAGATGAGGAAAGAAATTACAAAGGAACGTCTATATCCCATAACGGAAATCTCACTGATGAGGGAGATCAACATAATGGATGTGTTGGGGGGATCAGCCCTCTTGAAAACTGGCTTATGTTACACTTCCAGCACGAACTGGATATTTTTAAAAGTAAAGAGAAAACTGATGCATTTAATCAAGCCGAAGAAGAGTATCAGCAGTAGTCCTTCGTCTTCACCACTTCCAGGAATTTCTCCTGGTGTCCAAACCAACATGTCTGACGCACATGGGAGTGATTTTATGCGCCCTTCAATACTGAAACAAAACCAGAGTGCACACAGGGAAAGACCTTACAAGTGTAGCGAGTGTGGCCAAAGCTTTCCTCAGCGCTCAGCCCTCACGCGACATCAGGTGATCCATACAAGAGAGAAAATATATAAATGTGATATATGTTGCAACATCTTTAGTAGAAATTCAGATCTTGTAATTCATCGGAGAATTCATACTGGAGAGAATCCTTACAAATATAACAAGTTTGGCAAAACCCTTAATCATGGCTCCCACCTCAATGGACACCAGATCATCAATACAGGAGAGAAATTATATAAATGTGATATATGTGGAAAAGTTTTTAGTCGCAAATCATACCTTTCTAGACATGGGAGAACTCATACTGGAGAGAAACCTTACAAATGTAATGAATGTGGCAAAGACTTTGGTCAAAATTCATACCTTGCTAGACATCGTAGAATTCATACTGGAGAGAAACCATACAAATGTAATGAGTGCGGCAAGGCCTTTTGTCAAAAAGGAAGCCTTGTATGTCATTGGAGAATTCATACTGGAGAGAAACCTTACAAATGTAATGAGTGTGGCAAGGTCTTCAGTCAAAGTTCTACCCTTGTCAGTCATCAGATAATTCATACTGGAGAAAAACAGTACAAATGTAATGAGTGTGGCAAAACCTTTTATTTTGGCTCACACCTCATACAACATCAAATAATCCATTCAGGAGAAAAACCATATAAATGTGATGTATGTGGGAAAGTCTTTAGTCGAAATTCAGACCTTGTAATTCATGGGAGAATTCATACTGGAGAGAAACCTTACAAATGTAAAGACTGTGGCAAAATCTTTAATCACAGCTCGAACCTCAGCAGACATCAGCTAATCCATACAGGAAAGAAATTAAGTAAATGTGACATTTGTGGCAGAGTCTTTAGTTTTAATTCATACCTTGCAAGACATCAGAGAATTCACACTGGAGAGAAACCTTACAAATGTAATGAGTGTGGCAGGGTCTTCAATCGAAATTCAATTCTTGTGAGTCATCGGAGAATTCATACCGGAGAGAAACCCTACAAATGTAACGACTGTGGCAGCTGCTTTAGTCGAAAGGCTTACCTTGTAAAGCATCAGAGTGTTCATACTAAAGAGAAACCTTACAAGAATAAAGAACGTTGAAAAGCCGTTACTCTGGTCTCAACTGTCACTACACATCAGGGCATAAATACAGAGGGGAAACCATATTAGTGTGATGTATGTGGGAAGGTCTTCATTCCAGTTTGAAACTTCAAATTCATGGGAGATTCACAGTGGGGAGAAACAGAGCACATGATGAGTGTGCCAAAGCCTCAGTTAACAGAAGAAAATTCATATGGGAGAGAAACGGTAGAAATGTAAGGACTGTCTTAAAAGTCCTTAGTCACAGTTCATACCTTAAGGTTGACCAAAGATTCATACTGGAGAGAAACCTTACAAATACAATGAGTGTGGCAAATCCTTCACTGTACTTTGAAGCCTGCCTTACCATTAGGTAATCTGTATTGGTGAGGGACTTTAAGGAAGTTTTAGCAGGTGTCCACATCTTAGGCTTCATCAGAAAAATCATCCTGGAGAGAAATCAGATAAATGATCTTAGTATGACCAGGCCTTTAGAGAAGGAATTCATTCACCAAATAATTCATTCTGGGATACTTCATAAATGCCACGAAATGGGAAAAATCTATACTCGGGCTCACATCTCATCAGTCATCACGTAATCCATACTGGACAGAACATTACAGATGTACGGAATATGGCAAAGTTTCAAATTAGTGGTCAGTCATCACTGGATACTAGAATATTTATCCTGGAGAGAAGCCACGCAGGTGTAATGTGTGTGGCAAGGATTTTACCCCAAGTTCACAAGATGGGATCGTACTGGATCAGTACCTTACAAATGCAGTGAGTGTGGCAAAAGCTTTATCATGAGTTCAAGTATTAGGCAACAATGAATAGTCCATTGAAGAGAAAGCATACAAATATCTGAGCAGAGGGTTTATCCAGGGTTCACAGCGCACTGGCCGCCTCAGTGTACACACAAAGCAGTATGTGTGCCAAGGCTTGTACCTGAGCATTAAAGCTGTAGAACAGAATTTGTGTTGGAGAGCAGTGTTCCAAATAAAATGACCATAGCAGTTTTCACCAGATATCCACACCTGGTGTCATGGTAGAATTCATGCAGGTCAGAAACTAGAGATGTACTGAAGGTGGAAGGAAATGAATGAAACAGCGCATTTAGGATTCACCGAAGAACTCAAACTGGGGAGAATCCTTACAGATGTAATGAATCAGGTAACTGTTTTCAGCAATTCCTAAATCAGCCTACACATCAGGAAGTCTGTACTATGAATAACCAGTCTGTGGTTCTCCGGGATGAATCTGAGAAGTTACATGCTGCGGAAGCATCACTAGTCACAGTGTGCTGAAACTTCCGAGGTGGTGGGTCTGTGAGAGGAAGAAGGGTGTGTGTGGAAATGGCCCATTATCTTCTGTGTATAAATATTCAGTTATTTGAGTTTTCTTGCAAAGGCTAAATTATTGTTTATGCCTTTCCACATGAAGTTTGATGCCAGTTGCTGTATGTCATCATTACAGGCCTTTCATGATGGTCTCTGGGAAGGAATAAAATGAGGGGTCGAATCCATTTGGTGCAGTTCATTCACATCTGTGTTCCTTGGAAAAACTCAGACCCTGGATTGTCAGATTCAACAGTGTATGAATTAGGGACAGGGACGTGCAGAGAATATTGTAAAGCTGTGACTTGACTCATCACACTTACTGTGTTCGGGGTGCTCGTCCATAGATTGGTCACTGTGGGTTACAGACAGAATGCTCTACCCTCTGACCAAGAGGGACGTTAAGCGCCTGGGGCTTTCATGGGAGGAGAGTGACAGGTTACTAGGGGCTGATTATGTGGTAGGAGCATTGCACAGGAAAAATTGGTCACTCCATTGCATGGGAAGAGGTGTTGTATACATTGATGTTTAATGAAAAATTAGCTTTATTTTTGGAAATTGAAGGGAGAGCAGGAGCAGTTAAAGTGAGGGGGAAATTTGGGGGGAGGGTATAGCTCAAGTGGTAGAGCACATGCCTAGCATGTATGAGGTCCTGGGTTCAGTCCCCAGTACCTCCTTTAAGAATAAATCAATCAACCTAATTATCCCCCCCCCCAAACCATAAGTAAATAAATGTTACTGTTCAAAACATTAAATTTTTTAAGTGAGGGGGAAATTTAATTACCGGGCTAGGCTCTTGGGGGATAAGCTTTTGTTTTGAACTTCCGGTTTGTATGAGAGGAAGACGCCCTCAGCCTTTATTTGCTTGCCCCGATAGGCTGAACAGGAAGAGGTGGTCCTGAGGATTAAAAGCTCTCAATAATCATCCATGAAAAATGGAGTCAGATTATTTAATAAAGCACTGAATGTTTACTCTTGAAACTCGTTATTTCTTGATTTGGAAAACCACACTTCTTCATGTTAATAATTTATTACATATGCCATATAATACCGCTTATATCTGGAATTTAAAAATATGACACCAATGAACTTATTTACAAAAACTCACAGACATAGAAAACAAACTTATGGTTACGGGAGGTGGAGTAGGTGGGAGGGGGCGATAAATTGGGAATTTGAGATTGGCAGATACAAACTACTATATATAAAATAGATAAACAAGAAGATCCTAGTATATAGCACAGGGAACTATATATTCAATGGCTTGTAGTAACCTGTAATGAAAAAGTATGAAAAAACCATCAATATTTTCTGCCTAGATACAACTGATTTCACCATTAAGCACAACAGATAGATGTTCAGTCAGAGCATTAGACACATTTTTTAACCCATTTTTCACTAAAACATTTTCCCATATAGTCAGGCTGTTGTATTACATTTTTAAAAATCATTATGTGCCTGGAGGTTTTATAGCAACTATTCTCTGTTAACCCTGGGAATAATGTTGGGAGTCTTTTAGGTCAGGAAAAAGAGTTAAACCCATAGATAAATTCAATATTAGATTATACACTACATGGATAAAACATGAGCAACCACCATCGGCGATGATTACATTAAATTATTATTGGTAGCAGCCAAGGACTCCTGTGGTGTTTAGGACTTCTAGTTTATCTTGACAAACTTGGTTCATTTCTCAGGAATTCTTACACATACCTGTGTGTCTTTGCCACTGGACTAGTTTCTGCTCTAGAGAAATCCTTGTTTGATGTGGAAGTACTTCCCCAACTCTGCATAACCTCTCTCCCTTACAGACTCGGCCTCTCAGCCTGAAATACGCAAATACTTCTCTGATTCCTTCCCGCTGCCTGGACTGTGGGCTGAGCGTGGCGTACGCCTGTGGGTGGGGGAGGGACACAGCCAGTTCCTGAGATGCTTGTGCTTCTCACACCATCTAGAACTGCAACGTCCGTTCGATTTTAGGGTGATAGTGCACACTTGAGCGAAAATGTCTGAAAATATTTATTCCCGTTTGCCAATTCTTGCAAACAATGTGTTCCTAAGAACATCATGGGAGTATAGTAGAGACTTCTTTTTCCTTGGCCCCTGAAGACAGACGGGTTCTCACAGAGGAAAGAGAAGATGCTGTAGTCTCACTTTCTGGGTAGTGATGTTGAAAGTATTTTCCATGGGTGCGTTTTTTAATTTCCCCTGCTCTAGTGGCAAATTATAAATGATGGTATGTTCTGTTTTCATCTTTATTGAATTCAGATTGCATTTTTTTTCCTGCTTAATTCTTTTTATTTATTTTTACTGAAATATGGTCAGTTACAGTGTGTCAATATCTGGTGTACAGCATAATGTCCCAGTCATGTATGTATGTGTGTGTGTGTGTGTGTATAGTCATTTTCATGTTCTTTTTCATTAAAGGTTATTATAATATATTGAATATACAAATGACATTCTAATTTCCATTCTAATTCTTTTCCCCAAGATTAGTTACAAGTAGGTCATTTTCTAAATATTTGATTTCTAGCAGCTTTTTCTGTTATTGATTTCTATTTTCATTTCCTTGTGGTTGTTGAAATATGTTGTATAACTTGAATTCTTATAATTTATAAAGACTGGTGTGATGGCCAGGAATGTAATTTGTCTTGCTGAAGTAGTATGTGCATTTTGAAGATATTATAGGGGGAAAGATATAGCTCAAGTGGTAGAGTGCATGCTTAGCATGCACGAGATCTTAGCTTCAATCCCTAGGACCTTCTCTAAAAAGAAAACAAGTAAACCTAATTACCTTCCCGTCCAAAAAAATCTAAAAATTAATTTAAAAAATTAAAAGGTTGAAGATAGTGTAAAATTCTCTACTTAGGTGGATTGTTCTTGGAAAACTCAGTTTTTTTTTACTTCCCGTGGAAGGAAAAATTCAGATTTCCCTACTGTGTGTCTCTTTCCTTTGTGTCTCCTTTACACTCACAGCACAACCACCCTCACACAGTGAGCACTTTTGACATTTTTGGTAACCAATGTGTGGGGGTTTTCCCCACAACAAACAATTTCCGGCAACACCAGGTGAGTATCCTACAATTCAGCTCAATTCTGACACCGTCTACACCGAAATAGCATCAGATCCCACAAGACTCCCCTCCCCAACCCAGGACACTTCAGATGACAGTCGCAAGTCCAAGTTATCACCTCTGCTTCTTACCCACTGGCTATATATTGGACTTTCCAACAACCCCTTTTTTTGGTTCAATAAATTAGCCAGAACGCCTCCCAGGGTCCAAGGAAGCACTTATTTCCGTTTACTAGTTTATTAAATGATATGATAAAGGATCATATCATTTGATAAATCTCCAGGTGAAAAGACACATGGGCAAGTTCTGGGATGGGCCAAAGCACAGGACTTGCTTTCCTTGTGGAGTCGGTTTGTGTTAACCTCCCAGTGTGTGCGCAGCTCTCTGAACCAACTAATGTTGGGATTTTATGGGGTTTTTTATCTTGTATTATTAAATTCTAGAGCAAGAGTTAACTTCTAGTGCTCTTACCACTTAGGAAATTACAAGGATTTTACAAGCGCTGTGCCAGGGGCTGGGGGCAGAGGCCAATATCTATATTTTCTATTATCTCAGTTCTATAAGTGTCAGTTATGTTAGTTTCATTGATTGGTACTGTTGTTAGAATCTTCATACACTTTCTGTCCACTTGTGTTACCTATTATTCAGGGAGGGGCATGCTTAGCAAGCACGAGGTCCTGGTTTCTATCTCCAGTACCTCCATTAATTAAAAGTGAAGTTTTATGTGTATATATATATATATATATATGTATTATATTCCATTTCATTATATGTATATAAAAATATATATAATGGAATATTACTCGGCCATAAAAGAAAATGAAAATTGGCCATTTGTTACATCATGGATTGACCTAGAGGATATTATGTTTACTGGAGTCATATTTCAGTAGATTCCTGTCTCTATGGCTGAGATAGTTCACATGTAGTGATGTGATGAAACATACCTTGTAGTAGATGGTATCTCACAGATACTGCCATTAAACTATTGAGGGCTGAAATGCAGTCATTGCATATTTGATAATCTAGCTTTACTTCCCTTAGGGTTCATATTAAAGAGAATATACTGCCCCAGAAAATGCATTTAGAAATATTGCAACTTATTCTTTAGGTGGAAATAAATCCCAATGTCTTCTGAAGACTAAATATTTTACAGGCTCTGTTATCCACACCTGACAGAACTTTCAGAAGTAGAAAACAAAGGAAAGAGCTAAAATAGAATGTGAAAATAAAAAGTGAAATTTTCTAATTATCCTCATAATGAACATATAGTCATTTTGAAATGACATTCTGTTCAGTTAGTACACAGTTAACTATAATTTCGTAAACAAGTTCTGAAAGATGTAAAGGTAATTCTCAGAAGTGTGGAATAGAGGAAGTAGTTTAATGAATAATGCACTTATAAAACTTTTTTTTTCTTTTTTTTTACTTTCACTTTTTACTGCATCTATATGAGGTAATGGGTGCTAACTAAACTTACTGTGGTCATAATTTCAATATATGTAAGTCAGAACATTATGCTGTACCCTGTAAACTCAAACAGTGTTGTATGTCAAATACATCTCACTAAAATTCGGGGGAAAGGTGGTTTTAAAAGGCAATGCAACACTAGCAAAAAGGAAAAATGCAGTTTATGACAATTGAAGGTATGGATTTCTCTTTTTAAATCAATGGTTAGTGATGGAAATGATCACATACCTTAGTTTTCTAGTCTCAGACCCCAGGTTTTGTCCCTGAGTCTCTGGAACTGACAGCACATTGAGCTGGAATCCTGGCTGAATGGGGAACAGAAGGGAAAAGCTGTTCTGTGCGGTGTCAGTCTGAAAAGGTTCATCCTACTCAGGGAGAGTTTTGTATTTCTCATTATGATTTGCTATACAGAGACAAGCCCAACTCTGGTTTCTTTAAACTACTTAAATTAGCTCTACTTGCAGGAAATATTCCGAGATCCACCACCGCCCCACAGCGACCACCTCAGACCAAGGTTCCCAACCACTGAAATGCTTGAGCCTCACAAGTGGGACAAGCGGGCCACGTGCTGGCAAAAACTGCTTTTTATTGAAACTGTTTTCAACTTGTTAGCAGGAAACATCTTAGTTTTCGACATAACTGGTCCACATAACTGTAAGCTTTTACCTCAAAACTGTAACAGTTAATAAGTTAAAACGAGCAGTTACTAGGTACCGTCCCCTCCCCACCCCCTGCCCCAACCGGGACTCTTTCCTCGCCCCGCCCACGCCGGCAGCGCCCCGCCCAGACTGCGTCCCCGGAAGTCCCGCCTCTAACGGACCCGGAAGTGGAGAGCGCGGAGTGACGATCTCAGAGCCTAACGTAAATTTGTGTTTGTGCTGCGCGGTCACCTTTCCTCCGTCCTCGGGGTGTGAGAGTCACTAGGGATCTCTCACCCCAGCACCCGGTCCCCCGGCCAAGTAAGTCCTGACGGCGCCGCTCCAGGTCGGGGATCTTTTCCTTTGGGTTTGAAACCGCTCTGAGGCTGGTCCCTACCCTTGGTTTTCTCTCCTTCGGTCACGGAGACACCGCCTTTCCTGATACTTTCCTGCTTAAAAGCTTTTACTCCCTCCCTGCCTACCCCACCCCCCCGGCATGTAACGTCCTCTTCCGCGAGGTAGACTCGCTCCCCCAGCCTCGCCCTCTCGGTCCCTGGAGGGTGGCGCCGGCCGCCCCGCTCCCGTGAGGCCACGTCCGCTCCCAGGTCCCGAGATTCTGGGGAGCCCGGCCCTCTCCTGAGACCCCATCCCTCCCGGCCCGTCTGTCCTCGCGTCCTCCTCAGGCCGGTCCTTCTGCTCCGCGGGCCTCCCCTTCGTAGTCAGCCCTTCCCCCACCCCGCGTAGGGGGAGCTGACCTGGGCCAGCCTTGTGACCCCCAGTGTTGTTACGTCCCAAATTCCACCCCGCTGGAAAACGGTCCCTTCCGATAGGTGGGCATCTTATTCAGTCGCCATCCTTGTAAATATGTGGGTGAGCGGCAGCAGGAGGAGAGATGGCGACTCAGAAATAAAAAACTGAGAGAAAAAAATGAGGGAGAACCGAAGCAAGGCAGAGTTTGGCTGAGGCACTTGCAAAGAAACAGTAAAAGGAAAGAGATTAAGCCTCTAGTAAAATGGAGAAGTAAATTAACAGGGCCGGACCTCCAGTGATTAGAGAGCAGTATGGGGAGAGGGGCTCTGAAGCAGCAGTACGAGGGGGGCAACAGTGGTGAGGAACTTCACACAGAGGGTGGGGGGAGAGGATAAACGGTGTAACCGTGGCCTTCAGAGCATCATGGTGCTGGGAGAGAAAGAGGACAAATGGTGACAAGAATAACAGGATGAGCCAGAGGAGCAAGGAATCATAGGCACATGTGGTGCCCGAGAGTGAGGAGGAAGGGAAAGGCTAAAAGGAGTGTAACCTGGAGGGTAGAGAGGGAGCAGAGATAGAGGACGAAAAAGACAGAAATACAGAGGGATTTAGGACCATCAGAAAGGTGGGGGAGAAAGAGCTACAGGAAGGGCACAGGTTGCAGCGTAGGGCAGAACAGGAGTGAGGGAAGACATAGAGGGGAGGGCAGACACAGCAGGAGAGTGGAGGGGAACAAAAAGAGACTGAGAAAGAAATAGGGAAAGAGATAAACAGAATGAAATGTAAACACATAGCAGTGCAGGTGGAGGGGGAAACTGGATCCAGGTGGATAATGAGTTCTTTGGATGTGGATGATTGGTTGTGATATATAGAGGGAGGGTATAGGTCAGTGGTAGAGCATGTGCTTAGCTTACGGGAGGTCCTGGGTTCAATTCCCAGTACCTTGAATTTAAAAAATAAAGTTCTGATGGATAATTTGTGGTTTTAAAATATAATACATTTAAAATTGTTTGCTTAAATTATACAGATGATGAGAATTACAAAACCGTCCTTGAGGATTGTGCGTTTTGTAATTATTCCTATGAGACAGTAACTTTCATTTCCAGCTCCGATTCAGCCAGGCGGCAGTGACTTGAATCAGTCAGTCGTGGGTCACCCTTTTCCCTTTTCCTGACACGGGATGGAGGACAGGGAAGAGGAGACACGGGGCAGGAAATGACTGACTCTGTCACTGCATTAAAGGAACGTTGAAAGTCTGGCTTTTTCCTAATGGATTCACTTTTCTCTTTCCTTTTTTCTTTTTTAAATTTAATTCATTTTGTAGCTTGGAATAAATCTTGGTACATTTCATTTCTTCTACTCTGTAAATAATTAGAAATTTCTGAAATAAGCTTTGGTGGCCTTGTATATTCAACTCATGCAATTCTTTTCTAAATGTGATATTTTCTCAATTTTTTAAACATCGACACCAGAATTTTTGGATGAAGAAAATTCACAGATTATTTGTTTTTTAAATGGGTTTTTAGGTCTCTTTGAGGTCTGCTTGCCCTCTCTTTATCTTCTATATTGGAAAAGTTCTTCAGTAACTTGTAAATAATTTTGGACTATTTGATGAGTACTTGACAAAGGTATCAATGATCTTTTATAATAACTGCCAAAACCTAGTTTAACTAGTTAGTCTAATGTTCCATTTTCTCCTGTTTTGTGTGATCTATTAAGTTTGTGAGCTGGGAGGTGACATGAAGTTGTTCCCTCAGGTCCCTCTTGACTGTCTCTGTAAATGGTGGAAGATGGGCGGGATTGACTTGGAACCTTCTTCCAGCAGAGCCCATCTGTTCACCATGAAACCATTTGCTTGGAGCTTATTTCTAAGCTGACCCCTTACGGCGTTTTCTTCACCAGTGGCTATATTTTTGCAAATCTGCATTTTAAAAATATTTTACTACAATCCTCAGGAAAAAGGAATGGCTATAGAAAACTTATGTCACCCATAAATCATGACATTATTATGACAGGAAAAGAGACATATTTCATGTGGAAACTAGAAAATGTGAAATGCATAGAGCCGTAGAGTATAAAGGTTGTCACAAGGGGTTGGGTGGTGGGGGAAATGGGGAGATAGATGTTGGTCAAACGATAGAACGGTCAGCTGTCAAATAAATAAGTACACCACCAACATCTAATGCACAGGGTGCTGCTTTAGTTAAACACACTGTATTTCTGTATACCTGGAATTTGCATAAGTGATGTCACCACACAGAAACAAAATTGATTTGGGCGTTGATGGAAGTTTAAATTCCTTTATTGTGATAATTGGTACACAGTGTATACATCTGTCAAATAATCACATTGCTGGCCACGTTTGTACACCATTGTTATTTCTCATCTGTACCACAATAAAGCTGGGAAAGAAAAAGAAAGGGGGAGGTCTGCTAGACTTCCTTTGGTGCTTAAGGCAGGCATCACAGTAGATTGATGAGGCATTTCTCACATGGATGTTTTATACCTTCAGACCAGGAATTCCCATTCATTCAGTCTTTGTGGGGTTCAACCTCATTAATATCTAAGGGGTCCCAGGTGATTCCAATCTTCATCCCTCACTGAGCATCCTGACTCTGAGTCCTCCCATCCTAAGGGCTGGGATCCGGGCTGAGGAGGAGGGGGCTCTGCTCTGCGTGGGGATGGATCGGGGCCTGGTCTGTGACCTGAAGGGGGCTGTCGGGTCCAGCTGAGGCACCCGCTGCTGCCGTGTAGGTGAGGGTCTCACCAGGAGGGGAGGGTGATCTGAAGGACAGTGTGCGGAAACTCCCTTGTTTTTTATTTTTTAACTTTTTATTGATTTATAATCATTTTACAATGTTGTATCAAATTCCAGTGTAGAGCGAAACTCCCTTGTTGGTGTGTGCGTGGCAGTTTCCTGTCCCGAGTCCCTTAAGTGACAGTGGGCAGCAGAGAGGACTGTGTTCCATGTGGTGAGGTTTCCCCTGTGTGTGTGGTTGTGGCACAGGGAGGGCTGTGTTGGTTCTCAGCATTAAAGGACATCTTTCCACCTTTCAGGATTGACTTCTAAAGACTCATGTTCCCTGAGGAAGAAGCCCAGGAGAGGACGGAGAGATCAGAAAAGGACTCGAGAATGGCCCCTTCTCAGGTAAAGTCGTACTCTCACTGGAACTTGTGAAGCGACTTCCCAGGGCGACGTCCTGGGCAGGCTTCACCCCCGTGGATTGGAGACGTGGAGTCAGTGCTGTGGGGCAGCAGGGAGGGTTTAGGGGCCCATCTGGGTGCGCTGTCTGCTGTCTGTAAACCAGAGAAAGAAGCTGCACGGGGAAGTCAGGTAGTAATGTGCACAATACCTGGTCAAATCTGGATAACAGATCAATAGAGGGAATTTGTTCTGACTTTTTCTGAGAGAATTGAAGCCAAATGAGTCACTGACTTTAAATCTTAGTGATTGAGAATGAAATGGAAAGTTCAGAAACTGACATCATTGATGGTGTTTTATTGAATCCTTGAATGTAAACCATGAAATCAACTCAGTCTCTGATAGTTGGAAAATCTTTACGTCACTCTCATCACCTCCATTCCTCAGAGGCTGTCCTTTCACTCTGTGCGTTGTATCCTTTGACACACGGAAGTTTTTACCTTTGATGCAGGTAAGAAGGTTCCAGCTCCATTCTTTTGCTGGTAGATACCTAATTTCTCAGCACCATTTGTTTTTGACTCTGTCCTTTCCCCTTTGTGTCGTCTGGGCTCCTTTGCCAATACATTTTTTGTATATTCCAAGGATTATTTCTGAGTTTTCTAATCTGTTCCACTGGGTGATTTATTTGTGTTTATGCTAGTACCACATTGCCCTGATTACGTTGTAATATGTTTAGAAATCTACTAATGATGGCCTCCATCTTTTTCAAGAGTATTTTAGCTATTTGGGGTCTCTTGAAATCCCCTGTGAATTTTAGCGTGATTTTTTCTATTATTCCAAAAATCACCATTGTAATTTTGATAGAGATTCCATTAAATCTGTAGAACGCTTTGGGTAATGTGGTCATTACAGGAATATTAAGTGTTCTAATGAATGAGTACAGAGTGTCTTTTCTCTTTATCTGTGTCTCCATGGAAATCTTTTAGAACACTTTGTAGTTTTCAGTGTACACGTCTTTTATGTCCTTGACTAATTTTTTCCTAAGTGTTCTGTCCCTTTTGGTGCCATAGTAAATAGAATTGTTCTCTAATTTTCTGCTGAGATTGTCCATTGTGTATAGAAATGCAACTGATTTTTGCCTGCTGGTTTTTTGTGCTGCAACTTTTGTAAAGTTGTTTTCTGAAGTAGTAGTTTTCTCCCGAAATCTTTTTGGTTTGTACATATTAGACCTTATCTCCCATGAAAAAAGAAAATTGTACTTCTTTTTTTCAATTTGGATAACTTTGGTTTCTTTTTCTTATCTTGTGGCTCTGGCGAGGCCCTTCACTACTTTCTTGAACAGTAGAGCAGAGTGTGTGTGTTTTCCCTTTTGTGTTGTAAGCATTTCGCAGTGTAGACTTTCCTTTTGGTACATTGACGGCGTGTCATGCATTTTGGTATGTTGTGTTTTTGTTTTCATTGAGCCGCTTTTACAGTTTCCTTGTGACGTCTCCCTTGATCCATTGCTTCTTTGAGAAGGAGCTGTTGAATTTCCACATTTTAGGGGATATTCTGGTTTACCTTCTGCTTTTTATTTCTTGTTTCATTTCATAGTGATTAGAGAAGATACTTTCCATGATCCCAATCTTCTTAAATTTCGTAAGATGTGTTTTGTGGCCTAAGACGTGGTCTGTCTTGGAGAATGCTTCCCTTGTGCTTGAGAAGGATGTGTTTCCTCCTGTCGTTGGGTGGAGCGTTCTGTACACGTGTGTTAGGCACAGCTGGTCTGCAGTGGTGTTCGAGCCCTCTGTTTCCTTGTTGATCTTCTTTTTGTTTCCATATGTATGTGAAACTAGGGTATGGGAGCTTCAACGTGTATTTTGTCTCTTGTGTTACTTTTTGTCCTTAGTTTATTTTGTCTGATGTAATGTAGTCACCGCTGCTCTCTTTAGAGTGGACTGTCTTTTTTTCATCCTTTCACTTTCGCCTTTCCCTGTCCTTAGATTTGTAATTGCTAGCAGTTTCAACTCTCTGTTACTTTCTCTTTTGGTCCCTGCTCAGGCACGGTGTGAATGGCAGGAGCCCTGGCCAGCCCTCAGTGTCCTTGTGATTGTGACGTTTGGTGAAATGTTCTTGCTTAATTACAGTTTTTTTCTGTATCCTTTTTTGCCATGGTTTTTAATTTTTGAAGAAGTTTTTAACTTTATGACTGTGGTGATTTTTTTCTTAATCTCTGAAAATTATGTATAATACTAATAACTTATATAACTTTGAATCAATGTTTTATTATTAGAAAAAACAAAAAAAACTGTATGGCTTTTGTTAAAGCCTCTCAATGTAAGTTTAAGTGGAAAACATAGTATTTATATGTTTGACTATGGTTTTCTATAGAGATTGGAGTGAAAGTAATTTATTTTTTCCATGTTAGTACCGTTTAGTACAGTTGATACTTTTTCATTCTCTCAAAGATGCTGAAATCCATGAATAAAAGTGATGATGAAAAAAATCATGCAGAAATATGTCCTAAGACAACTCCTCTCATTTCAGTAAATGGTGTGTTTACCTGTGTGCCCATGAGTTCATGGATGTGCAAATCCATGGTTTTGATAAAAGACATCATCATTTCATAATTTTCATTGTGGAAGCGGAAATTATATCTTAAATATATTCCCTGGCTTTGAGTTTTTTCTACACTATCCTGTTACTGGTTTAAATAGTAAGATTACTGATGTTTTATGTACATTTGTGTGTATGCCTGTATGTATAATGTCCTTTGTTTGTTTGTTTTGTTTGTTTTATTTGGGGGGAGGTAATTAGGTTTATTTTTTATTTAAATGGATTGAACCCAGGACCTTGTGCATACCAGGCAGGCACTCTACCACTGAGCTATGCCCTCCCCCCATAGTGTATTTTTATTCCCTTCCATGCTCATCTTGAACTTCTTTCAAGTTTTCTCAGGAAACCCTGTGTCAATGTAGTATTTTTTTCAGGTTTTCTTTTTAAGGGGGGAGGTAGTTAGGTCTATTCGATTATTTACCAGGACCTTGTACATGCTGGGCTTTTTTTTTTTTTTTTAAGTTTTCAATGCACTTTTAATGCTCTTTCTGTTACTAAATTTTTCTTTTTTTTAGCTTCAAACTCCAGAGCCCAGCCACCTTGGTGCAGGTTCTTGCTGTTTCATTTCTTAGCTTCTTGAGCTGAGCTGAGTTTCTCAGCATCTCTGCCAGTTTTCTCCTCTGTGAGATGAGGTCTTTCTAATGAGCTGCTATGAAGATAACAAGTCCACGCCTGTAAAGCATTTAGAGTGACACTTAGCACGTAGGAAGGATTCTGACACCTTTAGTCCTTGCTGTTGTCATCATCATCGTAAGTTAAGATGCTCACTGTTCATTAAAATCACTGTGGACTCTGTCATCTTTGAAGACACGGCTCAGACTATAGCTCATCTCAATACCGAATATCACTCAGTGTGTAAAACAATATGTAACACATCCTTCCTGGACAACCCGTTGTTGAGTTTTATTTGTATGTATTTCCTGTACTGTCCACAAAAATGAAAAATACTCATGATTGTAGGATATAAAAATTTTATGAAAAAGCATGAGGAATCAAAAATAGAGACCAGTAATTTGCTCCATATACCTCTCCACAGATCTGTCAGAGCACACGCTTCAGCTGAACTGATCGTCACCCCTCTCTCCTCTTCTTATATTTTGTGAAAATCAGGACCTTCCTCATGACCCCTTGGTGAAATGTGTTTTCATTTCAGGTACCATTGACCTTCATGGATGTGGCCATCAGATTCTCTCAGGAGGAGCAGGAATTCCTGGACCCTGCTCAGAGGGCCTTGTACAGAGACGTGATGTTGGAGACCTACAGGAACCTGCTGTCCGTGGGTGAGAGAACTGCCCTTCAGAAGTTGGGATCTGTCCTTGGGTGTGTTTGCATTTTCCCTGTGCACCCCTTTCGGAGCCCCCGTTTTGCTTGACTGATCTGAAAGGGCCAGTGACTCAGGTATGAAAAGCTTCACAATCTGGCATGAGGAGTTTAAAACTATGTTTTCCTCTGATGATCTGCTGACTTAGGGGTTGTTCCAAAACTGGGAGGTGAGCTGCATTTCTGCATATTATACTCTTCTCTGTGTATTCAGAAGGAGGCAAGTAGTGGGTGAATTTTTAGTTTAATATTCTAGACCCATCAGTCTTCAGTCCTTAAGTGATCAGAGAAGTAGGAATCTGGAAGAGCTATAACAAATGCATTTCTCTATTCTTATGTGGATGAATTTGTTTCTCATCTGAATATGTTACCTACTTTGTAGCAAGAAAAAACATGCTGTGGCCATGGAGAGTGATGTGAATGCCTCTGGGGGCATATCAATGTGTGAGCACAGGTTAAATCTCAGAAGGGCAGAGGAAAAAGCCTCATTATTAGTAGTGTTTGGCGAATTCTCTCTTTGTTGGAGAGTTCTATGGGAATACAGATATTTATTTATTATTTGAACTCTCAGAGGAAATCTATCTTCTCCATAACTTATCACTCTGTCCTTCAACATGTAAAATGTAAGAACCCCACTCCTGGGCATACACCCGGTGAAAAGTATAATTCAAAAAGACACCTGCACCCCAGTGTTAACAGCAGCAGTGTTTACAACAGCCAAGGCATGGAAACAACCAAACATCCATCAACAGATGACTGGGTAAAGAAGATGTGGTACATAGATACAATGGAACACTACTCAGCCGTAAAAAAAAGAATAAAATAATGCCATTTGCAGCAGTATGGATGGACCTGAAAGTTGCCATTCTAAGTGAAGTGGGCCAGAAAGGGAAAGAAAATGCCATATGACATCATTTATATGAGGAATCTAAAACATAATAACAATAATAATAACTCCACAAATGGACTGATTACTATGCTGATCTCTTGAATATGTGTAAGCACATCTGACTGTCCTTTATGGTTGGATTACCGCATTCTGTTGATTCTTATTTTGTGATTGGCTTTATTCCCTTGATAACTAAGTTTAAAAAGCTAAAGCTCTAAACTGTTCTTAAACAATGAATAGTATATATATGTAAATTAAAACAAAAGAAAGAAATACCCAGAATAGATAAATCCAAAGAGAGAGAATGCATATTGGTGGTTACCAGGGGCTGGGAGGAGTGTGCCAACAGAGGGAAAGTGCTTAATGTGTAAGAGGGTTTTATCCTGGGTGATGGAAAGGTTTTGGAACTAGATAAAAGTGGTGTTAGCACAACATTGTGAATGTACTGAATGCCACTGAATTGTTCATTTTAAAGTGGTTAATTTCTAGATTGTGAATTTCTCCTCAGTAAATTATTTAAATAAATAATGAAATGCTAAAGAAAAAACAATAATAAAGATAATAAAAAGAAAAATATCATGTAAAATATGCTTTCACTCTCCAGTTGTGCTGCAGCTCCTTCAGAGACAAATAGAAGGTCTTTATCCTGAGCTCCAACATTTGCCATCTGGCTCTTGTGAACTTGTTATTGCTTGACTTTGAGGAGCATGAGAAGGGCTGTTTTATCAGGGTCTCTGGCCTCCACATCTCCATCTAGACTTGGTTCCATTGGATGCTCAGTTCTTAGTCCATATAGATCAGAGCTGATGCCCCCGACTCCATTCTCTGGACCGTTCCCGGTTCCAGCCCCATTGGATGCTTTTAGGAGACCTAATCGGAAGATGTGAAAACACTGGAAGCCCTTTGATTGCATCTGGCACCTCCAATTCTGCACGGAGCTACCTCGAGCCCTGCCTGCCTGTTTGCATCCCTCAGACATTTCTTGCGTTCTCCTTTTCCCACATACTGCAGGGGTGTGTTTGTGTAACAGCCAGGTTGCCTGGATCTTCTGTGATTGTTACTTAGGATGTGTATAAGGACAGTGGGCAGAGATCCCTTTTTTCACCCCCTGTCCCCTGTCCCTGAAGGAGCATGTGCATCCTTCAGGCTTTAGTTTGTCATCTGTAGTTAGTGCATGGCTCCCTCTCGAGGTCCTATACTCTCTGACCCACGTGTCGTATATTTTTTTTCAGTCTGCACTGCTCTACCTGGACGGGAAATGTCTACTGTTCCCAATTTCATATCCTTCTAAGTTTGCATGATTTTGCCTCCGAAACTTGCTTTTGAAATACGTCATCCTAAGGCTTGAAATTGTATCCATTTTCTTTGCTGTGATAATCCAACATTGTGGACTCTCTATGGGGTGGGTTTACTGTGTAACAGATCATTTTGACGGAGAGTCCTTTCCCTCACGTGTTGTGATAGTTTCCTGCTTCGTACAGCATCACCACTAGAAGGTACTTAGTGGGTTGGCCCGCACGTTCTAGGAGGTGGTATCACAAAAGCCTGACTGATAAGTGTTTTCCAGTTCTTTGTTTTGTTTTTGAGGACTGTCACACATGCATGTCTCAAGGGTACTGTGATGGTATTTTCACACTTACTGATGATCATCCCCTTTCAGCCTCAGTAAACAGTATAGAAATTTCCCCTAGGGGTAGCATTTTCCATGTTCACATCCTCATATTTGTGAGCCTGTTGAGTAAACTGTTGTTGTTGCCATATTTTTTATCACCTGTGTGTTTGCCGTTGTTCCTTCTACCTCCACATGTACTTCTGAAGCACCTTGATGAGAGAGCTTATGAAGTGGACTGATAACCTCGAATGATGAACCATCATTTGTTTTGTTTTAATAAACTGTCCTGCTGCCACTGAGTGATCTTGACCCCCTTGTGGAACCTCATTTGACCACATATGCAAGAGTTTAGTTCTGACCTCTCTGCTCTTTGCCTCTGGTCTGGCTGTCTTTCTGCCAGTGCTACACGGCTTTGATTAGTTTAGCTTTGTAATAATTTTGAAATAGTTGTGAAACCTCCAGTTTTGTTCTTTTCAACCTTGTGTTTGCTATCGAGGGTCTTTTGAGATTGTATATGAATCTTAGAATGGATTTATCTATTTCTTCAAGAAACAGTATTGGGGTTTTACTTGGGGTTAGGTTGACAGTTGGCTGCTTTGGGTAGCACTGACATCTTGAAAATACTGACTTCCAACCCATGAACGTGGGATATATTTGCATTAGTTTGTGTGTTTTCTAATTTTTTTCCTGCTCTGTTTTTAGTTTACAGTGTAAAAACCTTGTACAGTATACAAATAAGGGAAGCTTATTCCAGGAATTTTATTTATTTATTTTTGATGGTATTGTAAATGGAATTGTTTTCTGAATTACCTTTTTGATTGTTCATCATTAATGTGTAGAAACATAATTGAATTTTGCTTGTTGATTTTGTATCTTGTGATTTTTCTGAGTTCTTTCCTTATTTCCAGCAGGATTTTCTGCAGAACCTTCAGAGTTTTTTACAGATTAGATCATCTCATTTGTCAGCACACATAATATTGCTTCTTTTTTCTATTTGTATACATTTTACCTCTTTTTCTTTGTAGGTATTCTTGCTAGGACTTCCAGTAACATGTTTTTAGAAATTGTGAAAGCAAGTGTCTTTGTCTTATTTCCCATCTTAGAGGAGAACCTTTCATTCTTTCACCATTGAGTCTGATGAGAGCTGTAGGCTATTAATATATGCTCTGTATTAGGCTGAGATAGCTTTTTTCTATTTCTAGTTTATTGAGTACTTTTATTGTGAAAGCTGGCTGACTTTTGTCAGGTACTTTTTATACATCCATTGAGAGGATCATGTAGATTTTTTCTTTCATTCTGTTGATGTGCTATTTTACATTGGAAGATTTTCATGTCTTGAGCCATCATTGTATTTCAAAAATAAAGCCCCATTAGTCATGATATATAATCCTTTTAATGTTGTGTTCATTTCAGTTTACTATTATTTTATTGGTAATCTTTGCATCATTATTTATTAGAGATTTTAGTCTCTGGTTTCTGTTTGGTGTCTTTGTCTGGCTTTTGTATTAGGGTAATTCTGACTTCAGAGAAGGAGTTTGGAACTTTTCTTCTCTTTTGGGGGGAAGAGTTTAAAGAAGGTTGGTCTTGATTGTTTTTAAATGGGTAGAATTCTGCAATGAAGCTCTCTGGCTTTCCTATGTTGAATAATGTTTGATTAGTGATTATGTCTTCTTACAAGTTGTATGTTTGTTTAGATTTTTGATTTTGTCATTATTCTGTCTTGCTAGGTTGTGTTTCTGTTAAGAATTCATCCATTTCTTCTAGGTTATCCAATATATAGACACAGAATTATGTTAGTAGTTTCTTCTTGGGTTTTTTTCTTTGTCTTTTTCTTTTTTTTCTTTTGTTTTGGATTTGTATATAAGTAGTTGCAAGCTGTTGTAATGTCCAATCTTTCTAGTTTTAGTAATTTGGGTCTTCTCTCTTCATTATTTATTGTAGATAAATGTCAATTTTGTTATTTTTATCAAAGAATTAACTTGTAGTGTCATGATTTTCTGTAGTTTTTATTCTGTATTTTTCATTTATCTCTAATTCTTTTTCCTAGTTTCTGCTCACTTAGGCACATATTGTTTTTCTAAGACCTTTCCCTGTTTTTAAACATATGGGATCTATTTCATGTATTTATTTGTACTTTCGCTTTTTTCTACTTTTTTGGTATTTAATTAACATATATGACATAGTGTAAATTTAAAGTATATGGTGTGATGACTTGATATACACTGATACTGTGAAATGATTACCTCAGTAGGTTTCTTAACACCTTCTTACATTCACTTAATTACAGTATTTTTTGTTTGGTGAGAACATTTAAGGTCTATTCTCTTACCAACTTTCAATTAGACACCACGGTTTTGGTAACTATAATCACCATGGTGTACATTTGATTTCCAGAATTGCTACCACTTACAACTGGAAATGTATTCTTTGGGCTGATACCTCCCCAGTCTACCAAACCCCGTCATCCGCTCTGTTTATATTACTTTGGCTCCTTTTTTTTTTTTTTATAGTGTATTCCACACGTAAGTGAGGTCTTTCAGTATTCTTTCTCTCTGACTTAATTTACTGAGCAAATGTTTTCAGTGTTTAACCACATGGTTGCAGATACTGGGTTTCCTCCTTTTTCATGACTAATAACGTGTGTGTGTATCTACCAGATACGTTTTGCCCATTGCTCTGTTTTTGTCATGCCGTGGCTGCTGTCAGTGCTCCTGTGATGAAAGTAGGAGTGGAGGTGTCTTCTAATGACAATGATTCATATAGGAATTGGTACATTATATTTTTTTTTTAGTGTTCTTTTTTAAATTGAGGTATAATTGATTTACAGTGTTGTGTTATTTTCAGGTATAAAGCGAAGTGATTGAGCTATACATATACGTATATATTCTTGTGTTTATTATGTTTTTATTATTCATTTATTATATATTATATGCTAATATGTATATATTCTTTTTCACATTCATTTCCATTAAGGTTATTACAAGATACTGAATATACTACCCTGTGCTGTACAGTAGGACCTTGTTGTTTATCTATTTTATTTACAGTTGTGTATCTGTTAATCCCAAACTCCTAATTTATCCCCCCACCCCTGCATTATATGATTAGAAAAATGTACTTTGAGGAGCCTTATACTGTTTTCCATATATATAGCAGCACCAAGTTACAGACACAGAAGCAGGTACCAGAGTTCCATTTCTTCCCCGTCCTCAACGCCACTTGTCCTCGCTGGTCTTTTTGATGACAGGTATTCTCACAGGCTTGAGAAGGTGTCTCGTTTTGATTTGCACTTCCTCCTGAGGGCACATCTGGGAAGTGGAGGGCTTTCTTCAGTTCAGTCTCACTGCAGAGTGAGAGGGAGCCAGGGAGTCGGAGGCCAGCACATTGTCCCGAACTTTCCTACAGTGTTTGGTTTAGTGTTTTCAGGATAGGCAATTGCTAGGGTTCTGCAGCTTCTTTATTCTTTATTGGTTTGTTTCTCTTTTTCAAAGGTTCTTTGTTTGTTTATAGTTTTTAACTTGGGTTCTTCATGGGTTGATGAGTGCCTCTGGTTTGGTCTTCTGTCCTGTTCCCATCACGCCTCATGGTTTTGTTTTCCTTGCAGAGTCTGTGTTAAGAAATGTACTGATGTGATTTCTGGTAATTAGAGAGGCTAGCTGAAAGAACGCTTTCCTGTTTAATAACACGGAGTGTTAGCAGGAACTTTTCATATACCAAAGCATTACATTTCTTTTTTCAAAGTTGTTATATGGTTAATATTTTACTTAGAAACTTTTTTTTTTGTTTAATTTCTTAACTAATGTCGTCATATCTTTAAAATGTTCAGACTTTGGCAGACACCTCCTGGCAGCCTTGTTTCCCCATAAAACTCTGCTCACCCAGCCAGGATCTTCATCCTGAAATCATAGTGTGCCTACATTATGGTTTACTTTGATCTGCACGTGTGTATATGCAATAAATGCATCCATCTCCTTTGGGCCTTCTCCTGGTTTTTCTTTTTGGTTTCTGCTAAGAACATTCTTGTACAATCTTCTGGAATACTACATATGTTTTTATTGAATGTATACATATTAATGGAACTTAGGGAGCATTCAGTGTGATACATTGCATAGCAAATTGTGTATGGATATAAACCTGCTTTTCCCTATGACATCCCTTTTTAAATCTCTTTTGCTTCTGTCTCATACACATAGTATGATTCTTAGATAAAAATGGGATAGTTGCATCCTACTTGCTAAACCAGTTCTTTTCTCTCAAGGTCAGTACGTTAGGTGCAGGTGTGAATGATGCAGTTACAGGCACACAGACGCGCAGTCCCAGGCTGTGCTCCCACGTGTGCGTGTGCCCCGTGCTCCACTCAGACCCTCTCTCCGTCCTGACCCTTCCTCATGTGGTACTTGGATGTGGATGGAAACACGGTTATTTGCTGGCACATGTAAGTTGTCCTCCCGAACTTCCCAATATCCACAGCCCTCCTTCACCCATCCCTCCACCTTCCACATGACTCACACTGTAAAAATAACTTGTCTTCAATCATTGAACACCTTTCTTGGGACGTGACCTAAATCACTGTGTGCAGCCGTGAAGAAACCATTTCCAGGGCGAACGGCCGAATAACCTTAGTTACGCAGCTCATTATTTCTTGCATCTCCCTTGAAGTTTTCTTCTTAGCTCTTCGTAATTGTTGTAATATTGTGCAATCTGTATTGCTTGGGTGGGCGGTCATACTTAAGTATGTTTCCTCAGTCTTTAGGTCCAGGTTCAATCCTGGTTCTCTGGCTATTTTTCTGTGTAAGTTGGAGTCGTGTACATGAACCAGTGAGTCTGCTTCCCTTCATTGAAAAATTGTGATAATTTTTCTCAAGACTTATAAATGAAATTAGTGCTATTAGATGCCTTAGAATAGTTCATTTTTAATAATAAAGATTCAAATTTACTATAGTATAAAATATATATTAATATTGTCATTTTTATGACATCCCTTTGCGTTGTAACTTGGATACATTTCTATTGCAATTTGTTCTCAATAGTGTTGTTTCTGACCGTGTTAATATATTTACAAATTGCTTACTCTTTCTTCCATATATTTTGGAGCCAATGAGCTGGATATTTCAGGGCACTGCATATGTAGGGAACTGCTCTACTATTATCATAACTGGAGAATATTTCATTTATTAATATTTAATTTTGATTTACAGATGATGGTCTTTCAGAATGTTTTATGCGTCTTCCTGGGTACATTGTTGTTTAGGATGTAATTAGAAAAATGTTTTGTTTTTTAAAAATTGTTTTGTCAAATTCTTCACTTTCTCTATGCTAATTTGTTTCCCAATTCTAAAGTGCCACTCACTTGTATTATTCAATAGATATGCTAGTTTTGGATTATTTAGCGTTTCAGTATATTGTGTGTTCTTTAGCATTTATTTATAATAAACATGCAAAATATGTGTATAGTGTAATATTGTTTTCTCCTCAGTTCTCAGACATTGATATGTCTACTGTTAACTGGTATGTCCTTTAGGGTCATGGCTAAATAATACACTGTCTTTGATAGCTAACAGAAGTTTGTTTAATATGAGAGTTTTTGTCAGAGGGTCTTTGAGACTAGGGTACCTTAAAATTAATTACAATTGCAGCTGATCACTTTTTCTTTAGTAAAGAATTTTATTCCTTTAGTGTTGCCCAAATTTTTAAGATCATGGTAGGTAGTTTCATAACTCTGATATAATTACTTCTTTTAGTGTGATATCATGTATTTCTCATGAAACACTCATTTATGAATTCTAATGAACAGATTATTTATTGTTACTTTTATCTTGTAGATCTGTCTCAAATGCATGTGATCAAGAAATTACAAGTAAAAGCCAACACTGATAGAGGAGAAGTATTCCAAATAGTGATGTTGGGAGGATGTGAAAGGAATGAAATGAAACATTTTTACCTCAGGGGCCTTCAGGAAAATATATATGACTTTAAGTCACAGCATACAAATGAGGCCAGGAATTACAATGGAATGCCTACAACCCATAAGGAAAATCTCATTGATAGGAGAGATCGACACAGTAGAAATATTGCAGGAATCAAGCCTATTGATAAAGGGCTTGCCTTAAGCTTTTGGGAAAAACTGCATAATTTCAACAGTGAAGAGAAAATTGATGAGTTTAATCAAGCTGACAAGAGTATCAACAATAGTGCCTCATTTTCACCACCTCAAGGAATTTCTCCTAGTGTCCAAACCAACATTTCTCATGTATATGGCAGTGAATTTGTCCATCCTTCAATTCTGACACAATACCCAAAAACACACAGGGAAAGACCTTACAAATGTAATCAATGTGGCAAAACCTTTCTTAAGACATCTTATCTCAAGCGTCATCAGTTAATCCATACAGGAGAGAAATTACATAAATGTGATGTATGTGAAAAATTCTTCACTCGAAATTCCTACCTTGCAGTTCATCAGAGAATTCACACAGGAGAGAGACCTTACAAATGTAATGAGTGTGGCAAGTTCTTCAGTCGTAAAACAACCCTTGTAATTCATCAGAGAATTCATACTGGAGAGAAACCTTACAAATGTAATGAGTGTGGGAAAGTCTTTGCTCATAAAACAACTCTTTCAAATCATCAGAGAATTCATACTGGAGAGAAACCTTACAAATGTAACGAGTGTGGGAAAACCTTTTATAATTGCTCCTACCTCACAAAACATCTGAGAATCCACACAGGAGCAAATGCATATAAATGTGATGTTTGTGGCAAGGTCTTTAGAGATAAAACAACCCTTGCAAGTCATCAGAGAATTAATGCTGGAGAGAGGCCTAATAAATGTAATTGAGTGTGGCCAAACCTTTCTACATACATCACTTAACTGAATTTCCTATTTCTGCCCTAACAAATTACCACTATCTGAGTGGGTCCAACCAACATATATTCCCTTGTATTTGGAGGCCAGAATTGTATCCTGCTGGATACTCCACCTCAGAATTTACTTTCTTGCCTTTCCTGGGTTCTCAGGGCAATTGTAATCTTTGCCTTATGGCCCCATGTGCATTTTCATGACACTTTCAATTGACTAATGGTTTTTAAAAAATATCTGCTTATCATATTGGTATTTTCTAAGCACATTGTTTAAATTAGTGCAGCATGTCACTCCATCATTGCACATGTACACCTCCATTGTTCGTATTATCATCATATCTTTTATAATCATCAAACTCTAGAAAGAATCCAGAGCTCCATCCAGTGATGAACGGGAACACAGACTGTGAAATGTTACTATTCAGGAATGAAAGAGTTATGCGGTACTGGTAACAGTTACAACATGGATGACCATCGAAAGCGTTACGCCAAGTGCAAGAAGAGAGAGAGAATGCCACATGTTTTCTGACTTTATTTACATGAAATGCCCAAAATAGCCATATCTATACAGGCAGAAATTGGCTTAATATTTGCTTATGGCTGGGGATGGAGTGTGGAGTAACTGCTAATGAATACAGGGTTTTTTTGTTTTGTTTTATTTTGTTTTGTTTTAAGGAGTATTGATAATATGGGGGTTATATTGTGGTTGGAAAAGTTGCAAACATCCTAAATCCCACTATACTGTACACATGAAAAGAGTGCATTGTATTCAAAGTATGCAATAAAAGACGCCTACGCTGTTCTCTCCATGTTGAATTCAGAAAGTAGTTCTGATCAACTAACCATGCCCGACAAGATGCTGGAGACACGCGTTCCAGTTTCCACTGTTCGAATGGAAGGAAGACTCAATGGTAGGAACAGTGGCAGAATGGGGAGGACCTGGAGAGACAGCTTTTAAGGTAAAGTGAACATGCTGTGTTTCCGGAAGGTGAACCTGCACATGAACAGCGAGTCTCTTGCTCCCTCGTCCTGAGCTAGTAGTTCATTCTCTCTTAGTTCAGTATCTCGTTTCATGCCGAGTCTCTCACTGAAGCTGAAATGTGAAGAGCTTCTGTCTTCATGGTGATTGAACCCATCATTTGCACCTGTCATTCCTCTGTGTGACATTTCATGCCACCCCAGTCTGAACACAACCCCTTGAATTATACATCCTCGGGTTTTTCACTGAAGTAAAGGGGAGAAAGACAAGCTAAATATGTAAGTTGGTCAAAACAGTATCTTTAAGAAAATAATACAGTATATGAGTCACAAAGTGAGGTTCCTCAAACGGCTGAAGAGGGAGCTACCATATGACCCAGCAAGTCCACTCCTGGGTGTATATCTGGGGACAACCCACTAATTGAAAGATGTACGCGCACCCTAATGTTCATCGTATCATTGTTTATAGTAGCCAATATATGGAAGCAAGCCAAGTATCCACTAACAGATGGACGAATAGAGGGTACATGCACACATACACACTCACACGGTGGAATAGTACTCACCCATAAAACAATGAAAACTTGCCATCTGCATCACCACGGTTGGGTCGTGAGGATGTTAGGCTTAGTGAAGTTCATCAGACGAAGACAAATGCATTATGACATCACTTACATGTGGAATCTAGAAAACAAAACCAATAAATATATATAGGAACACAAACAGACTCACAGATGTAGGGAAAAGCCAAGGGCAAGGGCAAGGAATCAGTGTGAGGTTGAGAGATCCCAACACTTGTAGAAAACAGATACGCAGTATCCTGGGTAGCATATTGTCCAGCACAGGGACTCGCAGCCATGACTTTGAAATAACTTCTAATGAAGTGGAATCTGTAAAAATATGCTGTCAATAGGCCACCCACCTGCAACTAACACAATACTGTAAATCGACTATAGTTTAATTATAATTTTATGTATAGTAAATTACAGGATCTGCAGAATGGAATTACTGTAGTTGATAAATCTGAATATAATGCTTCTAACCATAACTTAAAACAGATCTTTTAATAGCTTTTCAAAAATGGCACTTCTAAAAACTTGATTCATATTTATAACCTGAAAAACACCTCCACCCATTAATTTTCATGAAACAAGTGTAAAAATGTCTTGGGAAACTTACCTAAAAAGTTAAACTAGCCAAATGAGGATTAGAGCCTGGAGACAGCACTTCAGGTAGCTCTGAGTAACTGAAGAGGTAAGGGGGGATGGTCGGTATAGATCTGATTTTGGTGAAGGAGGGTAGAGGCAGTCAGGCGCACATTGTTCCAGAAGGTTGCTGCTAGTCTCGTGAAGGTCACTGCCAGTCACAAGGAGCAGATGGCTTCATTAATGATTGTAGTGCTTTTCTAGATACAAGGAGATGCTAGAATTTGGGCTCAACACATTTCCTTCTGAAAATATCTAAGTATCCAAAGGCTTGTTCTGCCAGTTTTCCCCGGAGCACAGAGCACCTCATTCCTGACCTCCGCCCTGAACACCTTTCAGGGGCTGTTGAAGGAGAGCAGTTGTAGCCGCTTGGGATTTAGTTCTTGGAGAGGTAAGTGGCAAGTGCCAACTTTTAGTTGGCAGGGTCTGTATTAAAGAGCATGTACCTCCCTACTAAATGCCTTCAGAAACACCGAAACTTATTCTTTGCATGGAAATAAATCCCAGTGTCTTCTGAAGAATATCATTTTACAGGCCCTGTTATCCACACTTGACGAAAGTTTCAGAACTAGAAAACAGCTATCATATTACAATCTGAAAAGAAAAGAAACTTTCTAATTACCCTCATAACAAACATAGTCAATTTGAAATTAGAGTATGTTTTAGTAATCATATACTTATGTGTAATTTCATAAAAAAGTTTTTGTGAAAGATATTTAAAGGTAATTTTCCTAAGTGGAATAGATTGAGTGCTCTAAAGAACAATGCAGTTGTCATAAACGGGAAAAAAGTCTGTTTTGTGGTTTTATTTTTATTGTATCTATTTTAGATGATGGACGCTCACTAAACTTATTGCAAGAATGATTTCAGTAAACCTAAGGCAGAGCATTACAGTGTACACCCTAAACCCATTCAGTGATGTATGCCAGGTACAGCTCAATAAAACTGGGGGGAACGGTGGTTTTAAAAGGCAAATAAAACACTTCAGCAAAAAGAACAAAAGAGCAATGAAATTAGTAACAATTAAAAAAATATATTGCTTTTTTTTAAGTGACTGAAATAATCAAATGCGTTAGTCCTCCGGTCTCAGACCCGAGGTTTTGTCCCTGAGTCTCTGGAACTGACAGTGTGTCCAGTTGGTTTCCTGGCTGAATGAAGAATGGAAAGGAAAAGCTGTTTTGTATGGTGTCAGTATAAAACTCTCCATTCTCCCCAAGGAGAGTTCTGTATTTCTCATTCTAGTTTGTGATACAAGTCAAGTCTAGCTCTCGTTTCCCTGAAGTGCTTAAGTTAATTCTGCTTGAAGGAAGTGTTCCTTGATCCACCACTGCCAAACAGTAACCAGCTGGAGACCCAGGTTTCCAACCTCTGAAGTGCTTGAGCCTCACAATTGGGGTAAGCGAGCCGCCTGCTGGCAAAAACAGCCCTGTGTGGCCGGGGAGCAGTGGCTTGGCTCAGAGTTGGGGGTCACGCCCTCCCCTTTCCCGGCCTAGGGCAGGGGGCTGAGGAGAGGGCAAGTGTGGCTGGAGGGGCTGTCATCCCCTGGTGCCTCTTTAAAGGAACGTTGGAAGTTGGGTTTTTTGGACTGGATTTACTTTCTCTTCCTCATTTGTTTATGTTAAGTTATTTAGAGCTTGCAGTAAGTGGTAGTCCAAATTAAGGCTGCGCAGCAAGCAGCCGGCAACCTGGTTGGGTGGGCTTCCCCTCCGTGGCTCCTGGAGCCCAGTTCCTCTTCTCTACACGGTCTTAGTCTGGTTCCGGGCCTCTGTAACTATGCAAGGGGGTCCAAATCCGGGGAGTCCAGAAACGGCCCTTTAAAAATTTGTGGCCTGGCCCTTCCTGAGTGCCCTCGGGGATTATGGCCTCATTGCAAACCCTGAGTGGGAGGCGCGGGCGGGCACTCCCCCAGTGGGCCTAGGTCTCTGGTCTAGGAAGAGCCCTGGCGGTACACCTTGCCTCTTCGCCCTGGATTTCTCTAATACCCTCCTCCGCCCTGATTCCTTAGACTGTCTGATACCTAAACCTCATCACTGCCTTATCCCGCTCTTGCCCTGCCTTTTGGCTCTGTTTTCCTCTTTCTTTCACAGAAGGCAATCCACTTGACTGACTCAGAGCCTTGGTCTCTTCCCTCCCTCCCTCCCTGAAGGATTAGGCCCTGGGACTCTGGTCCCTTTTTCCTCCCACAGGGTCATTAAACTACAAAGGGAAGGTAGGTGAGGGGAAGTCCCATACGTCCAAGTGTTTCTGACCCAATTCCAAGACCCAAGTTTAAGGAAGTCCTGCCGGCTGTGCCTGGCTCACACCCCTTCAGAGCATCTCCTTCCCCCAAAGGAGCTCAGTGTTTCAGACGACCCCTTATGGGTCCACCTCCCCGAGGCCCACAGCTGGGAACTCCCACCTCCCTGAACTCCGAAAGGGGACAGTCATATGAACCATCTACCCCTAATGCCCCATCTGGGCAGCTGGGAACCCCAGACCCCGATGAATCAACTCATGGATCTGGCATTTGGATTAACAATAGAGACAGGGTTAAAGAGGCAAGAAGGATTCCAGGACAACAGCAAAAGGTACGATTCTTATCGGCAGCCCTAATCCCTGCCCCAGCTCAGGGTTGCCCTCGCTTTCAAAGTCCTGTGGCAAGGACACGATCCAGGGTGCCTGGATCAGAGCCACTGTCTTGCTGAGAAGGGGCCTGTTTTAGGTGCAGCCAGGGGGGCTGCTGGAAGAATGAATGCCCCATGTGTGGGAAAGTCCACTGGGACTCTGGTATGCAAACGAGATGGCCACTCCAAGCGGGCCTATCCCCAGCCCTGGAGGGGGCTTGTGGCTTCCAAATCAATGACGGCTGAGAGGATTGAAGACTGACAGGGCCCAGGACCTCCCTCCACCCCCAGCTCCCACAGGACACCTGGTCATTTCTCCGGAGGAGCCTCGGGTAACCACGTGGCAAGTAAGAAGGTTGTTTTCTTACTAGATACAGGGGCTGCGTACTCTGTGCTGATTTCCCTGCACCCTTGTCCTCCCAGTCCTGTGTAATAACAGGGATCAATAAAAGGTCCCAAACCAAGCAGCTTGCTAGGAAATTAACTTCTACACGTCAGTTTCTGCACATGCCCGAGCGCCTCATCCCCTTGTTGGGGTGAGACTCGTTCATGAAATTCCAGGCAATAATCCAATTTGAAGACCCTTACAGGGAGGGAAGGCACCCACCAAGGAAAACAGCTGCCCTTGGCCACGGGAGTCTGCCTCAGTCCCAAGCCAGAGGAGGTCTCCCTTCCACCCCAAATCGTTTCTGAAGTAACACTGCTGTCTGGGACACTGACATCCCTGACAGAGCTAGTACTGTCAGGCTTACCTGCAAAAATGGGACCGCATGAGGCTGTAGGCAAGCCTCTTCAGATCAAAGGCTAAACTGAGGCCATAATTAGAGAATTTCTCAAATCCGGGGAGGATCCTGAAAAGTTTTTGTAAATAGATTGCCAAAATGGGAGGCCAAAAATGGGAGGCCACCAGCCTGACTAAACTGATCATAGCTGATATTCAGAGCCTGACTAATTTTTGGGGAGGTCTTCTCTTAAGCTAAGTGAGGAAAAACAAAACAGCCTTTGTTTAGTATAGCACAGGGAACTAACTATATTCAATACATTGTAACTTTAATGAAAAAGAATATGAATTTCTATGTATATACATGCATGACTGGAACACTGTGCTGTACACGAGAAACTAACACATTGTAACTGATCATACTTCAATGAAAAAAAAAGCCTGCCTTCATTTTGCAAATCTAATCTCTACAGGATCAGAGTATGGCTCTGAAAATAATACAAAGCCCACCAACATTTTACCACTCCCCAAACCTCCCTTGCATATCTTAAGAGACTTGTAAATATCTAGAAAAAATAAAAAACTTTTCCTGGCCTTAAGAGAATGAAGTCTTTCTAAGAAGAACTTGCTTTCTTATGCCTTTGAGATACAAGTGTTCTACCATGTCTTCTCCAGGAACCCTGATCTTGCCATCTTTTTAAGATACAAATTTCAAAAAGGGGTTAAATAATTTAGAACTTGACTTGTTAAGGACAAATAAAAATCTAGTCTCGTTTCCATAAATATTAGAAAAAAGTGTTAGTCTTCTAGATAGGCCAACTATGATTTGTTCCATCTGCCAAAAACCCAATTTAAATCCAAACTCTTTTGTAACTGATGGGTTTTACATTGTTGCACCCAATTAATTCATGGCTAAATTTTAGAATGGAAACTGAGGTCTCTGCTTTGTATATTTGTGTGTCATAGATGTATGGTATTACCAAAATTAATTTGTAAAATAGCTCTATTTAATTGGCTTAAGGGAAATTAATTGCTTATATAAATACTCAAAAATATAAAAGAAGCTGGCCAAAATGAAGTTAAGGTTCACAGTTATCTAAAGAACTTTCAGTACTAAATCAATATCTGGAATTAAAGGTAGCTTAAGCTTGTTGGTTTAATTAACATAGACATGTCTTTAGAGTCATCAGTGTCAAGTATAATACTTCTGTTGTACCTCGGCTTACTAGAGATCAAATAAGACCCTTTTATATCTTTTACAAATTTGTCAGCAAGGAAAGTAACCCAATGTAAAAAAAGTTTTCAAAAAAAGTAAACGTAAACAAAATAAGAGCTTTTGGGTAAACTTTATAGGAGCAATTATGTTTTGGAAAAGTCTGTTTAAAATAGTCTCTTGGGGGAAGGGTGTAGCTCAGTGGTAGACTGCCTGCTTAGCATACACAAGGTGATGAAATGAAAAAATAAACAAACCTAATTACCTCCCTCCAAAAAGAAAAAAATAAAAAATAAATTTAAAATAGTCTCTCCAAATTTTGGCACTTAAAACTCAGTTAAGTGAAAAAAAAAAACCATTTGGGTCATTTATAAAATATTGTAGCATTAATTGCTGGGCAGGTCTAAGTTTACCTACCTTTGCCTTCTTAGAAGAGAAAAATAAAACATGTTTCCAATCAAAAAAAGCTGGTATGACAACCAATTCACAATTGCTTGCTTTCTGGTCTTCACCAAAGATTAAGGTTTTTAAGGATTAAAATTATAATGTATATAATTAAAGCTACTAAAATAATAAGGAAAAAATCTTGGTATACAGCAGGAAAATCAGATGTGTGTTTTCAGCAAAAGAAGGTATAAGGAATGGAATTACGTTTTGAGGGAAACGATGGTTGGTTTTTTCTATAGCTGGTTGTTTCTGGATGGAAAAAATAAGGGACAAACTAATATGGATACAGAAAGTGATGGAAGATTTGTGGAAAAGGAATCCTGAGAAAAGAGCTTTGCACATGATCAGGATTGGTTAAATTTAGATTGATTTAAATAAGGAAATGGATTAGGGTGTTAAAAGTAAGCTAGTGCAAAACTGGAATTTGATTCTATTAAAAGGACAAAGTTTTCTTAAAATGTTAATTTGCTTTTGGTAACAGACTCTAAAGCTCTTTATCTCTTAAGTGACCTGTATTAGCCTCTAAAATATTTGTTATTTTGGTTTAATAAACAACTATTGTTTCACAGTGGCCTACAATTTTATCTGACCAAGTACTTAAAAACTTTCTAACAAGCTTCTCAAATACCAAATTTTAATTAAAGTTCTTTTGACTTCCAGCTAATGACTTTATTTTTTAATTGTTTTTTATTTATGTATTTATTTTACAATATCATTTTTTAAGTTGAAGTATAGTTGATGGACAATATTATGTCTAGGTATACAATATAGTGATGCACAATTTTTAAAGGTTATACCCATTCATAGTTATTGTAAAATGTTGGCTGTAATCCCCCTGCTGTACAATTCACCCTTGTAGCTTGTTTTCTACCTGATGGTTTGTACCTCTTAATCCTCCCCCTCCATCTTGCCCCTCCCCCTTCCCTCTCCCCACTGGTAACCACTAGTTCCTTCTGTACTTCTGTGAGTCTGTTTCTTTTCTGTTATATTCACTAGTTTGTTTTATTTTTTTAGATTCCACATGTAAATGATATCTTACAGTATTTGTCTTTCTCTTTCTGACTTATTTTCCTTAGCATAGTGCCCTGCAAGTCCTTCCATATTGTACACCGGAAACTAATATAACATTTTAAATCAACTGTACTTCAATTAAAAAGCAAACAACCAACCATCCAATTTAAAACATGGGCAGAAGAGCCGCACAGACATTTTTCCAAAAGAGGAAACGCAGTTGGCCAACAGGGGCATGAAAAGTTGCTCAACATCACTAATATCAGGGAAATGCAAATCAAGATCTCAATGAGATATCATCTCACACCTGTCAGAATGGCCATCATCAAAAAGAAGACAAATAACAAATGTTGGCAAAGGATATGGAGAAAAGGGAACCCTTGTACCCTATTGGTGGGAATGTGAATTGGTGCAGCCACTATGGAAAATAATAGGGAGGGTTCTCAAAAGCCTAAAAATAGAACCACCATATGGCCCAGCAAGTTCCACTCCCGGGCATATATCTGAGAAAAACAAAAACATTAATTAAAAAAGGTACATACACCCTGCTATTAACAGCAATATTTATAATTGCCAAGATATGGAAGCTGAATTCTTTTAGCTTTTGTTTATCTGTAAAGTTTTTGATTTGTCCATCAAATCTAAATGAGAGCCTTGCTGGATAGAGTATTCTTGGCTGTAAGTTTTTCCCTTTCTTCTCTTTAAATATATCATGTCACTCCCTTCTGGCCTGTAGAGTTTCTGCTGAAAAATCAGCTGATAACCTTATGGGAGTTCCCTTGTATATTATTTGTTGCTTTTCTCTTGCTGATATTAATATTTTCTCCTTGTTCTTAATTTTTGTCAATTTGATGACTATGTGCCTTGGTGTCTTGCTCTTTGGGTTGATCCTGTGTGGAACTCTGTGCTTCCAGGACTTGGGTGACTGTTTCCTTCCCCAAGTTGGGGAAGTTTTCAGTTATTTTTGGAGAGATCCAAAAATTTTCTCAGGTTCTTTCTCTCTCTATTCTCTTTCTCGGACCCCTATAATGTGAATATTAGAGCACTTCATGTTGTCCCAGGGTTCTCTTACATTATCCTCATTTCTTTTCATTCTTTTTTATTTTTTCTGTTCTGCAGTAGTGATTTCCACTAATCTGTCTTCTAACTCACTGATCCATTCTTCTGCCTCATTTAGTCTATTCTTGGTTCCTTCTAGTGTGTTATTCATTTCAGTGGGCAGTGGCCCAATTCCTGGGAATCCCAGCCCCTTCCCCAAAGTAGTTGGAATAATCTTCCCACTTGTTAGCATGTGAAGTTACTGAGCCCTTACAAAGGAACAACTCCCACACCTCGTGGCTACTCTTCATTCCTAGTGAGACAGACTGCACTCTCTATGGAGTGTGTAACTACAAACTGAAAACCTAACCCCCACACCTCCTAGCCTTTTTCTTGCCTTCTGAAACAGCCTACCCTCTGTCTATGGAGTATATATCTCTCTGAATAAATCTACTTTTACTCAGCTGTGACTTGCTCTTGAATTCTTTCCTGTGACAAGCCAAGGACCCACACTTGGCAGGGCACTTCTCAGGGGCCTAACTGAGACCTAGGACACAGCCATCCTCTTGCCCCGCATTCATTGTCCTGTATTGATACGAAGGTTAAAGTAAAAGAAACAGATCTAATATGGAGTCAGATTTGTTCTTCTCTATTACACAAATAAATGCCCTTATTAATATTGGAAGTTAATTATTATTTACATAGTAATAAAACCCAGTGTCTTCTGAAGACTATATGTTTTACAGGCTTTGTTACTGACACTTGACAGAACTCTTAGGAATAGAAAATTAAGAAAAGAGCTAAAATATATTACTATTTGAAAATAAAATGTACAAATTTCTAATTACCTTTGTAACAAACATAATCAGTTAGAAGTTACATTATGTTTAGTTATATATTTAAGTATAATTTCATAAACAAATTTTTACAAAAGATCCTTAAAAGTATTTCTCATAAGTGTTAATAGGCCAACTATTTTAAAGAATAATACAGGTTTTTCTTATTGTAGTAATTATTTCAATTAATGTAAGAATATTTTGCTGTGCACCTTCAATTTATACAGTGATGTATGTCAAGTACATCTCAATAACACTTGGGGAAAACATGGTTTTAAAAGGCAAATAAAACACTTCAGCCAAAAGAAAGATCAATGCAGTTGATAACCACTTTTAAAAATGTATTGCTCTTTTAAAATCAATGGTTAGTGACAGAAATTATGTTTTAGTCCTTCAGTCTCAGTCCCCAGTTTTTGTCCGTGAGTCTCTAGAACTGAGTAGAGTGTTGAGTTTGGCCTCCTGGCTGAATGAAGAATAGAGAGGAAAAGGTGTTGTGTAACGTGTCAGTAACAAATGGCTCATTCTATCCAGGGAGAGTTTGTATTTCTCATTCTAACTTGTCATACAAATTTCAGCTCTTATTTTAAGTGCTTAAATTAATTGTAATTTTAGAAAATATTCCTAGATCCACCACTGCCCACAGCAATCACATGGAGACCAAATTCCCAGCCACTGCATTGCTTGAGCTTCAGGAGAGGGACAAGCAAGCGTCGAGCTCCCAGAAACAGCTTTTCCTTTGTTTTTCTCGGATGGGGGTGGGCGTGGATTAGATTGATTGATTGACTGATTGAGATACTGCGGATTAAACCCAGGATCTCCTTAATGCTAAGCACGGGCTCTGCCACTGAGCAATAATCCCCACAAACAGATTTTTATTGTTAACAGTTTTCAACTTAGGAGGAAACATCTTAGTTTCTGATATAAATGGCCCCCACATCTATAAGCTTTTACCATAAAACCCTTCCAGTATGGAGAAGGAAATCAATCCCCTCTCCATACTAACCCCCTCCCTGGCTCACCAGACTAAGACCTGGGCTCCCTCGACCACCAGCCCCTGGCGGGCATCGCTCCGCCCACGCCCCACCCCGGAAGTCCCGCCTCTAGCTCCGGGCGAAAGTTTTCCCCGGAACCGGAAGCGGAGGTCGCTGACTGGCGGTCCCCCTATGGAGCGTGTTTCTCCTTTCTAGTATAAATCTGTACTGCGTGTTCCTGCTTAATCCATCCTCTGAATGTAGGAGTCACTGCGGATCTAAAATCCCAGCACCCGGCCCTCAGCCCACGTAAATCCAGACGGCACCGCTCCAGGTCGGGGATCTTTTCCTTCGCGTCTGAAACCGCTTTGAGGCTGGTCTCTGTCCTCGGCTTTTCTGCCTTCGGTCATCGAGACACCGCCTTTCCTGATATTTTCCTTCATAAAACCCAATACTCCCTCCGTCCCCCATGTAACGTCCTCTTCTCTGAGTTGGATTCGCGCCCCCAGCCTCGCCCTCTCGGCCCCTGGAGGGCAGCGCCGGCTGCCCCGCTCCCGTGAGGCCGCGTCCTCTCCCGGGTCCCGGGATTCTGGGGACCCCGGCCTCTCCTGAGACCCCCTCCCTCCCAGCCCGTCTGTCCTCGCGTCCTTTTCAGGCGGGTCCTTCTGCTCCGCGGGCCTCCCCTTCGTAATCAGCCCTTCCCCTGACTCCGCCTATCGGGAGGTGACCCGGATCTGCCTTGGGACACGCACTATTGTTCCGTCCCAAATTCCATGCCGCTGGAAAATGTGCTCTTTCTTTAGGCGGGCATCTTATTCAGGCGGCATCCCAGTAAATTCGTGAGCGAGGGGTTACAAGAGTTAGAACCATGGCCTTCAAAGCATGGTGGCCCTGGGAGACAGAGAACAGCTATTGACTTGAGCAGAGGAAGCGAGAGAAGGAGCAGGAAGGAGGCATAGCTACCTGTGATGGGAGGGTGAGGAGGAAGGGAGGGTGAAAGGATAAAAGAGATGTAACTCGGGGGGCAGACAGGGAGCAGAGGTGGAGGAAGAAACAGGCCAAAATACAAGGAGATACAGGGCAATCAGAAAGGTTGGGGGAAAGAGCAACAAGAGGGGAACAAGATACAGAGTGAGTCATGACCGGAATGAGGGAGGAAATAGAAGGGCAGCAGGAACAGCAGGAGAGTAGCGGGGAACAGAGTGACAGACAGAGAGAAGCAGGGAGACAGATAAACAGAATGAACTGGGAAAACATAGTAGTGTGGATCGAGCCGGCCAACTGGTTGCAGATGGGAGGTGAGTTGTTTGGATGTGGGTGATTAATTTGTGTCATATTGATTTGTGGCTTTAGAATGTGATAAATTTAAAGGTTGTTTGCTTAAATTATGCACCTCTGGCTAGATATTGAAAGACATGGTAATCATTATATTGAGGGAAATATTTGCACTCCTGTGAGCATTATGCATTGTTCACAACAGTCAGTCAAGATGTAGAATGAGTGAAAATGTCTGTTGACAAATGACTGCACGTAGAAAATTTATGTCAGCCATGAATTATGACATTACTATGTCAGAAGAAGAAAGATACTTGACATGGAAACTAGAAATGTGAAACTCATAGAGCCTTAGGGTATGAAGGTTGTCACAAGGGGTTGGGTGGAGGGGGAAATCTGGAGATGTTGGTCAAGGTTACAAACGTTCAGTCGAAAAATAAAATAGTACAGCATGTACACCTAATGTACAGCCTGCTGACTGTAGTTAATCACATAGTGTTACTACATACTTGGAATTTGTGGTGAGAATTAACCTTAAGTATTCTCACCACACAGAAGGAAAATGGTATTCATGAGTTGATGGGAGTATAAATTAATTTATTGTGATCATTATTACACAGTGTAGACATCTGTTGAATACTCACATTGTACACCTCATATGTACACTGTTGTTAAGCATCAGTTATATCTCAGTAAAGCTGGGAAAGAAAAACAAAGTGGGAGGTGTGCTGGGCTTGCTTCCTCTCAGTGGTGCTTGACCCAGGCTTCACAATAGATCTCTGAAGCATTTTGCGTATACATGTTTTGGATCCTCTGACCAGAGATTCACCTTTATATAGTCTGTGTGGTGTCCAACCTCAATGATACTTAAGGGACACAAGGTGATTCCAGTCTGGATCCCTCACTGAGCATCCTGACTCTGAGTCCTCCCATCCTGAGGGCTGGGGTCTGGGCTGAGGGGGAGGGGGCTCTGCTCTGCGTGGGGGTGGATCAGGGCCTGGTCTGTGACCTGAAGGGGCTGTCGGGTCCAGCTGAGGCGCACGCTGCTGCCATGTAGGGGAGGGGCTCACCAGGAGGGGAGAGTGATCTGAGGACAGTGTGGGGAAACTCCCTTGTTGGTCTGTGTGTGGAGTTTCCTATCCCGATTCCCTCCTGTGACAGTGGGCAGCAGAGGACTGTCTGTTCCACGTGGTGAGGTCTCCCCTGTGTGTATGTGTGTGGCTGTGGCACAGGGAGGGACGTGTTGTTTATAAGCATTAAATAGAATGTTTTCATTCAACTTTGAAGGTCGATCTCTGAAGACCCACGTTGTCTGAGGAAGAAGTCCAGAAGAGGAGGAAGAGAAACAAAAAGGAATCAGGAATGACTGTTTCTCAGGTAAAGTCATATTCTCAGTTCATTGGTTTTTCTTCCTAATTGAAGTATGGTCAGTTTACAATGTTGTTCAATTTCTGGTGTACAGCATAATGTTTCAATCATACATATACATACATATATTCTTTTCATATTCTTTTTGATTATAGGTTACTACAAGATACTGAATATAGTTCCCTCTCTATATAGTGTAATTTGTTATCTGTTTTATATATAGTAGTTGGTATCTGCAAATATCAAACTCCCAATTTATCCCTTTCCACTTCCTTCCCCCTGGTAACCATAAGTTTGTTTTCTATGTATGTGAGTCTGTTTCTCATTTGTGAATAGGTTTTGTCTTTTTTCTTTTTTCTTTTTTTTTTTGAAGGGAGGTAATTAGGTTTATTTGTTTATTTATTTATTTATTTATTTTTGGAGGAGGTACTGGGGATTGAACCCAGCACCTTGTGCGTGCTAAGCATGTGCTCTACCACTTGAGCTATACCCTCCCCACTGTGTCTTATTTTTGAATTCTACATATAAGTCATATGATATTTTTCTTTTTCTTTCTGGCTTACTTCACTTAGAATGATAACCCCCAGGTCCATCCATGTTGCTACAAATGACATTATTTTATTTTATTTTTTTATGGCTCAGTAGTATTCATTTGTATATGTGTATACCATATTAGTTGATTATTTTGTCTGTCCTTCTGAAATGCCTTTCTTGGGACTTGTTAATAGTTTCTGATTCTGAAGTATCCTGCCTGACACCTCTACATTCACAGTCACCCAGGACCCTCCCTCAGTGTCTGCCACCTCCACTTAGACTCCACCCCCATGACCCAGGTACCTGGAACTTGTGAAGTCTCCCCTGGGCATGGTTCTTGTCAGGACTTCACCCTAGTGGATTCAAACCACTGGTGTGTCAGTGCTGTTGGGCAGCAGGGAGAGTTTAGGGGGCCCATCTGGGTGCACTGTCTGCTCTCTGTAAACCAGGATAAGGAAGCTGCATGTGAAAATCAGACATTAATATGCACAATACCTGGTAAATTCTGGAAACAGAGCAATAAGGGGAAATTTGTTCTGACTTTTTTTTTTATTTTTTAAACTTTTTTTATTGATTTATAATCATTTTACAATGTTGTGTCAAATTCCAGTGTTCAGCACAAATTTTCAGTCATACATAGACATATACACACTCATTGTCACATTTTTTTCTCTGTGAGCTACCATAAGATTTTGTGTATATTTCCCTGTGCTACACAGTATAATCTTGTTTATCTATTCTACAATTTTGAAATCCCAGTCTATCCCTTCCCACCCTCTGCCCCCCTGGCAACCACAAGTCTGTATTCTATGTCTATGAGTCTTATTTCTGTCCTGTATTTACGCTTTGGGTTTTTTTGTTTGTTTGTTTGCTTTTGTTTTTCTTTTGTAGATTCCACATATGAGCGATCTCATATGGTATTTTTCTTTCTCTTTCTGGCTTACTTCACTTAGAATGACATTCTCCAGGACCATCCATGTTGCTGCAAATGGCATTATGTTGTCAGTTTTTATGGCTGAGTAGTATTCCATTGTATAAATATACCACTTCTTCTTTATCCAGTCATCTGTTGATGGATGTTTAGGCTGTTTCCATGTCTTGACTATTGTTAATAGTGCTGCTATGAACATTGGGGTGCACGTGTCATCCTGAAGTAGGGTTCCTTCTGGATATATGCCCAGGAGTGGGATTCCTGGGTCATATGGTAAGTCTATTCCTAGTCTTTTGAGGAATCTCCATACTGTTTTCCACAGTGGCTGTACCAAACTGCATTCCCACCAGCAGTGTAGGAGGGTTCCCCTTTCTCCACAGCCTCTCCAGCATTTGTCATTTGTGGATGTTTGAATGACGGCCATTCTGACTGGTGTGAGGTGATACCTCATTGTAGTTTTCATTTGCATTTCTCTGATAATTAGTGATACTGAGCATTTTTTCATGTGCCTTTTGATCAGTTTGTATGTCTTCCTTGGAGAATTGCTTGTTTAGGTCTTCTGCCCATTTTTGGATTGGGTTATTTATTTTTTTCTTATTGAGCTGTATGAGCTGCTTATATATTGTGGAGATCAAGCCTTTGTCGGTTTCATTTGCAAAAATTTTCTCCCATTTCGTAGGTTGTCTTTTTGTTTTACTTCTGGTTTCCTTTGCTGTGCAGAAGCTTGTAAGTTTCATTAGGTCCCATTTGTTTATTTTTGCTTTTATTTCTTCTAGGAGAAAATTTTTGAGATGTATGTCAGATAATGTTTTGCCTATGTTTTCCTCTAGGAGGTTTATTGTATCTTGTCTTATGTTTAACTCTTTGATCTATTTTGAGTTGATTTTTGTATATGGTGTAAGGGAGTGTTGTAACTTCACTGTTTTACGTGCTGCTGTCCAGTTTTCCCAACACCATTTGCTGAAGAGACTGTCTTTATTCCATTGTATAATCTTGCCTCCTTTGTCAAAGATTAGTTGATCAAAAGTTTGTGGGTTATTTCTGGGCTGTTCTGACTTTTTCTAAGAGAGTTGAAGCTAAGTAAGTGAGTCACTGAATTTAAAATCGTAACAATTGTGAGTGGAAAGCAAAGCTTAGAAAAAGACATCAGTGATAGAGAGTGTTTTATTCCATCATATGTTTTAAACTGTGAAATCAACTGAAATGTTTGAGAGTTGGAAATTTTTCATAGCACCTTCATCGCCTCCAATCCCCAGATTTTTTTCTTTTCACTGTGTTAGTTGTGTTCTTTGCCAAGCAGAAATTTTTACTTTTGATGCAGGGAAGGTTTCAGCCTCATTGTTTTGCACGTAAGTACCCAGTTGCCCAGCACCATTTGTTATGAGACTGTCTTTTTTCCACTCTGCAGTCTTAACGTCCTTGTCCGTACATTTCAAACAGATGCAAGGAGTATTTCTGAGCATTCTCTTCTCTTCCATTGGTTTATGTATCTGTGTTTATGCAGGTAACACACCATCTTGATTACTTTGTAGTATGTTTTGAAATTTAAAGCAAGGAGGCCTCCATCTTTCTTCTTCTTCAAGAGGGTTTTGGGTATTTGGGGTCTCTTGAGGTTCCCTATGACTTTTAGCGTGTTTTTCCTATTTCTGCAAAGTAGCCATTGGAATTTTGATAATGGTTCCATTGAATGTGTAGAAGAGTTTGGGTAGTTTGGCTGTTTTAAGAGCATTAAGACTTCCAGTCTGTGAGTACGGGTTGTCTGTCCATTTATGTGTATCTTTTTGGATTTCTTTTAGGAATGTTTAGCAGTTTTCAGTCTATAAGTCTTTCCCCTCCTGGGCGAATTTATTCCTAAATGTTACGTCCTTTTTTTTAATACTATACTAAATAGGATTCTTCTCTAATTTTCTGTTGACATTGTTTATTGTGTACGGAAATGCAGCTAATTTTTGCATGCTAATTTCGTATTATGCAACTTTTCTAAAATTGGTATTTGAAGTAGCAGTTTTCTTGTGGAATCTTTACAGTTTGTACATATAAAACCTTGTCATCTAATAAGGAAATTTTCCTTCTTTTTTAATTTGGGAGATTTTGGTTTTTTTTCTTGTTTCATTCCACTGGCAGGATTTGTAGTACTTTGTTGAACAGTAGTGCAGAGTACTTCTTTTCTAGCAAAGTAACCTTTTTTGGTGTGTTCCTGAAATTTTTAAGATCATGCTAGATAGTTTCATTAACTGGTATAAGCACTAGCTTGAGCGTCCTAGCCTGTGTTAAACATGAAACATTTATTTATGAGTTGTAATGAATAGGATACTTATAGTTGTATATATCTTGTAGCTATGTCTCAAATACATGTAGTCAAGAAATACAACGAAAAGCAAACACAGATAGAGAAGTACTCCAGACAGTGATGATGGAAAGTCATGAAAGGAGTGAGATGGAGCATTTATACCTCAGGAGCATCCAGGAAAATATATGTGACACAGAGTCTCAGCAGAGACATGAGGAAAGAAATTACAAAGGAATGTCTGTAGCATATAATGGAAATCTCAGTGATGAGAGAGATCACCATGGCATAAGTGGTCCGGGAATCAAGCCTATGGGAAATAAACTTGCATTAAGCTGTTGAGATGAGCCACATAATTTTAAAAATGAAGAGAAAATTGATTAATTTAATCAAGCTGACAAGCTTATCAACAATAGTGCCTCATTTTCACCATTTCTGGGAGTTTCTTATAGTGTCCAAAGCAACATTTCTAATATATATGAGAGTGATTTTATGCATCCCTCAATACTGACCGAAGATCAGAAAGCATACAGGGAAATGGTGTACAAATGTAACCAGTTTGGCAAAACCATTCTTCAAGGATCATACCTCAGTGGACATCAGATCGTCCATATAGCAGAGAAATTAGATAAACCTGATGTATGTCAAAGAGCCTTTAGTCAGAATTCATGTCTTACCATTAATTGGAGAACTCATAATGGAGAGAGACCTCACAAATGTAATTTGTGTGGCAGGGTCTTTAGTAATAAAACAACCCTTCGAAGTCACCAGAGAATTCATAGTGGAGAGGGACCTTACAGGTGTAATGAGTGTGGCAAGGTCTTTACTCAGAGAGGAAGCCTTGCATGCGATCATCGGATTCATTCTGGAGAGAGGCCTTATAAATGCAGTGAGTGGGGCAAGACCTTTTGTCAGGGTCCACATCTCAGGCAACGTCAACTAATCCATTCAGGAGAAAGACCATATAAATGTGATGTATGTGGGAAAGGCTTTCGTCAAAATTCATCCCTTGCAATTCATCAGAGGATTCATACTGGAGAGAAATGTTACAAAGGTGATGAGTGTGGTCAGACCTTTCATTACTGCTCAAAACTTTGTAGACATGAGATCATCCATACAGAAGAGAAATTATATAAATGTGATGTATATGGTAAAGTCTGTAGTCATAAAACAACCCTTGGAAGTCATCAGAGAATTCATACTGGAGTGAAACCTTACAAATATAATGAGTGTGGCAAGGTCTTTAGTCATAAAACAAGCCTTAGAAGTCATCACAGAGTTCATACTGGAGAGAAACTGTACAAATGTAATTAATGTGGCAAAGTCTTTAGTACAAAAACAAACCTTACCACTCATCAGAGAATTCATTCTGGAGAGAGACCTTATAAATGCAGTGAGTGTGGCAAAACCTTTCTTCAGCTCTCGCATCTCACACAACATCAACTAATTCATTTAGGAGAAAAACCATATAAATGTGATATATGTGGGAAAGGCTTTGGTCAAAATTCATGCCTTGCAAGTCATCAGAGAATTCATACTGGAGAGAAACCTTATAAATGATATCTTTAGTCATAAAGCAACCCTTGTCAGTCATAAAAGACTTCATACTAGAGAGAAGCACTTCAAAAGTAAGAGTGTTGAAAAGGCTTTACTGAGATCTCAACCCTCACTACACATCAGGGAATGAATGCAAACGGCAAACCATATCAATGTAATATACATGGGAAGGTAATCATTCAAAATTGACACTTGATCTGGGGTGATTCATTGTGTGGAGAAATGGACATGTCTTGGGTGTGGCAAAGCCTCTCTTAACCATCAGATAATCCATACTGGACAGAAATCATAGAAGTGTAATGAATGTCTCAATGTCTTCAGTTCAATATTCTTACCTCAGTGTCCACCAGCAACATTGTAAATCAGCTATGCTTCAATAAAAAAAAGAAAAGGTCCACCATGAATTCCTGCTAGAGAGGAAGGTTCCAAATACAATGTGTGTGGCAAATCCTTCATTGTACTTTGAAATCTAGCTTACAAAGAATCCCTATTGGTGAGGAACATAAAGTAAGAGTTTTAGCAGGTGTGCACATCTTAAGCTTCATTGGAAAAGTCGTACTGGAGGGAAATCGGATAAATGTGTTTAGTATGACCAGGCCTTTAGTCAGGGAATTCATTCACCAGAATTCATTCTAGAAATTACCTCACAAATGCCTTGAATGGGATAAATTCTTCCTCAGGGCTTACAGCTCACAAGTTATCCATATTGGACAGAAACATTACAGATATTCTGAATGTAGCAAAGCTTTTGGGTTGTGCCTTAAACTGAGGCTTCACCAAATAGGTCATACTTAGAAATGCAATCAGTATGGCAGCGTTTCAAAGTGCTCACTTGTAACTTGATATCAGAATACATATCCTGGGAAGAAACCACACAAATGTAATGTGTGTGGCAAGGATTTTACTGAAAGATCACAAGTTGGGGGACGTACTGGAGTGACACCTTACAAATGCAACAGGTGTGGCTAAACCTTTACCTTGAATTGAACTATCAGGCCAGAGCAGAAAGTCAGGATTGAAGAAAAGCCATGGTAACATACGGTAGAAACTTTATGCAATCTCACAGTGCAGTAGACTTCAGAATACACAGTTTTGCGAGAAACCACACAAAGCAATATGTGTGCTAAGGCTTGTACCTGAAGATCAAATTTGTGGAACATACAGAATTTATGTTGGAGAATAAGCTTTCCAATGGAGTGAAATTTGCAAAGTTTTCACTCATGTACCAACCCCTTTGGTGTAATGAGAGAACTTTGTAACTTAGATGATTGATTTCTTGAATATGTGTAAGCACATTTGACTGTCCTTTATGATTGGATTACTGCATTCCCTTGATTCTTATTTTGGGTTGGCTTTATTCCTTTGATAACTGTAACTTTAAAAAGCTAAAGCTCTAAACTGTTGTTAGAAATAATGAACAATATATATATGTAAATTTTAAAAATATATGTAATATATTGTATATATGTATAATATAGCGTATGTGCAGTCAGAAAAAAAAGTGTGTAAATTATTGTGTCCTAGTTAGCTCAGTCTCCAAAAGAGGACTTCACTGCTGGGTGCTCCAGAAAACAACTGACTAACCACCAAGGATGAAGCCTTGAAACAGAAAGGACAAAACCTGAAACTGAGTCCTGCTAAAACCAGCTTCCTCTGCTGAGTTTATGATTAGCCTCTCTATCCAAAACTTTTATTTCTTTTTTCCTCCCTCCCATGTTCCCCTCATGATTGAAGAATACCTAAGAAAATGGGAAATTAAACCCAAGCTGGACCCTGTGGGACCTTTTGGAGTCCAAAGTCCCCTCTATGTCCCCAGTTTCTTGTGTGCAGAAAAAAGGCTTTGCCTTCCAGGCCTCCCCTGAGTTCCAAAGAGCAGGCTCAACAATTAAGGATTAGAAGAACAGAGTCAGAGTACGCCTAGGCCCTCCATATGGATATAGGTAACAGTCTGAAGCATATCTTTTTGAGTTGTTCTGCAAAAACCAAGACCCCCCTCCAACCCCGATCAAGTGAGAATGAGGATGCTGGCTGAAAATAACCAGTGGAACCTGAGTGCTGGGAGTTCAGTTTTATCTGGGGCTTACTGAGGACTAAGGCCTGGGAGACAGCCACTGAGAGAGCTCTGAGTTACTGCTGGGAAGAGGTGGGGTGAGAGGTCTGCCTCACCCCATATGCTTTTGATGAAGGGAGTTTGTTCAGTGAAGCACACGTATTGGCAGAAGGTTGCTGCTATTCACTAGACGGTTGCTGTTTGTCAGGAGGAACAGATGTCTCCATCAGTGATTTTAGTACTAGTCTAGATATGAGAAGATGCAAGACATTGGGCTCATAAAATCAACATGACTAGTTAGAAATTCTGTTTAATACAGAGTAATCTGCCTCATGAATTTCACAAAGTTTATCGGAGTGACTGCATCTTCTAAAACTCTGATACATCTTTTTGCATGTGTGCTACACCAGGACATTGTGCTCATTTTATCTGAAAACACTTCAAATATGCGAATTTCCTTATCTAAACATCATCATATTTCAGTGGATTCCCATGTCTCTGTGGATGAAATATCTGACATGTAGGGATGGGATGAAACATTCTTTGTAGTAGATGTGATCTGACATTTATTGCCATAAAAATATTGAGGGTTGAAGTGAAGTTATTGCATATTTGGTAATCTAGTTTTACTTTCTTTAGGGTTGTCAACTGAAATTAAATCATACAACATGAAAGTTGAGAGTTAAATTTTATTTGGGGCCAAATGAGGACTATAGCCCCACAGATAGTATTTCAGATAGGTCTGAGGAACTGCTCTGAACAGGTAGCAGGGGGGTGTCAGTATCTGTGTGCTTTTGGTGGAGAGGTGCCTGCAGTCAAGCACACATCATTCCAGAAGTTTACTGCTAGTCACAGTGAGCAGATGGCTACATTAATGATTTTACTGATTTTCTAGAAATGCAGAGATGCCCAAATTTGGGCTTATCAAATCTTCTGAAAATATCTAACTATCCAAAGGCCTGTTCTGCAAGCTTTTTACAGATCATGGAGTGCCTCATTCCTGATCTGGATGCTGAATGCCTTTCAGGGTGTGTTGAAGGTCAGCAGCTGTTGTGGCTTGACATTTAATCCTTGTAGAGGTAGATGACAAGTGATAATTTTTAGTTGGCAGAGGTCATATTAAAGAGAATGTATCTTCCTACTAAATGGCTTTAGAAATACTAAAACTTAAATTTTCTTTAGGTGGAAATAAATTTCAATGTCTTCTGAAGAGTATATGTGTTACAGGCTTTGTTATCTTTCAGCAACAGAAACCAAAGAAAAGAGCTATAATATATTACAATTTGAAAATAAAAAGTGAAACTTTCTAATTACCCTTAGAACTTATATTTATACCCTTATATGTTTGTTCTACATATAATCAATTTAAAATTATAGTATGTTTAGTTATCATATACTTAAGTATAATTTCATGAACAAGTTTTGGTTGAAGACATTTAAACATAATTTTCACAAGTGTGGAATAGAGCCGAGTATTTTAAAGAATAGTGCAGTTCTCATAAACAGATTTTTTTTGTTTTTGTCGTTTCTCTTTTTATTATATCTATATGAGATGACGGATGCTTACTAAACTTATTGCGGTAATTATTTTAGTACATGTAACTCAGAACATTATGCTATATACATTCTAAACCCATACAGTGATATATGTCAAGTACATTTCATTGAAACTCCAGGGAAAAGATGGGTCAAAAAAAGCAGTAAAAAGAAAGAACAATGCAATTTGTAAGGATTTAAAAAAACATATTCTTAAAGCAATGAGTATTGGTACAAGCTATCACATGCGTTAGTTCTCCAGTCTCAGATCCCAGGTTTTGTCCCTGAGTCTCTGCAACTGACAGCGTGGCCTTCTGGCTAAATTAAGAATAGAAAGGAGAAGCTGTCTTGTAAGTGTCAATATGAAATGGCCCATTCTACTAGGGGAGAGTTTTGTATTTTTCATTATAGTTTATAATACAGAGACAAGTCTAGCCCTTTTTTCCTTAAACAGCCTTAAATGAATTCTACTTGCAGGAAATATTCTGGGATCCAACCACGGCCCCACGGCAACCACTTGGAGACCCACGGTCGCAGCCACTGGATTACTTGAGCCTCAGGAGCAAGATATCTTAGTTTCCAAGTTTAGCAGCCCACAGTACTGTGAGATTTTACCTTAAAACTGTTCCAGGGTCAAGACAAGGGGAAGCACCATCTGTGCACCCTCCCACCTCCGCCTGGGGATCCCTCCTTGCCCCACCCTTACCGGAAGGGCTCCGCCCAGGCCCCGCCCCAGAAGTCCCGCCTTTAAGTCCCCCGGCCGCAGTTTCTTCTGGAAAGAGTAGTGGGAAATGCCTAGAGAGGGCTACCCAGTGGAGCATGAGTTTCTTCTTTCTAGTATAAATCTGTGCTGCGCGGTCCCCCTTCCTCTGTCCTCAGGGTGTGGGAGTCACTGAGGAGCAAAAGCCCCATCACCCGGCCACGTTAAGTCCTGACGGCGCAGCCTCAGGTGCCACTGTGTGTGCGGGGGACATAGTGAGGCCAACCAAACAGAAATGGAGTTTGGAGCTGAGAAAGGTTTATTGGGAGGCTGAGTAAGGAGTAATACAGACAAAATTTCAGAGAACATTTTGTTTTTTACTATTTTTTAGTATTTTAACTTTAAAAGTATTTTTAGGTTTTTTGTTTGTGTTTAGTATTTTGTGTTGCAACTGAAGAAATCTTGAGATGCACTATGAAAGATATAAAAGAATTTGGAGTGTTTCCTTGGTTGATGTGGGGTTCTCACTGGGGCACATTTATCATTGGAAACATCTTTTATCTGCAGTGTTTGGAGATGACAGTGTGTGATCTGTGATCACTGGGAATGAAAGTATGGTGTTTCGCATCTAGGTGTTCCTTGGGTGCCTTTGTACATATTTTCCCCTTAGGCACGATTTAGTAGAGTTTGGGGTGTTTTCTGGTATTTTATAGCAGGATGAGTGGATATGGGTTTTATGGAGACTTTTGGATTCCATGAGCTTTTGTAAGTTCCCTTGAGTCTATAAGGGAAGTTATGAGCACTAAGCTTCAAATGGCAGAAGGTTTTCATTAGAGGGACTCTGCTAGGTGTGTCTGTGCACCCAGTTTCAGAGGGGCCATTGAGTTCTTTGATGCAGGGAAAGATTGTTCCAAGAATCAGAGGACAAGCAACACCATAGGGATCTGCAGTCCAGAGGCTCATATACTTGGGAAGATGTAGGTGCTACTTTCTTGCTGCCAAGTCATTACTGGTTCCTCTCCTTTCCTTAGCTGTCTCAAAATGTGCACGTGTGCACAGAAACACCCACATACACTCGCACACATGCGCAATACAGAGAAAAGGGAACCCTTGTGCTTTGTTCTTGGGAATGTAAATGGTACACACTTGTGAAAGTGCTCTCTCGCCTCACTGGAAGGGCCTCTGTCTCACTGGAAGGGTACTGTTGACTAACCTTTGTGATTTCACACTCTGGGGAGGAGGCTCCTGGATCCGCCCGTTGCAGCTAAAGAAGGCATCGAACACTGACTGGACCTGCACAGGGCCTGGCGACCTGAACGTAAAGCTCACTAGGGTCTGAGGCAGATGACATCTGAGGCTGGTAGCTCTCCCGAGATGTCTGGACCAGGCCTGCATAACTTTCTTTCAATGCCACCTCTTATCTTGTTTTCTCTGTCCCTTCCATGGAAGGACAGTGCTCTGGTTTATAATTCCCAAGCCCTTGTGAAAGCAGGGAAACCTGATTCCTGGATTTGCTACCAGAAACCTCAGTCTACCCAAGAAGCAGTGGCCGTTGTTTCACCCTGTAAGTAATTTCACTGGGGGTCCCAGTTGCTGTTGTGTGTCTAAATTTTTCCAAGGAGCTGTTGTATTTATTCGTTTTGAATTAATTCTGAAATTATAATCCTGAAGCATTTTAAGATTCAAACTTTGCTAGCACTTGGATCAATCTCCAAGAACCCCTTCAATGAGGATTTTATTCAAGCATATTACCAGCAGGCATGGGTTGGTTAGGGTCTCAGACCTCCAGTCTTTTCCACGTGCTCAGACCATGGCTAAAGAATTATTTCTCTTTGCTATATAGTATCAGCCATTGGGTTACTTTTCCAGACATGTCCACCTACCAGATTCCTGATACATCTAACTATACGGAATGGCTCAGTCTGAAACAGGAAATATTCACTTGACTCCTTTCTGCTGCCAAACTTGAGCTCCATATAGCAATCCTAATAGCCAAAGCTTGTGTGTGAGGGAGGAAGCAGACCCTGAGATCTGTGACCTCATCTCCCCAAAGTTTTTTTTTTAGCAGTTCTTTTACTATTTTATTTTATTTCTTAATTGAAGTATAGTCAGTTCCAATGTGTCAATTTCTGGTGTACAACATAATGTCCCAGTCATGCATATACATACATTTATTCATTTTCATTGAAGGTTATTACAAGATAGTGAATATAGTTCCCTGTGTTGTTTATCTATTTTTATATATAGTGGTTAACCTTTGCAAATCTCAAACTCCCAAATTTATCCCTTCCCACCTCTTTTCCCCCCAGTAGCCATAAAATTGTTTACTATGTCTGCGAGTCCCAAAGAATTTCAATCATCGTTTCACTTTGAGTGGCAATGGCAGTTCACCCTTGAGAATAGGAACTGGGAATTGCTTTGAAAAAAATTACTTTCCTGAAGCTATTGGGAATTTCTAGTAAGCATATCCAAAAGGGGGAAACTCTTCCTTTTCCATTATTCCTGGAGGCAGACAGAGTTTCACGTGGAGGAAGGAGAAAATACTGGGGTCTGAGCCAGGGAGGACTTGCAGAGAAGCACACATGTCTCAGTGGCTTCTCTGCATCCCTGAGAACTTCTTTTACTCCAGATCTAATTCCTTCTGAAATCTCTGAGGATTCCTGAAATACCATCATTGTATAATTTATGGGCAAAGAAACAGAATCACACCATCAGGGGTTTTCAATTTTTAAAATTTTCAATCAGTTCAAGGAATTTTTAATTTTTAAAAAATACAAAAGAAGGAGCATGATGTCAGTAATTGAGATTAGAAAATATATGCCCCTTTTCTCCAACTCAATACAAATCAGCTGGGAAGCCTAGATGAAATGGACATTTTCTAGGAAAATATATTTTACCAGTATTGACTTCAGTAGAGATAGGAGTCTAAACAGACCAATATCCATGGGGGAGACGGAGAATTTTGTGAGTTCCACACAAATAAAAGCACCAGGATCAAGTTAACAGGCAGATTCGTCCATTCTCTTAAAGAACAGATAAACCAGTGCTGTTTACTCAGTTTAAGCATTAAAGCGGAAGTAAAATTTCCAAATCATCTATATAAATCAAATAAAATACTGAAATGTCCTAAAGGCTGTACCAAAAAGAATAGTAAAGAAAGGTCTCACATCTGCCTACAGATGGCAACATCTAAAATAAAATATAGGAAAATAATAGATGATGACAATGTGAATTTTATGTCTGGAATTCAAGCATAATTCAGTCTATTAATATTCGGTCATCGTATTTATGGAGATAAAGAGAAATCAGGGAATCTTACTCATAGTTACAAAAACATCTATTTGCAGGATTTCAACATGTATATGTTAACTTAAAACAACATTAGGAATCAATGCATTTTTTTCTAACATGTCAAAATGAAGTTTTTACCTTGCTCTTTGGGAAGCACTAAAAATATTCTACTAAGGTCAGAAAACCCACACTAAAAAAAGCATATGATCAATCTCATTGTGTTGGAGGTTTAGCCAGGGCAATTAAAAATGGCATGAGAATTGGAAAGAAAGATATAAAACTATGTTTGCAGGTGATGCAGTCATACATCTGGAAGCACAAAGGAATTGACAGAAAATCTACAAAAAATAAATCAGGAAGCTCAATATAAACATAAAAACAATAGCTCTCATAGGTACAAAAACCATTTACAAGATAATAGTGTGAGGAACTATAAATAGAAATGTACAACCTGAAATTAAATAAAATAATTGGGAATAAATCTAACAAACACTTGTAAAACCTGTGTGAGGAAAACTAAAACATCCCTGAAATATATGAAAGTAGTTATAAACAAATGGAAATTGACATCATGTTCTTGGGTAGAAAAACAGTATTATAAACTTAATCTGTTCTGGATATAGACACTCAGTTTCTGAAGCTAGCAATGTTTTGGGAAAATCTTACAGGACAAAGAACAAGTAAGAATAGCCACAAAAGGGAAACAAAAAGAGGGTGGCTGTCGGTAGGAGACATGTTTATTCATAACTGATAGTTTCGTGAAGCTAAAAATTCAGGAATATGCAACAGTGCATAGAAAAAGTAAGTAGCAAAACCTACAGGGAGATATCAATGTATGCAAGATGCAAACTACTATCACAATACAGTAAGTGGTCTTAATTGTCCCATCCTACAGTAAGATAAACGTCAAAGTGTAGAAAATTATTAAAATATAAAAATACTAAATTATTTAATAAGGCTTGGTTCTCAAACATCTGACTGTAGCAATTACTTGCTAAGTCTCCAAAGGAGTCCCTCAGACAGTGACAGGTTTAGGGTTGAAAAATTTCCTCAGTGATTTTTGTTGCTTTTTTTTCCCCTCGTGATTTTTGACGCCTCCAAGTGAATGTGGAACAGAAGTGAAAATTATGCTCTGGTGGGAAGTTGGCATAAATTTGTACATCCCATACCGGCACAGCGTTGCATTTCCTGTCACACTCCAATTTCCATCACTTACTCTAAAACTCCGGATTTCGCTTAATTAACTAAGAAGCTGTAACGGCCTGGGGTCCCAGAAGGTCCGGGGTCCAAGCACCGCCCACAACTCCGGCCCCCAGTTCCCGGCGCTGCCGCCGCCTCGCCGCTCAGACGATCCGCTGCTTCGTCCGCTCGCCCGGCAGCTTTCACGTAAACCGTTCTCAACTCCCCGCTTCCGGCATAAGCGGCCGCGCATCTCTAATTCTGTACCGAGCCTGGCGCCAAAGGGCACTGGACACGTCCAAAGAATCCAAGAGAAGCAGAGCCTGCCGGGAGTGAAGGGGAACCGACCAGAAACTTCCACGGAGGGTCTGAGGGCCGGAGGCGGCGCCCGCAGGCTGAGCCCCACCCTCTTCGCCGCCTCCACCCACCGAACGTCCGAGCCCCGCCCCCCAGGCCCGCCCCTGAGCCGCCCTGGTGCGCGTGCGCGCACGCACTTGCAGACCCGGAAGCGGTTACTGCGAAACAACGGACGCGCTCGGGCGAGTGGGTGTCGGTTTTTCTGGTGACTACGCTATGCGGGCTTCAGGCCCCGCTTCCCCACGCGAGGGTTTCGGGAGTCTCCCGGTAAGTTAAAATCCCTGAACGCGCTCGTCGCTTTCGATCTGAGCCCTCCCTTTTCGCCGTTCGTGGCGTCGCCAGAAGACTCGGTCCAGTTCCGGAGTCTCAGTCCGGGTAAACCCGCTGTGAGGCAGGCACTGGCCCCAACTTTCTGCCTGCGGTGCTTATAGACGTTGACCTCCTGCAGCGATGTTTTCCTGCTCTGGGCTCCCTTCCTCCCCTTCTCAAACCTTTCTCTGACTCCCGACTTCCCCACCCCCTTCCCCGCCACCTCCGCCCAGTTCCGTTGTGCAAAGTTTTCCCTCAGGAGGTGGGTGTGCGCCCTTCACCTCTGAGGAGAGCAGAGAGGGAACCGAGAGGCAGAAACAGATGCCGTTAGTGAAGCGTCAGAAAGTTTGGGGAGAAAAAGCGACAGGGATTGAAACAGATACTAACAGAGTGGGGCCAGTCTGTAGGAGGAATGGGGTGAGGCGGGGGAAACAGAATGATGCATGGAAACAGGAAGAAACACAGGGATGGACAAAAGGAGAAGAGAATTAGGAGAGAGAGAGACAGACATATACAGAGAACAAAGCACATAGTGGTGGAGAAAGCGGGGTCCTAAGCCCAGGTGAGTATTGAGTTGATTAAATTTGGAAGATTAAGTTTGAAGTATTAACTTGTGTCTTTGTAAGATATATTGACTTGTTTAAATCATGCAGAAGAGATGAACGTTACAAAACCCGGGGTTTGAGGCATCTGCATTTTCTAATTGTTGCATCAGACGATAACTCGGTTCGCAACCCTGATTCATCCAGAAGGCAGAGACTTAGTTTCAGGTCATTCTCTTCCCTTTCAAGAAATGGGGGAAGGATTTCTTTCACCACATGGTGCTTTTTGAAACGACCATTATTAACAGTACTGTTGCCATCACCCGCTTTCTTTTGTGGCTCCTACTAGTCTTTTCTAAATCTGATGGATCCTCACATTTGTTTTAATTTGAATCTCAGAAGCCATTGGATATGTTTTAAATTTCCAAATTATTTTCCCTCTAAATGTTATTGTTCAGATTATGAAGTTTTTATGCTTTTTACTCTGTCCTGTATTGGATCTATTCCTCGATGTCTGGTAAATTACTGTGTACGTGGTAAGGATGTTGATCATGTTTTAACACTCAAAACCTGATTTAACTAGTTTAATATTCAGTAGCTTTTTTTTCTTTCCTTAAGTGATCTGCTAAATTAGTGAGCTCTGAGCTGGTGTCCAACCAAATAGATTTTCCCTTTAAGTCCCCTTTGTCCTTTCTATGCAGATGTTGAAGGATGGGCTGGATTTATTACCCATCTAGGTTCTTGGACCCTTTAGTCAATAGAAATTGTTAACAGGCCAGACGAGGAATTAAGGCAAAGCTTTATTGGGAATTTATTGTGTTGCAGCACAAGTAAGCGAGAACAAGAAACAGGTGCTGTTGTTCCCCGAGAGGGAGTCAGCTGATCCCTTAAATAGGGTGAGGGTGGGGGCAGATCGGTGGGTTGGGCTGGAGGGGCGGCTTAGGCGGTCTGCCCACCCCCTTGTGGTGCAGTGTGCAGGGATCATGCGCAGTGCCCTGCTTTTGCTCCCAGTACCTCAGAAGTGGCAGTTGGGTTTTGGCCTTTTAGTATCTCCTTCATAATTTGCCCCAGCTATGCACGTATGAAGTTATTTTTAGTCCTGTGTAGTTTCTTTGTATTCTGTTGCTCAGGTGCCGTTTGTCCAGGTGCAAGCACTGCAGTAAAGGGTCCCAGGTCCCAGCCTGTCTGAGATTGATGTGAATCTTTGTTCTAACAGAGCCCACGTGGTCATGATGACGAGCTGTTCAGAGCTGATCTCCATGTGTGACCCTCTTCTGTGTTATGAAGTAATAACTAATTGTAATTTTGTATTTTTTTTTATTACAATGTTTTCTGGAAAAAAGGAATTAAATGTTTAAATGTGATTAATTAAACCCCTGAAAGAGAAGCTTCTCTTGCTCAGGAAGATGAAAGGTAATCTGGAATTAGGACAAACCCTTTCCACTTAAACCGAGCCGGGCCGCCACTGCACCGGGTTCTGCTCACCCAACTCTGACTTCTTCAGGGTAATTTGGTAAAATTACTCTGCCTCCGAGCCTCAGTGAACCCACCTGTAACGTAGAGAAGATAGGGTAGACCAGTTTGCCTGGTTATAATTAAAATTTCAAACTTGTTCCAGTCTTCCAACAATTATGAAAAACACCTAAGAGAGAGGCAGGGGCCTGGGCCCAGAGACAGAGGAATACCTTTCCTCAGCTTGTCTACTATCTCTGTGTCATGGGTAAATCATACTCTTGGCATTAAATCCTTTTTTGGTTTCCCATCGCCCTCAGGACAGAAATCTAAATTGCTCAGGACAGCTCTGGCAGGGAGTTCTGGAGGTGGGGTGCAGAGTTGCTCCCAATTCACAAAAGGGACAGGCTTCCATATCCTGTATCAGCCAGTCATTGGATGCTGGCTGCCTGTAAAGGAGCCAAGAACTTGAGGAGGCAGTTTCCTTTGGTTAAATGCCCAGGGGACAGAGGCCAGTGCAGCTGCAGCGGCGTGGCGGTTTCAGCAGCAGGGCGAGCTTCCTGAAGGAGTGGGTGAAAAACTAATCCGTCTCCGTGTAGGAGTTCTTGTTCCTGCACCCCTCCTGTTCCAGTTGGCAGCCACGGACTGTCTGTCTCCCATATAGAGGTACTCTGTCTGAGATTTTTGTGGCAGAGTAGGGGGGTGTGTTGATTCTAAGCATTAAACAGCATGTTTTGGTCACACAGACTAATCTTACCTGAGCAAGAAACTCAGAGGAGGGGGAAAGAAGAAGGAATGGAGTTTTCACAGGTAAAAATCTTATGTGTTGATCTGTTATCTCTTTCCTAAACTGACACAATTTGGACTTATTAATCTTCTCTGTCTCTGAAATGTCCCTGCTAAAATATTTACTCTAATGCAGGGCCTTCCCTCGATCTCCTCTCATCTCCCTGCAGATCCCACCTCACTGTGACCCAGTGGCATGGAACTGGGGAAGAGTCCCCTTTAGGGGATCATCCTGTGAAGGGAGGGCTTCCACTCCCGACGTCAAACGTTACTGCAGACTCGGGGTAAACAAAGTGATCAAAGCGAAAGTCTGAGAGTCCACAAATAAACTCATTCATCCGTAGTCCATTTTTTTATACAAGACTCCCAGAAACATCCAAGGAAAAAGAGTACTCGCTTAAATGTTACTGAGACAGCTGGATATTCATGTGAAAGAACGAAACTGAACTACACGTGGACTACCTCTCACCATATAAAATAAAGGAATTCAAAATGAACAAAGACTAAATATAAGACCTAAAACTATACTACCCTTAAATGAAAGCATAGGTGTAAATCTTCATGATGTGGACTGGCAGTGGATTTGCAGATATGATACTGAAAGCAAAAGACAGACTAAATAGAGAAGTTGAGCTTCACCAAAATTATTAATATTTGTACGCTGAAGGATACTGTCACAAGTGAAAACATAATCTACCAAGTGGGAGGAGGTATTTCCAAATTACATATCTGGTTAGGGTCTATTATGTAGAATATGTGAAGAACTCCTATACCTCAGGAACCAAAATACCAAGAACCCAATAATAAAATGGTCAAAGAACTTTAATAGACATTTCTTCGTAGAAGATACAGAAATAACCAACAACAGTGGTGGGAAGGGAAAAATTTGGGAGTTTGAGATTTGCAAATGTTAGCTACTATATATAAAAATAGATTAAAAAAACCAACAAGTTTCTTTTGTATAGCACAGGGAACTATATTTCAATATCTTGTAATAATCTTTAAGGAAAAAATATGAAAATGAATATATGTGTGTATGTATATTTATATGTGTGTGTATATATATATGCATGCATGACTGGGACATTTTGCTGTACACCAGAAATGGACACGTTGTTATTGACCATACGTCAATTTAAAAGAAAGAAAGAAAGAAAGAAAGAAAGAAAAAGAAAGAAAGAAAACCAACAAGCAGATGAAAAGCTGTTCAATGAAATTAGTCAACAGTAAAATGCAAAAGGAAAACCACTGTGAGATATCATTCTGCACACAATTAGGAAGACTCTAATAAAACAGAAAATAACAAGTGCTGGTAAAGATGTAGAGAAGTTAGAATCCTGACACATTGCTGCTAAAATGCCTTAGCTGCTCTGGAAAACAAAACCATGTGACCTAGTGATTCCACTCCTAGATACAGACCAAAAAGAATTGAAAACCAGTATTCAGACACATCTACACAAACGTTCCAGCAGCACTATTAACATTAGGCATAAAGGTTGTAACCCACATGTCCATCCAGGGATGAGTGAATAAATAACATGTGGTATACTTATACAAGGGAATATTATTTGGCCACGAAAAAGACTGCAGTACTGATACATACTACAGCATGGATAAGCCAAAAACATTATTCTAAGTGAAAGAAGCCAGATAAAAGGTCACACTTCATACCATTCCATTTACATGAAAATAGCCCAAACAGGTAAGTCCATTGAGACAGAAAGCAGTAGTGAACAAGGACTGAGGGAAACTGGGGAAGAAGGAAGCCACTGCTGATTGGGTAAAGGATATCATTTGGAGATGATTAAAACGTTTTTGAACTAGATAGAGGTGATGTTTGTTCAACATTGTAAATGTGCTCAAATGTACTGTAATGGTATTTTACAAGTGGCTGATTTTCTGATAAGAATTTCACCTCAGTTAAAAAAAATTAGAGAAATGTAACTTGCTCAAAATTACCTTAAATGGATCAGTCAGAGCATTTACTTCAGCCAAGTCAATCCTAACACATGTCGGCTTCTGTAAGTTTGTGTCAAACTCAGAACTTGCGCACGTCGTGAAATGCACTTTCCTTTCAGGGACTGTTTACACTCAAGGATGTAGCCATCGAGTTCTCCCAGGAGGAGTGGGAGTGCCTGGTCCCTGCCCAGAGGGCCTTGTACAGGGACGTGATGTTGGAGACCTGCAGGAACCTGCTGTCCCTGGGTGAGGAGAACTTCCCTCCGGAAGTTGGTAACTACTTTTGTCTATCTTTACATTTTTCCCTGTGAATCTCTTGGGAGCCCCTAACATGCTTGTGAGAGTTTCAAATCCCTGCTTTTTTTTTTTTTTTTTCTTATATGTATATTTTATTGAAGTATAGTCAGTTTACAATGTTGTATTAGTTTCTGGTATACAGAATAATGCTTCGGTCATACATGAACATACGTTTTCATATTCATTTTCACCATAAGTTACTACAATATATTGAATATAGTTCCATGTGCTCTCCAGTATGAACTTGTTTATCTATTATATGTATATTAATATCTGCGAATCTTGTAACCGTAAGTTTGTTTTCTAGGTCTGTCTGTTTCTGTTTTATATATAAGTTCGTTTGTCTTTTTTTTTTTTTTAGATTCCACATATAAGTGACACCATACGGTATTTGCCTTCCTCTTTCTGGCTTACTTCACTTAGAATAACAGTCTCCAGGTCCATCCATATTGCTGCAAATGGCATTATTTTATTCTTTTTTATGGCTGAGTAGTATTCCATTGTATAAATATACACAGCTTCTTTATCCAGTCATCTGTCGATGGATATTTGGGTTGTTTCATGTCTTGGCTATTGTAAATAGTGCTGCTATGAACTTTGGGGTGGATGTGTCTTTTTGAATTAAGGTTCCCTCTGGATGTATGCCCACAAATGGGATTGCTGGATCATATGCTAAGTGTGTTTTTAGTTTTTTGAGGAATCTCCATACTGTTTTCCATAGTGGCTGTAACAAACTGCATTCCCACCAGCAGTGTAGGAGGGCTCCCTTGTCTCCACAGCCTCTCTAGCATTTTATTCGTGGACTTTTTGAATGATGGCCATTCTGACTGGTGTGAGGTGATACCTCATTGTAGTTTTGACTTACATTTCCCTGATAATTAGTGATATTGAGCATTTTTTCTTGTGCCTGTTGGCCATTTGTATGTCTTCATTGGAGAATTGCTTGTTTAGGTCTTCTGCCCATTTTTGGATTGGGTTGTTTGGTTTTTTATTACTAAGTTGTATGAGCCAAATCCCTGTTCCTAAGAGAGTGATTGAAAGCATTTGGATTCAGAATGGAAAGGCTTCATAATGTGGCTTATGGACTCTTAACTACTTTCTTCAGAAGTTGTGCACATGCTTGATTAGCGGTTGCTGAACAGCAGCAGTCAGAAAGCGTTAATGGCAAATTTAAAAAACATCTCATTCTGTAGTTTTGCCCTTGAGCTTTTGATTCAGTCGTTCTTGGAAGAGAGCTAGATGTCTGCACACTTAAAATCTAAGCATTCAGGAGGCAGTTGACTAATTTTTGAAATACTTCTCTAGTTCCATCTATAATATCTTTTCTTCTTAGCTGAATGAAGGGCTGAGTATAGCATGTCATGTTCTCTTGTTCTGTATAAATTGAAATCTCTTTGGAGATGAATATTATTTTCATAGGAACAAAGGAAAGGTCTCTGATCTGTGGAAAGTGAAGTGAAAACAGGGAAAAATAAGGTGAGAATGTATTTCAATGGGAACACAAATAAGAGCTTGGATGGGCACGAGCAAGCTTCTCCACTCAGTGTTCTTTGAGAAATTTCCCTCAGATGGGAAAGATCCATGACAGAATAAAAGCTTAATTTCTTGTGAGTTATCAAGGGAAACTTATGCCCAAACTTGAACATTTATCACTCTATTATTCAAATACCTAAAAATTTAAACTCCCACTCTTCCATGATACTGCAGCTCATTCAAAGCCAAGGCAAAGGCTTTATCATGACCTACAACACTGTTATCTGGCCCCTCCTTCCATTTTGACATCTTAGTTTGAGAGGAATGGAAATGGCTCTTTAAGGAGTCCTCTTTCTCCTTGATCTCTCTTGGCTTTCAGCTAACCCATATCTGAACTATGTCCTCTGTAGTGCTGACCCAGAACCTATTTAGTTTCCATTCACATTTTACGTTTTCGGGAGAACTTCTCAGGGGCTAGACAAGCAAAAATAGCCGCTCTTCCCTTGTGTCTGGGGCTGGATGAAACTTCATGGGGCTGTGCTGGGCCCTTTCGGCCTGTGGAGGCCTCTTAGCCATCTTTTCAGTTCTTTCAGCCACACGTGTGTAAAGAGGTTCGGGGCGGGCTTTATGAGATTGTTGCTCAGCGGTAAAGCACAGGCTAGGCGCTGCGCTCCTCTGTGATCCCAGGTGCTGCGCGGCAGTCTCTCTCAGTCTTTCAGGCGTTCGTCCTGGCCTGTGGGCAGAGCGCACCGCCCCTTCTCAGGAACACCGCAGTTTGACTTACTTTATTTCCATACCTTGTATTTTCCTCCCTCCTCCAGCTCTCTGCCTGGTCCTGGAACATAGAAAGACTGGTCGCTCTGATTTCTTACTCTTCTGAGATTTTGAAACACGCATTTCAGGGGACTAAGCTTTCAGCCGCTTTTTCAGCTGTGATAACCAGCCTTTAGCTGGTAGGCACCTTACGGCAGACACTTCCATGGAGGGGGTTTACTGTTGAGAAAATTCTTGAAGGAAAGCACAGACTAGTACGTTACAGTACTGTCTTGCTCTGTACGCAGCAGAGTTTCGTGAAAGCACTGGGCAGATGGTCAGTGTGTCCAACATACTGAGACGGAGAGTGTTGGGGAGCCTGACTAGGGAGGGCTGCTATTTGTCCCTCTAGCTCTTGTGGAGTTTAACAGTGCTCCCTAGGGCAGTGTGACAGCGTGGGTCAGACATAATATGGTCACCTCCTTTGAGCTGGCAAGAAAAGGTGTAGGAACTTATCCTAAGGAGAACGCTGCCCAAGCTCGCAACCTCATACCTGTGAGACTGAGTAAACTGCTGTTCATGCCGTGTTGTTCCCCCCATGTGTGTACTATTCTTCATTCACTTTCAGCAAATATGATTTTGACATGTCTTATTGAGGAAGCTTATAAAAGTTAAATGACGCTGACTTTGTTTCTTTAAAAAATTTTTAATACAATTTAAAAGATTATTATGCATTTATAGTTATTCCAAAATATTGGCTCTATTCTCCATGTTGTACAGTACATCCTGGAGCCTTTCTTACACCCGGTAGTTTGTACCTCCCACATCGCAACCCTGTATTGTCCCTCACCCCTCCACTGGTCACTGCTAGTTTATCTTTATCTGTGAGCCTGCCTGTTTTTCTTTTCTTTTTTTTTTTTTTTTTGGCTGTATACACGATTAGATTCTACATATGTGTGATATCATACAGTATCTCTGACTTTCTCTGTCTGACTTACTTCACTTAGTCTAATGTTCTCCAGGTCCATCCATGTTGCTGAAAGTGGCAAAATCTCATTATTCTTCATGGCTGAGTAGTTTTCCATTGTGTGTGTATATCTTTATCCATTCATCTGTTGATGGACCCTTAGGTTACTTCAATATCTTGGCAATGGTATATATATAGTGCTGCTATGAACGTTGAGGTGCATGTTATCTTTTCAAATTAGTGTTTTTGTTTTTGTTTTTTTAAATATATACCCTGGAGTGGAATTGCTGAGTCATATGGTAGTTCTATTTTTGGTTTTTTTGAGAAACCTCCATACTGTCGTCCACACTGGCTGCACCAACATACATTCCCACCAACGGTGTGCAAGGGTTCTCTTTTCTCCACATCCTCACAGCATTTTGTTATTTGTGTTCTTTTTGATGATGGCCATTCTGACCGATATAAGGCAATATCTCATTGTGGTTTTGATTTGCATTTCCTTGATGATTAGCAATGTTGAGCATCTTTTCATGTGGTTGTTGGCCATCTCCATTTCCTCTGGGGAAGAATGTCTGTTCAGGTCTTCCGCCCATTTTCTTTTTCTTCTGCCCATTTTTTAATTGGGTTATTTTGGGTTTTTTCTTGATGTTGAGTTGTATGAGTTGTTTATGTATTTTGGATATTAATCCCTGATCATTTGCAAATATTTTTTCCCTCTTAGTAGGTTGTCTTTTTGTTTTGTTGATAGTTTCCGTTGCTGTGCAAAAGCTTTTAAGTTTAATTAGGTCCCATTTGTTTATTTTTGCTTTTATTTCCTTTACTTTAGGAGGTGGATCCAAAAAAAAAAAATATTGCTGCAATTTATGCCAGAGTATTTTACCTATGTTTTCCACTAGTTTTATGGTATCTCTTTTTACATTAAGGTCTTTAATCCATTTTGAGTTTATGTTTGTATGTGGTGTTAGAGAATGCCCTAATTTCATTCTTACATAGAGCTGTCCTGTTGTCCCAGCACCAGTTATCCAAGAGACAGTCTTTTTTCCACTGTATATTCTTGCTTACTTCATTGTAGATTAATTGACCAAAAGGGCGTGTGTTAATTTTAGGGCTTTTTTATCCTGTTCCACTGGTCTGTGTGTCTATTTTTGTGCCAGTTACCTTGCTGTTTTGTTGACTATAGCTTTGTAGTATACTCTGAAATGAGGGAGCGTAATTCCTCTAGCTCTGTTCTTCGTCAAGATTGTTTTGGCTATTTTGGGCCTTTTGTGTTTCCATATAAATTTTAAAATTATCTGTTCTAGTTCTGTGAAAACTTCCATTGGTGTTTTGATAGGGATTGCATTTAATCTGTAGATTACCTTGGGTTTTTAACAGTTTAACAATTTTAACATTTGAACAATATTGATTCTTCCAGTCCAAAAACATGGTATGTCTTTCCATCTATGTCATCTTCAGGTTCTTTCGTCAGCATCTTGGTTTTTGGAGTGCAGTTATTTTAGCTCTTTAGGTAGGTTTATTCCTAGGTATTTTATTCTTTTTGATGAGATGGTAAATGGGATTGCTTCTTTAATTTTGCTTTCTTATACTTCACTGTTAGGATATGGAAGGCAACAGATTTCTGTATATTTTGTATCCTGCAACTTTACCAAATTCATTGATGAGCTCTAGTTTTCTAGTGGCATCTTCAGGATTTTCTGTGTATAGTATCATGTCTTCTGCAGTGACAGTCTTACTTCCTTTTCCAATTTGGATTCGTTTTTCTTTTCTGATTGCTGTAGCTAGGACTTTCAAAACTGTTGAATAAAAGTGGTGAGAGTGGCCATCCTTGTCTTTTCTCGATCTTGGAGGGAGTGCTTTCAGCTTTTCATCGTTGACTATGTTAGCTGTGGGTTGTCATAGAGGGTCTTTATTTTGTTGAGGCATGTTCCCTCTGTGCCTGCTTTCTGGAGAGTTTTTTTTTTTTTTTAATTATAAATGGATGTTTAATTTTATCAAAAGCTTTTTCTGCATTTATTGAGATGATCATACGGATTTTATTCGTTGGTTTGTTTATGTGGTATATCACACTGATTGATTTGCACATCAATCCTTGCATCCCTGGGGTAAATCCCACTTGATCATGGTGTACGAGCCTTTTAATGTATTGTTGGATTTGATTTGCTAGTATTTTGTTGAGGATTTTTGCATCTATGTTTATCAGTGATATTGGCCTATAATTTTCTTTTTTTGTAATATCTTTTTCTGGTTTTGGTATCACAGTGATGGTGGCCTTGTAGAATGAGTTCAAAAGTGTTTCTTCCTCTGCAGTTTTTTTGGAATAGTTCCAGAAGGGTAAGTGTTAACTCTTCTGTAAATATTTTGTAGAATTCGCCTGTGAAGTCATCTGGTGTTGGACTTCTGTTTGTTGGGAGTTTTTAAATTACTGATTTGATGTCAGTACTGGTAATTGGTCTGTGCATGTTTTCTATTTCTTTCTGGTTCAGTCTTGACAGATGGTGCCTTTCTAAGAATTTGTCCGTTTCTTCTAGGTTGTCCATTTTTTTTGCCATATAATTGTTCATAGTAGTCTTTTATGATCCTTTATATTTTTGTGGTATCAGTTTTAGCTTCTCCTTTTCCATTTCTGATTTAGGCCTTCTCCCGTTTTTTCTCGATGAGTCAGACTAAAGGTTATCAATTTTGTTTATATTTTCAAAGAAGCAGCTTTTAGTTTCACTGATCTTTTCTGTTGTTGTTTTTCTTTTTTAGTCTCTATTTCATTTTTTTGTGCTCTGGTCTTTATGATTTCTTTCCTTCTACTAAGTTTGGGCTTTGTTTGTTATTTCTCTAGTTGCTTTAGGTATAATGCTAGGTTGTTTATGTGAGATTTTTCTTGTTTCCTGAGGTAAACTTGTTTCGCTGTAAACTTCCTTCTTAGAATTGCTTTTGCTACGTCCCATAGGTTCTGGATTGATGAGTTTTCATTTCCATTAGTCTCTAGGTCGTTTTTAAAATTTCCTCTTTGATTTCTTCAATGACCCATTGGTTGTTTAGTAGCATACTGTTTAGTCTCCACATCTCTGTGTTTTTTTTTTTAATAGGTTTTTTCTTGGAGTTGATTTCTAGTCTTTTAGCATTGTTTTTTGAAAAGATGCTTGGTATGATTTCAATCTTAAATTTACCAAGGCTTGTTTTGTGGCCTGGCATGTGGTCTGTCCATGGACAATGTTCCATGTACACTTGTAAAGAATGTGTATTCTGCTGCATTCAGATGGAATGCTTTATAAATATCATTTAAGTCAGTTGGTCAGATGTTTTATTTAAGGCTTGTGTGTACTTACTGATTTTCTGTTTGGATGATCTGTCCATTCATGTAAAGGGATGTTAAGTTTCCTACTATTGTTATGTTACTGTCAGTTTCTCCTTTTATGTCTGTTAACATTTGCCTTATATATTGAGGTGAAGCTATGTTGGGTGCATATGTATTTACAATTGTTACATCTTCTTGGATTGATCTATTGATCATGTAGTGTCCTTCTTTGTCAATTTTAACAGTATTTTAAAGTCTGTTTTTGTCATACAGGTGTTGCTACTCCAGCTTTCTGTTGATTGCCATTTGCATGGAATATCTTTTTCCATCCCCTTTCAGTCTGTATGTGTCTCTAGATCTTAAGTGAGCCTCTTGTGGGCTGCATATGTAAGTCTTATTTTTGTATCCATTCAGCTACTCTGTGCCTTTTGGCTTAAGCATTTAATCCATTTACATTTAAGGTAATTATTGATAAGTATGTTCTTATTGCCATTTTGTTAAATGTTTTGGATTTGTTTTTGTAGGTCTTTTTTTCCCCTCTCATGATTTGATGATTATCTTATTGTTACAGATTTTTGGTTTGCGTTTACTGTTAGGATTTTGTATAGCAGTAAATATATGTGATTGTTTTAAGTTGTTGCTCAGATGCATTTAGAAACCCTGCAGTTGTATTCTCCCCGCCTCACAGTTACAGGTTTTGATATTGTATCTTATATCTCATTGGGTTATGTATCCTTTAGCTGCTTGATTTTCGATATAGATGACTTTACTACTTGTGTCTTTTAACCTAGCTTTCTCTGTGGCTGATTTCCTAACTTTATTGTGTTTGCCTGTGTTGGTGAGCTTTTTCATTTTGTAGTTTTCTTGTTTCTAGTTGTGGTCAGTAATTTGTTTTCTTTAAGCCACTGATACTTTCATCTTGCAAATTTCATTGTTATAAATAACCTTGATTTTTCTTTATTCAATCATCACTTCTGTATTTTTGATGATATTCTTGGTGTTCTTCATTTTATATCTACAATTTGGGGCTATGGATTCATGGAATGAATATTGATTGTTTTTTTATATCTTACAGGATGTCTTTCTCTTTTACGTATATATTTTTATTGAAGTATAGTCAGTTTATAATATGTCAGTTTCTGTTGTACAGCATAATGCTTCAGTCATACATGGACATACATTCATTTTCATATTACAGAATGTCTTTCTTGAGTGGTTTATTACTTGACATTTGTTTCCCCAAAATCTATGTAACCTCTAGAAATTTTTGAAGATAGTCTGAGTTTTCCTTTCGCTCTGTTTTGTACCTACTGTTAACACATACACCTTCCTTTTAATAGACAATTTTTTAAGCACCTGTAGGTTCATGGAGAAATTGAATGGAAGTTACAGCGATTCCCCATGTATTTCCTACCCAAGACATGCAGACCTTCCCCCATTATTAACATTCCACCTGAGAGGGGTAAATTTTTTCTTTTTTTTTTTTATCATTGATGAACCTACATTGATAACAGATGAAGCCCTCAAAGTCCATATTTGTGTTAGAGTTCACTTTTGGTGTTGTATATTCTGTAGGTTTAGACAAATGTATAATCACGTTTGTACCATAGTAGTACCATAGAAGGTAACTTCATTCTTTAAAAACTGTCAGTGCTCTTCCTGTTCATCTCTCTCCCTCCTAACCCCTGCAATGACAGAGCTCTTTAGTGGCTTCATAGTTTTACCTTTTGCAGAATGTCATGTAGTTGGAATCAAACAGCTTATATAGTGTTTTCAGATTGTCTTTTTTTCACTTAGTAATATCCATTTAATTTATCCATATGTTTTCATAGCTTGATAGCTTGTTTCTTTTTAGTATTGAACAATACTTTCATTGTCTTGATGTACCACGTTTATTTCTCCATTCACTGAAGAACATTTTGGTTGCTTCCAAGTTTTGATGATCATGGATAAAACCGCTGTAAATATTCACATGGAGGGATTTGTTTGTTTTGCGGCACGTAATAGTTCTTAATCCTCTTTATTGCCTCGTAATAGTCCATAAATGAATACCACATTTTGTTCATTCATGTGTTTTTGGGCATTTGGATTGTTTCTACCTTTGGGCTATTGTGAATAATATTGCTATAAACATTTTTGTACAAGGTTTTATGTGGACATCTATTTACATTTCACTGGTAGAAAGCTAAAAGTGGAATTGCTTGGTCATATGGTAACTTTGTTTCATAGTTTGAGGAACTGCCACACTGTTTTCTAAAGCAGTTGTACCATTTGTCCTTCCCACCAGGAACGTTATGAGGGTTCCAGTTTCTCCACATCCTCACCAATACGTGTTATCTGTCTTTTTGATTGTGGCCATTTTAGGGCTGTGGAGCTGTATCTCATTCTGGTACTGATTTGCATTTCTCTAGTGAATACTTGTGGTAAACATCTTTTTTGTGTGCTTACTGGCTATTTTTCTGTGTTTGTTGGAGAAGTATCCAGATCCTTTCCCATTTAAAAAATTGGGCTATTTACGCTTTTTTGCTGAGTGTGAAGAGTCCTTCATATCTTCTGAACACAAGTGGCTTATCAGAGATACAGCGTCGGCAAATAGGTTTAGTTTTCTGTAGCTTCCCTTTTCACTTCTAGAGGGTAGAGGTTTAAAGGCTACAGGAGAAATTTTTTGAGGTTCTGTTTGTAAACTGTGTTCCTATAGTGTCCACAGTAACAGTTCCAAAATGGATTTTCATTACTAGGAGGACTTCACATTAAGTTTGAGAATCCCTCCATCTTAGCTTTCTGGGATGAAGCGTACTTAGGCCCACTGGGGAGTTTTTGTTTCAGCTGATACCGCCTGTGCCTGCAGCCTCTGCGAGCTGTGCTCACGCAGATGACCACGTGGGCCACGACACCTGCGCCGCGCTCCTTAGGCCCCAGCCCCTGGCTGCTCTTTACTGGCCGCATTCATCTTGTTTTTACATTTTTCTTTTCCCATTTACAAAAGTAATTTTCAACATAGAAGATCTGTTTTGATTAAGATAATATTTCACTTTCTAGAACTTTGATCTAGAGGACACAGTGTCACCTTCTTTGACAAGGAAACCATCTTCCATTAACTTAACCATTTGGGAGGATGATAGTGTCTTAGCTGATTCTTTTCCTAATAATACCTGTATAATAAAGTGGAGCTAAAGTCTATTTTTTCTTCCCTGGACATCCTGGATTTTTACCAAGAAGTCGTCATGTGCCAAAACCTGAAATTCCAAAAACTAGATGTAGTGTACTTTAAATACAGCACAGCTTATTTATATGTCTAATTAGCTTTTCTGTAAGAAATAAACAAAAACCCTCCAGGCATTGTTGATTTCAAAAAGGTTGATTGGATTCCTAGTGTATAGAAACCACCAGGTTAATAACTTTAAATTGTTTGATCTCCTGTATCCATTTTCCCAAACCTCCCCACCACCTGTTTTGGTCAACCACAAATCTCTATGTCTGTAAGCTTATTCTCTGTGTCTGTTTTTTTTAAAGATTACATGTGTAAGAGAGAAATCAAAAGGTATTTGTCTGTGTCTGACATTTCTGGTAGCATGATGCCCTCCATGTTGTCACAAGTAGCAATGTTTACTCTTTTTAATGGCTGAATAATATTACATCACACACACACACACATCACAGTTTATCCATTTATTCATTGACACTTAGATTGTTTCCTTATTTTTATTATATTATTTATTGCAAGTAATGCAGTGAACTGGGGAGGTGGATGTATCTTTTCAAGATAGTGTTTTTGCTTTCTTCATGTAAATTGCTGGGTCATGTTAGTTCTGTTTTATTTATTTGAGGAACATCTGGAATGTTTTCCATAGTGTCGGCACCAATTTACGTTCCATCTAACAGAGCACAAGCGTTCCCTTTTCTCCACATCCTTGCTAACACTTGTTATTTCTTGCCTTTTTTTTTTTTTTTTTTTAATAAAAGCCATTCTAAGAGTTGTGAGGTGCTATCTCATTGTGGTTTTCATTTTTCATTCCCCGGTTGATTAATGATGTTGAGCATCTTTTCGTGGATCTGTTGGCCATCTGTACGATTTCTTTGAAAGATGTCTGTTTGGATTTGCTGCCTATTTTTTAAATCAGTTTCTTTTGTTGTTTTTAAAACTGAGTTGTGAGTTGTTTGTATATTTTAGATATTAAGCCGCTTATCACATGCAAGATTTGCAAATATTTTCTCCCAATCCATAGGTTGCCTTTTCCTTTTGTTGATAGTTTCCTTTGCTGTGCAGGAGCTTTTTAGATTGATGTGGCCCCACTTGGTTTTTGTTTGTTTTTATTTTTGGTTGCAGATTCAGAAAATCATTGATAAGATGTCAAAGAACTACTATGTTTTCTTCTAGGAATTTTATTTCAGGTACTATGCTCAGGTCTTTAATTTGTTTTTTGAGTAGTGTAAGGTAGTGGTCAGGTTTCTCTTGTGTGTACCATTCAATTTTATCAGTACTAATTACTCATGACATTGTCCTTTCCCCATGGCATATTCTTGACTTCTGTGTCATAAATTTATTGACTGTATATGCGTGGGTTTATTTCTGGGCTTTCTGTTCTGTTCCATTAACCCTGTCCATTAACCTGTGTGTCCGTTTTAATGCCAGTAACATAGTGTTTTGATTACCAGACTTTGTAACGTAGTTTGAAATCAGGGAATGTGATGCCTTCAGATTTGTTCTTAAGATTGCTTTGGCCATTTGGGGTGTTTTTTGGTTCCATATAAATTTTAGGATTATTTGTTCTATTTCATGTGTATGTTTTTGGGTGTACATATGTTTTTGACTCATTTGTGGAAATACCAAGGAGTGTGATCACTAGATCTTATTAAGATTATGTTAATTTTGTAAGAAACGTCAAACTCTTTCAAACTGACCGTACCATTTTACATTCCCATCAGCAATGAATGAAAGTTTTTGCTGCTCCACATCCTTTCTAGTATTTGTTGTTTTCAGTGTTCTGGCCATTGTCCAAGGTGTGTAGTGATATCTCATTTGTTTTTAACACACATTTTCCTCAGTTAAATCTATGGCTTTATTTATTTTAGTGTAAATTTACAATGTTGTGTCAGTTTCTGGTGTACAGCATAATGTTTGAGGCATCCATACACATACATATATTCATATCCTTTTTCATTATACATTACTGCAAATATTGAATATAATTCCCTGTGCTATACAGAAATTTATCTATTTTATATATAGTTAATACCTATTTTATATATTACATATATATATTTATTTTAAATATAGTTAGTATCAGCAAATCTCAAACCCCAATTTATCCTTTCCATCCCCTCTAGTAACCACAAGTTTGGTTTCTATGTCTGTGAATCTTTGTTTTGTAAATAAGTTCATTTGTCTTTCTTTTTAGAGTCCACATATAAGTGATACCACATGGCATTTATCTTTCTCTTTCTGGCTTACTTCACTTAGAATGATGATCTATAAGTCCATCCCTGTTGCTAAAAATGGCATTATTTCATTATTTTTATGGCTGAGTAATATTCTATTGTGTGTGTGTCTGTACACCCCCCGCCCCCCATCTTTTTTATCCATTCGTGTGTCAGTTGGCTTTAGGTTGCTTCCCTTTCTTGGCTATTGTAAATAGTGCTACTATGAACGTTGGGGGGCATGTATCTTTTTGAATTAAGGTTCCCTCTGGGTATATACCCAGGAGTGGGATTCCTGGATCATGTGGTAAGTCTATTTTTAGTGTTTTGAGAAATCTCCTGTTTTCCATAAGGGCTGCACCAAACTAGATTCCCACCAGCAATGTAGGAGGGGTTCCTTTTCTCCACAGCCTCCAGCATTTCTTTTGTGAACTTTTGAATGACGTCCATTCTGACTGATGTGAGGTGATACCTCTCTGTAGTTTTGATTTGCATTTCTCTGATAAGTAGCAATATTTAGCATTTTTTCATGTGCCTGTTGGCCATTTGTATGTCTTCCTTGGAGAATTGCTTGTTTAGGTCATCTGCCCATTTTTCGATTGGGTTGTTTTTTTGCTATTAAGTTGTATGAGCTGCTGATATATTCTGGAAATTAGGCCCTTGTTGGTCTCATCATTTGCAGATATTTTCTCCCATTCTGTAGGTTGTCTTTTTGTTTTGCTTATGGTTTCCTTTGCTGTGCAAAAGCTTTTAAGCTTAATTAGGTCCCATTTGTTTATTTTTATGGCATTTTTAAAGTAGAGAACTTTTGGTATCTTCAGAACATACGTTTTCCTCAGTTGCAGCCTTAGTCACGGAGACAGCATTGAGCTGCTTTGCTGTAGCCTTATTCCATACGTAAGCTTTGAGTTTCATTTTAATTTCACATTTTTTCTTTTGCTGCAAATAATTTATTCCAATAATTAGTCTCCTTGTCTAGATTCTTCAGGCACATTGTGGTATACTAATATTTAAACAGTTTATTTAAGAACATGTAGGTAATTCCTACACTCAGTAATGGCTTCCTCATTATTATTACTTCAAACACTTATGTGTCCCGGAAATTTTCTTAAGTTCTTTGAATTACAGATTTAAGCGAAGCCCTGTCCTCTTCTTAAAAATTTCATCAGAAGTCGCCTGGTCTGTTACATCCCATTGTTACCTGCTCTTCAGACTGTTAGCGGCTGCTCACATCTCTGCACATAGAGCTCCGCCCTGGGTCAGCATGAGGCCGCCAGAATTGTTTCTGTGCTTAAGTGCTCCTGTGAACAGCACTTTTCCAGACAGACCACTCTCTGCCCTAGTAGTTATGTAATGCTCCCTTAGGGGGCTGTTTCCTTTTGCTGTTTCCGAAGTCAAAATAATTACTTTTGGATCAGTGCATATTAATTTCTACTGATTCATGATAAGAATATCTATAGTAATACACATATCGTAAGGGCACTTCTCAGCTGATGTCCCTTTTATGTCTGGTAATAATGTTAAAGAGCTAAAGGTATGATTTCAAATGCTTTACAAAGTTCCAGCAAAAGAGATGCTGTTACTTTCACATAACAAAGACATTTGCACTAAGAATCTTAATGTCAAAATTGATTTTCTGCTTTTAAAATGCATAATGTAGTTCACAAGTTATTCTTACCAAATACAATCACATCTGCAGAGAGTTTAAACCCTGGCAAAGGCCTCCTGCTAACCTTATTTCCAGCAGTCAGCCTCTGCTTCCTCGAGCCAAGGGATCATCGTCCAGCACCCATGAGCACCCTCCACTGCTGGGCCCTTGGGAGAGTTTGACTGCATCCACATGTGCTGATACAGAGTGGACTCGCCCATTCTCCTCTTGATGGCCATTTCCACGTTTTTGCTTTTAGGCCCTGCTAAGAACACCCTTGTACATACCTTCTGGATCGTATATGACTCAAGTGCATGCCTAAAAGTGGAATTCGTGGGATGTTCAGTTTGATCATGTTTAGCGCAAGTACTGGAATAGATGTAAACCTAAGTCTTCCCACGACGCCGCACTGTCTCGCTTTCTCAATCTTCCTACCTACAGTACAGTTTCCACAGAGTGAGTCAGTTTTACGCCTCTTGCTGATTTTTAAGGTCAGGCCTGGAACTGCGGTAGCGCAGTCAGATTTTCACAGCTCTGCAAGCACACGCACTGCTCCCACACTGCTCATGATTTTCACTCTAGCTTTATTTAATCTCAGTCCTGGCCTTCCCTCAGATCTTTATTGATCTAAATGAACTATACTGGTACGTCCTAGTGCTGTATTAATATTTTAGCACTTAGGCTCCCCAGTTTCCACAGGGCCGACCCCTCCCCACGCCACACAGGGGAAGACCCATACTCACACATGTACGGCCCGCACAGATGAACGCCACGATCTGGTCACTGTATATGACCATGTGCAGGACATGATGGCTCCTGCTGTTACCTGGGACAAGTAGGACACTGATGCTCTGTCACAGCTCTCTTCCTGTATCTTCTTTGAAACATTTCTTTCTAAGATACTGATATTTACTGGGATGTCTTAAAATTTCAACTGCCTGAGTGAGTGGTGCTGCTTAGCACTACGAGCATGCCATCTCAGTCTGCACACCTGGGTTCAGACTGTGGCTCTCGGGTTTTCTTTCTGTGTGAGTTAGGGATAGATGTGTAAGTGTTTGGGGTCCTTTATTTCTATGTGAAAATTGTGATAATTTACCTCTAGAATAATCAAGTAAGTTAATGTTGTTAGACGGCTTGAAATACTAGATGGCAGATAGTAAGGACTGAAAGTTACCTTTAGTTAATTAGATATGTCATTTTTTGGTCATGTTTATTATAAGATTGACCTTGGCCTGTGTTGTATTTTGGCTGTTGTCTTTTTGTAATTCTTTTTTCCATGTGAATATTCTCCCTGACCTTAGATGGCAAATTTTCGCATCATGCATTATACACTATATATGTGTGTGTGTGTGTGTGTACGTACACACACACACATATTTGCCATATAACTAGATAATTAAACGATACCCCATAGTCAGGTAGCTGAACTACGCACTGGCTGTTACAGACCTGTAGGCATGAGATCATGATTGAGGTCCCAGCAATTTTCCCTGATTCTTAATATACATATGTCTGTTTACCTGAAACAGATATCTCAAAATTCAGTCCTTTTCAACATTTTTTTTTTTCCTATTGTGTGTTCCTTCCGGAAAGAAAAAAAATTTTTTTTGATACTTATAAAAGAATCTTTTAGAATTCCAGAAGCCATTTTCATAATTGTGGTTACTTAGTAACTTACCTCCTAGATTTATCATGGGTTACAAAAATCTTTTATCAGTTGCTATTGTGATGTACCGATTTAAAGAATTTTTTTTCTTGCATCATATTTACATATTAAACACATTATTATAAAGATTAAGGATTAGGGAAGACAGTTCTGTAAGCTTGTACATAGATAAACTTTCTAATTATGGAGTATAATTTAATTATCCATTTATGTGGCCAAAAAATATATTATCTAGTGTGTGCTTGACATTTTATTATCTAAGAAAGAAGACAGAGAAAACATTAATATGGAAAAAAGAAAACTGAAAAAAGGTACATCACAGTAGTGTTTGAAGGCCATGCTTGAGAAACTTCTGTGTTCACCATATTATTTTTTAACTGTCATTTGATATATTTATTTTTTAACTCCATAATAGGAAGCCATTCTGCTGGATTGGCAATCAAGGAATTATTACCAAAAGAAGACATTCATAAAGGAGAATTATACCATCTAGTGATACTGGAAAGAAAGGAAAGCCGTAGCATCAAGGATTCTGACCTCAAAGAAATCTGGGAAAATATGCATGAGTGTGAGCGCACGTGGCGATGTGATGCAAGAAATTACAAAGAAACGCCTTTGACCCACAGCCAAACTCTCACTCACAGAGAAGATCAGGATGACAAATCCTCCATCAGCTTTCCTCAGTGTGTTTCTGTAAAAAGTAATACGTGTGAATATCTCATGCATGATAAGCCATTCATAAGAAACTTGCTAAAAATGAAACATAGCATAAGCATGGCGGGAAACACATATAGGAATTGTTTGGAAAGTAGAACCGGAGTAAGTTTGCAGGCCCACGTGGCTGCCCTGCAGGGACTCCCGACTGAGGAGACAATGTACGAATACAGTCAAGGTGAGAAGTCAATCAACGGTGGTTCCTCAGTTTCACCACTTAAAAGAAATCCTCGTAATATGAAAAACATCTTGTTACCTGCACCAGACAGGAGAACACACACTAGAGATAAATCTTACAACTGCAGTGACTGTGGGAAGGCTTTTTGCAAAAGATCAAACCTTACAAATCATGAGAGACTTCATTCTGCACAGAGGCCCTACAGATGTAATGAGTGTGGTAACGCCTTCAACCAGTGTTCACACCTCACTACACACCAGAGCGCGCACCCAGAAGAGAAATCATACAAATGTGATGTATGTGGCAAGGTCTTTAGTCGAAACTCACACCTTGCAAATCATCAGAGAATGCACACTGGAGAGAAGCCTTACAAATGTGACGAGTGTGGCAAAGCTTTTACCCAGTTTTCACACCTGACTAGACATCAGAAAATGCATGCTGGAGAGAAACCACACAAATGTAACGAATGTGGCAAGCACTTTACCCAACGTTCAAACCTCCTGGTACACCGCAGAATTCACACGGGAGAAAAACCCTATGCGTGTAATAAATGCGGTAAGGCTTTCACTGAGCGGTCGCAACTCTGGGGTCACGAGAGAACTCACACTGGAGAGAAACCTTACAAATGCGATGAGTGTGGCAAAGCCCTTACAAGACATTCATATCTTACTCAACATAAAACAATCCATACTGGAGAGAAACCTTACAAATGTCGTGAGTGTGGCAAAGCTTACACCCAGTTTGCAAGCCTTACTAGGCACCTGAAAGCACACACTGAGAGGGAACACAAGCCCCACGTATGTGGCAGTGCTTTTACTCAGAGCTCAAGGTATAGGGCGCATCAGATATTCCCTAGTAGAAACAAACCTTAAAAAGAAAATGATTCAGACAAAATTTATATGTATATTCAAGTCTTAACCTGCGGGGCTCCACGAGGGAGAAAAGACATGGCCAGAAGACACGTGAAAAGCTCAGCGCCGCTGATCAGGGAAGTGCAGGTCAAAGCCCCAGTGAGACATCACCTCACACCTGTTCACATGGCTGTGGTCAGAACAAGACTCAGCAAGGATGCGGACAGAAGGCAGCCCTGGGCACAGTTGCTGGAGTTGTAAGTTGGTGCAACAACTATGGAAAACATGGAAATTCCTAAAAAATTAAACAGCCTGTCATGTGGGCTAAGTATTGTACTTCTGGCTGTTTACTGGAAGAAAACAAAAACACTAATTTGAGAAGATACAGGCACTTGAATATTCTCTGCAGCATTATTTCCAGTAGGCAAGAAATGGAAGCAGCTGAAGTGTCCGTCGGTAGATGAATGGTTAGAAGAAATGGGATATATATATTACATGTATACACACAAAATGGAATATTGCTCAGCTTAAAAATGTCTAGCCAGTTGCAACAACATGGATGGAGATGATATTCTGCTAAATGAAGTCAGTCAGACTAGAAAGACAAATACCAAACGATCTCGCTCACAAGTGGAATCTAAGAAACAAAAGAATGAAAACGTTCATAGATACGAAGGGCAAGTGGGCGGTGGCTGCCAGAAGGGACGGCAGTGCGGTGGCAGGTGAAGCAGCTGAAAGGGGCTAAGAAGTACAAGTCTCTAGGTATACAATAGATACGCTGTGCATTACACCCCCGTGGCGTAAGCTGTGTGTTCAAAACTATGTTAACTTTGAGGACAGATTTTTGAGACAAATGTTACCTTGTGTAGTACAGCCAAAAGTAATGATGGTGAACACCAACCAATTATATTAAAAAAAAAAAAAAAGACTCCATTGTAGAGATAAACCACATAAAATTAATGTATGTGGAATAGTCTGTAACCAGGGCTCATGCTTTAAGTGATGTCAGAATATACATCTTTGAGAACAACCAAACCAATGTAATGTATGGCAAAGTTTATCCAAAGTTTAAGCCTCATGGAACGTAATTCTTACTAGAGAGACCATACAAAGAGTGATGAGCTTTATCAAAATCATCTCTGAGGTTATGAAAGAGTTCATATCAGATAGAAACCATACAATGTGTCCAGGCTTTTAAGCAGTGACCTTGGGATACACCACAAAGAAGTCACAGTGGACAGAAACATTACACATGTAATGCAGGTGCATAAACTGTTCAGTGGATCCTCTCAATGGACTCCACATAAGGAAATTCATACTGCTGGGAAGCAAGCCTCTTGCTTTTGAAGGCTGACTAACCTCACATACTAAATTCCACAGAGAATTACAACTTAAAACTCATGTCTGTCAATGGAGGGACAGCTGTTCAAAGATCTAATTATCTGCAGTTTGTAAAATGTTTTATTCAATTATTTGAGGTTTCTTGAAAAGGCTATGTTGTTACTAATGATATATCACCTGAAGTTTGAAGCCTGTTAATGTCACTCTTTCGTGGTACTGTCACCGCCATGATAAGTGAAAGGCAGAACAGTCGTTGCAGACAGTGTGCTCGCATCTGCAGCCTGGACTGTGGGAGGTTAGGCTGGGTAAGGACAGAAAGAAAGGGTCACTGAAAGTGTACCAGTCAGCTTTCTAGAAGGCTTGCTGTCGTGACAACCCTGAAGCCTCACTGGCTTACAGCGGCATTTTATTTCTTCCTCATATCCGTCATTACTCACCTCTTGCTTGGTTCTATAATTTAGTTTATCTAAGACCATCTTGAAGCAGAAGAGAGGGTCAGATGAAGCAAGCAAAGAGTTGGAAAGCTGCCACTGAAGAGTTGAAACGTCATTCTACACACCCCAGACTGGCCAAGGAGCTCACAAAGCCTCACCTGCCCTAAGACAGTCTTGTCAAGGGGAAGGAAGGGTTGCCTGAGTGGCCAGCCTGAGACCCAAGGGCAGACGTGTATCATTTCAGAGCAGCTGGTACTCAGTTGGAGATAATATTACTAGATGTGTTAGTGCAGCTTCTATCAAAATGTCCGTTCTTTGCACAAAATACGTTTATCCTTGACCCAAAGGAAAGAAAAAAAAAGTTTTACCCAAACAGGTTCCTCTTGATTCAGAGTCCTGTGTGACATCCTCCTTGCTCGTAACACATCCTGGACCAGAAAAAGAGGACGTCAGTAAGCCCCCCCATTCAGAGAGGGAGGGGCAGGCCCGCAGCGGTCTTGGTCTACAGCAGACGTGCAGTTTTCCTGAGCAGGTGTCGTCAGGTCCTCATTCCATGGGGCCTGGAGTGGGGACTGATCTTTTTTTGGCTTCATCTTTTCCTCTGAGAACGGATAATCCAGTATTTTGTGTCTCACTGTCCTTCACTTAACCTAGTTACAGCTAATAAAGTATAATCACCTAACGGGTTACTTCAAAAGGCATTAGGGCCATGTCCTTCACTTAGGCTGTGCCATGAATTTAGACTTAACTTCCCTGTGACCTTCAAAATGTTCCTTAATGGTAAGTTTTGTCAGTGGGACACGAGACACAGTTACAACCATTAATTCTGCTTGTTATTTATGATGTGAAGTCTAGGTTGTAATGTGTAAAAGCAGTTGAAAACCAAATGCCATGTAACTGTCTTTTGCTTTCCTGATCTCTGCATTGGCGGAAGGCATGTCCAGGGGTGATCACTCTCTCACAGGAAACCCGTGCAAATATGTGGAGACACGTTTCGTTTCACAGCTGGAGTGGTGCTGCTGGTAAACACCCTCCAGTCATGGCGCAGCGTCACACGACAAAGGAATCTCTGCCCCACAATGTCCATAAAAGGGAAAGCTGTATGCCACGTAAAGCGTCAACCACAGGAGAGCAGGAGTGTCTGACTTACTAGCAGATAAAACAGGTTTCAAAGAATATAAAATTACTAAAGAGAAAGAGCAAATGACATAATGATAACGGGTCAGTCCACCATAATGACTAGGTGTCCCAAGTACGCGCACAGCAGGGAGCAGCTGCAAAGTATGTGACGCGACAGCCGGTAGGACTGGAGGAACCGGCAGACCCACCAGCATAGTTGAGACAATGTCTCTCTCAATAACTGATAGAATGATGACACGGGAAACAGCGGGACACGGGTGAATTCAGCACCACCACCAAATCATGGGGCCTGATTTTTAGGACACCACTCAAAAACAGATTACACGTTATTTTCAAAAGCATGTCTCAAAACGGGTCTCATCCTGGGACAAAAACTACTCAACAAATTAAGTAACATGGAAATCAGTGTCCATTGCCTACAATGAAATTCAACCACAAGTCAAAAACAAAGTTTGCTGGGAAGTCTCCCAACACTAAAATGAAACCACCTACCTTTTAAAAATCCACAGGTCAAAGAGGGAAACTCAAGTGAAACACAACAGGCTGAAAGAAAATAAAAATAGAACATGTCAAACTTTGTTAAATGTAACTGAAGTCGTACTGAGGGATCTTTAGAGCATACGTGTGTATTAGAAAAGAGGAGTTACATCCAACAGTAATCTAAGTTGCAGTTAAGATGTCAGGGGAAAAAAGAATAAAAAATGATGTGGAAGGAAATAAAGGTAAGGACGAAAATAAAATTGGAAGACAATAGAGAAATGAAAAGAAGAGCTGGCTCACTGAAAAGATCAATGAAATTGACAACCCACTAGCAAAACTACCCAAGACAGTAAGAAAAAACACGTATTGCTAACATCAAATGAAACCAAGTATTACTAAAACCTTTAGACACCAAAAGAAGAGCAAGACTATTACAAAAACACATATACATACATTTGACAACTAAAATGGGCCAATTCCTCTAAACATACAACCTACCACGAATGGCCCACGTGAAAGATCATTTGGATAAATACTCTGAATTGCGGAGTGAATCTGTAATTTTAAACCCCCCTCTCCACCGATAAAAGAAATCCGCAGTCAGAGCTGGTGACTGTTGGCGCTTCTTAGTTTATAATATTGCTGCCTCAGCACCTACTCTGTGTAGCCAAGAGGCTGACCTTCCCCTTCACCACATGCCCTAGGTAACAGCCACGGAGTTACAGCAAGTAAGGTTCCTGATGTGACTCCCAACTGCCCTTTCATGACCATTCCCGCCAACCCCCCCCCAACCTCCCGTCACCGAGGGCCTTCCCCTTGTCCTACTTGTAGACCCCGTTCCCCTCCTGACAGTTACCAGTCCCTACTTTTTTGGTTTAAATTGACCAATCCAGCCTCTTACACCTGGGGCCCCAAAGCACTCCATCCACGGATCCCAACATGCCCCAGGTCCTGCCCCATGTTTGTTGCATCCTGCCCTGAACTCTTACCTGGCTCTTCAAGGGGTGCCTCGTAGCTCCTGGATATGAGTAATGAATCTCTCCATTTAACATTTCCTTGTAGTCATTTGTTGAGTAGGGGCTGAACATCTGACACCCAGGGTATAATTCTAATAAAATGTGGTCTTTTATGCTGAGAACTACAAAATGGTAATGAAGGAAATCAAAGATGATGTTTTAGTCATTTAAATGAAACACCATTTTCACTGAACTGTTAGAGACCATATTCACTGATCGACGATACAAGAAATGATATCAAATCACCCCAAATTTTCAGGTTTAACGCATTTCCTATCAAGATTTTTTTGCAGACATATTATTCTTCTAAGGTCAATATGGAAAGCAAGAAAACTAGAAGCACTGAAGTATGAAAAATACTGAAATGGTTGGAATCTCAAGAATCTTAATGCAATAATGATGGTAATCGACTGTGGTGCTGGTGGGATGACAGGCATGTAGCCCAGTGGAACAGAACGGAGAAACAAAAACCAGCCAAACACAACACAGTTGGCGCTCGACCACCACCAGCATGAGCTGCGCAGGTTCACTTACACATGCATTTTTTCGCCCCAATAAATACGACAGTACTACGGGATCTGAGCGTGACTGAGTCTGCTTGTGCCAAACGGGGCACAGAGGGCTGAGCACAAAGTTGTCCGTGGGTTTTCCACTGACTGGGGGTCGGCGCCGCTAACCTGCTGCATTGGTTAAGGGTTAACTGTGCTTTCAACTGCCTTTTTGACTAAAATCCTAAGGTAACATAATGAAGGTAGGGTTTCAAAAGAAATAGTCATAAACCAATGGAATATTTGTAGTGTGTGGGGGGGGGAAATCTCCATCTAAATTTCACACATGTACAAAAATTAGCTTCAAGTTAATCACAGCCTGAAACGTGAAAGTATAAAACTTTGTAAGATATTTAGGAAAAACACTCTAGAATGAAAACCAGGATCTAGGACTTGGTAGAGTTCTTGGACATAGCACCAGAAACATGATTCATAAGAGAGAGAAAAAAGATACACTGGAATTCAACAAAACTTAAAAAAATTTTGGTTTGTGAAAAACCATGTTAAGTTTTTTCAAAAAGCTACATAATAGGGGTGACTTCCCGAGGTCACCCTGCCTGGCATGCATACGGCAATATTGCCCTTGCAACAAAAAATGTTCACTTAAGTTTTTCTTCTTTCAGTGTTACCGTTTCTTCCAATAAAGTTACTGGTTCTTTAAAAAAAAAAAAAAGCTATGTAATAATAGAAAATGTTTGCATACCATGTATCTTCCAAGGGAGTGACACATAGAATGTATAAGGAGTTTGAGATCCATGACAGTAAAAATGGAAATTGAATTAGAAAATGGGCAAAAACATCAATAAGCATTTCAGTCGTGCACATACAGTGAGAAAACAGGCAAACGAAATTATTTTCAGCATCACCATTCAGCAAGTGTGATGCCTCAGAGTTTTCTGTTTCCTCCACGTTAAACTCTGTCGTCTTTTAGGGCTCACGGAAGAGTCCTGCACTCTTGTGATGTTCATTAGGAACATGTAATTGCAGGAACTGGCAAATGGGAACATAGGTTTTCAGAAGATTTTTATCTGACCACGCGGGCATGGCCAATGTCATTACACTTGAACTGAAATCGCAGTTCTAAGAGACGATGTCAGAACTGCAGACGCATCTCAGGTCCCGGGTGGACACCTGCCCCCACACACTTGGTACATCGCACTCAGCCCACGGTCCCAGCAGCGGGAAGAAATTGGGTGAGTGTTTGCCTATTTCAGGCTGAGAGGCAGGGGCATGAGCGAGCACATCTCAAACAATGTTTCTGGAGTAGAAACTAGTCCAGTGGCAGAGACACTGAGGTAGGAGGAATAACCCTGAGAAAAGGACTGAGTTTGTGGAGATAAACTAGAAGTCCTAATACCCCTGGTTTGTGACATGAGAATAAACATCAGCACTTTTTTCAGAGATCAAAATTCAGTAAGTTATTATGAACAAAGCATTTAAAATGACTCACTCAAACTGTGCTATGGAAAATACCCAAACTAAGATCATGTAGTGAAGTGATTTTTATTAAATACACATTAAATATATTAACCATTTTTGGATGGGAACAAATTCTAAGTGGAGGCTGTCGGGTGTCAGTTGCCACGGACAAAGTAGCACCATCCTCATTTTCCCTGCAAGGCTCTCCAGGCTCTGAATGTGCATTCTGGTCCCTGAGAAATGGCAGAACGGCCGACCGGCATCTGCAATGACTGTCTCCTTGTCACAAACTACAGGTGGAACCTTGGGGACTTTGTATCTTATTCATCATTGTAGTTTCATTTACTTCAAAGCATGCTTGTTAAACTCCACGTATTTGATTTTCAATTACCTGACTGTAGCCAACTCCCACGTTAAAAGGTCAGTTCGCCATCATGCCACTCCAATTATGCCACTGAACCAAAGACCGAAGGCAACTCTTTCTTCCAGTTTCTAGCGCACCCACTGTGAACCGGACATTGCCTGATGTGCATTTTCATGTCACAAGACTCTCCAAAACACCCATTGTTCTTTGGATCCTTTGGTGTTAAAGACAAAAAATGTAAATTAAACATAATCTGGGTCACACCACCAACTGGAAGTCCAAGCTGTAAGCATGTTTTTCTCCCACAAGCCCCACCCAGTAACCACCATAACCCAGGAAGCCCTGTTCTCTAAAACAATTTTCTGAACAGCTTCAAAGTCTCCCCAGTTCCCCTGAAAGCTGAATTATGAAACAAACATTCTCACAACAATTCAACATTAGTATCAGTCTCAATAACTTAGGCAAACTTTGGGGAGCGTTCCACCCTATTCCAGTGAATGGTCACAAGTGCCAATTACTCAACAGAAGCAGTGTAGGTAGTGAACATAAGAAATCTCTAGTTTATCTATTAAAAAGTTACCACTGAATATTTTTAACAGTAAACTCATGAATATCAATCTTTTCAAATTAACTGAGCAATTCAAGCAAAAAAGAGAGATTAACTTCATCCTTATTTCTGAAATTTTAAAATTTTCTAGTATTTTCCATACGCTTACTACTTTCAGTTCAGGTACACTGAGGTGCGCGCCACGCGTTTTATTTGAACACACACACACACAAGGCATGAAGAAATACATTCAGAGTGCATACTCACGCATGGAGGGCAGGGTTTAGGGGATATTAAACAAAACAAAGCCACTTGCCATGAGGACAATGAACCAAGATCTAATTTCAATTTCATCCCTCCCAGGAATGTGACCTTAAAGCAATTACTCTGAAATTTCTTGATCAACACCAGTGAGGTAATCTACCTTTACCCTCCTTTTCCCCTCCAAAAGGTGACCTTGCTTGAAACAATTTTTTTTTTAACTAGTAACTTTTTTCATCCAACCCAGGCTCTGCGTACAGAAGCTTTCCATTTTGTACAGCTCCTTTGGGCATCTGTTTATTTAGTAGATGGGATGCAGCCTGATACATGAATCACTCAAGAGCTAATTTGATCTTTACATCTACTCAGTTCAATTTCTGTACCTGAGTAGAAGCCAAGAGTCTGAAGCTGCACTGCTATGGCATTTTCATTTAGCCACAGAAATATTCTGGAGCAGTTTAGAGAGAGTAACTCAAATACAAATTGTGAATATATAATCCCCAAATTGTATGTTCTTTGACTCCAGCATAAAAAGAAACTATAGATTCTTTCAACCCTGACAGCCTAGAGGTGCACCGTTAGCTTCTGTTGGTACCAACGGGGATAAACTGTGCTGGTGTGACGGGACTCACCCCGGGGTATGAACACAGTGATTCCATTTTATTAATTAAAACATGAGACCTGTGATACCTTCTGAATAAAACAGCAGCAAAATACAGTAACACCACTTAAATGTGAACTACACACATACAGATATTCTGGCCCTTTTGACTAAAACTTCCTCTTAAGATAATTTCTTTCCAATTTCCAAAAATAAGGCTAATTTTTCATTAATCATAGCTATATATGTAGGCCCCCAACTGTGGGAACAAAGGACAGAGCCTTGGGCCAGAATGGTAAACAAGTTATGAAAAGCTGCAGGCTCAGAGGTGAGAAGGCTGGGTAGCCGAGGACGGGTGAGACCCCCCCCAGAGGGGGGCGACCCAAGACAGGCACAGCCGCCTGAGGCCAAGAAGAATGTTGTGAAGCAGCCGTGTCTCACACGTTCCGCCCTGATAAGCTGTAAGGCTCGCTGGTGCCAACACGAACATGATTTACCAAAACATAAAGGGTCTTCTGACCCTGAGCCAGATGCTGCCTGTTAACCGTTTCCCTTGTCGTTCTTCTTTGCTTATATAAGACCGTGCAACTTAACAAAGCTTCAGAGTAGCCATCGGCTCTCTCTGCATATGGTGTGTGTGTACATGGTACCGTGACACCAACAATATACAGCAGCTTCTCTTCAATGGACAAAGTGACCGACACTTCCCCTGCAACATGCCTACCAGATAACCAAGCCCTAGGAACGGGCCCCTCTCCTCCCATGAAAACCCCATCCCCGAGCACCCTGCCCTCTCTGTTCACAGTCAGGTGGCAGAGCGCCCTGTCCTGGAACCCGCAGTGGCCTCTCCACAGAGGGCACCTGAACACAGCAAGCATGGTGAGTCACGTCAGCTTTACCTTAGTCTCTGCCCCTCTCTGATGCTAATTTGCATAATATTTGATAATTCAGGGTCCTTGTTTTTCCAGGGAACATGGATGTGAACTAACCACACCCAATGAAGTCAGCCCCTTCATCCATTCCTTCCCAAAGATCATGAAAAGCCTGTAATGAAAGCGTGAGATCAAGACTTCAAATCTCAGGTGTAAAGGCATTAATAGTAATGTAGCCTTTTAAAGAAAACTCAAATAAATAAATACTTATACACTGGAGATACGCGCTATTTCCTCACACATCCTTATTTGCCATACACACATCACGCCATCAATCCTGGCACACTGTGACTTGTAACGACTCTGCAGTATGTAACACTGCAACCTCATCTCTGACCACCAGAGACTTTTATCTCTACTTTGGATTCTCTGATGTGTGGTCGGTTGTAAAAACTGCTCAGAAAATTTACAAATTCGTTCTATTTGTAAGGATTCCCCCAATGTGAGTTCTCTGGCAAAACATGGGCACGCTGTCTCCTAAAGGTGTCTCACGCCCGGTGTATATGTATAGTTTCTGCCCTGCGTGGATTCTCTCATTATGCCAAAGGTGCAGGTACTTCATGAAAAAATTTAAAACATTCATTACATTGGTAAGCTTACTTTTCAACATAAATTCTCTACGTTCCAGTTTTGATCCTCAGATACAAGTCTTAGCATACATACTGCTATCATGGGCTGTCTCTCAAAAATATACATTTTTATGTAAAAATTAAAAAATTGTAAAAAAAAGAAAATACATTCTGAAGTCTAGCCCATTGTGGGCCCTGGATAAAGCCTCCGCCCACATTTTTTCCATTCTCTTCAATGGGGACTCTCCGTTCTTGCATAGTACTTGAACACGAGTCAAGTTCTGCACTCACTGCATTTTTAAAGTGTTGCTCCAGCATGTTCCCCAACCTGGGATCTTTGTTCCAATCCTTGACCCACACATTAGTGCAGTTTTTGTCCAGGATAAGTATTCTTGTACCTAGTGACAAGTGAACAATAATTTGACACTTTGCCGCATTCATTCCATTTTTAAGTATGAAGTATTTGGTGAAGCCCGAGTTTAAGGCTCAGCCTAAAACCTTTCCACGTTCGGTGCATCTGTAACATTCTGTCCAGTATGAATTCTCTGATGACTGGTGAGACGTGGACTCCAAGTAAAGGTTTTTCACACAACGTGGTTATCTGTGAGGTAATCTGAATGAATGATTTGGCAAATGAATTCCTCTCAAGGCGTCGTCACACTAAACACCTTTACCTGGCTTCTACCCAGATATGAATTATCTCACGAGGCGTCAAGTGTGAACATATGCTAAAAGCCTTGTCACATTCTTTACATTTTTAAAGTCTCTCAGCAGCGTGGATTTCCTGACAGTAAATTAGGCTTGAAAGCACACGGAAACATCTGCCACACATTACACACACTTGTAAGCTTTCTCTCCCATGTGCGTTCTTCAGTATTTTGCAAGGGCTCCTGTTTGTCTGAAGGCCTTGTCACACTCCTTACATTTCTAAGGCTTCTCTCCAGTATGAGTTCTCTGATGAAGCACAAGATCTGAATTTCGATTAAAGGCTTTGCCACATTCTTCACATTTATGAAATTTCTCTCCTGTGTGGCTTATTTGATGTCTACTGAGGGAAGACTTCCAAGAAAAGGTTTTGCCACACTCCTTACATTTGTAAGGTTTCTCACCAGTATGAATTCTCTGATGAATCGCAAGTTGTGAATTTTGACTAAGCACTTTGCTATATGTATCACATTTATATAATTTCTCCCTTAAGTGGACTTTTTATGTTCAGTGAGGTGTGAGCACTGATAAAAGGTTTTGCCACACTTACGACATGTAAAGTTTCTCTCCAGTATGGAATTTATGATGATACGCAAGCTGTGACCTGCAACCGACACACTTGCCACAGACATGACACTGATACGGTCTTTCTGCTGTATGGATGGCCTGATGCTCAGTTAAGGATACACGCACACCGAAGGCCTTGCCACACTCAGTACATTCGTATGGCTTCTCCCCAGTATGAATTCTCTGATGAATCACAAGATGTGAATTTCGATTAAGGGCTTTGCCACATCGTTCACACACGTATGATTTCTCTCCTTTGTGGATGTTTTGATGTCTACTGAGGCCAGACCTCCAACAAAAGGTTTTGCCACACTCCTTACATTTGTAAGGTCTTTTCCTGTGTGCTTTCTGACCTTGTGTCTGTAGTGACGGATGCATATCATTCCCATACAAATTAGAAGTGTTGGTTTGGACACTAAGAGGAATTCCTTGAAGTGGTGAAAATGAGAAACTACTGTTTATCAACCTCTCAACTTCATCACATTCATAAATTATTTCTTCAGCTTGAGGTATCTGCAGTTCATCCTAAAATCTTAATTCATGCTTATTTTCAAGAGGCTTAGTTCCTTCATCACTTTTACCATGTTGACACCTTCGATCAGTGGGATTTTCATTACGGGTCACAGGCACTCCTTTGTTACTTCTTTTGTCATCCCCCCACTGACACTCCAAGTCATACAACATATTTTCCAGGATTTCCCTAGAGTAAGAATGCTGGAATTCACGCCCTCCAAGTATTTTCAACATGACTGTTTGGAATACTTCTGTATCACTGTATATTTGTGGTTGAAATTTCCTGATCACATGTATATGAGAGATATCTGTAAGGTATTAAAAAAAAATAGGTATCTTGTTTATCACAATTCATTAATAAAGGTTTCAGGCTGAATACATGATATTACACCAAAAGTAATACTTACACTGAGCAGTCACAAAGCTTCCCAATCATAATCTAAAATTCTCAGGGACACTAATGGAGTAGTGTTCTTTAATAAAAAAAACAGCCACACGTAAATCTAATTAACTTAAGGACTGCCTAGTTTCAAGCTCCCTGTGACAAAAACATTCACACTGTGCTGGCTCATGTTAGCTCCCAGAGAAAGGGTATTTTTCCACCACACCCCAGAGCACATACCTTTTAAAAGTAAACACACTGCAGAGAAAGAATATTGTACTACGCATATGTTCTGCAGACTTATTGTGCATAAATATATGCTAAAGTACAAGCAATGTATCATAACAGTAAACAAGCCAAAACAAGCTTATCTAATATAACTTACCTAAATAACTGGCAGTTTGAAACTGCAAAGGAAATAAAGCATAGAGAAAATGAGGAATTTGTTAAAACAATTCTCAAGCTGTTTCTAAACATGTTAACAAAACTCTGTACCCATGAAGAATAGGCATTTAACAACATTAAGAAGTGATCCATATCAATTGTACTGCATACTATGTTGAAAGGCAATCATTTGTAAACCACAATTTAAAATTATTAAATAAAATATTCTCCAGTTACATAGCAGCCAATCAGGAGACCCATCACTACATGACCCTTACATTATCCATCTCACTGATTCCAAATGTGCGTAACACAAAGTGATCACTTACTAATAAATTGATTGACTAGGGTCAGGCACAACGTGGCTGAGAACAAACTGCAAAATAAAAACATACAAGATGCAGTGTAGACAATGGGATAGTTCAGATAAACATGAAAGCACGTTAATGTATCTTTTCCTACGAAAGGAACTTCTGAGTCTTTTCACTGTAGAACATACACTATTCTAAGCCACCTAACAACACCCGTGTGTTTTAAAAGGCTTGAGATCAATTAACCACGATTTTTCAAATAAGGGCACTAATCTCACAAGTTTCATGAATGTAACTCCAACTTACATGCAAGCAGTGAGGCAGCAGGACTGGAACCTGGACCTGCAGACTTAGACGGCATAGTCTCATGGCTGCCCACCCAGGCAGGACGGATTACGAGAAACTACAGCAAAAAGCAGGGGTCTAGGAAGAAAACTGCAAGAGAAGATCAAGGAGGGAGATGTGCAGCTCACGTTACTCAGCCGTCCCTCCCCTCCTGGAGACGCTTTCTGAGTCATCACGGTGGATTCAGCTTGTGTCCTGAGAAAGCTGTTCAGTGGACGATGAAGGGTGACTGACAGGGAAGGCAGCCTGCGAAGGTGGAGGGATGCGTGAGGGAGGGCTGCGGAAACCGGGGAACTCACGAGAATGACTTAAACACGGTAGGAAGTAGCGGTGTGTCCATCCGCACCGAGGTGTCACGTCAGGGAAGGCCAGGCATGGGACAGGGCCAGAGCGCAGCCCAGGGAGTGACGGGCCTGCGAAAGCACGGCCTGTGCTGCACCCCTGAGGGAACGTCCCTGCGTGAGAACCACTGAAATACTGAGAGCAAAGGACAAGAGGGGGGGAGGGCGGAGCTCAGTGGCAGAGCGTGTGCTCAGCATGCACAAGGTCCTGGGTTCAATGCCTAGGACCTCCAGTAAATAAACAAATAAACCTAATTACCTCCCTCCTTGCAGAAAAAAAGAAAAGAGGGGGTGGGTAGAGCTCAGTGGTAGAGCACGTGCTTAACACACACGAGGTCCTGGTACCTCCACTTAGATAAGCAAACCAACCAACCAACAAGCCTTTCAACATCTGAAAACCTTTCAATGTAAAAGAGCATCTTAACACAATGACACAGAAATATACGATCATCTAAAGTGAAGCAGAAAAAGTATTTGAGAAAAGTCAACAGCCTTGCTTGATAAAAATACTCAATAAACTAAGAATAGAAAGAAACTACCAACACAGTAAAGGACATATGTTAAAGTCCACAGCTAGTAACACTACACTCAATGGTAAAAGATGGAAAACTTTTCCTCTAAGATCAGAAACAGGACAAGGATACCTGCGTTCTCTATTTCTAAAAACATATTACTAGAGGTTCTAGTAAGAACAAATAGGCAGAAATAAAAATAAAAGATACCCAAATAGAAAAAAGAAGAACTTTTTCTGTTTACAACCAACATGATCTAAACTGTAGAGAAAACAGAAGATTCCACAAAAAAATCCTTGCTGGAAATTATGAATGAATTCAGAAAAATACAAGATGAAAATAAAATAATGGGTGTAACTTCATTTAAGCAGGGAAACATTTTTACACTGTTATCTAAATACATGGGCAAAAAATATTAGGAAAGACACCAATAAATGCGAATATATCCCAAGTTCACGGACTGGAAGACAATATTGTCAAGATGTCAATACCACCCAAAGTGATGAACAAGACTCAACACAATCCTTGGCAAAATCCCAATAGTTTTTCTTGAAGAAACAGGTAAGTCTGTCCTAAGCTTCACAGGCAATCTCAAAAGATTCTCAATAGCAAAAACAAGATTGAAAAGAAAAAAGCCAGAGGTCTCACAATTATTTCAAAATTATCACAACACTCAATCAGAGCAGTGCGGCACTGGCATACATAGAGACTAGTGCAACGGAACAGAGACGTCAGAAGTGAACTCGTGTCTATGTGGTCCAGCGACGTTCCGCAGGGTGTCAGGACCACTCAGAGGGGAAAGGCCAGCCTACTGAGCTGTGCTGAGAGGAGAAGGATCCTGAGCCCGCCTCCTCCCACAAACAGATCAAAACCACGTCCACACGTGTGACAATTCTCCTGCAGAACCACCACTGAAAGCTTACAGAAGATCTCACACAACCAGAGCTGCACGAAAGAGCACTACGTGACCGTGACCGGTTAGGACAAGGGGATGGGAACTACATGTCCACGAGGGAGCTGTGAAAGAGGAAACTCCTCCCCTGGCTGACAGGTCTGCCGGGACGGGGAGGGAGCTTTGGAGGCGTGAGGCGCCCACAGGAGCTGGCTGTGGCCAGGCAGGGGAGAGAGAGAGCAGAGCAGACGGGTCTTGAGACATCGCCGCACTTCCCAGCCCAATCGTGACTGGGAGTGGCAACCTGGCCTTCAGCAGAGAGACTCGATGAGAGGATGGGTTGGGCTGGGTGGAGACAGCCTGGAAGGTCCTGGAGTGTGATGGAGGGGCTTCAACTGGGGGTGTGCACAGGACAGAGCGAGGGACCACCATAGGAGCCCCATTATCAATGCACAAAGGAGGGGTGTGGGTGTGCTGACAGTAGCGCGTGGCTCCAGCCGTCGCGGGCTCTGGGCCACACGCATGAGAGGTGTTCAGAGTGTGCACGCATCACCAGAGGAGCCTGTGAGGACGGCACCAGCCGCAGTGGACTCTGTGGGCTCCCACATGCAAAGGTGGGGCCGAAATCTGAGCTGGTTACCAGCTCTGCTGCAGCGGAGGTGGGCCTGGGTGGGAGCAGCACCAGTGACCGTGGACTTTGCAGGCACACACTCCGGGTGGCGGGTGGCGTCACAAGAGTCACACATCCCATCGGACAGCTCCTGGGGAGAAACACGCAGGAGCTCCTTTCCCAGCAGGGGTGCTCCAGTCCCGCCTGCTTCACACCATGGTTGAGAACTGCATCTGGAGGCTCCTACTCCAACAACTGGGGGGCAGACCCTGCCCCCGACCGGGCTGTGACAATCACCGAGCAAGGAGGAGGCCCTGCCACACATCCAGTGCAGGCTCTGATCACCGCGACACCAAGCGCACCCCCCACCAAGAGGACGGCAGCCAGCGCACGCCGATGAAAGACGCGCAGGCACCCACACCCAAAGCAGCCCTCGCACCAGGAACGCTGGACTCGGTCTACTCGGGTGCTCGCACATAAAACAGCCCTTCAGGACCACAGCAGACAACTGCTGCTCCCAACTCCATACAGAGAGATGTAAGTAAAATGAAAAAGCAGAGGAACAACTCACAGTTAAAAGAATGAGATGAATTTTGAAACAACGAACAGACCTGTCCAGCCTATCAAACTCCAAGATCAAGAAGGAGGTTAAAAAAGCTGCTAAAGGAATTCAGACAGGCTACAGACAGAAACGCAGATCCCTGCAGCAAGGAATGAGATATAAAGAGGGGCCAATCAAAACCACACAGCTCACAGGTCCGTGCTTGTCTGGGGACAACAGAGTGCAGTGGCCAGGGCAGCGGGTGAACTTGGAGCCGCAGGGCCGTGGAGGGGGCGGTGGGGCAGAGAGGAGCTCCACGGGGCGATGCTGCACCTGCCGGGCTCCAGGGCCGTGGGAACCACTGGCAGGGCTGGCCTCGAGGACATGCTCGCATCTCTCACGTCACCTTCTGCTCTGAGATCTCATGACAAGGGGCTGGGCTCAGTGGTGGGGGGTATGGCAGTGGGAGCAGGGTTTACAAACACCCCCCTCTCCTTCCTAGTGGGCCGGCTGCTGCCTGGAAGGCTTCCAGCCGCCACGGAAAAGGCCATCGGCCAGGTGCACCCTCTCCACACCCAGGCTGCCAGTTTGAGGCAACTTCCCCGCAGTCACCTGCTGCACGCAAGTGAACAGTCTGTGATGTGGTTCCCTGGGCCTCTGATGTCTTAACATTTAGTTGAACCCCCCTGTGAACTGTCAAATTACTGCATATTCCTCTGCCTAAAGCAGAAAGGACAGGGCCCTCGTCACACTTCCAGGCCTGTGTTTCGTCAGTATATGCAGCTGACGCGAGACTGTATCCAGAAAACCCTGAAGACGCCACACAGAAACTACTAGAGCTGATATGCTCAGCAAGGCAGCAGGACGCAAGGCTAGTGCAGACACCTGCTGCGTTTCTCTGCGCTAACAATGAAGCATCAGAAAGAGAAAGTTAAAAAAAATCCCTTTTAAAATCACGTTAAAAAACAACAAACAAAAAACAAAAAAAACTTAGGAATAAACTTGACTGAAGAGGTGAAAGACTTACACACTGAGAACTATGAAACCCTGACAGAGGAAACTGAAGATGATCCAAAGAAATGGAAAACTATTCCATGCTCTTGGGCGGGAAGGATTAATGTTGTTAAAAATGGACGTACTACCAAAGCAGTCTACAGATGTCATGCAGTCCCTAGCAAACTACCCATGACATTTTACCAACAACTAGAACAAATAATCCTAAAACTCACATAGAACCAAAAAAGACCCAGAATTACCCAGAAAGTAAGAATGAGGAAAAAGAATCAAAGTCAGAGGCATAGCCCTCCCAGACTTCAGACAATACTGCAAAGCTACAGCAATCACAACATAGCACTGGGACAAAAAGAGACTGGATCAACAGAACAGAACACAAAGCTCAGAAATAAACCCACACAAGTACAGTGAAGTAATCGTCAACAAAAGCGGCAAGGGTATACAACGCAGAAAAGACAGTGCCTCTGCCAAGTTGTGCTGGGAAAGCTGAACAGCTGCACGTGCATCAGTGGAGCTAGAACACTCCCTTACACGATACATAAAGCTGAACTCGAAGTGGCTTAAAGGCTTAAAGAAAGACAAGACACCAAAAATCTCCTATAAAGCAACACAGGCAAAACATTCTGACATAAATTGTAGCAGCATTTTCTCAGATCAGTCTCCCAAGGTAAATGAAACAGAAGCAAAAGTAAACAAATAGGACCTAATCAAACTTACAAGCTTTTGCACAGGAAAGGAAACCCATCAACAAAATAAAAAGGAAACATATGGACTGGAAGCAAATATGTGAAAATGATGCGACTGACAGGGCTTAATTTCCAAAATATACAAAAAGCTCAGAGCTCCGTATCAAGAAACAATCCAATCAACAAACAGGTAGAAACCCTAAGTAAACATTTCTCCAGAGAAGACATACCAACAGGCACATGAAAAGATGCTCAACATCAATAATTGTTAGAAAATGCAAATGAAAACGGCAATGAGGTATCACCTCACACCGGTCAGGATGGCCATCATTGAAAAGGCTACGAGTAATAAATGCTAGAGAGGGTGTGGAGAAAAAGGACCTGTCCTGTGCTGTTGGTGGGAATGCACATTGGTGCAGCCACTATGGAGGACACTATGAAGGTTCCTTAAAAAAATGAAAATAGGGTTACCCCATGATCCAGCAATCCCATTCTTACGTAACTAGAAAAGACAAAAATTCTAATTTGAAGAGATACATGCAACCCGATGCTCCCAGCACCACTATTTACAATAGCCAAGATGTGGAAGCAACCTGTGTCCACTGAGACATGAATGGATAAAAAAGAATGAAATGTTGCCATTTTCAGCAATGTGGACAGACCTATGGATTATTACACTAAGTAAAGTAAGTCAGACAGAGAAAGACAGATATATGATTAACATTTATATGTGAAATCTAAAAAAACGCAAATAAATGAATTTATTTACAAAACAGAAACAGACTCACTGACACAGAAAACAAACATGGTTGCCAAAGGGGAAAGGGGGAGGGATAAATTAGGAGCATGGGATTAGCAGATACACACTACTATATATAAAATAGACAACAAAGATTTACTGTACAGCACAGGGAACTATATTCAATGTCTTATAATAACCTATAATGAAAAAGAATATGAAAAAGAATATATATAGGATCACTTTGCTGTATACTTGAAACCAACACAATACTGTAAATCAAGTATAGTTCAATAACAATAAATGAATAAATAAGTAATTTATAGAGTGAATTTAAAAAAAGTTGTTGAGGAAATGAAATATCCACATGCAAAAAATGTAGCTGGAACATTACCTTACACTATATACAAAAATTAACTGAAAATGGATCAAAGACCTGAACATATTAAAGTCCTACAAGTAAACAAGGCAACAGCTTATTGACAATGAATTCAGCAATGACTTATCGGCTATAATAACAAAAGCACAGGACATAAGGTAAAACCATAAATTGGACAACATCAAAATTCCAAACTCTTATGCATCAAAGCACACTCAGTCAAGTGAAGAAACACTCTATGGATGGGAGAAAATATTTGCAAATGATGTATCTGTAACAGGTAAATACTGAGAATATATACAGAACTCTAAAAGGGTCTGATCACGAACTCCACCATGGGAGGCCACTCCTCAATTCAATCTTCCCACATATTGAAATACAAAACAAGAACACTAAGAACAGCATCAGAAGTACAGACCTAACGATTAAATAAACAAAAATCAAGACCATATATAACGCACAGAAATGTATAAAATGAAAAATGAAAGCAGCAGTGCCTTAAACAAAAATTATCGCTTAATCACCAAAGGTACCACACCATTTTATAAGCTCTGTCATTAAGATGCTTTAAGATTTGCTGCTGAGGTGGAATGAATAATGGAACACTCAGGAGACAAAAAAAATGTGGCACCAACAATTTAGTCAACAGCATCACAGATACAAGGACAAGAACTTGGACGATGCTGTTCCTAGGAGAAATTCCTACACCATGTACCGAGGCTCGTAAGAGATGGTCATTATTATGTGACCAACATTGTCACAGTGGCCTTAAGACATGCTGCTGTGACATTCCTCAAAACCAGGGGAAAAAAAAAAAACCGGAAAGACTCACCAGTCACAGCCTACCTTCCACCTCACACCTAGCACGTGCTCCCTACTCCATCGAGCAGCTCCAGCGGGTGACTCTGTGTGTGCCTAGGAAATACTGCGACATATGAGGGAAAGCATACTGCATACAAATTTTCTGTCACCCAGCAAATCCACTCCAGACTCCACCAGAAGGTGTCCACCAAATAAAAGTGGACTGTTACAACAAAGAAACTGGATACAATTTCAGACTCCAGGAACGTGTATTTTAAAAGCAAGAATCAGAGGCAGATCAAGACAACTTAAAAGCACGTGAAATCAGGAAGCGTCTACACTCCCCAACGAGGAAGGGCACTCTAAGAGGGAAAACAATACAAGGCATGTGGGTCAGATGTCACAGGACCCTGACGTGGGACCACGTTCTCTACCCTCGGCTGCCAAGCTAAGAGCCTGAAAGATTCACATGCTCCCCATGTAGGACTGGGCATGAAACGGACGGTCCCTCTGTCCACTGTCCACACAGTTGTCCTAAGCAACAATCACAGTAGGTCCAACCCACTGTGCTCTGACACACATCGCTGGAGTGTGTGGGAAAAGCGGAACAGAAGAAATAGGCTGAGTGGTTAAATAAGCAGCCAAGGTCTGAGGCAACAGATAGAATTAAAGACCAGTCAGTGTTTCCCCATCTGCTGATTAGGTCTTCTCAGAACATCAAATGCGGATGGAACTGGCATTGGGTTCAAAGGCTGAACTCAGGAGGCATCAGCTCTGAGCTGTATGCACTAAGAATTGAGCGTCCGATGGAATCAAGTCCCGAAGGAGCAATGAGGAGGCGAGAGACCCCTTTAAACCAGCCCTCCTCACGCTTCTCAAAGTCAAGCAAGAACGAGTTCGCACAAGTCAGATGACAAAGTGCATCAGATCATGATCAAGACTTCGCCTCCACTGGAGCTGCAGCACCCCCGGAAGGCAAGTGAATACATTTCACATATTGAAGGACAGACAGAGTGATAAGTTGGAAAGAAAGATTTCCTCCTAGAGTCTGTAAGGAATAAACTTGTTTCCCCCTAGAACTCTCCACAATGGGAGAGTTTCCCAAACACTATTAATGCTGCGGCTCCCTCTCTGCCCTTCTGAGATCTGACTTGTGTTCACATGTTTTACATACTCCCAGCCACTTGGTTTTTTGATATTTTCATGTCACTCTTCACAGTCCAGGGCTCATTCTCTTGCTTCAAAATGGGGTTACTATTCAGATCAGAAACAGAGATTCCTGCTTATTAGAAGTAAGAAATGTGAAGTGCTGTGGCTCTTACAGAATCCCAGCTCTTTGTTCAGCTGTGGAAGTGAGGACATCACAGATGGGTCTAGAAAAACACCTGACAGCTTCATCCATGCTGCCCCCTTCTGAACGCACAGAGAACAGTATAATATGCAGGCATCCAGCTCTCTCCCTAGAACTAGTGAAAAAAAAGCACAGGAGTGGAAAACAGGACATTGGGTGTTTTAGAAGTTTCCCATTGGGCTTTATAAATACTTAAGCTCTGGAACAATCCCTGATGTAATGTGAAATGGGCAGATCACCTGAAGAAAAGTGAAGTTTAAACCCCTGACACCGCATCATGAAGCTTTTCACGTCTGAGTCAACAGGCGTTTCCATTCAGTCAAGCAAAACAGAGGCTCCCAGGAGGCACTCGGGGAAAATGCAAAGACACCCAAGGGCAGATCCCAACTTCTAAAGGGGAGTCCTCTCACCCAGGGAGAGCAGGCTCCTGCAGGTCTCCAACATCACGTCCCTGTACAAGGCCCTCTGAGCAGCGTCCAGGCACTCCCACTCCTCCTGCGAGAACTCGATGGCCACGTCCTTGAAGGTCAACTGTCCCTGAAATGAAAACACAATTCACTAAAGGGTCATGAATAGGTTTTTTATTTGCACACAATGTGAAGAAGAGGAGAGAGGTGTCACAATCAATTCAGTTGAAATACGTGTATGACAGAGCCATGTGAAGGCACTGGAGCAAATTCTGCACCTCTCATTTCTTCTGTTTTCATAGGAGTATGATGCCCTCCAATCAGTGTGGAGTTTTTATGTTTGTCAACAATACACGAACTACATACAAATAAAATTGAACACCTGGTTGTCTACACAGATACTATATTCTACACAATGACATATTCAATATCTAGATAAACTACATTGTGTGTGGTGTTTTAGAGGTGATGAAGTCCAGAGCAGATTTGAAGAAAGGTCAGAATCTTAAATTATGGTTAGTAACAACAGTAACGACTAAGGGTATCTGAACACTTCCTCTGTGATACGCATTAGTCTAAGAGCTTTAGAGGCATCGCCTTGTCATCAACATGACAGCTCACCAGACACAGGTGTGCATGTTCCCGTTGCACAGAGGGGAAAACTGCGTCAGAGATGCTCAGAGAAACTCAGCTCAGGTCAACAGATGAGCAGTGACACAGCAAGCACCTGAACTCAGGTGGCCGAGACCTGGCACTGAAGCTGAAAGCGTGTCAGAGGACTAGAACTGTTAAAATTCACAAATCTAACGACATGGACAGGCTAAATGCAAAAGGATGGGAAAAGATAGTCCATCTTAAAGAGAGCAGACGTGGGTATATAAAATCAGACAAATAAATTCAAAACAAAAACTGATACAAGGGACAAGGGGCAGGTGACATTATATAACTAAAAGAAGATACAACAATTATATATACACACACTCATCGAACATCAGAGATCCTCAAAATATGAGGCAAAAATTAACAGAAATGAAGAGAAAAACAGACTGCAATACAGTAATATGACATTAGAAGACCCCAGTTTCATTTATGGATAGAATCACATAGAAGATCAATAAGGAAACAGAGAACTTCAGTAACACTACAGGCTGGCTGGGTGTAACAGACACGTACACAGCACAGCACCCGGCAACAGCAGGAAGGTCAGTCCCCCAGCCACCCGTGGACCACTCTCCATGACGGACTACATGCTGGGCCACAAAAAAATCTGAACAAACTTAAGAAGATTAAGAAGTAAAAGTACCTTCTCTAATCATAACGAAATGAAAATAGAAATAAACAGCAGAAGGAAAAAATCCAAAATGTGAAAAAATTAACTCATTCCTGAAAAACCAATGCATCAAAGAAGAAATCACAAGGGAATTTTTCAAATATCTGGAGGAAAATAAAAATACAACATATCAAAACTTACAAGACACAGTGAAAGCTGTGCTAAAAGGGAAGTCTACACTGAAAAATGCTTATAATCAAATAAAGATCTCAAATCAGAAATCTATTTTTCCACCTAAAGGTAATAGAAAAAACAACAAAGTAAACCCAAATTTAGCAGAAGAGGTAAATAAGAAAAATTAGACCACAGATAAATGGAATAGAAAACAGAAATATATACATGCAAATTAACAAACCAAGAGTTGATGTTTTGAAAAAATTAAATTTACAAACTCTTAGCTAAAGTAAAAAACAAAGAAGATTCAAATAACCAATAACATAAAAGAGGAGAGACTGCAACTGCTGTCACAGAATATTTTTTAAAGAATTCTAAGGGAGTACAATATAAAATAATAGGCCAAAAAATTATACAGTCAGGGAAATTCTTAGAAACATGTAACCTGCTAAGCATTAATCACTAAGAAATAAAAAAAAAAATCTAAACAGAATTATAACTCAAGAGATTCAAGCAGTAATCAAAAACTTCAAACAAAGAAAACCTAGGACCAGATGGCATCACTCCTGGAAATCTACCAAATATTTACAGAAGAATTACCTCTAATCCTGATAAAAATCTTCTGAAGAGTTGAAGAGGGAACACTGGCAAACTTATTCTATGGAGCTGGCATGACTATGATACCAGACCCAGAGAAAGATACAAGGAAGGAGAACTAAGAACCAACATCCCTGATGAACACTGATGCACACATCATGAACACAAACTAGCACACTAAAGTCACAGCAAAGTAAAACAATTTTACCTCATGACCAGGTGGAATTTATTCCTGTAAGGCAAGCATTAATCAATATACAAAAATCAATTAACGTAATACACCACACTGACAGAATAAAGAGAAAAACAACACAGTCACCTCAACTGATTCAGAAAAAAAGCACTTGACAAAATTCAACAACATTTCAAGATAAAAACACTCAACAAACTAAGAACAGTAAACTATCTCAACATGAAAAATGACATACAGGAAAGAACACAGTTAACATCATACTCACTGGCGAAAAAGTGAAAGTCTTCCCTCTCAGATAAGGAGGCAAGGATGCATACTCTGTTCAACAAAGTACTGAAAATGCACTACTGTTCAACAGAGTTCTGAAAATCTTAGCCAAAGTAACTAGACAAGAAAAAAAAAAAAAGCCAAGAGTTATTCAGACTGAAAAAAGGAAAATTACCCTTTTTACATAAAAACTGTAAAAGATTCCACAAGAAAACTGCTACACCAGATAACAGTTTTAGAAAAGTTGCAGGACACAAAATCAACATGCAAAAATCAGTTGCATTTCTATACACAATGTCAGATGAAAACTAGGAAACAATCTCTTTTCTACAGCATCAAAAAGAATTAAATACTTCAGAATAAATCAGCCAAGGAGGTGAAAGACCTGTACGCTGAGAACTACAACTGCTGCTAAAAGAAATGTAAGATGATACAAATAAACAGAGAGACATCCTATGCTCGTGGGCTGGAAAACTTGCAACGTCTGGAAAACGCTAAGTGTTCTACAGAGTCAATGGAATCCTTATCAAAATTCCAATAGCAATTTTTGCAGAAATTGAAAAACACCATGCTAAAATTCATAGGGAATCACAAGGGACCCCAAAAAGTCAAAATACTCTTAAAAAAGAAGAAAGATGGAGGCCACCCTTTTTCAGATTCAAAACATATTACAAACACACTAATTGAGATGGTGTGGTACTGGCATAAACACAGAGACATAAACCAATTAGAAAACTCAGAAATAATCCTTGGAATACATGGAAAATGCACTGACAAGGGTACTGAGTCTACACCACGGGGAAAGGATAGTCTCAGTAACAAATGGTGCTGGGAAACTGGACACCCACGAGCAACAGGATGAAGCCAGAACCTCACTTGCCTCAAACAGAGAAACTTCTGCGTTTCAAAGGGTACAGTCAACACAGTGAAAAGGCAACCTCCAAGGAATGAGAGTGATGAAAATGAATTAAGGAACCTCCAAGTAGATTTCTCAAAAGACTAGGAATTGACTTACCGTATGACCCAGGAATCCTGCTCCTGGGCATATATCCAGAAGGGACCCTACTTCAAAATGACACCTGCACCCCAATGTTCATAGCAGCACTATTTACAATAGCCAAGACATGGAAACAGCCTAAATGTCCATCAACAGATGACTAGATAAAGAAGATGTGGTATATTTATACAATGGAATACTCTTCAGCCATAAAAACTGACAACAAAATGCCATTTGCGGCAACATGGATGTTTCTGGAGAATGTCATTCTAAGTGAGGTAAACCAGAAAGAGAAAGAAAAATACCACATGAGATTGCTCATATGTGGAATCTAAAAACAAAACAAAACAAAACAAAAAACAAACAAACATAAATACAAAATAAAAAACAGACTCATAGACTTAGAATACAAACTTGTGGTTGCCAAGGGGGCAGGGGGTGGGAAGGGACAAACTGGGATTTCAAAATATAGAACAGATAAACAAGATTATACTGTACAGCACAGGGAAATATATACAAGATCTTGTGGAAGTTCACAGCAAAAAAAAAAGTGACAATGAATATATGTATGTTCATACATAACCGAAAAACTGTGCTCTACACTGGAATTTGACACAACATTGTAAAATGGCTATAACACAATAAAACCAAAAAACAGTTAAAAAAAAAAAAAAAAAAGAATCTCCAAGCATCAGATATTTAGGTTGATTTTTCATGGTTTAAAATGGATGATGCAATCTATTCCATTCCCAAAATCATTAACATTTTGAAGTCAATGACTCACTTCATTTAGCTTCAATTACATTAGAAAAAGTCACAAGAAATTCCCTCTATTGATCTGTTATCCAGATTTGACCAGGTATTATGCACATTACTACCTGACTTTCCTGTGCAGCTTCTTTCTCTGGTTTACAGAGAGCACACAGCGCACCCAGATGGGCCCCTAAACTCTCCCTGCTGCCCCACAGCACTGACTCCGCGTCTCTAACCCACGGGGGTGAAGCCCGCCCAGGACGCCGCCTGGGGAGCCGCTTCACAAGACCCAGGTCCCGGGGTCCCGGGGGTGGAGTCTGAGTGGGGAGGACAGGCGCTGAGGGAGGGCCCTGGGTGACTGTGGATGTACAGGTGTCAGGCAGGACGCTGCAGAGTCAGACAGGATTAGCGAGTCCAAGGAAAAGGGCATTTCAGGAAGGACAGACTGAGAATCCAGTGAGAGTATGACTTTACCTGAGAAGGGGCCATTCTCGAGTCCTTTTCTGTCCTCTTCCTCCTCTCCTGGGCTTCCTCCTCAGGGAACATGAGTCTTTAGAAGTCAATCCTGAAAAGTGGAAAGATGTCCTTTAATGCTGAGAATCAACACACCCCTCCCTGTGCCACAACCACACACACAGGGGAGACCTCACCACGTGGAACACAGTCCTCTCTGCTGCCCACTGTCACTTAAGGGACTCAGGACAGGAAACTCCACACACAGACCAACAAGGGAGTTTCCCCACACTGTCCTCAGATCACCCTTCCCTCCTGGTGAGCCTGTCACCTACATGGCAGCAGTGGGCGCCTCAGCTGGACCCAACAGCCCTCTTCAGGTCACAGACCAGGCCCTGACCCATCCCCACGCAGAGCAGAGCCCCCTCCCCCTCAGCCCAGATCCCAGCCCTCAGGATGGGAGGACTCAAGAGTCAGGATGCTCAGTGAGGGAATCAGACGCCCCAGGTGATTGGACCCTACACAGACTATATGAAAGGGAATCTGTGGTCAGGGGTACAAAACATATATATGCAGAATGCCTCATCGCTGTTATAGGAAGCCTGGGTTAACTGCTACTCACAAGGAAAGCCTAGCTCATTTTCTTTTTCTTTTCCAGCTTAATCTAGGTATAACTGATAAGTAAAAATGGTGCACATAAAAACTATACGATGTGATTATTTGACAGACGTATACACTGTGAAATAATTATCACAATCAAGTAATCTACACTTTCATGAACTCATAGATACCATTTTGCCTCTGAGTGGTAAGAACACAAGTTTTACTCCCTCAGCAAATTTCAACTATATAGAAACGTGGTCTGAATAACTAGTCAGCATCATGTAGGTTAGACCCCCCCAGAACTTACCCATTTTATTCATTTTATATGTACAAGTTTGCAACTTTTGACCAACATCTCCCCATTTTTCCCACCACCCAGCTCCTGATAACAAGCATTCTACTCTGTTTCCGTAAGTCTGACGTTTCTAGTTTCCACATTTATCTGTCTTTCTCTGTGACACTTAATTCACTCAGCAGGTTCTCTACATTCATTCATTTTGTCATAAATGGCAAAACTTTCATTTTTATGGCTGAATAATATTTCATTGTGTCACACAAACACACACCCCGCTGTCCTTACCCATTCTGCTGTTGACAGACATTCTGGTCCTTTCTACATCCTGGCTGTTGTGAATAATGCAGTAATGCTCACTGGGGTGCAGGTATTTCCCTCAAAACATCGGTTTCGTTTCCACTGGGTATCTAGCCAGGGTGGTTTCGACAGACTATGTGCCTGTTCTTTTCCTAATTTATTGAGGAAACTCCATACTGTTTTCCACAACAGCTGTACCACTTACATTGCCACCAACAGTGCACAAGTGCTCCCTGTTCTCTGCATTGTGTGTGTGTGCGAGCGCGCACCTGCGTGTTGGGAGACAGGGAAAGGAGAGTGGAGTGACCAGCACCGGCCTGGCAACAGGACAGTCTCATACACCTTCCCGAGTATGAGCCTCTGTACTGCAGATCGCCGTGGTGTTGCCGGACCTCTCATTCTTCGAACCATCTTTCCTGACATCACAGGACTTGATGTCTCCTGTCAAGTTGTGTCCAGAGACCCCAGCTTAGCAAGACTTCCCTAATGAAAACCTCCTGCTATTTGAAACTTTGGTAAGAACAAGAACTAAGATTTGGGACAAATTTTGGCGTTTGAAAACAGAACAGGAAAGCTCCCAGGATGAGGCTGGAGGCACTGGCAGGGTGATGACACCGGGCACAGAAGTCACAGTGAGGAGTCTGCATTTTGAGACTATACCATATTTAGAAGAGGATGACACAAGTTGATTACAGAAGACCACCAAAGCTTATTCCATAAGCTAATAATTATCTACAGGAAAGTAGAAATTGTATGTACTAAGATTTATCCCAAGCTATGGGAAGAATTACATGTAAAGAAGTAAGAAAGGAAAAGTAAATAGATTAAAAAAAAAAACACCACACAGAACACTGTCAATGTTCCTTTAAAAGGTACCATGTGGTGAGAGTCAGTCATTTCCTGCCCCGGTTCCCCTCCCCCATGTCAGGAAAAGGGAAAGGGGCGACCCACAGCTGACTGAACCAAGGCACCGCCCCCAGCTGAACAGGGTTTGCAGATGGAAGTTAACTTCTCACACAAATAATTACAAAATGCAAAGTCCTATAGACAGGAGGTTTGCGATTCTGATCCTCATCTGTATAACTTAAATTTTAAACTTACTAGATTCTAAAGCCACAAATCATAGATCACAACCTAATCATCCACATCCCAACAGCTCACCACTCACCTGCCTCCAGTTCCCCCGTCTCTACCTGCACTACCACGTGTTTCCACTTCATTCTGCTTATCTCGTTTCTTTTTCGCTTGTTTTTGTTCCCCTCCACTCTCCTGCTGTGTCTGCCCTCCCCTCTGTCTTCCCTCACTCCTGTGCTGCCCCACTCTGCAACCTGTGCCCCTCATGATGCTTTTTCTCCCCAACCTGACTGCCCTAAAGCTGCACGTATTTCTGCTTCTTCCCCCACCTCTGCTCCCTCTCTAGCCTCCGAGAGTTACACCCCTTCTATCCTGTTACCCTCCCTTCCTCCCCACTCTCTGGCACCCCCAGGTGCCTGTATTTCCATCCTGTTCTCTCTCTTCCTGTCACTAGCTTCCCTCTTTCTCTCCCAGCACCATGTTGCTTTGAAAGCCAAGGTTCCACCTCTTCGGTCCTCTCCTGGACTGTGCGAAGTGCCTCACCAATGTCTCCTCCTCCCCCTCCCGCTGACCCAGGGCCCCGCTCCCTACGTTGCTCTCCAACCCCTGGAGACTCGGCTTTTTAATTTACTTCTCTATTTTAACCACCTGCTACATTCAAGCCTTAATCACTTTGATTTTACTGTCTCTTTACAAGGGCCTCAGCCATTCTCTACGTCTCCATTAGTCCTCCCTGATTCTTACCTCAGTTTTTCTGTTTCTCTCAGTCGCTCAGAGTCTGCTTCTCCTGATCCTCCTCGCCCACGTATTTACAGGGATGCCGACTGAACAAGATGCCTGCCTACTGGAAAATATCGTTTTCCAGCGGGGTGGAATTTGGGACGTAACAATACTGCGGGGTCACACGGCTGACCCCGGTCACCTCCCCCAACGCGGGGTGGGGGAAGGGCTGACTACAAAGGGGGAGGCCCGAGGAGCAGGACCGCCCTGAGGACGCGGGACAGAGGGGCTGGGAGGCAGGGGGTCTCAGGAGAGGGCCGGGCTCCCCAGAATCCCGGGAGAGGACGCGGCCTCACGGGAGAGGGGGGGCAGGCGCTGCCCTCCAGGGGCCGCGGGCGAGGCTGGGGGCGCGAGTCCACCTCTTGGAAGAGGACGTTACATGGGGGAGGGGGAGGAGAAGTAAACGGTTTTACGGAGGAAAATATCTCGAAAATTGGTTTCTACGTGGACCGAAGGCTGAAAAGCCAAGGGCAGGGACCAGCCTCAGCGGTTTCAGACGCGAAGGAAAAGATACCGGACCTGGAGCGGCGACGTCGGGACTTAGGCGGCCAGAGGGCCGGGTGCTGGGGCTTTAGGTCCCTAGTGACTCCCACCCCCTGAGGATGGAGGAAGGGTGACCGCGCAGCATAGACTTACACCAGAAAAGAGAAACTTACTCTCTGCCACGCAATCTTCCCTTGGCGTCCCTCACTTCCGGTTCCGTAAGAAACTGGGGGCGCGCAGAGCTAGAGGCTGGACTTCCGGAGGCGGGGTCTGGGCGGGGCGCCAGCGGCGGGGGCGGGGCGAGGAGCGAGCGCAGGTCCGCGCAGTGAGGGAGAGGAACGCACGGTGCTTCCCCGTTCCTTGTAATTTTGAGGTAAAAGTTTACAGTTGTGGGGGTCAGTTATGTCGGAAACTAGGATGTTACCTGCTAACAAGTTGAAACGGTTTCAACAAAAAGCTGTTTTTGCCAGCAGGTGGCCCGCTTGTCCCGCTCGTGAGGCTCAAGCAATTCAGTGATTGGGAGCCTGCGTCTGCATGTGGTCGCTGTGGGGCAGTGGTGGATCCGGTAACATTTACTAAAATTAGAATTAATTTAAGCAGTTTAAGGAAAGGAGTGCTGGACTGTCTGTATTACAAACCAGAATGAGAAATACAAAACTCTCCCGGGGTAGAATGGGTTGCTTAATACTAAAACCCAATGAACAGCGTTCGTTTCTATTGTTTATTCACCCAGGACGCAAAATTCAACACTGTGCTCAATTCAAGACTTTCATGGGGACAAGACCTTGATATGCAGCGTGGAGAGCTAAGATGTGACAATTTAGGTCCCTTATCCTTGCTTAAAAAAAAAAAAAAAAAGCAAACATTTTTAATTAACTGTGTAAGTATGTCAACAAAAAAAAATTTATAACCAATAGTCAATCTAAGAAAGGAATGGAATATTTTTTTAAGGCCAACCTGAGGATCATAACCCAAGAGACAGTCCCTCAGAAAGCTCTGAGGGTTGTTGGGAAGAGATAAATGCGGTGGCAATTACATGTGATTTTGGCAAACGGGTACACTGCAATTCAGGCACACATTGTGGTAGAAGCTTACTGCTATTGTTGAAGAATAGAAATTTTAGTTCATGGTTTTAGTGCTTTTGGAATATAGGAAGATGAAAGAAACTGGGTTCATAATATTTTCTCCTAAAAATATGTGTGGGCCAGTCCTTCCCGTTTTCCCAGAGCGCAAAGTGCCTCATCCCAATCTGTCTGGATTCCTTCCAGGGTGTCCTGTAGGTCAGTGAATACAGTGGCTAATGGCTTGATTCTTGTAACGACTGGATGGTGGGCAACATTTTTTCTTTTATAATCCATTCCCTTTTGGTCTTTATTTTGGTCAAGGTTTGGGAGGTATTTCATGACCAATTTGTCCCACAGCGCTAGGAATGCTCATTCCTGAGTCAGGAGAGGATTTCATTGATTGGCCACTTAATGTGTTATAAGAGGAATAGGCCCTAATAACAGCAGACAAAAGCCTCTGGACCACCCATCTCATTAGTCTGCTTTGTCAAGGTTCCCTCTTGTTGCTTCTTCTCATATCTAGAGTTACACTCTCACAATCATTGATCTTATAGGACCATATTTGGTCAAATGTTTCAAGTTGCATTAGTCATCATTATTTTTATTGGAGACTGAGTCATACAGTTGGTAATGCAAAAAACTGTAATCTTGTAAAATAGGCAGAATGCAAGTAGAATAGCTGTTATCATTAATATGCTCACAAGGAAGTATTTAAGCTAAGAACTTCTATAAGGTATGGCCCATTATCTCCCAAGGTTGTCTGACCAGTCTGTTCTGCACCAATCACTATGTTTAAGGGAAATTATGTATTGATAATGGTGACATAAAGGTCACCAACGTTGTCTGCACGTATGAAGCGGGTCGTGGGGCCTCATGACCCTTTAAGGGATTGAGAAGAATGTTATCTATCAAGGAGTTTCATGGTTGGCACCAGATGAAAAATTGATCTTTATGGTTTAGCAGGTATTCCTGCCATTGGGGGCATCTGGTTAATGCAGGATACAGCTGCACAGGGCACCCCAGAGGGGAGGGAGGAGAAAGGGCAGAGAAAAGATTTTATTAAAATTTTTCTCGTCTTGGCTTCTTGTTCTCTTCTCAGCTGAATAAAGAGCTGGGGCTCTGGAAAAGCCACAGCACATTATATTTTTTCTTCTTATAGGCAGGGTTTTCTGTTTCTGATCTGAATATTATCTCCATTTTGGAGCAAGAGAATGAGCCCTGGACTGTGAAGAGTGACATGAAAATAGAAAAACAGACAAACAAAACCAACCAAATACACCCCGTCCCCCCCAAAACCCCAACAACAAATGGGTGGGAATGTATCTAAGTGTGAACACAGGTCAGCAGGCAGAGAGGAACCGCACCAGTGTTTGAGAAACTCCCCAAGTGGGAGAGTTCTATGAGAAAACACAGGTTTATTTCTTGTGAACTCTTAGAGGAAATTTTTCTTCTCTCCAACTTACCATTGTTTCTCAACATGTAAAATTTATTCTTTCACCTTCCAGCGGTGCTTCAGCTCCAACAGAGACAAAGGCAAAGTCTTTATCATCATCTACAACTGCCATCTGCTCCTGTAAGCTCTTTGTTGTTTGATTGGAGGGGCATTTGGTTGGCTGTCTCAAAGGGGTCATTCTCCCTTTGGTCTCTCCTTTTGGACTTGATTCCATTGGGTGCTCAGTTCTTGGTCCATACCAATCAGAGCTGAGGCCTCTGCGGTCCTAACCCCTGGCTCTATCCCGGTTTTATTACCATGGAGCTGTCTCAAGCCATCTCTGCCTGTAGAGACTTCTAAGCCATTTCTTTTGTTCTGCTTTTGCCACAGGCCTCAGAGTGTGCGTAGCCGGTGAACTGGTTGGATCTTCTCTAATTGCTACTTACGAAAACTTTAAAGACACTGGACAGAGAGGTCCTCTTTCTGATCTCCAGTCCTACATGGGGAGCATATGCAGATCTTTCATGCTCTTAGCCCGGCCCCTGTGGGCAGACAGCGTGGTCCCAACGTTAAGCTCCTACAATATCTGACGCCCCATAGCCTATGGTTTATTGCTCCTTCACCACTTCCCTAGTCTGGGAATGCAGACTCTTCCTGACTTCATAGTCTCCTAAGTTTCCATGATTTCATCTCTGAAACTTGCTCCTGAAATACACACTCCTAGGGTCTGAAACTTTATCCTATTTTCTTGCTGTGATCAGACACTTTAGGTAATGAACGTCTTCTGGTGGGCTCTCCCATGGGGTGGGTTTACGCTAACAGAAAATTCTTCATGGATAATACTTACACTCATACACTGCAACATTATCCTGCTATACAGAAGCCCTAGCCGAAGCTACTTCGGAGAGTGGTCACCATGTCCCAGGATACTGAGATAGATAGAAGTTTCCCATTTTCTTTTCCAGTTTTGAGAAGGGTCAAAAAGCATGTCTCAAGGGCATGGTGACAGTGTTGATCACATATACTAATGATCATACCGTTTGTGCCACAGTGAATAATACAGGAATTTCCCCTAGGGACAACATCTCTCTGAGGCTGTTGACTATTGTTCATTCCAACCCAACAAATATAGTTTTGAATGGTCTTAATGAGGGAGCTCATGAAGCTGAATGAAACCTTCAGTTACGTACCGTAATTGGTTGAGTTTAAGCTCTCCCTGTGTGAGTGTGTTCCCCAGCCTGGCACGCTCTGCATCCCCTACTGTTGGGATTTTACTGCGGCTTCCTCATGGAAGCATAATCAATTGTTAGGGATAGGGCTGAAAATTCCAAGCTTCTAGTCATGGCTTGGTCTTTCTGGTGACCAAGCCCCCACTGAGGAGTCATCCAGGAGCCCACCCACAGTCACCTCAAAACAAAAGATATTTCTAGAAGTCTTGTAACTTAGAGATTTACAAGGGTTTTAGGAACTCTGTGCCAGGAACCAGCGGCAGAGATCAATATATACATTTTCTATTATCTCACAGTTCTATAAATGTCCATTTGGTTAACTTCATTGATTGAAAGTATTTGTAGAATCTTCTAGGTACTGAGAGATTTTGTATTGTTCTACTATTATTGAGAGAAGGGCATGGAAATCTCTGACACTAAGTATGGATTTATTTCTCCTTGCAGTCCTGTCAGCTTTTTTCAAGGGTTTTTGAAGTTCTGCTTCTAGGTGCATGGTTCACAGTTGTCATGTCATTCTAATCAATTTATTCCTTTATGATTATGAGCCAGATTTCATTATCCCTGGTCTTCTTTGCTACTTAATGTGCTTTGATCTTAATATAGCCACACTATTTTGAACAGTGTTGATTTCCACTCCCCCGCCCCATGATTTTATTTTCTTCTTCAATTTTTGGAGTTCTTTCCTAGTAGGAAACATATTGTTGTCTGTCTTATAAAAATCCAACTGACAAGTTTTTGTGACAGACTGCCTGGAGAACAGTAACTGAAAGTAGATTTATCGGTCTTACCTGACAGGAAGTGCAGAGGGTGCAGTGTGGGGCGTGACGGGGTCCTCTGCCCCTTCTCCCGCCATGAGCCTCCACTTAGTCTTCACATCCCTTACGGCAACATGGCTGCTGTGTGACTAGGAAGGTGAAAGTTGAGGGACCAAACCCTTTTCATTATCAGATTATGCCTTGTTTGCATGGAAACAATAATTCCAGATTATTTTCCCCAAATATTAGTAGCTAGTTGTGTTAAATGGCCACCATAATTGATAAGGAATTGGAATTTTCACATTTCATATTCAAACTTCAGTAACAGAGGAAAGTAAAGGAAACGATGCTCAAGAAAACATTTTGCAGACCAAAGTAAAATACCTCTTATTAAAGATATTAAATGACGAGCTAGTCAAGGATAAATGTGGGAAGAGATGTATCAACAGATTGTCTTTTTTCTGAGAGTGTAATATTCCATGCAAGTCACAGCCAGTCTCTGAGGTGTCCCAAATGAGAGTTAAAGAATTATTAGAGGCCTTAGTGTTTTCTAAATTATAAATGTATTTCCTTTTGGCTTTCTGAATCTAAACAAATTAATTCTTCAAGTTTTAATATAGATATTCTGATTCTACTGCTAGTGTAGAAATAAAAGAATCCATTCTGAGATGTTATTCATTTGTGCCATCCTACCTGAGAGATATACAAAAGGCATGTAGATGGGAAATATCCTAATATCACCTCTAAATGTATTTTAATATGAGACTATTACCTAATGGAAATGTAACTGTTATAACTCAGTAATGTCCAGAATTGGGGAAGCTACATTAACTAGTTCCCATGAAGCAGTCAATAGAATTCCTTGGGAATGGCAAACATACTCAATTGAGGGTGAACACTCAAGATGTTAAAGTTGTTTGTTCTGAAAGACATGAGATAATTCTTTCTTACATTGTATTTTCCAATTATCTTTTTCATTTTTATTCATTTTAATTTCCACATATAACTGCATGGTGGAGATTACACCAACAGTATGACTTTCCTCACCCTTTTCATAGCCTCACATTCACAGCCATGTGTTCTCCTAATTTCTCAGCTCCCTTGCAACAAGGCAAGGCCTTGAGACCAGTTTTGCCAAATAGGGTGTCACTGCCATCAGAATGACAAAATCCCTATTTCTTATAAATCACAATAGCACAACCAACTTCCACTGTTACCAGTATACCCAAGAGAAGTGAAAACACACATCCACAAGGACTTCTTGTAAGATGTTCACAGAAGCATTTTCCCTAATAGCCAAAATGTGGAAAGAACCCAAAGCTCCATCAAATGATAATCAAACTGTGGACCATTACTACTCAGCAACAAAAAGTTATGAGGCGCTGATAAAAGTTACAACATGGATGACCCCTGTAAACAGTAAACTAACTCAAAGAGAAGAGAAATAAGGCCACAGATTATATGACTTAATTTATATGACATGCCCCCAAAGTGCCACATTCACGCAGAAAGTACCTTACTGTTTCCTTGTGCCTCGGGATGGAATAGGGAATAACTGCTAATGTGTGCAGGTTTTTTTTTTTTAAGGGGGGGTTGATGAACAATGAAAATATTGTGCTCGGGCATTGTAAATATATAAATCCTACTGTACTGTGGACATAAAAATTGTGAATTTTATCATATGCAAGTTGTATCTCAATAAAACAAATATAGTCTATTATCTCCATATTGAATTCAGAAAACAGTTCTGATCCACTAGCCATGGCCTACAAGGTGCTGCAGATCTGAGTACCAGTTTCCATGGTATGAATGGAAGGAAGACAATATGAAAGGAATAAAGGCAAGAAAGGGAGGAACTGGAGAGTTACATCTTAAGGTAAAATTAACATGCTGAGTTTCCAGAATCCCCGTGATGCACCTGCACATTAGCAACACGCCTCTTGCTTCCACACTATGGGACTTTAGTTCATTATCTCGTATCGTTCCAGCTCTCACACTGAACTTAAGATGCAAGGAGTCTCTTTATTCATGTTTATAGAACACATGCTTTGCACCTCATTCCTCTATGTACACTTTCATGCCACACAAGTCTGAAAACAAACCCATCCTCTGGGTTTTGCACTGAAGCAATAGAAAAGGAAATGCAAATTAAATATACAGATTGGGCTAAACAATATTTTTAAAAAGATGATAAATATGCTGAACAAAATAGAATGCTTCTACAGTTCAGAAATCATGAAATATCTAGTGCTTATTAAAACTTCAAATAGAGATCTTTACACCCTTTCAAAAATGGCTTTTAAAAATTATTGAATCATATTTACTGTCTCATAAACACTTATATTCATTAATTTTCAAAAAACAAGTATAAAAGTATCTTGCACAATTTACCTAAATGGAATTTCACAACCATCTTCAACAATCATATTCACAGTGGGATCTGTGTGTGCATCTGGAAAAGGAATGGAGTAAGTTTGGTATCATATGATGAAAATCGGGGTCTTTTCCCAAAACCAAGAATTTAGGAATTTCAAGTGTAAACATTCAGTTTTATAAGGAAGAGTCTGACTGCATGCGTGAGGTCCGATCACAGACACCTTTAATACACTATAGACTCTTGCTCCTCTGCCCGCGTGCGCAGGGCAAGCTGGTGAGAAAGCCTGAGCGCGCCTCCCCTTGGCTGTAGTCGTGGGTTCGCACCACAAGCACGTACCATCACTCAGCCCCATCTGGCACCCACCATACGGCGAGCCCAGCACCATTCTCTGCTCTCTTTGCAACAACTGGGGAAGGCTGCCCTGCTCTCCCCAGGAAGCCTTCTTACGTGACAGACATTCTCCTAACACTTTAGTATATGCCAGCATTAGTCCTGACATCCAAAGTCTGAGTGGGGCTCTGCCCTGTTCCAGTGGAGTAAGCACGTGTTCAAACTGACCAAAAAACTGTTAGAGGGTGAATATATGAGCTACCAAAAAAGTTCTCATCATCTGTTCATTCTAAAGAGGACACTCATGAACACCGATCCTTTCAAATTATCTCCCTGAGTGCTCCAAGCACAAAAGTAGGCTGTCATCTTTACCTTTACTTCTGAAATGCTGTTCAGATTTTCTTCTATTTTTCATATGCTTACTATATTTCTATTTTCATTTCAAGGAAAGGTACAGTCCATGAGTCTAACTTTGCTTCCCCCCACAAAAGGCATGTAGAAATATAATCATATTGTGTGTACCCATGAGTGGAGAGGCAGGTACTAGGGCAGGGAAAGAATCTGAATTTCCATTAGTATGGTATTTTTATTAGAGCCACAGAAATAATCTAGGATACATCATGGAGCATGTAACTGAAATGCAAGTTATGAATATACATTTTCAAAATTGTAAGTTGTCTGAATCTAACGTGAAAACAGATTGTTACAGACGCCCTTCAATCTAAAGAGCCAAATAACGTATTATTAGGGTTCATCTCTTCTCTGCCACTCCCCATGCTCTCCAGTGTATGCCATGCTGTATCTTAAAATTGTGTCCTAGTTTTTCTAGGTCACCTGGATATGGATAAGCCCCACCTAATGAGGTAGGTCCTTTCACCTTACCAACCCCTTCCCTGAGACCGTCATGGTGATGAATGAAAAGCATGTAATGAAACTATTACATCAACCGGTTTCAAACTTCAGGCTGCATGTCATCAACAGTAATGTAGCCTTTTCAAGAAACCTCAAATAGTGGAATAAAAAAATTTACAACCTGAAGGTAATTAAACCTTCCCACCGAAGTCCTTGCTACATCAACAGATGTAGGCTCCCCAGTATAAATTTTCTTATGTGTAGTCCATTGAGAGCAGTGGTTGGACAGTTAACCACCTTCATTACATTTGTCATGTTTCTGTCCAGTATGAATTCTGTGTGGTATATCCCGAGGTCACTGCTTAAAGGTCTTGACACCTTTATGTAAGTTTCTACCTATATGAATTCTTTCATGACCACAGAGGTATACACCTTTGATAAAGCTGATCAGTCATGACATTTGTACGGTTTCTCTCTAGTAAGAATTCTGTTATGTTCCACAAGGCTTAAACTTTGCAGAACCTTTGCCATACATTACAGTTGTGTGGTTCCTCTCAAAAGATGTATATTCTGATATCAAATGAGCGTGAGGCCTGGTTAAAGACTGCCACATCTGTAAGTTTTATGTGATTTCTCTCCTTGATAGGGTCTCTAACTTTAAGGCTTCAACACTACCTAAGTTTTATCTCAGTCACTGTATTTGTAAGGCTTCTTCCTACTATGAATTCTCTGACGATCCCCAAAGCTTCAGCTTTTAATAAAAGCATTGCCACATATGTTAGGTTTATAATGCTTCTTTTCAGTATGTATTTTCTGATGTCTAGCAAGGTTTGCAAATTGGGTAAAAGCTCTGCCACACTCACGACATTTGTAAGGTTTCTCACCTGTGTGAATTATCCTATGTCGATTAAGATGTGAACGATCTGTAAAGGCTTTGCCACACTCATTACATTCATGAGACTTCTCTCCCGTGTGTGTTCTCTCATGATGCCAAAGCTGTGAATTCTGGATAAAAGCTTTATCACATTTATTACATTTGTAAGGTCTTTCTCCTGTATGAATTCTCTGATGTGCCATAAGGCTTGAATGTTGGATAAAAGCCTTGCCACACACATTACATTTGAAAATTTCTCTCCAGTATGAGTCCTCTCATGACCCCAAGGTTGTGAATGCTGGAGAAGAGCCTTGCAGCACACGTCACATTTGTAAGGTTTCTCTCCAGTATGGGTTCTCTCATGATCACAAAGCTGTGAATGGTGGATAAAAGCCTTGACACACACATTACATTTATTTGGGTTCTTTCCAGTATGCCTTCTCTGATGCCTACTAAGACTTGAAACTTGGGTGAAAGCTTTGCCACACTCATCACATTTGTAAGGTTTCTCTCCAGTATGGATTGTCTTATGTTGATTAAGATTTGAATGTTTTGTGAAGGCTTTGCCACACTCAATACATAGGTAAGGTTTCTCTCCAGTATGGATTCTCATATGTTGAGTAAGGATTGACCGCACGGGAAAGGCTTTGCCGCATTCATTACACTTGTAAGGTTTCTCACCAGTGTGAATTTTCTCATGAATCCAAAGGAGTGAACGCTGAATAAATGACCTACCACATTCACTACATTTGTAAGGTTTCTCCCCAGTATGCAGCCTCTGATGACTTGCAAGGATTGAATTTCGACTAAAGACCTTGCCACAGACATCACATTTATATGGTTTCTCTCCTGTATGGATTATCTGATGGTTCCTTAGGGCTGAATGCACACTAAATGCTTTGCCGCACTCATGACATTTGTAAGGTTTCTCTCCAGTATGGGTTATCTTATGCTGAGTAAGGTTTGAACGCTTCCTAAAGGCCTTTCCACACTCGATACATAGGTAAGGTTTCTCTCCACTGTGGATTCTCTTATGTTGAGTAAGGCTTGAGCGCTTCCTAAAGGCTTTGCCACATTCATTACATCTGTAAGGTTTCTCTCCAAAATGCATTGTCTGATGACTTCCCAGGATTGATTTTCGACTAAAGACCTTGCCACAGACATCACATGTATATGCTTTCTCTCTTGTATGGATTATCTGATGTCGAGAGAGGTTTGAGCGCTGATTAAAGGTTTTGCCACACTCTTTACAGTTGTAAGGTTTCTCTCCGGTATGAATTCTCTGATGACAGGCAAGGTGTGAATTTCGACTAAACACCTTGCCACATACATCACAATTATATGGTTTCTCTCCTGTATGGATTAACCGATGTCTACTGAGGTTTGAGCCATAAGGAAAGGTTTTGCCACATTCATTACATTTGTAAGGTTTTTCCTTGTATGCTTTCTGGTCTCGTGTCAGTACTGAAGGGGGCATAAAGTTATCCCCATATATATTAGAAATGCTGGTGTGCACAATAGGAGAAGTTCTTTGAAGTGGTGAAGCTGAGGCACTACTGTTGATTGATTTCATAGCTTGATCACATTCAAAAATTTTCTCTTCACTTTGAAATATCTGTAGTTCATCGCGAAAGCTTAATGCAAGCTTACTTTCAATAGGTTTGTTTCCTGTATCCCTTCTACCACGTTGCTCTCTTCTGTCAGTGAGATTTTTGTTATGGGTTATTGGCATTCCTTTGTCGTTTCTTTCATCATCTCTCCACTGACACTCAAAGACATGCATGTTTTCCTGGATTTCCCTGAAGTAAAAATCTCTGATTTCATGGCTTTTATGTCTTCCCAACATCACTGTTTGGAATTCTTCTCCTGTATCACTGTTTGCCTTTGGTTTTAATTTCTTGATCACATGTATATGAGAGATAGCTGCAAAATATAAAGAACCATAGGTATCCTATTAATTACAGATCATAAATAAATATTTCATGTTGAAAATGTGCTATTACACCAAAGGTAACACTTAATCCTGGGCAGTCATAAAACTTCCCAACTGTGATCTTCAAATTTTTAGACACACTCAAGAAATAGGATTCTTTATTAAAGAAAGAATAATCACATGTAATTCTAATCTTAGGGTAGCCTAGTCAAACACCCTATGACAAAAACACTCATGTAAAAATGTATGTTAGCTCTCAAAGAAAGGGTATTTTCCACTATGACCTCAAAGCACATACCGTTCGGCAGTAAACACACTGCTATCTCATAACTGAAGAGAAAAAAGCGATTCTACCTATTTTCTGCATAATTATTGTACATAAATACTAAAGAACAGACAATGTATTGTCATGGCAAATAATCCAAAATAAAGCTATCTCACGAGTAATCCAAATAACTGGCAGGTTAGAATTGCAAAACCATTATAGCACTGAGAAAATAAATTTATAAAAAAATTTATCTTGTTACATGTTACAAATCCACCTGTACCCTTTGAGACTAGGCATTTTACAACATCAGTAAGTGGTGTGTGTCTGATACATCGCAAAATACACGCTGAAAGGTCATCTGTAAATCACAATACAAACTGACAAATAAAATATTCTAGTAAATCACGATAAAACCAGCATAAATAAGTAACCATATTATAGAAAATATACTCTGTGGAACTCTAAATATTCCCCCTCAAGAATAAAGGAAGGATTTATATTCTAGAAGGAGCACACAAAGTGAGAGCCTGGAAATATGTTGAAATCACTGACTTCTGCAATATCATGTCAAGAAAATACATAACATTATAAAGAAGAATTGGAGAAAGAAGTCAGAAGGCACAAGTATGATTTCATGACGGCAGCTACGCCACAGTCAATTAATACCGATATTCCACTCTATGGGTGACCAAAATACTGTCCTCAGAAGAAAGGAAGAACCGGCAAGTAGCACAATACTATCCCATTTTAAACCACTGCAATTATACTGACTATGGGGCAAAAACAGAAGAGCCTTAAAAATGGAGACAGTGCAATGTTGCAGGGAGAAAGCAGGTTTACATATATTAGAGCACATGCTGAGAAATTTACTAAACTGAGCATCTCATGAGTTCCACTTCCAGGCATATATTCAACATACAGAGATACTCCAGGATACCTGCAAGAATGTTCCTAGCAGGACATGGAAGAAAGACCAGGAAAAGGCCATCAAGAGGACATGGATGAGTTTCTTCTATACACACACATGCAGATACATGTAACCTTATCAATAGTATAGCAAAATAAGGTGACCATGATTTCAAAATGATGATTTCCTGGTTAAGCGGCCAGAGAATTTGTTTGGAGAAACCAAGACAGCAGAAGGCATTTACTAAGGTCTGAGAATTTAAAGATGTGAACATGTTAGTTAAAAAATACAGTAATTTTACTAAATAAAACACTACTTAAATATTTTTAAAAAGAAATTTAACAATTTTGTTAAGTAAACTTTTCAGGATAAGAAACTCTTTGTTTGGTATTAAATATAACAGTGCCCCTTTTCCTGGGGTCTCTAATTACTTGAACTCATATAATGTATCTCTCAACCCAATTTTTGCCATATAAAAGACATGAGGAGTGATGTCAGCAAGAGGGTAGACCAGTGAACTCCAAGCAATGAGTCCCACATGGCGACACCAAATTAACAAGAATAGAAGACCACACACACACACACACACACACAAAAATCCTTTGGGGAAACTCTATAAACCAGTAATGAAGCTGCAGCACTCCAACAAATGCCCAACCCCAAAATACTCAACCGAAGTGTCAGAAAGTTCCTAATTTGTTTGCCTTTGACTCACTTGCTCCCCAGCACACTGCTGAGAGACTGAAAAGGAGAAAGCTTCTGAATTCCCACTCCTTCCTTAGGAGGACATGCAAATCACAATCACTATGAGGGTATCACCTCACACCTGTCAGAATGATGATCATCAAAAAGACAAGAGGCAACAAGCACTGGGGAGGGTGTGGAGAAAAGGGAACCCAGTGCAGTGCTGGTGGGAGTGTAAACTGGTGAGGCCACTACAGAAAAGAGTATGAATGTTCCCCAAAATACTACAAAACAAACAAACAAACCCAAAACTACCATACAGTATATATGGCAGTCCCATTTCTGGGTATGTAATAAAAGGAAATGAAATCACTATCTCAAAGAGATACCTGAAGGCCCATGTTGTTGCAGCATTATTTACAACAGCCAAGACACAGAAATACCTAAGTGCCCAAGAGTATATAAATAAATTTTAAAATGTTACCCACACAATGGAATATTATTTAGTGATAAAAAATAAGTAAATCCTGCTATCTCTACCAACATGGACAGACCTTCAGGGTATTATGCTAAGTGGAATAAGTCAGCAGAGAAATACAAATACAGCATGACCTCACTTATATCACGTATATGTGGAATCTTAAAACATAAACAAAGGCAAAACAATTAGAAAAAGAGAGTAGAATAGTGGTTGCAAGGGCTGAGGATTGGCAGTTTTAGTTATAAGGTAAGTTCAAGGAATCTAACATACAGCATGGTGACTATAGTTAACATTGTATTATATTATATTATATACTTGAATTTGTTAATAGGACAGTAGACATTAAATGTTCTTACCACATACACACACAAATGTAATTATGTGAACTAATGGATGTGTTAACCAAGCTGTGGTAATTATTTAGCAATATATATGTATATCAAATCATCACTCTGTACACTAAATTCACACCATGTTAATTCTATGTCAATAAAGGTGGAAAAAGAGAAAATATAAAGGGGTGCACAAAAGAGATCCCAGTTTGTCATGTAAATAAGAAGAATTAAAAAAAAAAAAAAAAAGCAGAGAAGAGAAAGGAGGAAAAAGAAAAACTGGGGAAAAAAAGATCTCAGAAGAACAAAATACAGCCAAAGCTACAGAAGGAAAGGAATAAGAATAAGATTAAAGGTAAAGGAACTTGAGAATAAAAAAACTACAGACAATCACAAAACTAAAAGTTTTGTTCTTTGAAAACACACAAAATTTATAGAGTGAGATTAAGAAAAAATTGGAAGACTTAAACAGCTAAAATCAGAAATAAAAGGGGGAACATTACAAATGATTACAACTGATTGTACAGAAATCAAAAGGACTATAAGAGCATACTATGAAAATTCCATGTGTAAATAAATACTGGATAACCAAGGAGAAATGGATAAATTTTTGGTAACACAACCTCCAAAGACTGAACAATGAAGGAATACAAAAACTGAGACTTATACCTAGTAAGGAGACTGAATGACTAATCAAAAACCATTCAATGGAGGAAAGCCAGATAGCTTCACTGCTGATTTCTACCCAACATTTAAAAACAATTAACACCAATCTTCCTCAAACACTTCCAAAAAACCCTGAAACTCCAAACTCATTCTATGAGGCTAGAATTACTGTACATACTAAAGCAGAAAAAGACACTACAAGAAAACCAGACCAGTACTTCTGATGAATACTGATTAAAAAATCACAAATAAAGTGACAGAAAACCAAACTCAACCACGACCAAGGGGGATTTATTTGGAATGCAGACAGTTCAACATATAAAGACTTCAAATCAATTCAGCGTATTAATAGAATGAAAGAGAAAAAAGCTACATGATCATCTCAATTGACACAGGAAAACCATTTGACAAAAGTTAAAAACACTCAATAAAGTGGAATACAAAACAACTACCTTGGCACAAGAAAGGGCATATATTAAATGCTCACAGCTAACATGTTCAATGTTGAAAGATTGAAAGCTTTTCCTCCAAGATCAGGAATGATACAATGATACATGTTCTCACTATCTGTATAAAACATACTACTGAGAAAGAAATTATTAGAAGTCCTAGCTAGAATAGGCAGAAAAAGAAATGAAAGGTATCCAGATGGAAAAAGGAAAGAAAATTATGTTTTCAGCTGACATGATCTGAAAAGGAGAAAATCTTGAAGATTCCAAACAAAAAAACCTGCTAGAACTAATGAATGAATTCAGAAAAGTTGCAAGATATAATATCAACATGTAAAAATCAATTGTGTTTTTATACATTAATGATGAACAATCTGAAAGAAAATTGAGAAAACAATTCTACTTGCAATAGCACCAAAGAATAAACACTTAGGTATAACCTTAGCAAAGAAGATCTGTATACTGTAAACAAAAAACATTTATGAAAAATATTAGAAAAGACACAAATAAATGCAAAGATATCCCAAGTTCATGGACTGGAAGACAATATTGTCAGGATGTCAATACTACCCAAAGCGATTAACATACTCAACTGAATACCTAGCAATATCCCAAGTGTTTCTTACAGAAATAGATAAATCATCCTAAGGTTCATACAAAATCTCAATCCCAAGTCCAGGAGGTCACCTGGGCTTCTGACCAATAGTCTACCGACCAGCGGTTCCAGCTATTTGTTAAGAATGTCTCATAGAACTCAGAGAAACATTTTATTTACTAGATTGCCAGTTTATCATAAAGGATATAACTCAAGAACAGCCAGATGGAAGAGACGCATGCGGCAAGGTATGGGGAAAGGGTTTGGAGTTTCCATGCCTTCCCCCAGTTCACCAATCTCCTGAAATCTGTGTTCTCCCACCTGAAAGCTCTCAGAATCCTCTCCTTTTGGATTTTTATGGAGGCTTTATCACACAGGTGCGAGTGATTAAATCAGTGGCCACTGGTGAGTAAACTCGACCTCCAACCCCTCTTCTCTCCAGGAAATCAGGGGTTAGACTGAAAGCTCCAACCTTCTAATCACACGGCTGGCTCCTACTGGCAACCAGCCCCCTATCTTTAGGGAATTTCCAAAAGTCACTTTATTATCATAAACTCAGTTGTGACTGAAAGGGTTTTGTTAGGAAGAACAAGACACCCATTTTAGCTTCATGGCTCTGAAGTAATTTCAGAGACTGAGGACAAGACACCAAATATTCTAACAGAAGATGCTCCCACTGCTCTTATCGCTCAGGAAATTCCAAGGGTTTTGGGAGCTCTGTGCAGAAATGGGGAAGAGGGTGCTCCTCAGAACCAAACCATGCTGGCACCCAGATCTGACTTCCAGGCTCCAGAACTCTGAGAAATAAACTTCTGTTGTTACCAAGCCACCCAGTCTATGGAACTTTGTTACAGGAATATGGCAGAAACTGACTAAGAGAACTATGATCTAGCAATTTCATTTCCTGGTATTCATAACAAAGAAACTGAAAGCAGGATCTGGAAGAGATCTGCATACCCATATTCACAGAAACATTATTTCCACTAGCTAAGACGTGGAAGCAACTCAAAAGTCCACTGAAGGATGAATGCACAAAAAAGCAGGTTGGATATTCAGCCAAAAAAAAAAAAAAGACTCACATCCTATAATTTGCTACAACATGGATGAACCTTGAGGATGTTACGTTAAATTAAATAAGCCAGTCAAAAAAATACTGTATGAATCAATTTATGTGAGGTATCAAAAATAGTCCATTTCATGGAAATAGAAAGTGTTTGCTAGGGGCTGCTGAGAGGAGGGAGAAATCAAGTAAGTTTAAATACTGTCATCAACTGAATCTATATTCAAACAACCAGTAAAAGGTGGTATATCTTAACTCTTCTAAGCTCAAATGAAGTAAAACGTTATGAAAGTTATTTGACACAATAAAAAAAGAGTCAAGAGGTCAGGGGTGCTCCTACTGTTAACGCTATGTATTAGCAGATACACAGTTATGAATCAATGATAATGCAAACTTTCATCCAAAATGAATAAATTAGACTTCATAAATATTGTGAGATCGAAAGTAACCTTATGGAGAAAATAAGCGGGGAAGGACCTGTATTAACGGGCGCTGTAAGCAGCAGCAGTTTCGGGCAGACACATTTTCTGGCCGTGGCGTGAGACCAATGGAGGGGATCCACGTGCAGAGACACAGAGAACAACGTCTACGACAGACAAGCACGAGCACAATAGTCAGCCCCAGCAGGTGGGACAGCAGGGACCAGGTGCACTGTACATGCAGTTCACAGAAACAAAGATGGGGGACAAGACAGCCCTCCTGTGTTCACTCAAGGGTGCAATTTCCAGAACTTTAGATTCTGCAGGAAATAAGAGGTGTTAGAAACAACAGTGGAGAAGTTCATAAAGTACCAGAAATGAGTTAAGCTTCCTGTAAAATACAATGATATATACAAGTATCAATTCAGCATATCGACATGGACAGGACAGATCTAGACAGGGAGCATAATTATTAGAATATAGCAGTCATGCCTCAAAATACTCAGTGAAATTTACACAAAACTCAACAAGTTGTATATGGAAAACTGAAAACATACAATAGAAAAAGCAATGAATTTTATATAACAGATTATGGCAAGTCAACTTAATGGTATTTCTGGGGTTAAGAGTGACAATAAAAATACACAGATTCTCAAGATAGTAAAAATTCCCAATATAAAAACGGTAATAAATTTAATTTGTTAAGTGTAATTTAATATTTGATACTAAGCTAGGGAAAAAGAAGTAGAAGGAATTAATACGCTTTCAAAATTTTCTGGACAAAGTGTAGGATTTAGGGAAACTACGGTTAAGCCACACCCTCAACTCAAAAGGCAATACCGTAAAATAAAGAAAACACCGACTCCCCCATTCCCCCTCCCACACACTGCAAATGTGAAACAAAGACTGAGAGTATCATCAAATATACGGACCTGATGATGAAATAAATAAAAGTCAAGTTCATTCATAACGCACAGAAGTGTACAGGATGAAAGCGGCGAGGGCTTACACACAACAAATTACGGTACTTCGTGGACGACATCAAGCAACTTCCTGAATTCCCTCACTAAGAGGCTTCAAGATAATATTTGTTGAGGTAGAGTGAACAATGGCACACAGGGGTTAACAAATGTGGTACAGACAACAGTTTAACTACTCAACAGCCTCAGAGATAGGAGGATGTGAACTTGAAAAATGCTGTCCCTACCAGAAATTCGTGTATTATTTATCATGGCGCAAAGGGGATGATCATTAACATATGTGGACAGCACTGCCATGGTGCCCTTGAGAGATGCTTTTGTGACATTCCTCCAAACTATGAAGATTACTGAAAACACCTATCAGTCAGGCTCTCCTGACGCCTTCTATCCCAGTATCCTGGGACACGCTGACCACTCTACGTGGCTTCAAGTGGTGCTTCCGAATATAGCGGGATAACACTGCATGCAACACATGAGTAAAAGTATTCTCCATCAAGAATTTTGTTACCAAGTAAACCCGCTCCATAGGAGTCCACCAGAAATCATTCATTACCTAAAGGTGGATTATCACAGCAAAAAAAAAAAAAAAAAAAAAAAAAAAAAGGATAACATTCAGACCCGAGGAATGTGTTTTTCCATCTCCTGATTAAGTCTTCCAAGTTCAGCAAATGGGGATGGAACCGGGATCAGTCCAGGGGTTAAGACTGTGGAGGTGCCAACTCTGATCAATATGGACTACGAACTGAGCATCTAATGAAGAATCAAGAACAGAGAGAGAGACCAAAGGGAAAAGAGACCCTTTGAAATAGTCCATCCCATGCTCCTCAAAGTCAAGGAACCAAAGAGTTCCCAGGGGCCGGATGATGTTATGACGATCATGGTAAATACTTCGCCTTTGTCTGTGTTGGAGCTGCAGCACCACTGGAGGGTGAAAAAATAAATTCTACACGTTGAGGACAGAGTGATAAACGGGAGAAGAAAAATTTTCTCTAGGAGTTCACAAGAAATAAACTGTTTTCCCATAGAAGTCTCCCACTTGAGGAAAGTTCCCAAACACTATTCATGATGCAGTTTCCTCTCTTTCTGAGTCTGACCTGTGTTGGCACCTTTGATACATTCTCACCCATTTGGCTGGGTTTTTTTTGGTATTTTCATTGCATTCTCCAGAGTCCAGAGCTCTTTCCCTGGCTCCAAAACAGAGTTAATAATCACAACAGAAACAGAAATTAGTACTTATAAAAAAGAAAATAAAAAAGAACATGATGTACTGTGGCATTTCCAGAATCCCAGCTCCTTGTTCAGCTGAGAAGCGAGGACATCACAGATGGGTCTGAAAAACATTTCACAAATTCACCTACTGCCTCATTCCTTCTGAATGCATAGGGGACAGTATAATATACGGATATCTAGCTTTCTTCTAAAAACAAGTGAACAAAAGCACAGGGGTAGAAAACAGGGAATTCAATATTTTTAAAGTTTGCCATTTGTAATACTTTAGCTCTGGAACAACTCTTAGTATATCATGAAATGGGCAGACGCCCTGAAGAAAAGCAAGTTTAAACTCCTGATGTTGAATCAAGAAGCTTTTCATGTCTGAGTCAACGGAGCTTTGAGCACAGTCAAGCAAAACGGGGGCTCCCAAGAGGCACGCAGGGAAAATGCAAAGACACCCAAGGGCAGATTCCAACTTCTAAAGGGAAGTTCTCTCACCCAGGGACAGCAGGTTCCTGCAGGTCTCCAACATCACGTCCCTGTACAAGGCCCTCTGAGCAGGGTCCAGGCACTCCCACTCCTCCTGGGAGAACTTGATGGCCACATCCTTGAAGGTCAACCCTTCCTGAAATGAAAAATACATCTCACCAAGGGACCATGAGGAGAGCTCTTATCGTCACACAAAATGAGGAGAGGCTCGTTGGGTTGAAGAGTGTGTTCTGACAGATCCAAGTAAAGGTATTCTGAGCAAGTTACGTGCCTGAAATGTTAATTTCTTTGCTTCTGTAAGAGATTGCGACATCCTCCAAGTAAGTGTGGATCACTGATTTTTGTGGACAATACATGAAATATACAAGTAAGAACGCAACACAGACTGTACACAGGAGTGTCAGATGTTCTGTTCCACACATTGAGTGATACTCAGTATGCAGATGAGCTAGGGCATGAGTGGTGTCTTCAGAGATGACTAAGTCCACAGTGGCTTTAAAGAAAGATCAGGATCCTAAATTGTAATGAGGATAACAAGAGCAATGACGAAGCGCGTCTGAACACTTCCTGTGCGCTAAGCATCACTCTTACTATGTTACATATATTAACTCAACATTGTACGTAATTAACTTAATTATTATTGAGGTTGGGCCCCAAACATAACAGCTCATCAGAGAAAGATCTGTTCCCACCTTACTAAGGAGAAAACTGGGTCACAGACACTCGTAAGAAACTCGCCTCAGATCAGATAGCTAAGAAATGACATAGTAAGCACCTGAATGCAGGTGGTCAGCCTTCAGAATCGAAACTAAAGAATCAAAAAGTTAAGTAGAGCATTAAAAGTACACTGACAGAGGGTTCCCCGAGAAAAGCTGAAACAAGTCCTAGGTTAACAACATGCAAATGCATGAAAAATGATTATCTATGCCTACGTACACATCTACACATGTTACCACTCATACTACTACTTAAATTATTCGTGTGATGGATATAATTTCAATTGCTAAAAAATAGAAAACTTATTTATAAAATGATGTCTTTTATAAAAAACATGGACTTGCACATCCATGCACTCAGGCACATATATGCATTTTTTATTTTTAGACACACGTGTAAACACACAATTCACTAGAGTAGCTGTCTCTCAACATGTTTTCAGTGATTTTTAAAATTATCATTTTTATTCAGATGCATTTCAGCATCTGTGGGACAATGAAAATGTACTAAGTGTACTTAATTTAGTTTGTCAACATTATTCTATCATAGGCTAGCAAAAACCTGGTACAAACACGAACAAATGTATAATACTTCAACCTCTATAAAATACATATATTCAAAAATATAAATACAATTTTATCCACTTAAATTTAGATATGTAGTTAATAACAAAAGCTAAAGAGAATTTGTTTATTTCACTAGCAAAATATTGATTCAATATATACAAGATCTTGTGATAGCACACAGCAAAAAAAAATGTAACAATGAATATATGTATGTTCATGTATAACTGAAAAATTGTGCTCTACACTGGAATTTGACACAACGTTGTAAAATGACTGTAACAATAAAAAAAGTTAAAAAAAGTAAAAAAAACAAAGTAAAAGTAAAAAATAACAAAGGTTATTAGTGGTATATATTAATATAACAGATTAAGAAAAAAATCATGAAAATAGAGGTGAAAAATTCTTGGATAATTAAAAATTCTGACAAAAAGAATATTGAAAGAAAAAACTTACTGAGCAAAAACATACTTCATAGAAGACTGGCAAATTCAAAGAAGGGCATTTCAGGAAGGACTGATGGAACAAGCAACTAAAAATACGAGTTACCTGAGAAAGAGCCATTCCTGACTTCTCTCCTGTCCTCTTCCTCCTCTCCTGGGCGTCCTCCTCGGGGAACATGAGTCTTCAGAAGTCAATCCTGAAAGGTGGAAGATGCTGCTTAATGCTGAGAACCAACACAGCCCTCCCTGTGCCACAACCACACACACAGGGGAGACCTCACCACGCGGAACAAACAGTCCTCTGCTGCCCACTGTCCCAGGAGGGACTCAGGAAAGGAAACTCCACACACAGACCAACATGGGAGTTTCCCCACACTGTCCTCAGATCACCCCCCCCCCCCAGTGAGCCCCTCCCCTACACGGCAGCAGTGGGCGCCTCAGCTGGACCCGACAGCCCCCTTCAGGTCACAGACCAGGCCCTGATCCATCCCCACGCAGAGCAGAGCCCCCTCCCCCTCAGCCCGGATCCCAGCCCTCAGGATGGGAGGACTCAGAGTCAGGATGCTCAGTGAGGGACCCAGACTGGAATCACTGGGGCCCCTTAAATATTATTGCGGTTGGACCCCACACAGACTGAATGGGAATTTCTGGTCTGAGGGTACAAAACATCCATATGAAAAATGCCTCATCGATCTAATGTGAAACTCAAGAGGAGGTGAGCCCAGCACACCGGGCACGTTCTTCTTTCCCAGCTTTACTGAGGTATAACTGAATATAGGTATAAACGAATAAAAATGGTGTACATATAACATGTACAATGTGACTATCTGACAGACTTATCCGCTGTGAAACAATGGGCACAATCAAGCAATTTCCACTTCCACTGACTCACAGTTACCATTTTGTGTCTGGGTGGTGTTACTCTCTCTGCAAATTACAAGGATGCAGAAACACAGTGTGATTAAGCACAGTCGGCAAGCTGTACATTAGACGCCCAGACTTTCTAATTTTACAACTGAAAGGTTAAGCCCTTCGGCCAACATGTCCCCATTCTCATCAACTCCCAGACCTCGGTACCCACCATTCTACCCTCTGGTTCTATGAGTTTAACTTTCTTAGTTTCCACATGTAAGTGAGATTATACTGCATGTCTTTCTCTGCCTGGCTTAGTCTACTTAGCATAATGCTCTCCACGTTCACCCACGGTGTCGTAAACGGCAGGACCCTTCATTTCTAAGGCTGAATAATAGTTCGTAGTGTATATACCACATTTATCTGTCACCAAACTGTCCTGTTTTTCAGCTGCTATGAATAATGCAGTGTCGCACATGGGAGTACGAGTATCTCCTTCCAAGTAATGATTCTGTTTCCTTTGGGCAAACAGGAAGAATGCGATGGCTAGACTGTCTCCCTGCCTTATTGTTAATTTTTGAAGAAACCTCCACATTGAGGCCCTAGAACAGTAAGTGGAAGCTAGAAGACTTGAGGGAGGAAACACAAGCGAGGCACAGAGAGAGAACACTTTTCTTCCTCGAGTTACCTAATTGGGAAAGTTCCATCACCGCTATACCACAGAAGACAACAGAGATGTGTGTGTGGAGGGTGAGTGTGCTGGGTAGAAACGCAAGCTCCTTTCTATAACGTGACCCCCTTAGCTTACTGCTTTCTATTCATTAACTGCTGGGCATGGGCCACCTGGTGAGTGTGAACAGGGCTTTTCCTCTATTTGCTGAATTTCCCTGCAATTACTAGGACTCTAACTCCTTAAACAATGCTCCCAATCCCTGTCTCCAAATTCCCTTCCCAGGATAGTGTCTCTCCTCATTACTTCCACATCTAGTTTAAAACATCTTGCTCATCTGCTCCCCAGCTGCCTTGTGACTGAAGAGAGCGTGTGCGCGCGCGCGCGCGCGCGTGTGTGTGCATGTGAGTGTGCGTGTGCTGTTTTGGGACAGATGTGGAGGGAACGGTAGAGAAACCAGTGCTGGCCCGGCAGGAAGAAAGCAGCAGCTGCATTTTTGTGCTTCAATTCACTAGGGTGTTGATGGCCCCCTGATTTCTGGGACAATTTTTCCCCAAGTTGTGGGGCCTTACGGCTCCTCTCATGTTGCGCCCGGAGACTCATCCCTAGCAGGTCCTTCCTGTTAAACCTGTCTGCCATCTGCAGCTTAAGACTCAATGTTTCCCTTCTGGATTCAAACAAAGTCTCATGGGGCCCAACACACTCCCCAAACACCCCATAATGATCCCTCATCCTGCTATGAAGCCCCACAAAACATTCCCAGCCTTAATAACTCATGCATTTAGATGGACTAGCGCACACAAAGACATGCAGGACTCACTAGATCCAAGACACCATATTGTCACTCAGGGACCTCAGCCCAAACATCTCCAAAAACTACTAATAAGACAGATGTCTCCAAAGAGCCCCAGTGAGACCCCCATATCTTCAAAGAAAACACTCCAAATTCTCTTTTGTACCTTCCAAAATGCTACTGTAACTTCCTTCACTTGGAATTCAAAATATCTCAGACACCAAAGGATACCCACAAAATGATCTCTGGTATTTTCCCTACAGTTACTCTGTGGGATGTGTGATGATCCTTGTCATCCCAAAAGATCCCACAGAAGTCACTGAATGGAATGGATTCTGTTGGACAACATCTGGGCGCCCTTTAGGACCCAGAAACCCACTCTCCTGCGCAGAGAGCTCCCTGTGGGCTCCTTGGTTCTAACAGCATCGCAGGACACATTTCCCTTGGCCAAATCCACTGTCTTCATTCCCCTGCGGTGTGGTCATGACTCACTCAATTAAACCCATGCGTGCAAACCTCAGTCTAAGCATCTGTGTTCCAGGGAACCTAAGCTAAGACACTATGGTACCCCACACCATTCCATGCAGCCCACAACCACACTTTGGACAGGCGCACACACCACCCACTGGGCTCATGTGGAGGTCCACACTTACTTCCAAATCCCTCCTGCAGACTCCTACAGGCTCCCCTCCACTTCCTCTATTTTTCCTCCTCTCTTCCACACATGCAGGAGCAAACAGGGCTGAAAGGCACAGGGATCTCTGGGCACAGGCACTGCAAAAGGAATGCACACAAGCTTCAAATGGAAGGATACTGGGGCATTCAGTAGGCAGATCAAGAAGCTGGCCCTCCTGGGAAAACACTGAAAGAGGTCAGCTTAGAAATAAGCTCTAAGTAAACTTCTTCATGAATAGGTGGACTCTGTTGAAAGGTTTCAGGTTAATCCTGCCCATCCTTCACCATTTGCAGAGAACAGTCAAGAGGGACTTGAGGGGAAAATCTACTTAGTAGCTCACAGCTCACCATTTTAATAGGTCACCTAAAAGGGAAGAAAACAGATTATTAGACTGACTGACTAAACTAGTTTTCAACTGTTAGATCACTGACATCCTTACCAAGTACCGAATAGGCCCTCACCCATCTTCTACGTTGTCATTTGTTCTTATTCTTTTTTTCCTCCTCAGTTTTTCCATTTCTCTGTCAGCCGCTCTCTGTCTCTGCTTTTCCTGATCCCCCTCGCCCACATATTTACAGGGATGGCGACTAAGTAAGTTGTTCTCTCTCCCGGAAGAACACATTTTCCAGACGTTTGGAATGTGGGACGTAACAATACCGGGGGGGTCACACGGCTGGCCCAGGTCACCTCCCCCCACGCGGGGTGGGGAAGGGCTGACTACAAAGGGGGAGGCGCACGGAGCAGAAGGACCGGCCTGAAGAGGACGCGGGGACAGAGGGGCTGGGAGGGAGGGGAACCCAAGAGAGGGAGGGGCTCCCCAGAATCCCGGGACCCGGGAGAAGACGCGGCCTCACGGGAGCGGGGCGGCCGGCGCTGCCCTCCAGGGGCCGAGAGGGCGAGGCTGGGGGCGTGAGTCCACCTCGCGGAAGAGGACGTTACACGGAAGGGGGCGGAGGAAGTACAGGGTTCTGAGCAGGAAAGTATCAGGAAAGGCAGTGTCAAAAGGCAGAAAAACCAAGGGCAGGAACCAGCCTCAGAGCGGTTTCAAGCCCAAAGGAAAAGATCCCCGACCTGGAGCGGCGCCGTCCGGACTTACGTGGCCGGAGGGCCGGGTGCTGGGATTTTAGGTCCGCAGTGACTCCCACACCCTGAGGACGGAGGAAGGGGGACCGCGCAGCACAGATTTACATCAGAAAGGAGGAACTTGCGCTCTGCTGTATGACCTTCTCTCTGCGCTCTCCGTTTCCGGGTCCTTTGGAAACTGCGCACGCGCAGTGTTAGAGGCGGGACTTCCGGGGGCGGGGCCGAAGGGAGCGCAGGGAGTGGGGCGGGGGCGAGGAGGGAGCGCAGGGAGCGCGAGGAGCACCGAGGGTCGGGGCATGGGGCGGGACCTGCGCGTCCCTCCGCCCTGCTGCGAGGGCGTAGCTTCGGATTTAGAAATGCTAGCGTGTCTTTCACGCCTTGTGATGCAGCGGTTGCTACCTCCTTAGATTAAGTTACTGTCTTTAACTGTAACTCTAAAGCTTGCAGTTGTGTGGAACACTTATAATGAAACTACATGTTTTTCTCTTAAGTTGAAAACAGTTTAGTCAAAAGCTGTTTGTGCCAGTGGGTTGCTAGTGAGGCTGAAGCGATTCAGAGGTCTACGAACTGGGATCTCCGTTATAAAATATAAATATATTTAAAAGTATATTCTCTTTTATATGAACGATGTGGTTGGATCCAGGCACATTTCCTGCAGTTAGACTTAATTTAAGCAGTTTTAGTAAACAAGAACTGGAGTTGTCTTTGTAGCGATGCAAACTAGAATGTGAAATAAAAAACTCTCCCTGCGGAAAATGGGCAGTTTCATACTGAGACGCCACAAAACATCTCCATTCCCCATTCACTACAGGAGGCCAGCTTAACAGTGTGCTCAGTTCCAGAGACTCGGGGACAAGACCTGAGGTCTCAGACTGGAGGATTAAACAGTTATGGTAATTTAGGTCACTAACCATAACTTTAAACCTAGGAATTAAGAAAAAAGTTATAAATTGCACTGTTCTTTCTTTCTTTTTGCTAAGGTGTTCCAATTATTTGCCTTTTTAAAACTGACTCTCTTCCCCAGTTTAATTCAGATATAATTAATATACATCAGTGTATACTTTTAAAGTGTACAACATAATGGTTTGACTTACATATATTGTGAAATGATTACCACAATAAGTTTAGTTAGCATCTGTCATCTCATATAGATACAATAAAAAGAGAAGGCACAGAAGAATTTTTTTATAATTGATAAGAATTGCATTTGTCTTTATGAGTTATTCTATTTACACTTGTGATAAATTACCTTCAAATACTGTTCAGAAAAAAAACTTGTTTACATCCTAATATGCTTAAGTCAATACTATCTAAATATATTATAATTCCAAATTATCTGTAAGTTCAGTTTGAAAGTATTAGAAACTTTACTTTTCATTTGAAAATCGTAATGTATTTTAGCTCTGTTTTCCATTTATGCACATTCTGTCAGGTGTGAATAACAATCCTGTAAGTATACAGACAAATTTGGGATATATTTTCACCTAAAGAATAATCATTTTGCAATATAAGGCATTTAGTAAGAAGGTATATTCTTTTAGATGAACCCTAAAGAAAGTAAAACTAGATTATCAAATATCCAATAAATTCATTTCTACACTAATTTTTATGGCAATATCTGTTAGCTCACATCTACTACAAAGAATATTTTCTCATATCCTTACAAGTGGAAGATTTCATCTACAATAGAGGAATGGCAACCCCTTGAAATATGAACATGTTTGTAGGGAAAATAGCCTATATAAAATATTTTCAGGTTAACTGAGGAGAATGTCCTGATGTGGCACACATATGAATACAAGAAGATACATCATCACATTTTAAAAAGGTGGGGTGAGGGGGATAGATTTTGGGATCTTTATAAGGTAGATTACTCTGTATTATGCAATACTGCTAACTAGCCATGTTGGCAAGAAACAACTTCCCACACAGACTTCCATGATTCCAAACAAGGAAATGAGTCGATGGGGAACTTTTCTTTAAGCACAGAACAGTAGCGGAGAAGTCAATTAATTACAGGTGCAAGTCATGAATCCATCTTGTTTACAGGGAATTGTGTTACTTGTGTAATTTTAAGGCAGCAAAATGAACATATTCACAAGGGGGAAGAAAGGACTTCTTCAATCATGGAAGATTTTGACCCATGGCTCCTGTAATATTATGAAATAGATGTAAATTATTAAGGACTTAAAACTGTGAAAAACACAAGGATCTAGTTTGACCTGTGTATATATATTAAACCCTGTGCTAGAAAATTATATAGTATATACATTTTCAAACACAGATGAATGACTAAAATATTCCCCAGTCAATCTTAGGTAAGGAGATATTTTATTCCAAAGGATTATTACCATAGAGACAATGCTCTAACTACAAAATCTGCAGATGTCTCAAAAGTGTGACACAAAAGAGCTTTTCTTTTATACCGAGGGGTAAACAGGGCTACAAAAAAATCCCGTATGGGGGACTGGATGAGTAGGTGGCACAACTCAGGGAATATTTTACCCTGAACGTACCCACTTCTGGGGGAAAAGTGGTATGGGAGCGAGGTAGTTCTGAATTACAGTGCTCAAGAGTGCCCCCAAATTCCAAGGCCATGAGGGCTGAGAGAAGCTAAGTAATGTTTGATGAAATCATGCTAAGAAGTATTCTTCCCATTAATGAGTGAGGACAATCACTGATAAGGCAAAGGATGGGGATTTGGAGGATCTGTATTTCGCTGGGTCCTAAGTAAACAAGGAGGCTCTCACAAGTCTTACCGAAATTAACAGGGAAGGCTTGGCTTTGCGAGTTCCTTGGCTCACTTGGTGTGAGTGGATGGGCATGTTTCAACTTTAAATGAAAGCTTTCAAAGCTTTTGTTTGCTTTTTCAAACCTTCTCTTCTCTCTGCTGCAAGAAAGGTACAGCCCAGATACACTGGAATTTTAATCCACTGGAATTTTACCCTGAATCCCAGAATCAAATTACAGAAAAAGCTAGAAGTGAATAATAAAAGATATAATATGAGGCAGAAACAAATGTTTGTTGTTATAAGCCAAGGGGAATTCAGGGATATCTGTTACCATAGAAAACCTCCAGAGAGCACTTTTAATAACGTTTCCCTTTTTTTCTCACCCACCTTCAACTCTCAAATTCAAGGTTACAGGTAGGAGCTCATTATCTCCAGTAATTATTCCACCTTTGAAATCTTGATTTAAGAATTCCTTTCCTAGGTTATTACCATCATTCCTTCTATTATATATTCACTCTTTCCATTAGAATATCCATTTATTTTTAATTCACCTACAAATATATTACTTTTCATTGTCTAACTCCTCTCAATGGACTATGTGTTCCCAGTTACAACATTTCCAACTAGCTCTTCATGATCAAGTATTTGTAAATAACCTCAAGTTACTTACCTTCTTACATGGTGCTGCCTTCATTTGAGTATGCAAGCCTCAGATCTGGATGAGCTCAGTTAATGGCTTAACTCTCTTTACAAACAGGAAGAGGAAGTTCACACTGTTGGCCAAAAAACCCAAGCAAACAAGAAAATGAAAGAGACTTCAGGCTTTCAGTGTTCTGTTGAATTGCTATCCTTTCTCCAAGGGTCCTGCGCTAGTGGCAAATTAGAAATGTTGATACATTGTTTCCATTTTCATTCAATTCAAAATACATTCCCATTTCCTTTTTAATTTCATCTTTGTCCCATGATTAGTCACAAGTAGGTCATTATTTTTCCAAATATTTGATTTTCCAGGGATTTTTCTGTTATTTATTTCTATTTTAATAACATTATGGTTATACAGATATTTTGTATAACTTGGATTCTTTTAAAATTTACCAAGACAAGAATGGTTTGTCTTGGTAAAGTACTACATGGACTTTGAAAGGCTGCATAAAATCCTCTTGCAAGGTGGAGTTTCTTATAAAGTTTTCTTCCTCCTGTGGAGGAAAAGACCCAGTGCTTCCTATTGTGTGTCCTTCCTCTGTCTCACACTGCCACCACACTCACAGACAATGCTTCACTTCTGACACTTCCAGTCAACAGATATGTAGACATTTTCTCCACAACGAACAATTGTATATGACACCAGCTGGGAGTCCTACAATTCAACTCAATTCTGACACTTTTCAGACATAGTATCAGATCCCACAAGACTGATCTCCCTCCCCCTCACCGCAACACACTTCAGTAGCCAGTGACAAGTCCAAGTTGTCACCTGTGCTTCTGACCAACTGGCTAGAGATTGGAGTTTCCAAACACCCCCCACCCCCAACTTTAAAGTTCATGAAAAAGGCTATATAAACAGCCAGTTTATATAGGATTGCTTCTTAAGTCCTAAAGAATAAAAAAGAAATTCTGACTAGAAGAAGTCTCCATATTTTAAATGTCTCCAATAGAAACTGGACATCATGCCCCATGAAGCCACACACTAGCTGTGGATATTCCTCCATCTTGTAGGCACGTTCCCATCCTGACAATTTTCTCCTATTTTTTCCCCACACAACTGCCCTTCCCCATTTGTATCTGCATGACACACTTTCAGTTAATGATTCTGCTTAAATATCACCTTATCCTATGGGCATTTCCTGAACATACTTTAAATTAGGGTCCCTTTCACTCTACCATTGTACACGTACACTTAATCACCATCATATTTTAATTATTGCTGATTTCCCCTTATATAATATAAGCTACTTGAAGATAGGCATGGATTCCCTGCTATACTGTCAATGATTAGAATCGTTCACTGACAGAATGAATGGATGCATTTTATCAGTGCAAAGAAGCTACTGCAATGCATAAATCCATAGATGAGTAGGCTGTGATCTATCAAAACTGCGATTATACTTGTGGCATCGATTTTTTTTGATACCCACATCTCTTTTACTGGTGGGGGGGGTGCTGGCAGTTGGCGGGAGAGGGGGCTCTCACTGCACAGCTTGTTCGCTGGCGCTGCTTCCTGAGTCCTGCGGCTCCATCACGTCCGGCAGCTGGGGCTGGCGGCAAAAGGGCTCCACGCACAGGGACTCCAGGGCTGCTTCTGCCCGGAAGGCGAGCCCCACGGTGGCTGGGACCTGCGGCCGTGCTGTCTGGCTGGTGAAGCCACACTCACCCACGGTCTTGCCGTCGTCCAGAAACTGGCCGTCCTTGTGCAGCCGCTGCTTGTCTGGCAGATGCCTGAGGATGCCCTGCACTCCTTGGCGTCAGTGAAGATGGCGCTCTCCCGGCGCCCACCGTGAGAAACACGCGCATCTCGGCGGTGCTGCCTCTGCCCTTCAATGCGCCTGCGTGCCGTGCTCCGCCCACTCCCGGCAGCCCATGCGCCGGCCCCCAGCGTGCCCCAGGGCGAAGGCCCTCTCTCCGCGCCCGGAGCTTACAAGCTAATGTTGTGAATATTTGTCATACATTCTCAGATGTATTTTGTTCACGCCTTGTGAATTTTAGGTCACACGTGCTAAACATTTCATCAATGAAAGGCTGTTTTCATAAAGTTTTTCTAAGCCACAAAACTTAAAGTTCAAGGTTCCCTCCCAGATGCTCCATTCTGCTCCCAACACAAAGTAATAATCTTGTCAGGTAGGATGGTTTCCTTTTGTGAGTGACAGGCCACCCGGAACACAGGTGAGAAGTAGGTTTATCATTCCCACCTGACAGGAAGTGCAGAGGGTGCAGTGTGGGCTGTGACGGGTCCTCTGCCCCGCCAGCTCCGTGAGCCTCCACTTAGTCTTCAGTGTCCTTACAGCAACACGGCTGCTGTGTGACTAAGAGCGCAGTGTGAGGGGGCAAAACCCTTCTCATTATTACGTTTTGTTTCCATGGTAACAATAATCCCAGGAGTTACCCCCAAATACTACTGGCTAATTGTATTAAATGGCCACCATAATTTTAATAAAAAATGGTAATTTTGAATTTCATATTCACACCTCAAAAACAGGTAAAGGGAAAAGACATTAGAGAAAACATTTGCAGAACAAATAAAAAATATCCCTTATTAATGATATTAAATGACAAAGTACTCAAGAATAACGTGAAGAGACAAATACCAGTTTACTTAATTCATCCCTAGAGTATACTATTTCATGTAATCCACTGCCGGTCTCCCAGTTGTTCCAAATGAAAGGTAGACTACTAACGCCCTTTCAGCTTTCTAACTTAAATTTATTCCCCTTCAGCTCTCTCTGAATCTAAACAAAAATATTTTCCAGTTTTGATATTGGTATTGATTCTAGCACCAGGGTCAGAAATGACAGAATCAATTTTGAGATCCTGTTCATTCATGCTATCCTACCTGAAAGTGGGAGATACACTAAAGGCTTATAGTTTGGGAATATTCTAGTATCACCTCTAAATGTATTTTAATAATAGGCTATAAGTTAATGGTAACAACTATTACAACTCAAGGATGTTCAAAATTGGGAAGCCAACATTAAGCTTTTCCCATATAAACACACACACACACACCGCCCACATTTTATCTACTCACCTATCAGTTGATATTTAGGTAGCTTGCACCTCTTGGCTATTAAAAATAATGGTACAATGAACAATGGTGTGCATGTATTTTTTCAAATTAGTATTATTAAGAAAATATCCAGATGTGCAACTGCTGAACCATAGGGCAGTTCTATTTTCAATTAAAAATTATTTATTTATTTGGGGGGTAGTTAATTAGGTGTATTTAGTTATTTTTAGTGGAGGTACTGTGTATTGAACCTGGGACCTTGTGCTACATGCTAAGTATGCACTCTACTACTGAGCTATACCCTCCTCCCCTATTTTTAATTTTTTGAGGTACCACTATATAGTTTTCCATAGTTGTTGCACCAATTTACAGTCCTACTAAAAGTGCATGAGAATTCCTCATCTTCACCATCACTTGTTATTTGTTGTCTTTTTGTTGACAGCCATTCCGACAGGTGTGAGGTGACATCTCATAGTGGATTTGGTCTGAATGTCCACGATGGCTAGTGATGTTGCGCATCATTTTACATACCTTTCAGCCATCTGTATGTCTTCTTTTTCCATGATGGAGTCTCTTAGCCTGGGTAAGGCTGGAATACTTGCACAAGTTTTGTGTCAATCATTACATTTTAAGGTTTCTTCCTACTATAAATTCTCTGATGATCCACACAGCTTGAGCTTTGAATAAAAGCACTGCCACATAAGTTAGGTGTATGTTTGTTTTCAGTATGTATTTTCTGATGCCTAGTAAGGCTTGCAAATTGGGTATAAGCTTTGCCACACTGAACACATTTGTAAGGTTTCTCTCCTGTATGGATTGTTTTATGTTGAGTAAGATATGAACGCATTGTAAAAGCTTTGCCACACTCATTACATATGTAAGGTTTCTCTCCTGAGTGAGTTCTCTCGTGACCCCAAAGTTGTGAATGCTGGATAAAAGTCTTATCACACTTTTTACATTTGTAAGATTTTTCTCCTGTATGAATTCTCTGATGTGCTATAAGGCTTGAACGTTGGGTAAATCCCTTGCCACACACATTACATTTGTGTGGCTTCTCTCCAGTATGAATTCTCTCATGACCCCAAAGTTGTGAATGTTCAATAAAAGCCTTTCCACACATGCTACATTTGTGTGGTTTCTCTCCGGTATGCATTTTCTGATGCCTAGTAAGGCGTGATAATTGGGTAAAAGCTTTGCCACACTGAACACATTTGTAAGGTTTCTCTCCAGTATGGATTGTCTCATGCTGAGTAAGATTTGATCGCATGGTAAAGGCTTTGCCACACTGAGCACATATATAAGGTTTCTCTCCAGTATGGATTTTTTTATGTTTGTTAAGGCTTGAACGTTCAGCAAAGACTTTACTGCATTCACTACATTTGTAAGGTTTCTCACCAGTATGCATTTTCTCATGACTCCAAAGGAGTGAATGTTGGATAAAGGCCTTACCACATTCCCGACATTTGTAAGGTTTCTCTCCAGTGTGCATTCTCTGATGATTTGCAAGGTGTGAATTTCGACTAAAGACTTTGCCACATACATCACATTTATATGGCTTCTCTCCTGTGTGCACTCTCTGATGTGTAGTGAGATTAGAACACTGGTTAAAGGCCTTGCCACACACATTGCATTTGTAAGGTTTCTGTCCAGAATGGATTCTCTTGTGATTCCTGAGGTTTGAGCTTTTGCTGAAAGCCTTCCCACAGGCATCACAGTTGTAGGATTTTTCTCTAGTGTGTGCTCTCCTGTCTTGTGCAGGTAACAAAGTGTTTTTCACACTAGCAGGAATTCTTTGCAGTGGTGAAACTGAGGAACCACTGTTGATTGACTTCTCAACTTGACTGTATTCATACATTTTCTCCTCAGTTGGGAGTCTCTGCAGTGCAGCCACGTGGGCCTGCAAACTTACTCCAATTCCACTTTCCAAACAATTTCTGTACGTGTTTCCCGCAATGCTTATGCTATGTTTCATTTTTAACAAATTTCTTATGAATGGTTTGTCATGCATGAAATACTCATATATATTAATACTTCTTACAGAAACACTCTGAGGAAAATTAACTAAGGATTTATCATCTTGATCTTCTCTATGACTGAGGCTTTTGTTATGGGTCAAAGGCACTTCTTTATAATTTCTTGCAGCGTAGCCCCATGTGCTCGCACCCTCATGTGTATTTTCCCAGACTTCCTTGAGGTCAAAATCCTTGATGCCATGGCTTTCTTTTCTGTCCAGTATCACCAGATGGTATAATTCTTCTTTATGAATGGCCTCTCTTGGTACTAATTCCTTGACTGCAAATCCAGCAGAAAGGCTTCCTGCTAAGTAAGTTGGAAAATAAACATTTTGTATTGAATTACAAAATTATACAAATAACAAATTAAAAAAGATGTTTTTAAACATCTGTATACCACAATAATAATTAATGAAATATTTAGTAACCCATGGTAGCTCCAGCAGGTACGTTAATAAGTAACTACAGTTACACAAAATAATAAGTCTCTGGCATTCTAAAGGATTCTTCCATAAGAACTGAAGAAAGAATTTACTTTCCAGAAGAAACATATAATAGGAAAAGTAAAAATCACTGAATTTTGATATATCAGGTTCAGGTAAATACAAAATAAAAATTAAGAATTAGGGAAAACTGTCTGAAATCTCTATTATGATTTAAAGCCTACAGTTCTATAATAGCCAAAATGGAGATCAACTCCTTAGCCATGAAGTATGATTTAACTATGCAGTTATATGGCCAAAAATATATATAGTGTATAGTGTGTGCTTTGAAAACTTGTTATCTAAGGTGAGTAAAAATACTAATCTGGAAAAAATTACAAAATGACAACATACAAGGTACACTGCAGGCACATGTAAATCTCATAAGAAACATGATCAAAAAATTGACATTATCTTATAAACTACAGGTAACTTCCTAGTCCTTACTATGTGCCATATAGTGTTTGAAGCCCTCTGGCAGCATTATTTTAATCATTTTTGATGTAAATTATTCAATTTTTCATATCAAAACAGAAGGCTCACAAGGCTTAAATACCTATCCCAAAGTGACTGAGAGCAAAATCCAGAGTCAGGGTGTGACCTGGGTGTGCATACACCCATGACACATCCATGAGCATTCACAAGCATTAAGCACCACTGTCCATCCGGGCAGTGCAGACTATGACAGGTCTCAATAAACATCAGAAGCCTACAAAGAAACGTTTCAAGAGAGATATAGAACCTGAGTTGTGTCACTGTTGTGTTACGTACAGTGTGGCTGTCTCACCATTCCCAGATAACAGTACACATCATCGTGTCCTGCACACGTTGATGTACACAGTCACCAGATCCTGCTGCTGATCTGAGCAAGCTATACTGTGCACAGTAGGGGTCTTTCCTTTTGCAGTGTGTACAGTGTGGGAAGGGGGCAAGTCCTGCCAAAAATGGGGAGCCTAGGGGCTCAAAATTAATATACTTCTGGGAGGTACCAGAATAGTTGGATCAATAAAAATCTGAGGGAAGGCTGGGACTGGGATTTAATAAAGCAAGAGTAATGGGCAATGTGGGAGCAGTGCTTGTACTTGCGAATCTATGAAAATCTGATTGTGCTACAGCAGTTAAGGGGCTGACCTTGGAAAAGAGAACTGGTTTAGCAAGAGGCATAATACTGACTCACTCTATGTAAACTATACCATGAGTATGAGCATACATGTCACTATACATTTGTCCAAGCCCATGGAATGTACAACAGCAAGAGTGAACTCTAATGTAAACATGTACTCGGAGGGGTTAGCTTGTGTCAATGCAGGTTCATCAGTGGTAACAAAAACACCCCTCTCGTGTGGGATGTTGATAATGGGGCAAGGTCTGCATGACTGGGGTAGAAAATACATGGGAAATCTCTGTAACTTCCATTCCGTTTTTCCGTGAATCTACAGCTGCTTAGAAAAAGTCTATTAGAGGGAAGCTGTATGTGTTAATAGTCAGTACTAAGTAATTAAAAAAACAGAGTAAAAGGAGTGACTTAGACTATCTTTTCAAAAATTTCTAGAGATTACGTAGGTTTTGGGGAAACAAATGTCAAGTAATAAACGCTCAAGAAAGACATCCTGTAAAATATAAAGATCAATATTCATTCCATGACTCCACAGCCCAAATTGTAGCTATACAACAAAGAACACTAAAAAGTTCATCAAAAATATGAATGAATGATAAAATAAAGAAAAAGGTCATTTATAACAATGAAATTTGCAAGATGAAAGTAAAAGTACCAGAGGTTTAAACAAATTACAGCAGACATAAAAAATGCTGGCATCAGAAGCTCCCTCAGCTTTGTTCAGCCAAGAAGAAACAAAATTACAGAGGGGTCTAGAACTGTATTATAAAAATCAGTCAACTGCCTGCCTGCTGAATGCTTAGATTATTTTAAGTACGCAAATATCTAGCTCTCTTCTAAAAACTACTGAATCAAAACCACAAGGGTAAAAATCAGAGAATGAGGTATTTTTAAAAATTTGCCGTAAGGCTTTCTACTACTGTTCCGTAAGCACAACTAATGAGCATGGATGCAGAACTTCTGAAGAAAGGGAAGTCAGAGTCTGAAATCATGTTATAAAGCCTTTCAGCCTTTCAATCTGAATCAAAACAACTTCAACCACTCTCTTAAGAACAGGGATTTGAAACTGTCACAGGCACGCCAGGGGCTTGCAAAAGACTCACAGGGAACATGCAAAGGTGGACAAGAGTAGTTACCGACTTCCGGAGGGACGTTCTCCTCACCCAGGGAGAGCAGGTTCCTGCAGGTCTCCAACATCACGTCCCTGTACAAGGCCCTCTGGGCAGGGACCAGGCACTCCCACTCCTCCTGGGAGAACTCGATGGCCACATCCTTGAGTGTAAATAGTCCCTGAAAACAAAGTGCATTTCATAACGTGGGCAAGGAGAGAGTTCTGAGTTTGACACAAACTTACATAAACTGATGTGTATAAGGGTTGACTGGGCTGCAGTGAATGTTCTGGTTGATCCATAAGATAATTCTGAGCAAGTTATATTTCTCTAATTCTTTTTAACTGAGGTAAGATTCATGTTAACATAAAGTTAGCTATTTTAAGGTACCATTCAGTGGCATTTAGTACTTTCACAATACTGCACAGCATCAACTCTAGTTCAAAAACATTTTTAACATCACTGAAGGAAATCCACCCATTATGCAGTCACTTCCCATTCCCCTTTGCGCCCAGTCCCTGGACACCACTAGTGCTTACTGTCATTACGCATTTACCGACTTGTGATATTTTCATATAAATGGAACAGTACAAGATGTGAGCTTTTCGGTATGGTTTCTTTCACTGAGTGTTTCTGGTTCACCCATGATGTGGCACTTATCAGTACTGCATTCCTTTTTTATGGCTGAATCACATTCTGTCTGGTTGTTCCACCCACTACTAAAAGGAGAGTACTGAGGTCTCCAACTACTGAGAGTTGAACTGTCCATCTCTCCTCAGTTTTTGCTTCAAAATACTTGGGGCTTAGTTGTTATGTGCTTATTGCTTTTGGCTGTTTCATCTGATTGACGGATTAATCAACTGGATCAACTGATGTATATGTCCTTAAAAATCTCTGGTAACCATTTTATGATTTAAAGTTTATTCAATCTGGGATGAGTATAGCTAGGACTGGTTACTATTTCCATGGAATATCTTTTTCTATCCTTTCATTTCTACTTGAGTATTTCATTTCATTTCATCCCTATTTGAGTATCGTAAAGTGTTTTGTAGAAAGATTCAGTAAAATCTTAAAAAAAAAACTTGCAGTTGATGCCTTTTAATGTAAAGTTTAACCTATTTACATTTAAGTAACTCTAAACAAGGGAAGAATTACTTCTGCCATTTAGCTATTCAATTTCTAAATGTCTAATATTTTCTTTGTTTTGTAATTCCACCCTTGCTTCCTTCTGTGTATGTCTCTGTGCATAACAGTCAGATTCCCTTCATATTTACTTTTCTGTATATTTTAAAATTATTTTCTTAGTGGTTACCTTGGGAATTACAGTTTACATATTAAACTGATATTATCTGTGTTCCAGCTGATATCACTTAGCTTTAACAGCATACAACTGCTCCTATACTGCCCCCTTATATTATTGTCAAAAATTATTTCTTTATACATTTTGCATTCAATAACAGATTTATGATGACTTTTACACATCTGCCTCAAGCCACAAAGGAAAAAATGAGTTAAAAACTAAAAATACAGTAATACTGTCTTTTATATATGCCTATCTAGTTACATTCCCACAGTTCTTTATTTGCCCCTGCGGCTTTGAGGTACTGCTAATAACCTTTCATTTCAGCCTGAAGATCTCCATTTAGAATTTCAAGTAGGATAAGTGAGGCAGTGTGAAGTCCTTCAGGTTTTGTTTACATAGCTGTCATAGGTGTCTCTAAATTTCATTACCAATTTTAAGGCATAGTTTCCCCGATAATGAATTCCTGGTAGTTTTTTTTTTTTTTTTTTTAATCTTTCAAACTTTAAGTATATCGTCAGACTCCTTTCTGGCCTCCACAGTTTCTGATGAGAAACAGGCTGTTAATCTTCTTGAGGACCCTGTACACGAGAAGTTGTTTGTTTCACTGCTTTTCCCACTCTCTTCTTGTCTTTGTCGTTGGTTATATGTCTTGGCCAGGCTCTGTGTTTATCACATCTGAAGTCTGTTGAGTTTCTTAGATTTGTAGCTTCATGTTCTGAATAAATTTGTGAGGCTTTCTGCTCTTCCTTCTTCAAATATTCTTTCTGCCCTTTCTCCTTTCTTTCTGGGTCTCCTATTATGTGTATATTGGTATTTTTGATAGTGTCCCAAATATTTCCTAGTTTCTGTTCATTCTTCTTTTTTTCTACTCTTCTTCCGCTCAGACTGGATAATTCCAATTAACGTATGTTAAGTTCACTGACTCTTTATTCTGATTGTCAATCTGCTGTCGAAACCCTGTAATGAATTTTCAAATTCAGTTATGGCACTTTCTGGCTCCAGAATTTCTATTTCTTCTCTTTTGTGTTAACATCTATCTCTTTACTGGTATTTTCCATTTGTTGAAACATTGTTCTCTGACTTTCCTTTAGTCTTTGTCCATGGTTTCCTGTAGCTCTCTCAGTACATTTAAGACAGTTGATTTATAATCTTTACTTAGTACTTGTAATGCCAATTCTTCTGAAACAGCATCATTAATGCAGTAATCGTGCTCAGGTTGCCCGTTCTGGAGAAATCCTTAGACACCTATACTGAAGTTGGCCTAATGAAAAGTAGCCACTATGTCATTTTTTATAACAGTAAAAAATGTGAAAAACCCCTGTTTGAGAGCATTGAGAGAATGCTCCAATGAGGATCTAAAGAACAGTCATCTCTACATTTACTAATATGAAAATTCCAATACATATGGCATGTAAATATTTAAATTTACAGAATAAAGTATCATAACAAAACATTTACTGAAAAACATGTTCTAAAATCACATTTCAATGTATAAATGTATTTTAAATATCAATCATATGTGGTATCTCAAAAAAAACGGACACTGTGAACTCATCTACAAAACAGAAACAGACTCGCAGACTTAGTAAGCAATCTTATGGTTACAGGGGAAAGAGGGTGGGAGGGGATAAATTTGGGAGTTTGAGATTTGCAAATGTTAGCCACTATATATAAAAATAGATTTTAAGAAAAGTTTCTTTTGTATAGCATGGGGAACTATGTTCAATACCTTGTAACAAACTTTAATGGAAAAAAAATGAAAATGAATATATGTATGTATATGCATGACTGGGATATTTTACTGTACACCAGATATAGGATATAGACACAATGTAACTGGCTGAACTTCAATTTAAAAAAATGCCTTTTAATAGATTTGTGCTGAGAACTAACAGTTGTTCCTGGTGGAGACAGTAAGTGACGGTGGAAGACAGGGAAGGGGATATTTTACTTATTTTCTAAACTGCATCACTGGGTGGAGCTGAACACAAATACACATACACAAGAAGGTCAGTACAAAACATGTAACACTGAACAACAATGAGTAGAATCAGAATGTGGCTCCAGGCTCTCTGACAGCAGAAAGTTATGCTCCTGTGTCCTGGCTAAATTATAACCATTTTTATCGAAAACCATCTGCTGCATGAGAATCCCTATGTGAACACCTGGGTCTCTGTGAGATGGATGTGGCGTGAATAATTTAAAGGACCCTTCCTGTTAGACAATTAAGTTGAGTCTACTTTTAAAAACTAATTAGGTAATAAAACTCTCTATACCTTATTTCTATTTTGGACCTTCCCACTTCATTTTTGAGTACTGATATTTTAGAGTCAGAAATATAATGATTCACTTCTTTTTTAAAAAAAAATTGTTTAAAAGATTTTTATGGGGGGAGGTAATTAAGTTTTTCTCTCTCTCTCTCTTTCCTTCCTCCCTCCCTCACTCCCTCTCGCTCTCTCTTTCTCTTTTCTTTCTTTCTTCCTTCCTCTCTCCCTCCCTCCCTCTTTCTTTCCTTCGTTCTTTCTTTCTTAACAGAGGAACGGGGTACTGAGCCCAGGATCTCGTACATGCTAGGAATGCCCTCTACCACTGTGCTACTCCCTCCCCTCAATGATTCACTTCTTTAACTTCCAATGCATTGATAAAATGTGATGAGGCAAGTTTCTCTATATCAGTTTCCCTTTCCAGACCTCCTCTGATATTTGCGCACATTAACACATCACTTACATGTGTAGTCTCTGTGATCCTGGTTTCTACAGAGCTGACAGAGCATTCTCTCAACAGTCCTCACTGCCCTACCTCACTGACACCACAGAACCTACTCCCCGGCATCTCCAATCCGTGTCTGAGTATAAAACCCTCCACAGGATGATCACCTAAAAGGGGACTCTTCCCAAGTTCCATGTCACTGGGTCACCGTGAGGTAGAATCGGCAGGGAGATGAGAGGAGATTGAGGGAAGGCCCTGTGTGAGAGTAAATATTTTAGACAGGAAACTTCAGAGACTGAGAAATGTAACAAGTCCAAAATGAGCCGTTTTAGGAAGGAGAGAACAGAACAGTCAATGAAGAGTATGCCTTCTACCTGCGAAAACGCCATTCCTTCTTTCCTTCCACTTCCTCTGAGCTTCTTCCTCAGGTAAGATTATTCTGTGCGATAAAAATATGTTGTTTAATGCTTAGAATCAACACGCCTCCTTCCCCTGCCACAAGTATACACACAGGGAGAACCTTATGACAGTTCACTATCCAAAATGCGACAATGACTTATTAGCACCTTGCTTTTAGCCTCTCAATGACCTCTTCATGTCCACAGGAGCAAATAAAGCTCCTTAGGAGAGACTCTGTCATAAGTCCCCTTGTGACATGACCCTCGCTTTTGCCTCCAGCTGCATTCCTTTCACTCTCTGCTTCATACTTCGCATCCAAGCAACATTAAAAGGTGCTAATAGTCTCTTCACACCACTAACACACTTACTTTCTTCATTTTGGAATGCTGCTTCTCGTTTATTAGCTGGTGAACTAGTACAAACTATTTAAAATTCAACTTGAATAATAAAAATAAACTAAACTAAAATGGCTGTAAGAGTTGCCTCTCCCAATCCTCTTCCCTTAAATGGTCCAACTTTATCCCATCCAGATAGAATTATTCACCTCTGTAGTTTACACCTGCTTCTATTACTTCACAAGATATGTTTTAAAATACACACATATCCATTTTCCTTAAAAGAATGCAAGCTCTGTGTAAAAGGAAACACATCTTCCATTCTGGTAGTTTGCACTCCATTCCATACGCTGGCAACGATCTCCTGAGTTCTCTTCTGAACATAATTTGAAAGCCTTCCTTATAGTAACTTGACTTCCTTGCTTGGCTTACCCAGCTCCCCATCAGAAGTAGGGTCCACTATCAGTCCACTCGAAACAATAGGTTTGAGGGGAAAGACTCAGTCATGTAACACTTGAGAAATATGTAACTCTCAAGGAAATCTGAAATATTTGCACGTTTCAATGTCTTATTAGGAACAGGCTGTTGAGAGTGAATGAACAGCATAAGTGCAGAAGCAGAGGTAAGCAAACACTAGTTGGCTGACGTCACTGTGCTTACAGTAATATTACTTTCACAGCAATATCCTTTTATTATGAATGTCATTTTACTAATTTGCTACTGGATCACTAGTGCTAAAATCTGTCTATATACCAGAAGGTACAAACTGGCTCCCAACATACTCACTGGTGCAACTTGCAGCAGTATTTAAAAGGTGGATTTGATGCCAGTTGTGGGACTGGAACCAGGTCCTTAAATATGTGGACATAATACCAAAGGAGCGAGGACAGTCAATATTGATGAGGTCTTTTCTAACCTCAACAAGGAGCCTTCTTAGCCTCCTCACTATAATCAGAGTAGGAAGTTTTCTCGGTTTGACTGCAGCACCTATCCACTCATACTCTGGTTGACACACTGATTAGTATGAACACATACAACAACACATCAAACATTACACGTTTCCACAAAAACAAGGCCTAACCTTTTCTTCATAATCTCTGCCTTCAGTAAAACATACCCTGCATTGTTTTACGACAAACATCACAAACCAATAAATGTGTTTTTTGCACTCAGTTATGATGCTCCAATGCTTATGTGAAGACTATAATTCAACAGTTATTCAAAAAGTTGTCTCAGGTCCTTTGGCTCAGTTCTGGTCTCTCATACAGCATTCTACTTTGTCAAAGGTTCCTCCTAAAATTTGGCCTAAATTCCAAACCATAATATTCTACCGAAGAGATGGAGGACAATCATCTGCTTTTATGCTGTTGGTATCCAATGCTGTATTTACAGCAGTGCATTCTAAAATTACATTAGTTTTTTCCCCCCTCTTACGTTGAAGTATTGTTGATGTACAAATACTAGGTTACTTCTGGGCATACTACATAGCGATTTGATGTTTGCAAACATTACAAGCAAGACAAGTCAAAAAGAAAAGAAGAAAAAAGATTTGGCCCATGATGCAGAAATTGAGAAAGACAAGCTCAGAGAGCAGCATGCCTCTTTCTTTGAGCTTATGCTCCTGCCTCTTTCTTAGCGGTCTGCATTATCGCTGGAGGACTGGGGCACATTTCAAATTCTAACTGGGCACCCATCCCAGAAAACTGCCAAATGCAAAAACAAGACCAATTCTGAAGATCATTTCAGGGGTCCCAGTTGCACAGACTCAGAAAACCTGGTCTGCTTTAACTTCTCCATGTTACAGGTGGCATATCAGACTCACAGGGCAAGTAATTTTGCCAAGTTTACCTTGAAGAAGTCTGAGGATGGGTGAGCAGAGCTGGGTGTAACTGGAGGCCCTGCTAGGTTTAAGTAGAAAAGGTTTGTCCTAATTCCAGATTATCTTTCATACTCCTGAGCAAGAGAGGCTTCTTGTTTGATGGTTTAATCAAACCCAAACATTTAATTCCTCTCCTCCAGAAAAAAAAAATAGAATAAAAAATATGAAATTATAAAGTTATTACTCCAGGAAAATATGAAAGAGGGTCACATGTCAAGATAAGCTCTGAGCAATCTCTTCATTGTAAACACACGGGCTCTGTTGGAACAAAGTTCCACATCAATCCAGCCCATCCTTCAACATCTGCACAGAAAGGACAGAGGAGACTTGAGGGGAACATCATCTTAGCTGGAGACTTCAGTTCAGAGCCCACTGATTTAGCAGATAACTTAAGGGAAGAAAGAAGCAGTTGAATACTAAACTAACTGGTTAAATAAGGTCTTGAATGTTAAAAGATCACAACATCCTTATCACATGCATAGTGAAGTGCTGTAAAGCTATTTGCCAGACAGCAAAGAATAGTTCCAATACAGGATACAGTAGAAAGTATATAAGCCTCATAATCTAAACAATAAAATTTAGAGGAAGAATAATTTGGAAATTTAAGAACTATCCAATGAGTTCTGAGATTGAAGTTAGAACAAGTGTGAGGATACATCAAATTTAGAAAAGACAGACAGGAACCGCAGAAGAACGGGGGAGAGGGGAACAGAACCGTTAATAATGGCCGTTTTAAAAAGCACCATGCAGTGAAAGAAATTCTTCTTCCATTTATTTTTAAAGGTAAGAGGAGGAACTGGAATTGACTGAGCTAAATCTCTGCACTCTGGATGAACAGGGATTGCAAGTGGAATTATCAATGATGTAATCATCTGGTTTTTGCAACTCTCATCTTTTCTGCATTATTTAAACAAGTCAACAAACTTGACATTAATTAGGTTATAGAGCCGCAAGTTAGTACTTTAGAACTTAATATTCCACATCCAATCCACTCAATACTCACCTGAGTGTGGGTCCTCTGTTTTCTCCACCACTATGTACTCTGTTCTCTGTATATGTCTCTGTTTCTTCTCCTTTTGTTCATTTCTGTGTTTGCCTCTTCTTTTTTCTACACATCATTCTGTTTCCCTCCCTCTCTATTCTTCCTCCTACAAACTGGCCCCATTCTGTTAGTATCTGTTTCAATCCTCGTGGGTCTTTCTCCCCAGACTTTCTGATGCCTCACTAAACGGCATCTATTTCTGCCTCTCGGTTCCCTCTCTGCTCTCTTCAGAGGTGAAGGGCGCACACCCAACTCCTGAGGGAAAACTCTGCACAACGGAACTGGGCGGAGGTGGCGGGAAAAGGGCTGGGGAAGTCGGAAGTCAGAGAAAGGTTTGAGAAGGGGAGGAAGGGCAGCCCAGAGCAGGAAAACATCGCTGCAGGAGGTCAACGTCTATAAGCACCGCAGGCAGAAAGTTGGGGCCGGTGCCTGCCTCACCGCGGGTTTACCCGGACTCGGACTCAGACTCCAGGGACCGAACTGAGTCTTCTGGCGAAGCCACGAGAGGCGGAAGGGACGGACTCAGAGCGAGAGCGACGAGCGCGTTCAGGGGATTTTAACTTACCGGGAGACCCCCGGAACCCGCGCGTGGAGAAGCGTGGCCTGAAGCCCGCACAGCGTAGTCACCAGAAAAACCGACACCCACCCGCCCGAGTGCATCCGTTGCTCCGCGGGACCCGCTTCCGGGTCTGCAGGTGCGTGCGCGCACGCGCACCAGGGCGGCTCAGGGGCGGGCCTGGGGGCGGGGCTCGGACGTTCGGTGGGTGGAGACGGCGAAGAGGGTGGGGCTCAGCCTGCGGGCGCCGCCTCTGGCCCTCAGACCCTCCGTGGAAGTTTCTGGTCGGTTCCCCTTCACTCCCGGCAGGCTGTGCTTCTCTTGGATTCTTTGGACGTGTCCAGTAGCCCTTTGGCGCCAGGCTCGGTACGGAATTAGAGATGCGCGGCCGCTTATGCCGGAAGCGGGGAGTTGAGAACGGTTTACGTGAAAGCTGCCGGGCGAGCGGACGAAGCAGCGGATCGTCTGAGCGGCGAGGCGGCGGCAGCGCCGGGGACCTGGGGCCGGAGTTGTGGGCGGTGCTTGGACCCCGGACCTTCTGGGACCCCAGGCCGTTACAGCTTCTTACTTAATTAAGCGAAAGCCGGAGGTTTAGAGTAAGTGATGGAAACTGGAGTGTGACAGGAAATGCAACGCTGTGCCAGTACGGGATGTGCAAATTTATGCCAACTTCCCACCAGAGCATAATTTTCACTTCTGTTCCACATTCACTTGGAGGCGTCAAAAATCACAAACCTGTCATTGGCTGAGGAGACTATGAGCAAGGAGTTGGCTACTAGTCAAGAGGTTAAGAAAAAAAGTTTTAGGAAGGAATTCAACCATATTTTAGTTTTTTACGGTATAGATTCCACCCCCACCCCCCACTTTGACCTGTACCTTGCTGTCGGCTTTGAGGAAGAGGGTCGAGACCAGGTGCCCCGTGTGGGCCGGGCTGCCAGCTGGGATGGTGTAGGTGCACCAGTCAGAGCCCCAGGCTGCTCGCGTTCTGCTGCTTCTTCACGCGTATCCCTCACAGACCCCTGATCATGTTCAGATGCAGAGCTGGTTGGAGACAGAGACGTGGGTAGTTTTCTAATCTACGTCCTCAGCCTTCTTCCCCAGAGTAACCAAGCGCAGTGCACGCGCTTTTCAGGAACAGAGCCCCCTGGTTGTGTGCCACTGAAACAGCCACGGGGACTCATTTTCTAGGTGTGGGACCCCAGGGCTGGGGCAACCAGTATGTGGCTCAAACCCTTCACCCCCCAGGGAGGATCTGTGAGCCTGTGATATGCCCCTCCTTCTCTGTGTCCCATGCTAGGGGTGTGAGTCCAAACCCGATCCCTTCCCCTACTTTCTAACTACCTCTGTGTAGATCTTCACATCCTTTGTTGTAGAAAAGCCTTTCCACCAGCCTCCAGTTTGTTTTCAGTGAGAATTAGTTGCTCCACGTGTAGATGTAATGTTTGTGTGTTCGTGGGGGAAGGTGAGTTCAGCATTTTCCTACTCTGCCATCTTGATCTTCCTCTACTCTTTGTCTTTTTAATTTCGCTATGCAGGAAAAATATCTACATATGGCATCACAAATTCCTGGCTTATTAGGCAATACAGGCAGTAACTAATATGCCTGTGCCATATACTGGTATTACCCTCCATCCCCAAGATGAGTCCTGCTGTGAGGTATGGACCACGAACAACAAAATGGAGTCACTTATGTCAAAGGTATCAAAAACGGAGTTAAGAGGCAATTAAGAAAGTCGAAGGTCATACATCCATACTCAGATGCAGCATAAACTCACTCAACTGACTACCAGCCCCCTGGAATTCATTTGCTTCCCTCCCTGAAAACTCGCAGCTTAGCAACCAATCAACTGCTCGCAAGTACCTGGCACCAATCATAATTCGACAAAATAACCTGTGTACCTTGTCTGGGATGTCTTTGTTGTCTTTATAAACCTCTGATTTGTAACCTTCTGCATTTCTTGGCCCATACAGGCGAGTAACAAAAGCCACTCTCTTTTCTCCTCCTTAACCCCAAATTTCTGTCTCTTCCAGCATCGTCACATCAGGGGAGGGAACAGATAGACAGCATCTACTTTGTTGCTATGGGACCGTTTCAGTAGCATCACTATTCTCTTGTTTTGACAGATGTTTATTGATGCGACTTTCTCTCATGAGAATTTTGGGGTTTAGTGATATATCGGTAGTGCTCAAAAGTTTTGTTTTTGAACATTCTATAAAGTTTTGTGAAACTCTGTGACCTTGTTTAAGGTGGAATTTAAAATTTTAATCTAAATAATGAATTCTGTAAATGGTACAATTTTCAGAATATCTTAAATTTTTACCCATAAAAATAAAAAAAAAATTCCTACTCAAGAACACGATGCGATCTATTTGTCTACTTCTTTGTATTTCAATCATTTTCTATGATTCTTCTTATATATACTTCACATACTTTTATTAAATTTATTTCTAATTATTTAATTTTTTAAACGTTTGTAATTGCATCCCCAATTTCCTAGTGTAACTTGTCAATTCTCTTTTTTGTACATGTGAATCACTTGTATAATTTGAATCCATTTCATGGGCTAAAAGTGATCTGTGCTATATTATCATTGAATTGGCCCATTCACTGGAATGACAAACTGCTATCCTTATGTACAATAAGAGCTGTTTGGTGTAGGAAAGTCAAGGTGAGGTAAAGTAGAAGTGTAAAGAAAACAGTCTCCTAACCCACACATACAGTAAAAAAAAAAAAAAAAAAAAAAAAATCCACATGGGTAAATAGGTAATTAAAATATGAAATACATTAAAACAGTATTTATTTCATCCCTAAGTGATATGAAAATAATGAGGCAAAGGATAAAACAGTTTTGCAAAACTTTACATTTATTTATCTTCCATAAAATTATATAAATTTATATTATAAAGAATTACATGATCCCAGTATAAAATGCAAATCAAAAACTATATAAAAGAAAATATAACAATATGTAAAATCTATGACAATATCTCTAATAGATTTAATAGCCTCTAGGAAAATATGAAAAATTGGTATCTATAAAGTAGAAGATTTATAAGTAGGTCTATAAGTTGAGACAGATGAAGAATAAATACACGTGGTGAAAAAGCATTTAATATTCCTTGACTTAGCTTTTATGTAAAGTAACAAAAAAGCAAACAAAAATGACATGATGATGTTGCCATAATTTCATCAAACTGAAAAATAAAAATACATTTTCCAAAACATATAGTTAGCAAAGATTTTTGGATATTAGTCCTCCATGGACTGGACTTTAATTTTCAGAATAAAAGGAGGATACGACTATATGCCTACTTTGCTACTTTAAAGTATGCAAACACATACGAATTACATCCTGACATTCGTTCTCATTATAAAATAATACTTAACTTTCTTCACTGTATTAATGCCAGTGTAGAACACACACGGCAGCACTGTCCTCCTGAGAGGCAAGGGGCCTGGGGGTTTATACACCAAGTTGACTTTCCTAAGGTAGGCAAAGCATATCAAGTGTCTAACATGAATTTTAAACTTTGCAATCTTAGTTCTCAAGAAAACCCAGTTTTCACCATTCTGAGTCAATTTTTCAAGCTCCTTTCCTATGACCACCAAGTTCCAGTGTTTATGATGAACACACTGCGTCTAAAATAGGCCCTGTGGGTCCTCTTGGAGAATCTGAGAAGTAGCAGGGCTTTGCTCTGCCTCTCAAAGCTGATAAGGTCTATGCTGAGTAAGGCTGGGTCCCCTTGGCTCGAATCAAGTCTAGTCTGATCCACTGACAGCCTGTCTAGGGAAGAGGGGGCGCGTCCTCGGAGCAAGGACCTGCTCCTCCATCCCTGGCAGGACCCCACGGCCCGGGCAGCGGGGCTGGGACGAGCCAGCTCTCAGCAGGGAACACGTAGGCCGCCTGGTCGGCCACGGCGTAGAAAGTCTGCACCGCTGCGCACAGGCGCCCACGCAGCTGGGCCAGCTCCTCCCAGCTGGGCGGTGAGTCTCCCTGCTGGTTGTACACTTGAACTATGTTCTGAAAAATGGCCTCCGACATAGAGCGCAGGGAGGTCACGAGGCTTTTCCGAAGTGGAGGCGGCTGGTCTCCTGGGGACCCGGATCTGGGTCGCTTGCTGCGCCCCCGGCGCCTCCCCTGGGGTCCCCTGGGGCGGGCATCCCGGGTCTCTCCACTCTCGCTCCCGAGGCCAGCGTCAGAGGCCGTTTGTTTCTTCTTCTCCGAAGTCATACTGCGCTTATTTGGAGAGGCCCCTGCGGATGAAGCACGTGGGTGAGAGGCCTGCCACATCAGTTCCCACGGACCTCCAGCCCCGTATCTCACCGCGAGCCTTCCAGTAAGCCCCACCCATCTCCGGCTCCTTCCCTGCCCCTCGGCCCTAGAATGAGGTAATACACGCCCACCCTGGGCCCTCAAATGCTCCCTGAATCCGGGACTCTCCAAACGGCTGCGTCCACTGAATAACCCCCTTCGCGCCCACGCTCTGGATGGTTTACCTCCTGTTTTCTCTGTTCACCTAGGGACCCAGAAGCAAGATCCTACCTGTTCTCTCGTAGGTGCTGTCCCTGGAATTGATCTTCCTCTCCGGGCTGGAGCTGCCTTCTGAATCTGTGGGTGAAGTGAGAGTTTGAGTGACTGCCTGAACCGGGCACCTTCAAAACCTAGTCTATCCTGGATGCACGAGGAGCCAAGATTGCAAACAAAACTGGTGTCTCAGCTGGTCGTAGAATCCAGGCTGTGCAAGGCCTGGTTCAAAGCTCACCCAGTACCCTGCCCAGGGAAGTCTGAGTTACTCCACCCCCTCTCCAGAAAAATGAAATCTCACCTGAGGGAGCAATGCAGCTGTTTCCACCATCGGGCTCTGTTTTGTTGGCATTGTCTTCCCCATCACTCTTGGGCTCTGACCCTGGAGAAAAAGAGGGAGTGAGATGACTGGCCTCCCTTGAAGCACACACAACCCCGGCCCATCCCTAACCCACTTTTGCGGGCAATTCCCCCAACTGAGGCCGTTCAGTCATATCAAATGTGAACTGGAGCATGTGGCTTCAGGGGATCATTGCCACAATACTCAGAGCCCCCATGGGGCTGGGTGAAGTTTCCTATCACCAGTCTCAAAATAAAGCCCCAATAAAGCACTAATTCTGTATCCCCGATCCCATCCCTCCTTCCAGCTCCCAGAAAAACGGCCCAGCTGCCTACCTGGCCTTTCAGCCTGGCTCTCATCTAACTGGAAAGAGAACGTCTTGCCATTTTCTTCGGCTATTTTCTCCTCCGCATCTGAGGCCCTTTCTTCCACGGAACTCTGTTGGAAGGTGGGCTGGTCAGTGGGGTGTCCGTTGGAGGGGCTGTGAGGGTGTAGGACTTCAGTTCCCGATTCCATCTTGAAGCCGGAATAAAAGCCCCTCTCTCACAGGAGTCCAGAGTCAGAAGTGTCCAGAGGCGAGATGAACCACCTTTTATTAGACCCCCACGGGGCGTGGCTTGCTCCTATTGGCTGATGAGATTGCATCTTCCCGCCTTTTATCACAGCCTGAGATGAGATTAGGAGTGTGATTTGTTGTGATTGTATTGGGGAACCTGACACAAGAAAAGTGAATCTCTGTTTACCCTTAAGACCTCTTCAAAGTGTTCATTGTTTTTCCAGTCTTGGATCATCCAATCCAACCTTGTCCTTTGAGTGAGAGTTGGGTGGGAAATGGAGCTGATATATTTTAATTCAGGTTGAAGAATTATGTATTCGTCTAATAAACATGTTGGGCTCCATAAAATCAGTTCTAATAATTATTTAAGGGTATAAAAGACAATAAAAGACTCAGGCTTTATAACACAAAATTATTTAAATTTTTAAAAATATTATTTAATACCCAGTTCCTATTCACATTCTCCCATATTAGTCAAACACATTTTATTTATTATTTTTTGAGCCAGGGTCTAAACAAAGTTCCTACATTACAATTACTTCTCATAACATTAAACTTGGTACATTCTGTCTGAAAATACAACTAAAACAGTTACATGTTGGAAGCACATATTTGTCATTTTCATCACTCAAAAAGAAATTATAAATTTTTAAAATCGAAGGGAATGGCAAGGACCAAATTATAGTCTATTGTTTCAGACCTGTACATTTGAGATAAAGTGAAAGTGTGAAGAAATGGTAAACAACCAATGAAAAAGTCCATCTAATCAGGGGAGAGTGGGCGGTGATTAGATCCCGGGAGATTAGGCTTGGATGATGACCTCAGCAGGAGGGAAATTCCAGGGAGACCAGAGGCAGTATAAAGCCCAGTAGAAAAAGGAATCTTCTGGGAAAAAAAGAAAAAGGAAAAAAAAAAAAAAAAAAAAAAAGAAAAAAATAAAAGGAAAAAAGGGAAAAAAAGGAAAAAAAGAAAAAGAAAAAAAAGGAATCTTCTGGTCAGTCATCTCTTCTTCAGTCATCCTGGTAACCACCCGGTCCCCGTGGGTTTGTCCAGTGTCCATGTATCTGAGCCACTCCGGACCCACAGCAAAAAAAAATGGGTTAGTTTTCATTACTACTTGGAGCCTCTATGTATCCCTCAGAGAAACAGGAGAGTAGGAAAAATGTAGAGAGGGCCATTTTAGCGTTAAGGTAAAGATTAGTTAATTGTTTAATAGAATGTCTTAGCATTGACCCTGATTCACAAAATATTTCCAAATGTTAATTTTGAGATGAAGGTCAAAATTTCCAAAACAAACAAACAATGGTCACCTAGTACGTGGTTTTTCTGGGGTGGTGGACAAAAATTATGGGGTCCTGGTGTTTTTGACCAAGGGTTTTTGAAAACTGTAAGTGATTTGTTAATTTATCAATTGTTGTAGTGTATTCAGGAGAACTTGTTTGGAGCAGGTTGAAATTCAGGACCTTGACCCTAAACCTGTAAACAAAAGGAAGCATCACAATTCTGTTGCATTCTATTTGTGTTTCCATTAGGCCTTATTTATTTTTTAGTTAGCCAATTCCGTCTTTTCAAAGGAGCTCCCTGACAAAAATATGACTGGGCGTTGGGTCTCAGGGCCCCTTCCCTTGTTTGAAACTCAGAGAGGTGTGATGGTCAGAACTCACCAGTCCCAATACCTCTCTCCCACCAGTGTGGATCACCTGTCATTGAAGACCAGGCTTCGTGGGTTCACGTCCTACTCCTCCGGCTTCAGCTGAATTCTCTTCTCTGGCTGCTTTTAGAGGCACCCCCGCCACCTGCAGAAGGGAGGCCCCCCACCACCACCATGAAAGGTCATAGACTGGTCCTGGAGCCACTGCCATAATGTGTGCCACCATCCATACTTACAAATTTGTGCCTGTGTGATGAGGACTTTTAAGATCTAGTCTTTTTGCAACTTTCAAATATGCAAGAAAGTATTTTAAATATAGTCACCATGCTGTACATATAGCTCTAGACTTGTTTGTTTTGTAACTAGAAATTTGTACCTTTTCCCACACCCTTCCCCACAACCACCAATCTATTCTCTGTATCTATGAGTGTGTCTTTATAAAGATTCTACATGTAAGTGAAATCATACCGTTATCTGTCCTTCTCTGCCTGGTTTGTTTCACTCAGTGTAATGCTCTCCACATCCATCCAGGTTGTTACGAAAGGCAAGATTCTATCCATTTTTTTATTATTGAACCATGTTCCATTGATGTATATACTATATCTTCTTTATCCATTCATCCATTGATGGACATTTAGGTAGTTACCATATCTTGGCCAAGCCAGGCTTTTCTCAACCTTGGTCTTCACCGGTGCCCAGCAGGTCAGGATCTCCAAAGCCTGGCTGCCCTTGAGCTCTTTGCCATGGAAACCGAGTTGACTCATTGGCAAGATGCAGAAAGATTCAGCCAGCATATAGGTATACGTATAAGTTTTTTTTTTTTAATTGGCTTAATTTTTTTAAGAGTAGATTTTAGCTCAGAGCAATAATGAGCAGAAGGCTCAGAGAATTCCCCAAAATGCCCCGCCCCCACACATGCACAACGTCTGGCACTGGCAGTATATGTATAAATATTTTAAACAGAATAGGTTGTTAAACTTATATAGTTAAACATGCATGTTTTTAAAATTGCAGGGACTGGCAAAGACCAAATTATAGCACATTGTTTCAGATCTGTAAGTTTGAGATAAAGTGAGAGTGGGAAGGAATGATAACAACCTAACACCACGTTCCCTCCAATCAGGGGAGAGTGGGCAGTGATTAGGTCCCCAGAGAGTAGGCTAGGATGATGGCCTCAGCCTGGGGGGCACTCCAGGGGGTCCTGAGGCGGTGCAAAGCCCAGCACAGGAAGGAATCTTCTGGCCAGTCGTCTCTTCTCCAGTCATCCTGGTGCCCACCACAATGGTTTTGTCCAGTGTCCACCTATCTGAGTGGCTCCCACCCTACAGCAAAAGCACAGATTAGCTTTCATTACTACTTGGGGCCACTGTGTATCCCTCAGAGAAACAGGAGATTGGAAAAGCCTAGAAAGCGTCCTTTAAGGAGTTGTTAACTGTTTAATATAATTACTTGGCACTGATCCTGATTCACAAAATATTTCCAAAATGTTAATTTTGGGATGAAGGTCAAAATTTAAAAGAAACAAAGAAAGAAAAAAAAGAAACAAACAAACAAACAAACAGTCACCCAGCAGCTGATTTGTCTGGGGTGGGGGACAAGCATTATGGAGCCCTCGTGTCTTTGAAGGAGGGCTTTTAATAACTGAAAGTGATTTACTAATTTATAATTTTTCCTAGTATATTTAGGAGAACTTGTTTGAAGCTGATTGAAATTTGGGACCCTGACCCTAAACCCATAAACCAAAAGGAGCGGCAGCGCAGGTGTGAAGCTGCCAGTCCACTGTGGAGGGGACAGTTCTTCCCCAACTGTAGTTGGGACGCGCTTCCTCGCTGCTTCATTTTTTTCACGTAAAATTGGCAGAGGAAAGCATGATGTAGTCTACACGTTGGAATATGTCAGGCCCAAGAGTAGACAGAACATATCTGGACACAGCTTTTTTCCTGTGTCTATGGCAAAATTGTCTTTTCCTTTTTTTAATAGAGTCTGTTACGATAAAGTTTTTTGTCTTCATATGACAGCCCATGGTCATGTATTTGACTGCTTTCAAGAAATATTTTCTTGTTGCATTGTATTTATATTTCCATTAGATCCTATTTATTTTTTGGTTAACTGTTTCTGTCTTTTCAAAGGAGCTCCCTGAGAGGATGTGACTGGGCTTTTAGTGTCAGGGTCCCTTCCCTTTGTTTAAAAGTCAGAGAGGTGTGCAGCCGGAACTCTCCAGTGCCAGCACCTCTCTGTCACCATCCTGGGTGGCCTGTCACTGAAGGGCAGGCGTTGTGGGCTCGCTGTCTCAGTTCCTCGGGCTTCAGCTGAACTCTTTTCCCCAGCTGCTTTGAGAGAAGCCCTTGCAATTCCTAGAGGGGAGTCGTTCACCCTGAGGAAGCAGTGTAGACCGGGTCCTGGGGGGCACTGCAGCAATCTGCACCCACATATAGTTACACATTGTGTGTGTGTGATGAGGACTTTTAAGATCTACTCTGTTAGCATCTTACAAATGTGAAATAAAATATTTTCAATACAGTCACCATAGTGAATCGATATCACTGTGACTCATTTATTTTATAACTGAAAGTTTGGACCGTTTGGAAGCCCACCCCGCCAGCCACCAATCTGTTCTCTGTATCTATGAGTTCGTTCGTTTGTTTTTTGATTCCACCTATAACTGAGATTATACCGTATTTGTTTTTCTCTGTCTGGTTTATTGCACTTAGCGTAATGCCCTTGACATCTAGGCATTATGCTGTTACCAAAGCCAAAATTCAATTCCTCTTTATAGTTGAATAACATTCCATTGGTTCATATACACATTTTCTTTATCCATTCATCCACTGATGGACATTTAGGTGTTAGTGTTTTTTGGCTGACACAGTTTTCATAGGTGCCCTCCAATGCCCGCGTTGCCCTTCAGCAATTTGCCATGGAGACTGAGTTATCTCATTGGGAAGGTGCAGAAAGATTCAGCCAACATTTTCGTATGTGTGTAAGTTTTCTTTTCTTTAATTGGCTTTATGTTAGCGTAGTTGTTAAGCTCAGGACAATAATGAGCAGAAGGTTCAGAGATTCCAAATATATGCCCTGTCCCTACATTGCATATCTCCCACTGGCAACATATATATAAATATTTGAAACAATATATGTTGTTAAAATTATATAGTTATATATGCATCTTGTTAAAATCATAGGGAATGGCAAGGACCTAATTATGGTCTATTGTTTCAGATCTGTACATTTGAGGTAGAGTAAAAGTGGGAAGGAATGGTAAACACCCAATACAACATTCCATCCAATCAGGGGAGAGTAGGCGCTGATTAGATCCCCAGACACTAGGCCAGGATTATGACATCAGCAGGGGAAATTCCAGGGGGTCCTGAGACAGTATAAAGCCAGCACACGATCCAGTCCTCTGGTCAGTGTCTCTTCTGCAGTCATCCTGGTTACCACGCTGTCTCTAGTGGTTTTGCCCAGTGTCCACTTTTGTGGCGACTCCAGACAGACGACAAAGACACAGGTTAGTTTTCATGACTTCTTGGGGGCCTCTGTTTATTCAGAAAACAGGAAAGTGGGAGAAATCTAGAGATGGACATTTTCGGTATTAAAGTAAGAATTTTAAAATTGTTTAATAGAATTTCTTAGCACTGACCCTGATTCACAAAATATTTCCGAAGTGTTAATTTTGAGACGAAGGTAAAAATTTCCACAAAAATGGTTACCCAGCCCCTGATTTGTCTGCGGTGGTGAACATGCATTGTGGGGCATAATGGGGCCTATGGCTTTAAAAAACTGTAAATGACTTTTAAATTTATCATTTATCCTAGTGTATTCATCTGTCAAGTATATTCAACTTGTTAGGAGCTGCTTGAGATTCGGGAAACTGACCCTAAACCTGTAAACGAAAGAGGGCATCACAATCCTGTTGCACTCTATATTTTTATTAAATCCTATTTACTTATTTTTTGTTAACCGATTTCATTCTTTCAAAGGAGCTCCCTGTGAAAAATGTGACTGGGCATAAAGCCCCTTTCCTTTTTGAAACTCAGAGAGGTGTGCTAGTCAGAAGTCTCCAGTTTCAAAACCTGTCTCCTGTGGCCTGTCAGGGAAGGTCAGGCTTTGCAGGTTCACTGTCCCACTCCTGGGGGAATTCTGTCCCCCAGCTGCTTTGAAAGACACCCCTGCCTACCCCAGAGGGGAGGTCTCCCACCTCCACAAAGGGTCCTAGACTGGGTTCTGGGGCCACTACCAAAGCCTCTGCCACCATCCAGAGTTACAAATTATGCGTTTGTGTGATGAGGGCTTTCAAGATCTACTCTCTTTGCAACCTTCAAATACACAATATTTGAAAGATAGTCACCGTGCTGTACATACATCTCTCTGACTTGTTTATTTTATAACTGGAAGTTAGTACGTTTTGACACTCCACCCCCGACACCACCAATCTGTTCTCTGCACCTATGAGTTTGTCTTTATGAAGATTCTACATATAAGTGAGATCGTACAGTATGACTTTGTCTGGTTTATTTCACTCAGCATAATGCCCTGAACATCTATCCATGTCGTTACCAAGGGCAAGTTTCTACCCCTTTTTGTGGTTTAATAAGATTCCACTGATGTGTATACCACTTTTCCTTTATACATTCATCAACTGATTGAAGCTAAGGTTGTTACTGTATCTTGGCTGAGCCTGGCTGTTCTCAGCCTTGGTTTTCATTGGTGCTTAGCAGGTTGGGATTTCCAAAACCCTGGTTGCCATTGAACTCCATTCCATGGGGCCTGGGTTATCTCATTGGCAAGATGCAGAAAGAGTCAGCCAGTATGTTGGCATATGAATAATTATTTTCTTAAAATAGGTTTTATTTTTCAGAGAAGTTTATTGCTCAGAGCAACAGTGAGCAGAAGGTTCAGAGATTTCCTATATATGCCCCGCCCCCACACATGCACAACCTGGCCCAGTGGCAACATATGTATAAATATTTTAAACACAGTATATATTGTTTAAATTATATAGTTATATGTGTATCTTTTTAAAATCATAGGGAATGGCAAGGACCAAATTATAGTGCATTGTTTCAGATCTATAAGTTTGGGATAAAGTGAGAGTGGGAAGAAACAGTAAACCCCAATACAACATTCCATCCAATCAAGGGATGGTGGGCAGTGATTAGATCCCCGGAGATTAGGTTAGGACGGTGATGTCAGCTGGAGGGAAATTCCAGGGCATCCTGAGACAGTATAAAGCCCAGCAGAAGGAATAGTCTTCTGGTCAGTTGTCTCTTCTCCAGTCATCCTGGTAACCGTTCGGTCCTTGTGGGTTTGTGGAGTATCCACATAGCTGAACTGCTCTGGAATAGCAAGAAGACAGGTTAGTTTTCATTACTATTTGGGGCCTCCGCGTATCCCTCAGAGAAACAGGAGAGTGGGGAAAATGTAGAGATGGCCATTTTAGGTGTTAAGGTAAGGATTAGTTAATTGTTTAATAGAATTACTTGGCACTGATCCTGATTCACAAAATATTTCCAAAATGTTAATTTTGAGATGAAGGTCAAAATTCCCCCCTCCCCCTAAAAAGACTCCCCAAACCTCAAAAAACAAAACAAAACAACAACCAAAAGAAACAGTTACGAAGCACGTGATTTGTCTGAGGTGGTGGACAAGCATTATGGAGCCTGATGTCTTAGACCCAGGGCGTTTAAAAACTGAGAATGATTTATGGATTCATCATTTATCCTAGTGCATTTATGAGAACTTGTCTGGAGCCGGTTGAAATTTGGGACCCTGACCCTAAACCTGTAAAAAAAAAAAAAAAATGGAGCGGCACCTCAGGTGTGGAGCTCCCAGTCCACTGTGGAGGCAAGAGTTCTTCTACCTTAGTTTGTGGTTGAGACGTTTCCTACCTACTGGAGTTTGGTCATTTAAAATCGGAAGAGGAAAGCATACTTTATTCCAAACATTGAAATATGTCAGCCCCAAGATTAGTTGTAGCAGGTCCTGATCCTTTCTTTCCTGTTTCTATGGCAATAATGTCTTTTCTTTTTTTGAATACGAACCTTATGATACATATTATTGTCATTTTATGACAGCCTGGGGAAAGGTTATTTTCTTGTTGCAAACCGTTTGTATTTCCATTAGATCCTATTCACTTTTTAGTTAATCAATTCCATCTTCATTTCCTTTTTTATAATCTTTCTTCTCTCTCCAATTTCAAACACTTTGGATAAATTTCATTTGTTTATAATGTGTCCATTTAGATTAAGGAATCCCCCTGAACTCAAGTTTTTTTCCTGTCCTTAATTTTTGATTCGAAATGCTTTATTTTTCCCTTACGATTTCCAGTTTAATTTCATTTATGATTTTAAAGAGTTTCATTTCAGAAGTTTCTGGAAACGTATTTCCAGTTTAAAAAATCCTAATGTTATATAGAAATTTAGAAGTGTAGTTGCATCTAATTTTCTTAAAATGTGACAAAGGGTGACTATAGGGTGTAAAATATCCAGTTTTCAAGTACATTGAATTTTCTTCAAGATCAATTACATGATCACTTTTCCCAAGTGTTTTATGGTATATTACATAAAGTCTCTAAAGAAGGACTCTGCATTTAATGAATATAATATGTTACGTACATGATGGGGAAAAATCATAAATTTCTTAATGGCAAAACAATCTAGTTCAGAATTGAAACACGCATAAGATGTCTCTACATGCCTTTGTGACTGTCCTTTCCCAATGTGCATCCACATTATACAATAACCACACCTCCTCAAGACCAAGGGATATAATCAAACGTTGTGAAAAATAGTCCTTTTCATATGCCAGCACTGTAATTTTTAAGATGAGTATTTCCATTCTATCCTGTACATGGGGTGTTGTTGACCTGTAGGTTTGCTCTCTACGTGAGTACGTCACCAAAATATCTCTGATGAAATTTAGATATAACATTAACCTGTTAAGATGATACATTATTCCTTGTCTTGAAAATGTATAAAACTGCCTCTCTGACTCCTGACCCAGGAAACAGTTCTCACAGCTTCTGAGAGTCTGTCTCCTGGGTTATAACCCTCAGTTTGACTGGAATAAATTACTCCTTTTTTCTTCTTAGCTTGATTGAATTGTTAATTGAATTTTTATTGACATAGTGGAGTAACTTAACAAAAACATCACCTTATTTTTTCATTGCTTGGTGCTATGTTTCTCACAGAAGAATATATACATGTAGTTTGTCGGGGAGAGGGTGGCAATTAGACATTTATTTTCAGAGGAGGTACTGGGGGTTGAACCCAGGACCTGTGCATGCTAAGCAGGCACTCTGCCACATGCGCTATACCCTCCTCTACATACATGTAGTTTGAATAAAAGGTAATAGGTGAGATGGTGGGCAGAGAAGAGGGATGAGACTTGACTGTATCCTGTATTTGGGAGATTCCAGGGATGTACAAAATTCAACGGTTTCATTTTCTTCCTTCCAGAGAGAAAGTGCCCCTGGGAGAGCGCCCGCAGTGATGGACCCCGGCACACTTTCAATGGAACAGGGCAAAGCCTTCTTAAAGCAAGCTGGGATTCCGCAGAGAGACGTAAGTGAGGGAGATGTTAATTTGGGTGAATGAGATGCAGAGGGATGAGGTGGGCTCCCAGTCCGGTGTCAGTGCTCAGGCAGTTTCCCCCTTGACCAGGGGTGAAATCTAGTGATTGACAACATGGGCGGATGGACCCTGGGCGATCACAGAGGACCTGCAGTGATCAGATGGGAGGGGCACATGCAGCCCCCGTTCCCGGCTGGGGATCGCCAGCATTCTCTCAGCACTCAGCTCTCACCCCTTGCTGCCTGCCACCTGGGGTCACAAGCAAGCTCACTGTGGGATTGGAGGAATGAGCCTTTACACTCTGATTAGCATTGGATGAAAGAACTCAGGAAACTGGGAGCTTTCTTCATCTTGTGTCACCCCAGGGCTTCTTCCTGTGTGCAGAACTCTAGTTGAATCTTTATCCTCTTTCATCGCTATCAGATCAACTTGATGACAGAGAAATGGATAGTTGATGCCTCTGTGGAGGTTCTGCTACGGTTTCCTCTGTTGCCGGGAGAGGATCCAACGGCCCGCTGTGTCCCGAGTAAGAAGGGCCAGCCTTCGGTGGACCAGCTTCCCAGAGCCCCCCAAAGACCTGGAGCCCGAGAGGAGAGGTAGGTGCACGGTGTCAGGCAGTGACATGGGTGGAGCCTGGAGGGATTCCAGCAGGGCACGGGTGTGGGCTGTAGATTCTACCTGAGCAGACTTTCGATTCATGTGTCCCTGTATAACACAGGCTTTTATCTGTGAGTTGCCTGGCGTGAATTTGCAGATATATGTGAGCTTGCACGGGCATCCTCAGATTGCTTGTTCCTCTGTGGCTTTGTGCAAGCCTCTGATGAAATTTGGCATGTGGTTATGAGGCCATGTCTGAAATTTCACAGGTGATCATCAGCTTAAGTATCAAATCTTTGCAAAGCTTTGCCAGAAGAACTGGCAGGTTTTCTCAGTAAGAAACTGTTCTATGAGAATTCTGAGTTTTCTGGAAATACGTGGGGGAAAAAGTCAATAGTAGTTGGCTGCCTGTGTATTCACTTTCATAAATGCTGGTAGATGGTTAAATGTTGGAGGGAATGCCTGACCCAAAACCCAGAACACAGGTGCAGGTTACATGGAGCTTGTCAGGGAGAAACAGTACAAGCAGCCCTGACCACAGGCAAGTCTCCAAAAGCAGGCATTCAGGGTTGCAAATTTAATTTCACTGTTTGTTCATCCAGTGGTCTTTTCTCAGGCAGTGTCCTATTCTGGGAGTAAATAATGTTGGGAAAAGATGACAAGTGTCACAAAATGGGACATCAGTTCATGAGCAGACCAGCTTGTAGTGGGTGTGGCTTAGTGGGTCTGACTCAGTGAGCCCTGTCATCTACTCAGAGAGGTAAGGGCAGGATGGCTTCTGTCTCTGTGTCTCCATGCTATTATTTTTTCGTGTGTCTAGAAAATCCAACAGTCAATTCCCAAGGAAGAATGACCAGAAGCCCAAGGATATGAGGCAGATAAAAATTCACTACATTCACAATCCGCCCCTAAGACCCCCTACGTCCCAGAATGAGAAGGTGCTACAGAGGGGACCGGTGGGGCAGAGGACTCCCTTTCCAGAAGAGAGGGGTACCAAGGTAAGTGGAAGCGTGGATATTTTAAGAACCAGGGGGTCTGCATGAATCCCAAAGAGTGTTTTTTTCCATGGAAACGTCTATCTTATGACTCAACTGCTCTTCCGTATCCAGGGCTAGACTGGTTTGTAGTATCCTCGTCTGATGATTGGCCCATCAGATCCTCTGAGGAGTAATCTTATTCCCTATTTAGTGTCATGTCCAGCTTGGTGTTTGTCCAAGGCCCCAAATCTGGTTCATTTCTCCCATCTTTAGACACTCAATTCTTTTCCCCTTGATCTCTCTCTAAAATGCTCTGTGGGCAGCCAGAGTATCTCGAATTCCTGGTGGTTATGTTCTCTGTCCTCTATCCCAAATTCATATCCAATGTCAAAACTCTGTGCAACACAAGAAATCTGAAACAGTGCCTGCATTCAGGGCAGCACCTGGGTCCGTGAGAAATCCACATGGAATGGCACAGTCAGCCCCTAGCCCTTTGTAACCAAGGTTCCCCATCCACGGATTCAACCAACTTTGGGTCCTGTAGTAAGGACTACAGTACATATTGATGAAAATTATCTGAGCAGAAGTGGACCTGCCCAGGTCCAGCCCACCTTGCCCAGCTGTCATCCTTTGAAAGTTGCCTGTGATTCCTGTGGACTCACTGCCCACCCTCCTCCTCTGCCCACAGGTGAAGTGTAGGAAGTGTGGAGCCTTTGGGCACTTGGCCATCAGCAAGTGGTGCCCCAGCAAGTGCTGGAGTGGGGCCCCTGCTGCTCAGCCTTTGGGCTCCAAGAATAAGGAGAATCTGGAACCCAAGAAGCCCCAAGACATCCAGACTCCGGGATACTTTACCAAGCCTGGCAGAGAGATGGAACCAAGACGGAGGTGAGGCGTCCAGGGCCAGATGACCCGGGCAGTGGAGCTGAGGGGTACTGTCTTACACAGCTACCCCAGGTGCAGGGAGGGTGACTCAAGAGACGTGGACAGGAGCTTTGTGCCCTGCAGGGCTGCACACTCAGAGCTAATTCTAGTCCTGAGACTCCTGGGAATCACTAAGGGGGAAGGGCCAGAAACTATCCGGGCAGGATGCACGGGGCAGGCGGAGAGGCAGTTGCGTCTATGTGAGTGCATTTAATGAGGAAAGCAGAGTGGGGAAGCGGGTGCTCCCGGGAAGGAGGGGCTGCCTCTGACGTGATGGAAGGACTTGCCTTTGCTAAGGTCTCAGGAGCTTGGATGCCTCCATCACCCCCAAACAAGGGTGGGGACTGGGCTCTGGGAGTGTTCTTGGTCCCCAGTCACCAGTGAGGACAGGAAGGTGGGGGCATCCAGACACTTAATGTGAACTGTCCTGCAGGCCACAAGAGCAGCAGAGAAATCCTCTCGCACGAAACATTCCCAGAAGACCCCAAGAGGAAAAACAGAGACTCTGGATGGAATCCACGGAGCCGTGTCCCTTTGTGAGGGTGAGTCTTGCCCCTGCTGCCTTGCTCTGTTTCCCGTCTCAGTCCCTGTTTTGCTTCACTTCTGTGCCCCTCATGGGTGTGGGGTTATGTTAAACCCAGGCTGGCCTCTAGGAGTCCTGTTTCATTTCTGTATTTTTCATATTCCAATTTATTTTGAACTTTTTTCCTATTTTGTGCAAGAGGACCAGCGAATGCTCGTGGAGGCATTTCAGTGCACGTGTGAAGTGTTTTATCAGATGCCTTCTCTGACTTTATGTCAAGGCATCTTTTAACTTGTAAATTCTCCCAAATGCCCCCAAACCGATAGACACTGTTGACATTCTTCACATCGTGTAGGGAAATGTTCTAAACCTCGACCTTAACAGCAGACAATATTGGGAAAGTTTTTATTGTCTGTTCTGACAGGCAAACCACTCAGATTAGTATTGTAATTTTTCCCCTTGACCACATCTGAGGGGGGTACCTCTTCAAGTGTGTAATGATCATTTGCATGATTTTTTCTGTGAAATTTAACTTTGCATGTGTTGTTTATTCCTACTGGGTTGTTTTCTTCCTCCTGTTGTAGAAAAGATCCTAGGGTATATTGTTAACTTCCCCGTTTTGTTTTAGTCTGCCAGTTTTTCTCTGTCCTAAGTTGTTTATTATTTTCCTGTGTTCCATTAGGCTGTGGTTGAAATTGTCGGTCCTGGACTGCATCCAGTTTGCTAATTCTGACTCCTGAGGTGTCTAAATGATGTTCTTTCTCCCACAGCGTCCCACCCGGCCGATGCCTGTCCAAACGTCCAGGAAGAGGTCTGTCCTGGGCCCTGTTGTCACAGGTCAGCCACTGGTCAAGAGACCTGATATGAAATGATCCTGCCCTACACCGTCTCTCAAGAAAGCACCTGAACTGGGTGCTTGAGAACTGAAGAGTTGAGGTGGCCTTTAGTGCCTCACCCGTCAGGCTCTAAGGAGCTTCCACCAGAAAGTACAAGTCAAACTTCCTGGTGTGGAGTCATAGCCTAGCTGACAGTCTGCCACACAACAGTGTGGCCAGAACTCTAAATTTAGCATCCAGGCATGAGATGAGAAGTCTTCCCACGTCCCTATCCAGACTTACCAGAATCCTCTCCCCAAAGGCACTCAGCCTATCCTCAACCTCCCAGCCCAGATCGCAGTGACCTGGTCTGGGGCTGTCAGGCGTTTCAGCTTCCCCTCAGGACACCTGGACTTGAATCCAAACAATCGGCCCACATGACCAGGGAGACACAGCCTGATGCCCAGCTTTGACCTTCAGGCTCCACCCAAAGCACCTTGCCTGAGTCCAGTCGAGATCTGCACTGTCTCCAACCCCGACCATGAATATTTCAGGCGAGCTGGACAGAACTGTCTGTATGAGATGGAAGAAGGGATGGTCAAACTTTGAACCTCAACTGCTCCCACCTCCTTTTTCTCAAGAAGCCTACACTTGTTGGTCAGAGCCCTGGCATCATGGAGGAGTCTGAGGGACAGGTTGTTCAGTCCCATTAAGCGTCCTCTGCAAGGACCTCCTGGTCTCTCCCCTCCCTGAGTGACTGTGAGTCCGCCATGGACAGAAGGCTGGGTGTCAGGTCTCGTGTGACTGGGAAGGGACGGAAAGACTGAGGACTGAAACAGTGTAGGAGCACCTGTGTCCATGAGTCAGCACTTCCCCAGGTGGTGCCTGAGCCAATGCTGCAACTCCCAACAATATTGGGAGTTAGGAGACAGACAGCCTGTAAATTTTGTAAATGTATGTTGTATTTAAAATGGAGTTTGTGAAATTGTCAAGCGTAGTTATTTGTAAGTTAGGTATATAAGAAACAGTCAACACAAGGCAGCTGTGTTATATTATAATGTCAGTAGAGAGCTGTGAAATTCATCTGTACAGGTGAGTAAATGACTCACATTTGGGCAAGTGGGCAAAGGCCTTTTTATGATTTTGGAAAATATTTGCACCTTGTAAACAACAACCTTTTGAGTGTTGGATTTTTGACTCTGAGGAAGAGTTTTAGTGGAAGCTCTCTACCTCGTTTAATGGGAAATACTCTCTTCCCTTTGTAGATTTTGTTATTAAAAGCCATTGCAATATTATGTTTGATTGATTTCTTTCAATATGAATAAAATTTCTCTTGAAATGGAACATATATTGCAGGTGTTTTGATTTTTTCCTTATCATCTCAGGTCAGTTTTCTTTATTTTTCTTCCTCAAATTTTATTGAGCCAAGTAAAGAGGACCTGGGTCCATACAGTGAAATCCAGGGACCTGTAGCTTTTAAGAAATACAAATCCTCAGGCACAAACCAGCTCTTCCGAGCCAGGCGCTTACTAAGAATTCCAGGTGTTTGCCATTTAGGCTGAAGTGTGATGACCACAAAAATGAACGATCTCAGTCTGCACAGCAGAATCACACAGTGAGCTTGAAAGCTGCAATGACTCTTTCCTTCCCCCAGACATAAGCATTCACTGGGTTTGGCTTGAGATGTGGGCTGAGATCATTGAAAATATGTGTATTGGTCTCTGTCCCCACATCCCGGCTCAGAGCTTGTAAAACTCATTGTCAGCCGAGGGGGGCTGAAGAGGGATCCGAGGAGGCGAGCTGCTCAACCGGAAGAAAGCGCGAGGAGCCGACATGGGGCAAAACGGCACTTCACCGCAGTACACGCGCGGGTGGCGCGCGCTCCGGTGCACGTGCTTGTCCTTTTATTGCGCCCGCACATGCGTGTGTTCATAATGCTGGCTCCTGCCACCAGCGCATGCGTACATGTACTTCTCAGCTCACACACATGCAAGTTGTTGTGAGCTTTGACCTGGGTCCCACGACCTGCTCACTTACGACTGCCGACACGCGTGTAAATTCCTAACTGATGAGAGTACCAGGAGCATATATTGAAATGACCTGAGTGGGGCTCCTATATGGAGGCTGATCAGTAGAAAGACCAAGCCACGATTAGAAGCTTGCAGTTTTCAGCCCTACCCTCATCTTCTAGAGAGGGGAGATGAGCTAGGAAAGGAGTTAATAATTGGTCATGCCTATGTGAGGAAGCCTTCCCAAGATTCCAATTGTAGGGATTTCGATGAGCTTCCAGAGTGGCAAACACACGCACACTGGGAGGAGGAAGCAACCCAACGCCACAGGCACAGAAGCTTCTGCGTTGGGGACCCTCTCAGAAGGAAGGAACTACACAAGACGTGGAAAACGGAGTTTTTCCTTATTTAAGTGGGCATAAGGATTCTTAAACACTCTGTACTTATTTGTAACATCCTCACTGGAAGGAGAGGGCAAAGATAATGCCCCAGTAAACTATTTTCTCTTTTTCATTTTTTGGGGAAACTCTGTCCTGAATCAACAAGAGTAAATGGCTCACAGCACACCAAAATGCTGATTCAGGAGAGGGTAGCGGAGAGGGTTTATCCACAAGGCAGCCAAGTGAGGAGACAGGGGGACAAGTCTCAGATCTGCCTCCAGAAAGGAAAGGGGCTTGTGGTACTTTAGGGATAAAGAGTAGAGAAGCAAAAGGAGGTGGGTATAGCTCAGCGGTAGAGTGCCTGCTTGGCACACACAAGGTCCTGGGTTCAATCCCCAGTACCTCCATCAAGGGATGAACAAAGAAACCTAATTACCTCTCCCTTTAAAGGAATAAAGAAGCTGGAGTGGTGATTGGATTTGTTCATTTGTTTAAAGAATAAATAAAGCTAATTACCCCCCCACCCCCAAGAAAAGAACAGAGGGTGGCGGTTTTAGCCCTCTAACATCAGAAAGGTCCCCAGCACATGCCCAGTTGGCCCAGCTGGAGGGTTGTGGTTCCTTTTCCACTTAACTGGCTCTGCTGGAACTGGACACAGCTGACTCCAAGTTCCTGGAAAACAGGCAAACATCTCATTGCTTGGGCTACCTGCTGCTTGAAGGACACACTAGCCTTTGTAGTATTAAAAGGGCCTCGATTAGTGAAATTGGGTTCCAGGTGAAGTGGATTTAACCAATGATTACCCGTGGTTTCCACATGTGGCTCCGTGCATGTTGGGAGTTGAACTCAGTGTTTGCCACACTTCATGTCGTTCCATCTTCCTAAAGCTGTGATTGCCAGCGTAGACACATGGGTGCTAATGAGAGATGGTTTGCCACCTCTGGAGCTTCCTGGGTGAAATCTGAAACTGGCCACCACATGAGGAGGGACAAAGAGAGCCTGAAGAAGGAGGCAGATCACTCCAGATTGGTAGTGGCAGTTCTAATAAGCGAGGAAACTTACATACAAGGCTTGTCTAGGACGGCCACAAGAAGAGTGGATCTCTGTGCCTGCCCATCAAAATCTTAAAAAGTTTATGCCGTCCAGGTGGTCTCAGTAACACTTTACTCTTTCAAGGCTGCATCCTTGGAGCAGCTCCCACTGTGAGAACAGCAGGCAGAGCTCACATTCCAAGGACAGCGGAGGGCTTCTTCAGAGACAGTTTTTGTTAATTTCTTCTCCTATTCATCTTCCTCCCCCTCTCCTTCTTTAATGGCTCATACTTTAAAAAAAAATTACTTTGTATGTTTCATTCGTTTTGGTGGAAAAATGTACATTTGGAATGCTCTAATGTGATAACATTGAAAATCAGATTCTGCCTGGTGATGGCTAATTTTAGTATTAACTTGCAAGACTATGATGCCTAGTGGAGACATGGTAGTGAAGGTGTTTTTCGGTTGTGGTTGACATTTAAATTAGCCTGTTCCTTTCCAGGCTTTTGGGTCTGGTTTTTTCCTTGCCCCTACTGTTGTCCTTTGACCTATGCTGCTGAAGTCAATACTTAATAGCTTTAAATGCTGGAGCAAAAACTGTCTGGGAATCTGCCCCAGTCCTGAGGATGCTCTGATTCTGGTGAAGCAAAGGCAGGCCCTTCCCCTTGTCCTCCAGGCAGATCAGTCAAAACACTAAAGCACAATTCTTTGTATAACTCCTTCTGGTAAAAGCTGTATGCACTAGAGTGTGTGGTGGCATCCTGTGACTGCCGTTCACATGGGGTGTTGGTGATGGGAGTCAGGCGATTTCATACACTACAGCACTCTCTTAGGACAAAGCAGCATCGTTTTCCCTCATGAAGTCTTCCCCTGACTGTCGTCTGTTAATTGCTGCAGAGTTCTGCAAAAGCCGATTCTGATGGCTGATTTTTTTTTTTTGCCAGCTCATCAGTTGCTTTTGTGGAGAAATGAAACCTTAAATTTTCTTTTTAAAAAAATATTTTTGTTGAAATATAGTCTGTTTACAATGTTGTGTCAATTTCTGGTGTACAGCACAATGCTTCAGTCATACAGGAACATACATATATTTGTTTCCATATTCTTTTTCACCATAAGTTACTACCAGATATTGAATGTAGTTCCCTGTGTTATACAGTATAAACTTATTGTTTATCTATTTTATATATATTAGTTAGTATCTGCAAATCTCAAACTCCCAATTTATTCCTTCTTGGTAATCATGAGTTAGTTTGTGTTCTATGTCTGTGAATCTGTTTCTGTTCTGTAAATAAGTTCGTTTGTCTTTTTTTTTTTTTTTTAGATTCCACATATATGTGATATAATATGGTATTTTTCTCTTTCTGGCTTACTTAGAATGACAATCTCCAGGTCTACCTATGTTGCTGCAAGTGGCATTATTTTATTCTTTTTATGACTGAGTAGTATTCCTTTGTATAAATATACCAAAATTTCTTTATTCAGTTATCTGTCCAAGGACATTTAGGCTGTTTTCATGTCTTAAGCCTCAAATTCTCACTCCATCACTCAACTGTCTGTTTTTTAACAAAGTTTCATTGGAGCCCAGCTCCACCCATTCATTTACATATTGTTGTCTGGACAAGAGCAGAGTAGTTTACAAAGCCTACGATTGTTATTATGTGGCTGTGTACAGAAAAAACAATTGCTACTTATGATGTAGATTTATGTTTTAGTGTGTGTTTATAAAATTTGGGAAATGAAAGAACACTGAAAAGTCCTTTTTAGGGTCCAGGACTAAGTGAGGGTGACACGAGATTGGTCTCAACGGGAAGAAGAAACCAAAATTCATTCAGAGCCAGCTGGTCTTGGATTCAGAATAAGGAGGATACAGAGATGAGGGAGTAGGTTGCAATTTGGTTGAAACTACAACATTTTATGAAATGTTAAAATATCTTCCTTTATGACATCAACATTGGAGACACAGATTGGTAAAAGTTGCAGGTGAAAACATTTACAAACCCTTTAATTTTACTCAGTGCGCACTCGTAAGTGTAAGTGACAGTGTTCCCATTGGCGGCTCCTGGGGTAGGTTATAGGAAAAGTGTGTCTCCTAAAAAGTACTTGCCGAGTTAGTATCACACATCTCAGATAGTTTTGGAAAATGACATCAAATCCCTTCCCATTAATTCATTATTTTACCCTCCCCTAGGAATTAAAGAGCTTGGCCTAAAGGACATTTTTTGGGAAAACCCCAAATAGGTCATGATTTTAGATTCTCTGTTTATATCTCAACATTCCTAGGGAACTTTTTCTTTATGCGTTAATTTTTTTAAAGCATCAACACTCAAAAACACACACAATTCATTTACATAGGTCTTGACTTTTAAGCCCTGAAAACACACACGCAAAAACCTGGAATCCCAAATTTCAGATTTGTACCTGTATTTGTAATTGTAAATGTGTGCAATAGATATTTGTACACCTCACCAGGCTTTATGACAAATTGCTCAATTATCACCCTTTCACACAGGCATTCCATAGATACAGTTTGAAACTGGCACACCCTGTCACCCTCTGTCACCTACCAAATGCATTTTCAAGGTACTCATCACTGTATTACATTTTATGTAACTAATGCTCACTTATCCCCGTTGTCTTAATCCTTTTAGGCTGCTGTAAAAAAAAATACTACAGACTGGGTGGCTTAAATAACTAGAATAACTAATTTATTCCTGACAGTTCTAGAAGATAGTAGGTTCTAGACGAAGGCACCAGCAGATCCTGTGTTGGGTGAGGGCCGTCTTCCCGGTTCATAGATGACCATCCCCTCCCTGCGTCGTCACAAGATGGACTGGGGGAGAAAGCTCTTTGGGGTCTCTTTCTAATTACATCCTCCCTGAGAATCCAATCACCTCTCAAGAACTCCAGACCCTGATAAGATCAAACTGGGTGTCAGGATTTCAACGTACAAATTTTGGGAGGGCACTTTCCATCCATAACACCAATAGAGAAAAGCCACTTGGGGCCAGAAAATAGGTTTTGTTTTCTGCTAGATCACTAATGAGAACAGTTCCTGACAGAGAGCGAGTCTTTCATTATCACGCTGCTTTTCTTCTCAACGTGGCAAGACAGCTTCTGTAAAACAATGAAGAGTGAAGGCTGAGGGGCAACCTTCCTACTTTTATAAGGGCTGGTCCTATTTACTATGGAAGTGGAAATCCCCAAGGAACCTTTTCCATCTTTGTGTGTGTGTGCGCGCACGCTGCTTCTGTTTAAAGGGTGTGATGGTTCATGTATGTGTCAACCTGCCCAGGTCACAGGGTGCTCACATGACTGGTTAAGCATCATCCCGTGTGTGTCCCTGAGGGTGCATCTGGGTGAGATTAACATTAAACAGGTGGACTGAGTAAAGCAGACTGCCCTCCCCAGTGTGGATGGGCCTCCTTCAGTCCCTCCACGAACTGACTGGAACAAAGGTGTTAAGTAAAGAAGAATTTGCTCTATCTTTTTGGCTATCTGGAGCCAGGATGTCGGTTTCTTTCCTGTCTTCTAACTTGGGCTTAGACTGGTACTTACACGATTGGCTCTCCTGGATCTCCAGATTGCCAGCTACAGATCTTGGGATTTCTCTGAGCCGACACCTTGTAATACACCCGCCTCCTTCAATATGTAAGCACATTATTGAAGTACATACTTGGCACGTTGACTGTGTGCATGTGGTTTTGTGGGTGTGAAGGGAAACGTGTGAGTATGAGTATGTTTAACAATGAGTGTGTGTGAGTGTGTGCTTCTGAGTGTAAGTTTGTTCTGGAAAGTGCATACGAGAATGTGTGTTAGTGTGTGAGGCTATAGTGCTGTGTATTGAGTGTGCGTTGCAAATACACGTGTGTTTTCATGTATATGGAAATGTGTTTGAGTGTGTGTTTGTGCACATGAACCAAAGGGTTGTATTCAACTGTGGCTCTATTCTGACTTGGATATGGAGAGTATTAAATAGATGACATGGGTGAAATTGTGTATTTGTTTTTAAGGAAAAGTAAAGAATCAATTGGACCTCATTTTGAGTTTCTAATTCATTACAAAAGCAATTAAATCTCAATGCTGAAAATTCAGGTAAAAGTAGGTATACAAAAATGGAATCATCCAATGCTACTTACATGAGGAAGCAGCACTGACTTAATGCTTCCTCCAACCGTTGGATCCTGGTGCTTTTCCATTTGAGGGACTCATAAACCTTTCCCTTTCTGTAGATGTTGTTCTCTTTAGACTTCTTATCACTAGTGGAGAGATCAACCTTGGTAAAGTATATTTTCCTAACAAATTTCCGTATCATCTACACTTCCAAATAACTGGCGCTGAAACATGAAATATCACCCAAGGACATCTCACGTCAATGATTGACATCATCCTCTTCTCTTTGACTGTAACACCTTGCAAATCCTTTTAGGTACTTTGATTTTACTTCTATGATTCTAACTTAAATGATGGGGCACTTCAGCCATCTGGATATTAGAAAGTACTCAATTTTCTGTAGAATTTCTCAGGAGAGCAGAGAATGCAGTGAAATTCTGCTGTTTCAGCGGGGAGGGATGACTCAGGGGCAGAGCACATGCTTAGCATGCACGAATACCTGGGTTCAATCCCCAGTACCTCCATTAAAAAAACATACAAAAATAGTGAAAACAAAAATAAAAAAAGGAATTCTGGTGTCTCCCTGACATTCCCTCTTCTGTCCTGCATTCCCTGACAGGCAATTTTTGCCCTTTTCCTTGTGAACTTCAGTCTACCTCCTGGAATTTGTGCAAAAGAAAGAGCCTCTTCCAAACACTGCCGAGGTCTCTGGGGAGATGCTAACTTAGAACTTGTCATTGTTGTTTTCAGTAGCTAGCCACTGGGAAAAAGTTTTTCACAAATATTCTCAGCTTCCCACATCTGCATACTCACTGTAGCTACAGGTGAAAAGATAATTGCGGTTCCGAGGGGAGGTGAGGTCACAGAATGACAAAGTCATATACAGGGTCTGGCTGCCGCCCTCCCACATGAGCTGCTTGCTGTGACCATCACCCTGAGCCCACCTTTCTGGCAGTAGGAGGTTTTGGGGGAGTATTTCCTGTTTCAATTTGAGAGGCAGGCTGAAAAGAAACCTCTCAGGAACGTGGGTAAGTGATCCTATCAGGAGAAGGGATTGTTCTGGGTTTGAAGTTGATCCAGTCCCAAAGCCACACAGGAAGGAGGAAGAATACTGAGGCTTGAGCTGACCTAGTAAGGAGAGATGGGGTCCTAGACCCTGCAGCAGTCCCCGATGTCTCCTAATGTGATTTAGTATAATCCTCAATGACAGTGATTGTGGGAGTTCCATCCACGAAGCAATGAAACCTGATTTTAAAGGTGCTTAAGGACTGCAGTTTGAAATCAACCTGCTTGTGAGGCTTGCTTTCAGGACCTAGAGACTAAATTTCAGGATTACTAGAGCTTTGGTATTAATACAGGGAATCAGTCATTCTGGATGGCAATTGCCGTACTAAGAAAGTTTTCTCTAGATCTGGGAGTGTGAGGTGCTTAATGGACAGTGTGTTGCTACTAAAAACACCTGTGGTCTATTGATTTGATGAGACTTTTTCCCCCCTTGAATTTAGGGAAGCAGCACTTAAGAGAGAATAACTTTTATAAATAATGGGTTTCTGATTTCGGGTTCAAACACATACCATGATATTTTCCCTGCTTTAAAAATTCTAACAGTCAGTCACAAACTCTGGAATTTCCATTTATAAATGACACAATATTTACAAAGTAAAGTTTCAGATTTGCATAGAAACCAAAGAATAAGGTAGTAACTGCTTGTACATTTTTCATAGCAGTGATTTGGATGTTGTAAGTCTTCTTTAAAGGTTATACATACAGCTCCTTGAGCCTAATAATAAAAATGATCTAATGAAATGTTTCTCAGTGAGAAATAGAGTAAGTGGAGAATACTGGGTTTTAATTGACAAGATACCAGTAACCCATTCCTTGTCTTCCAGCACAGGATCCTTTGGCTCTGTACACGTTCCAGTCACTGGGAACCAGCAGAATGTCTTCCAAGGATCTGACAATGGGAGTGGTCTACTTAACACAGACTGTAGTTGGAATCTTGGGGAATGTCTGTTTTCTTTACCATTGTCTCTGGAGGTCAAGGCCAATAGATTTTATTCTTAAGCACCTGATGTTAGCCAACTCCTTAGTCTTTCTCTCTAAAGGAGTCACCCAGACAATGGCAAGTTTGGGGTTGAAACTTTTTCTCAGTGATGCTGGATGCAAAGTTATTTTCTACGTTCACAAGGTGGGCAGGGGAGTGTCCATTAGCACCACCTGCCTCTTGAGTGTCTTCCAGGCCATCATGATCAGTCCCAGGAGCTCCAGGTGGGCTGAACATAAAGCAAAAGCTCCCAAGTATGTGGGCATCTCTGTTTCCTTATGCTGGTCACTAAACATGATGCTTAATAGTACAGTTGTTTTGTATGTAACTGGCAAGTTGGGCAAGAAAATCTCACCCGTAAAAGAGATTTTGGACACTGTTATGTTGAATTTCTTGATGAAATCACAGACTCATTGAATACGGTATTGGTTTCAATCCCTGATGTGTTCTGCTTGGGGCTCATGCTGTGGGCCAGCAGCAACATGGTTTTCATCCTGCACAGGCATAAGCAGCAGGTCCAGTATATTCATAGGACCAGTGTCTCCTGCCAATCAGCCCCTGAGACCAGAGCCACCCAAAGCATCCTTGTCCTGGTGAGCACCTTTGTGTCTTTTTATACCCTCTCCTTTATCTTTCACATTTACTTCTCTGTTGTAAATCATTCCAGTTTTTGGCTAGTGAACACCTCTGTACTAACGTCTGCATGTTTCCCAACTGTCAGCCCTTTTGTGCTCATGAGCAGGGACTCCAGTGCACTCAGGCTCTGCTTTCCCTGGATAAGGATTACATAAATGTGTGTATTTGCACAGTGTCCAATTGTCTCTTCATCCCCCTCAGGGTCCTCAGCCCATGTATGGGATGATAACTTTACAAGACACTGCTGAGTAAGACAGACCAAGCTTCTGCTCTACAATAAACAATCCAATACGATTATCAATGAGTTATGATGGAAATATTTACACAACTGAAATTTTATTAATACTTGCAGTGGAGGAGTTCAGAGTCTATGGAAGAATAAAATGAAAGATTCTTAAAAAAATCTTGAGATTTTGGAGAATTCATTGAATGTGTAACATGTATGTAATATGTATGCTGGGAAGTTAAGCAGGTTTGGGAGTGTAGGAAATGTTTTGTGAATGCCAAGCAGAATGAAAGGTGGTCACTCTGGATACTGAAGAAATAAAGATGCTCTCATAAAACACTGGGTACCATAGAGTGAAGATGGAGGATAAGTCCAATTTTGGGAGTTGTGGTTTTGAAGTCCTCATGATGAGATTTGTCTGTGACAGCTTTCGAGAGACGGTAGTCATTTGAAATACGATGTTATGAAGAGAGAGTAGTATATTGAACAGTATTATATTGAAAACATTTTCATGGGAAAAAGGGTCGGAAGGAAATTCAGTAGGACAAAATAGAGCACAAAATATGTTTTTAGTGATTTTAAAAGAAACCAAGTAAATGTTGCCAGTGGGAAATGAAATGATATCTGGGAGGAACTAGCATGCATTTGAGGATCAATAGAAGGTAGATTTGTTCTTTATTCTGTGCAAATGTCACCTGGGAATGTTGAAGAAAAGAGGTTCAAGTGCGTTTTCATGTCTGTAGGTGAGAAAGAAATGAGTCTGTGGTAGAGTCTTCATTCATTTTGGAGAGGTTGAGACCAACCCACTTGAAAGGCTAAGCCAGGAAATATTTTGTGTGTGTGTAGTTTCTGGCTCGTGGATTTTAAAACGATATTTCCTTAATTTTATGAAAGATTTCAAAATGGCTCTCTCTGCATTTATCTTATGAAAGCAGAAGCAAAGTAACGAAGTTTTAGAATTTTTAAAAACAAAAGAATTAATTTGACAGCTGGACTTAACAGATATATATTGAACATATGCCACAAAAATAGAGAAAGATGTTTTATCTCATAAGAGACACTCGAAAATACCAGATTATGTCACAAGCAAGATATACGTGTGTGCACATGCATATATCCATGTGTATCTGTCTAAAAATGTACATATAGGCATACATGTTTCTATGCACATTTTTATCACTTAAATGTATAAAATCAGTTATGTTTGTTTTCATCAGTTAGCAGTACTGCAAGAGTGTAAATGAAGAACTCAACAATGAAGACTAATTACAATAAAAACAAACTATTTAAACTTAATGTCTCCTTTATCTGCTGTGTACACTTTATCTGCTATGCCATGGTAATTGTCTCATTGGTTACAAAATTGTGTGAAATGTATATTTCACTTTTGTATTAAAATCGTTATGTTTTCACTCTATTTTTTGACAAAATATCCAAAGGGATATTGGAAAAATTGTTTGATTTTTTCAGGACTAATTAGTTTTTGATGGTTAATATACAAATGAATATATTGGAATTAGAGTCACCTACTTTGTGCTTTTTTATTTTTTTAACTTTTTAAAATTAAAAAGTTATAGTCATTTTACAATATTGTGTCAAATTCCAGTGTAGAACACAATTTTTCAGTTATACATGAACATACATATATTCATTGTCACATTTTTTTGCGCTGTGACCTACTTTGTGCTGTTTATGACATATGTTTCATTTTCTTATTTCTAACCTCTTTGTTAAGTTTTAAAAATAGTTCTATATTTTCCCCTTTCTTGCTGGAAGTTGTATTCTCAGTATCTCATAGTTACAGTGTGCTTTTAAAAATTACTGATAATACAAATTATATAAAACTTTAACATTCACATTTACAATATCAGGGTTGCATCAAACTAATGTTTGCCTTTTTCCCCAACATTTTGTAATTGCTCATATGTATATATATTCAGATATATAAAGATAAATGTGTATAAATATACATATATACACATATTTAAAGGCAAAAGTGCTAGCTCAATGAAATTTGAAAAACAGAACACATGTCTGTAAGTAACATGTAAATCAAGAAACAATACTGTCACCCTCCCCGAATTTCCCCTCTACCCGGTTCCAGGCACCGACCCCAAGAGTAACCACTATGTTGACATCTAACAGCGCACATCACTTCCAGCCTGTTTTGTAATTTATACGAATGAAATAATGCATTGTTAACCCTTCTGTATTTGGATTTTACATCTCTTATGTTGGCTATGAAACCATTTGTACAGTTACATGATGTTGAGAATTCCTGACAATTACTGTATAGGATTCCATCGTGAGAATATCAATTAATGAATTTAATCATTCCACTGTTCAAGAGCAAGTGGCTGGTTTTCAGGTTATGACGATTATGAATATTGCTGGTATATAAATCCTAGAATTTGTGTTCTGGTGACCCATGTAAATATTTATGCTGGTTGCATGTGTAGCAGCGGAATTGTTGAGTCACAGGTTTACACGTGTTAAGCTTTTTAAGATACTGTCAAACAGTCTCCAAAAGTTTTGTCCTTATCTTCATAGATATCTGCAGTTTATGACATTTCTGGTTTATCTAAATTCATGCTAATACACATAATTTCTGTCATTTTAATTTTCGCATTGTGGTTGGTACCACGTGGGAGTTTTATTTCCACTTCCTGATGACTAAGAAAGTTAAGCATCTCTCCACGTGTTTACTAGCCACGGATGAATGTCCTTATTGAAGTGTCTTCTGGTTTATTTTGCTTGTTTTGTTTATTGTCGTTTTTTCCATATTAATCTGTAGTTCGTTATTTTTCTTTCTTTCTTTAAACTGAAGTAGAGTTGATTTACAATGTTGTCTTAGTCTCTGGTGTACAGCATAGTGATTCAGTATACACACACACACATATGCATATATACATATTCTTTCTCATTATAGGTTACTACAAGATACTGATTATAGTTTCCTGTGCTATACAGTAGGAGCTTAAAGTTTATCTATTTTACATATGGTAGTTAGTATCTGCAAATCCCAAATTCCCATTTTATCCCTGCCCCCTTCCCCTCTGCTAACCATGTTTGTTTTCTATGTCTGTGAGTCTGTTTCTGTTTTACATACAAGTCCATTTGTATCATTTTCTTAGATGCCACACGTAAGTGATATCATATGGTATTTGTCTTTCTCTTTCTGGTTTACTTCCCTTAATATGCTAATTTCTAGGTCCATCCATGTTGCTCCAAATGGCATTATTTCATTTTTTATGTCTGAGTATTATTCCATTGTGTCTGTATATATACACACACACCCACACACACCCTTTTTATCCAGTCATCTACTGATGGATATTTAGATTGCTTCCATGTCTTGGCTATTTTAAATAGTGCTGCTGTGAACATTGTGGTGCATGTATCTTTTTTTCTTTTTTAACACTTAATCAATGTTTATTTGCCACTGTTATGGATATTAAGATGTAAATTTTTTCAGCAGTGTGGGAATCACAAGTTCGAATTCACACAAGCAACAACATGGTTTACCTGCTCCTGTCAAACATCAGGGAATGTTTGTATTTATCAGCTAACGTGGCTCCACCCTATGGTGTTAGCACAAACACTGGCTCACAATTCACAAACATCAGTTTTAAAACTAAGCGAATCTCCTCACATTTAAAAATGTGGATGTGTAGCACAGGGAAATATATATATAAGGTCTTGCGGTAGCTCACAGCGTAAGAGAATGTGACAATGAATATATGTATGTTCACGTATAACTGAGAAACTTTGCTCTACACTGGAACTTGACACAACATTGTAAAAGGACTATAACTCAATAAAAAATGTTAAAAGAAATCTGAAAAACATTAAAAAATGTGGATAGATTCACACATTTCAAAAATTGTGTATAATAAACTGTAACATTTGTATACTACATTTACGTAATGTAATTTATGTTTGCATAAAATGTAACTACAATATGTATGTTTTAAAAAACAGAAATGTTATCAGTTGTTATGCAGAGTAGAATAATGGATGATTCTTATTTTACATGTTTTAAAATTTTCAAAAATTTCAGCAATAAATATGTGTTGATTTTTAATCAGATAACAGGGTTACTTTCCATATTTATAGTTTCATAATCCTAATCTTTTAAGTGTCGTAAAATATACATAACATAAAATGTACTATTTTAGCCATTTGTAAGTGTACAATTCAGTGGCATTAAGTACATTCATAATGTTGTGTAACCATCACCACTATCTGTTTCAAGAAAGTATTTTATCATTCCAGATACTGTATACCCATTAAACTCTAACTCCCCATTCTTCCTTCCAGTCCCTGGAAACTTCTTTTCTACTCTCTGTTTCTCTGAATTTGCCTATTCTAGGAACCTCATGTAACTGGAATCATAAGGTATCTGTCCTTTGGCTTATTTCACTTTCATAACATTTCGACATTCATCCACATTGCAGCACATGTCAGCATTTCATTCCTCTTTATGGCTAAATAATATTCCATTGTGTGTTTACACTGTGTTGGGCTCATCCATTCACGTACTGATAGACACTTGAGTTGTTTCTCCCTTTTGTCTACTGTGAACAGTGCTGCTGTGCACACTGGTACACAAGTATCTATCTGAGTCCCTGCTTTCAGTTCTTTGGGTATGAACCCAGGAGAGGAACTGCCGGATCACATGGCAAATCTACATGTGACTTCCGGAGGATTTTGTTGTCCACAGCAGCTGCCCCATTTTACATTCCCAGCAGCAATGACCCAGGGCTCCAAATTCTCCTCCTCCTTGCCAACATTTGTCATTTTCCATTTCTTTGGACAATAGTATTCCTAATGGGCGTAAAGTGATATCACTGTGCATATAAGTTATTTTTCTATAATAAAACAGATGAATACAAGTATTGATAGCACTTCCTAATGTCAGACACTGTTCTGAAGATATAATTTATTTAATTCTTATAAAGGCCCAGTGAGGTGAGTACTGTTATTATCTTCAGTTGATGGGTAACGAAAGTGAGGCACAGGGAAGGCCAATAACTTACTCAAAGTGACAGGGCATGAAAGTCGTAAGTCACCACAGAAAAACTAAAATAGAGAGAAAAGTGACACAAAGATGAAAAACTCACAATCAGATCAAGAAGAAAAAATCAGCATCAAACATCTAACATTTTCCAATTCATTCTAAATAATTGAAAGGAACTAAAAATAAATACATTGTGTTTTTCACCTGTAAGTTACCACTTATATTATTACAAACTCATTGTGAACATGATTTGTTAGGGATGCAAACGTAATTTAGAAGTGCCATCATGGAGAAACCACTTCCATTTGTCAGACATCTAAGTTGTCTCCTCCAATTATTTTCTTTTTAACATTTTTTATTGATTTATAATCATTTTACAATGTTGTGTAAAATTCCAGTGTTCAGCACAATTTTTCAGTTATACATGAACATATATATACTCACTGCCACATTTTCTTCTCTGTGAGCTACCATAAGATCTTGTGTATATTTCCATGTGTTATACAGTATAATCTTGTTTATCTATTCTACAATTTTGTGATCCCGTCTATCCCTTCCCACCCTCCGCCCCCTAGGCAACCACAAGTTTGTATTCTATGTCTATGAGTCTGTTTCTGTTTTGTATTTATGCTTTGTTTGTTTTTGGTTTTGTTTTTTTTTAATTTGATTCCACATATGAGCGATCTCATATAGTATTTTTCTTTCTCTTTCTGGCTTACTTCACTTAGAATGACATTCTCCCGGAGCATCCATGTTGCTGCAAATGGCGTTATGTTGTCTGTTTTTATGGCTGAGTAGTATTCCATTGTATAAATATACCACTTCTTCTTTATCCAGTCATCTGTTGATGGACATTTAGGCTGTTTCCACGTCTTGGCTATTGTAAATATCGCTGCTGTGAACACTGGAGTGCAGGTGTCATCCTGAAGTAGGGCTCCTTCTGGCTATATGTGCAGGAGCTGGATTCCTGGGTCATATGGTAAATCTATTCCTACTCTTTTGAGGAATTTCCATAATGTTTTCCACAGTGGCTGTACCAAACTGCATTCCCACCAGCAGTGTAGGAGGGTTCCCTTTTCTCCACAGCCTCTCCAGCATTTGTCATTTGTGGACTTTTGAATGACGGCCATTCTGACTGGTGTGAGGTGATACCTCATTGTAGTTTTGATTTGCATTTCTCTGATAATTAGTGATATTGAGCATTTTTTCATGTGTCTATTGATCATTTGCATGTCTTCCTTGGAGAATTGCTTGTTTAGGTCTTCTGCCCATTTTTGAATTGGGTTGTTTATTTTTTTCTTATTAAGTTGTATGAGCTGCTTATATATTCTGAAGATCAAGCCTTTGTCCCTTTCATTTGTAAAAGTTTTCTCCCATTCTGGAGGTTTTCATGCAGAAGCTTGTAAGTTTCATTAGGTCCCATTTGTTGATTCTTGCTTTTATTTCTATTGCTTGAGAAGACTGTTCTAGGAGAACATTTTTGAGATGTATGTCAGATAATGTTTTGCCTATATTTTCTTCTAGGAGGTTTATTGTATCTTGTCTTATGTTTAAGTCTTTGATCCATTTTGAGTTTATTTTTGTGTATGGTGTAAGGGAGTGTTCTAGCTTCACTGCTTTACATGCTGCTGTCCTGTTTTCCCAACACCATTTGCTGAAGAGACTGTCTTTATTCCATTGTATATTATTGCCTTCTTTGTTGAAGATTAGTTGACCAAAAGTATGTGGGTTCATTTCGGCTCTCTGTTCTGTGCCATTGGTCTTTATGTCTGTTTTTGTACCAATACTATGGTGTCTTCTTGACTGTAGCTCTGTACTTTGTCTTAAGTCTGGGATAGTTATTCCTCCAGCCTCTTTCTTTCTCTTCAGTAATGCTCTGGCAATTCTAGTTCTTTTGTGTTTCCATATAAATTTTATTATGATTAGTTCTAGTTCTGTGAAATGTGTCCTTGTTAATTTGATAGGGATTGCATTAAATCTGTAGATTGCCTTGGGCAGTGTGACCATTTTAACAATATTGATTCTCCCAATCCAGGAGCATGGGATATCTTTCCACTTTTGAAAGTCTTCTTTAATTTCCTTCATCAGTGGTTTATAGTTTTCTGTGTATAAGTCTGTAACCTCTTTGGTTAGATTTATTCCTAGGTATTTTATTACTTTGGGTGCTATTTTAAAGGGGATTTTTTCCTTTAATTTCTTTTTCTGTTGATTCATCATTAGTGTAAATAAATGCAAATGATTTTTGAACGTTAATCTTGTAACCTGCTACCTTGCTCAATTCTTCAATCAGCTCTAATAGGTTTTGTGTGGATCTTTTAGCATTTTCTATGTATAGTAACATGTCATTAGCATACAGTGACACTTTCACCTCTTCTTATCCAATTTGGATCCCTTTTATTTCTCTCTCTTGCCTGATTGCTGTGGCTGGGGCTTCCAAGACTATGTTGCATAGGAATGGTGATCGTGGCAGCTTTGTCTAGGCAGCTAATGCCTTTTATTATTTATTGAGAAGATTTTGAAGATCTCATTTAGCCCCAGACATGCAGTTTTAAGGGGGCTGTGATTTTGAATTTGGTAAAGAAAGTCCTTCTGTCAATTTGTTAAGCTGGGTTAATGTGGGCTGTGTTTACATTTCAAAAGATAAGATCAATAACTTGAAGGGAAAAAGATAGAAAGTGTAAGTTTTCTCCTAGGAGTTTTGGAGAATTTTTGTCTATTATCATAAGATAAAGGGTAGATTTTATTTAATTGTTTCCCTTTGTAAATACAGGAAAAATTCGCTGCAATATCCTGATCTTTTATAATACCTATACACATTTTGAGTGGAACTGGGGTGGGCTTGGGGTTGGAAGATTTAAGTGGGCCTTGATTTGTTTCTAGTTGCATTTCTAGTTTTGTGGAGATTTTTCAATAAAGACAGTTGTTTCTACTAGCCCTTGAATATTGGCTTCCAGCAGATCGATTTCCTGATAATTTGTAGAAGGGCCTGGGTAATGGCTGAGGAGACAGGTTAATGTTTTCCTCTTTTCAGAAGGAAAATTGATGTTGGATATATAGTTTAAATCTAAGTTTTTGCATGTCAATAAGGGATTCCCTAAGGCTAGTCATTGCCAATGAAAATTGACACTTACCATCTGCCTCTACAAGGATTGGGTCATGTTGGCACTTGCCACCTACCTCTGCTTGGATTAGGCCATGAGCTGCTGCAGCCGCTGCCCTCCAACACCTTCTGAAAGGTGTTGAGGCTGGAGATCAGGAATGGGGCGCTCTGTGCTCTGGGAAAACTGGCAGAACAGTCCTTCAGAGAGTTAGACGTTTTCAGGAGAAGATTTTAGAAGCCCAAATTCTTGCATCTCCTCAAATCTAGAAAGACACTAAAGTCATTTATGGTGACTCTGCTCCTTGTGACTAGCAGCAATCTTCTGTCTTAAGTGTGTGCTTGACCTCACATACCCCTCTTCACTAAAATCATCATACTGAGCTCCTCCCTGCCTCTTTGGAGCCATTCCTCAGAGCTACCTGAAATGCCATCTCCCAGGCTATAGTCCTCATTTTACCCCACATAAAATTTTACCCACAGCTCTGACGTTGTGTGCTTTTATTTCATTCGACATCTTTTTACTTTCTCCCACTTTCAATTTGATCATTGTACTAATATGACAGTTGTAATTATAATGAGGGCTCCTAAAGTTTTTCCTTACATATTGCCAGTTTGAAGGATCCATATCTGTCCATTAACTACTGGAATCTTGTTTTCAAAGCAATGGAAACCAATAAACATTTTTTATAGCTTAACCAAAGATGCAAAAGTTATCTCACTGGAGATGATATAGCCTTCACAAGATCCAGAAAATTCACTCCCAGAGTTAGTCTAAGAAAGTAAAATTCCTTCATTGGTATAGATGTTAACAATGTATAGAAAAAGCTGTCTCCAGTTTCCCATGGGTATGTGATGTGCCTTTAGTCCTAGACATGCAATTCTGAGACACTACAGGGCATTGATGGAATGAGGCTTTTCTAGTGCATTCAAGGGAATGAGGGTTGGTCAGGCAAACGTCCCTTGTGAACTGAGACCCCTTGTAAGCATCCTTGTGGAATTGGAATGGCTGGACACAGGGTGTGCCTGTGACTTCTTGTCTTCGATCTTCTGCCTGGATGAGTGATCAGCAAATACACTCCATAAGTTCACCTTCAGTTGGCAGAGATCAGAGGGTGTATTCTCACTTGTCATAAAGCCAAACACTGAGGACATAGAACAAAATAACAGCAACATCAAAAACCATCTGGATTTTACCTGGGAGAACCACAGTAAAATTGGTCTTTATTGACGCCAGTCTAATGAGAAATATTATTTCACAAATCTATGGTTCTGTTAAAATAGAAGGCTTGTAAAGTGCCTCTGCCTTCTGCTCTATGGTCCTTCCTCTTTATGACAGATGAACCAACAGATAGAAACAAAGGGAAACAGTGACCATTTGTGGGAAGGAAAATAATTAAAAGAAAAAAAAAAAGAGAGTACTCATTTACAAAAGCCAAAGTAACTGCCCTAAGGAACTGGCTACAAAATATTTTCTCTGGCTAACCTAAAATTAGATACAGAAAGGACCCTCACCACTTTCCCTCAGCAGACCCTGTGGGCAGAAGTCTGGGAGGCTGACAAGGTAGGAAACCTCACATCTTGTTGGCCTTGCCAATATCTCAGGATGTAAAAGCTGCAGCTGCCTGGAGGCAGGGAATTGGGTCCAGCCAGTCTCCTTACTGGCTAAACACCTGTTCAGGAGGAGGAAATACCCCCGCTATTTCTATTGAGGTTTGGTGGCTGGTCTAATAATAAAATTAATACAATATAGGTTAACAGGAGTAAAAGATTTAATTTGTGTCTACAAAGATCTCCTAGACAAAGACCTAATGACTAATAACATGGTAGTGATTAGTTTTCTTTTCTTTTCTTTTCTTTTAGTGAAGATCCTGGGAATTGAACCCAGAACCTTGTGCATGCTAGCCATGTGCTCTACCACAGAGCTATACCCACCCCCTGGTTCTTATTTAGTCAAAGATTTACACATAATTGGCTTGAGAAGTACATTATTAAAGAAGTCACAAGATCTGTTAATACAGGCTTCTCAGTGCTGAATTACCTGCCTTTAGTGATGAGGATGTCTTTCAACATCCAGAAGAGGGAGGGCACATTTCACATGGGAAATATATTTTCGGCTTTCAGGGAGATAGGGGAGAATCAAAGTGTCCCTCTTGCATTGGCCATTTTTTAAGTAACCTTAATTTAAAATCATCCATATGCTGTTAAGGAACTAATTATGCCCCCTATATAGGGGCAGACTGCTCTGGGTCTCAAAAAGTTCTAGATAGCTTATCAGTAACCTGCAGATGGTTTCCACAGTTGCAGATTAAACAGTGTATAAACTTGGAATGCCTCCACTAAAATTATTAATAATTATTGAGTTAGATATTTATGACCTTGATAAATGCATCTCATTACTATTATCATTGCTATGGATGCTGACATTCATTTAGGAGCAAAAATATTTACCTCTCTCTTGTAAACTGAGTCATAAATGTCATATTTCATGAGATTAAGGGATAAACAATGAATCATTGTCAATATGCCTGTAATTTACATATTTGTGATAGATTTCTGTGATTTTTGTATTTTATTCTAGTGAAAGCAGACCCGAGGTACTCTGGAGTCATGGGTCATGAGAATGTAGGGGCTGACAGCCGGGAAACATGCAGTGATCAGGGTAGCAGTGTTCTTTAACCAGAAACTAGGATTGTTAAAAACTGCCAAACAAATGTGTAAGGCACAGGAAAGTGTCCACAAAGAAATGAAGAAGCACATCATGACAAGGATGCTTTGGGTAGCTGCAGTCTCAGGGGAGGTTCTAGGAGACTGATTGTTCCTGTGAACGTACTGGACACGCTGCCTGTGCCTGTGCAGGATAAAAACCATGGACCCGCTGGCCCAGACCATCAGCACCAAATGGATACCATCATGGAGTAATATCATTGACACAAAGAGTGACTTGGTGATTTTATGACAATTTACTGCATAACAGTAGCCATGATCTATGTTGTTCAAGGTGATTGTATTGTTTATTCTGTTAGTTATATGGAAAGGAACCAAAATATTTAGCATCATGGTCAAGATCCAGCAGAGGATATTGGAGATGCCCATGTACCTGGGAGCTTTTACTTTAAGCTCTGCCAACCTGGAGCCGCTGGGACTGATCATGATCACCTGAAAGATACTCAAGATGCAGGTGGTGCCCATGGACACATCCCTGCCCATTCTGTGAATATAAAAAATAAATTTGCATCCAACATCGCTGAAGAAAATTTTCAACCCAAATGCTGTCAGTGTGTCAGGGATTCCTTTGGAAAGAAGGAGTAAGAGGTTGGCTGAAGCCAAGTGCTTGAGAATCAAATCTGTGGACCTAAATCTGCCTCCTGTGAAGTAAAGGAAGAGAAAATGGTAAACGAGGCAGAAATTCCCCAGAAGTCCTGCTATGGTCTGTAATGAAATGACCACTCCTATTGCCAGCTGCTTGGTGGCCATTCTGTCAAGTCCCAGGGAAGACACTCTTCTTCTGAGCTGGATATTCCTTTATGGAGGTACGAGGCACAGCGCCGTGTAGCATATCAATTAGCTTGCTTTGCTTTTACTTTTGGTGGAGATCCTGAAATTGAAATGGATAGTTCATTCAATATTCTTCACTTACTTTAGTTCCCCCTGAATGATAACTATTCCTCGTTCCTTCTTTTAACCAGGTGTCTGAGAGATGAACATGTAACAGTGAAAAGAGCTTTACGAAGTATGGCTCCCTATGCAGAAGTACTGCATGTAATGCCTTCTGTGCTCTTCATAACGTCATGCGAGGGCCAGTACTAGTATTTTCACTGAAAACATAAGGAGCACTTAGGCAGATCAGGCTTAATGATCTTTACAGATTTAAAACCCTTTCATAATACATGGAGATTAGATCCTTGCTAGATTGGTAAACTAATAGTGCATTTAAGCACAATGATATTTTTACAAATCTAGTTAGTTATTTTTCTGTAAAGTACTGATGTATACTTAATATTTTCCCATTCTTTTGTCATTTCACTTTTGGTTTGGTGGTGGTATGTTTTCAATATATTTATTGTAACGCATTTCCATTTATCTTTATATATTCAACATATGTCAGTGTCAATTATGGTTAAAATTGAAATATCTTTACAAAATATAGATACACTGATTGTACTATAATTCTTGGGAACTGCTCCCTGTAAAATTGTATTTTTAAAATGCACTGTAAGCTTTCTGTTTTGGAAACAGAAACACTTTCTTGCTTTTATGAAAGAAGTGGAATGACTTCTATTAGCAGAATCACTGAAGACTGTGTCATACCCTGAACTAGGACACTTGAAACACCAATATGTGATGAAGTAGTGTGGTCTGGAAGATGAACATTACTAATTCACCTCACAAAATAATCTGTTAATTAGCAGGAAATTCAATGTATTAAGAGTAACTGAAGTTTTCTGAAACATTAATGTATCACATATTTAGCAAATACAAATACTAAGATATGATCTATTTTTCCTGTAGAAAATGAAATTGTAGAGTTTCAAAGATAAGAAATTTTATAAACCAGAACATAGGCCACGTTATACTTTCATATTGATAGCTGCTGTCTGAGAACCATTTTTGCATTTACCTTTGCTTTACATTTATCTTCTTGAATGTAATGGAAAATGGGCTGGCAAAAATCAACAAATGATCGATATTTTAATTAGGAAGCAATGTCTCCATTAAGCACTTTTTACACACAGAAGAAGAGAAAATGTTTTTATTCCAGCAGTTGTCATCGGCATACAGTACTTGTATAAAAGAGTCGATCATTCCTGTAAATTTATTCTAGATTTTATGAAACATAGAGATGGTATTGACACACCTGGATACCTCAAAAATGTACTCTCTGATTACTCTGCTGTAACCTGTTTACAGAGGCATTTCTGAATTACAATCATCAGTTATATTTAAAATCAGGTTTCATATTATTTGGATTAAACAGTTACAATCACTGTCATTAGGAAGCAATAGAAATTGAGGGCTGGTCTAGCATCCCCTTCTCCCTTTAATAGCTCCTTTTAGTTCTTGGATTTATCCTTTCTTACTGTTTTCCTATGGCAGTAGACCAATTTCAACATGAACAGTTCTTTTTTTCTGTATGATCACTTACCTAGTTTTCTGATACCCCTCATTTGTTGCAGATTCTTGCTCTAAGACTGAAATAGGAAATACTCGTTTCTCTTCCTCTGGTTGCCTGGAGAGTGGATTCAGTGTGCTGGTCACAGCAACCTGCTCCTGTGGCAGGAAGGGAGGAAGCTGGACTCCAAGATATGGGATGTGATGCTGTAACCTCCCCTCCCCTCCCTTCAGAATTGCAATTATCTTTTCACCTATAGTTTCAATGTGAGACAGGCTTGGGGACCTGAAAACATTTGTGAAAAAATTATTTCCCAGTTGCTAATTATCAAAAGACAATTAAAAGTTTGTAGTTATCTTCTCCAAGGAAGTATTGCAATTAAAGAAAAGCTCTTTTTTGCCTTGATCCTGGGAGGCAGACAGGAACTCAAATGGGAGCAGCAGTAAATCCTGAGGTGTGACACATGAAGACCTTTCAGGGAACTTCATGTGTCTTCTTGTATATTGTGCTCCCCTGAGAAGTATTTCTACTCAAAATGAGTTGTTTCCTAGCGTTGAGACCACTGAACTGTGCCTTCCTTTAGGTTATGTGTAGGAATATGAAACAAAACAAAGAACCTTACCAGGATTTCCAAAGAAGTAAAAGGAAGAACATGATGCAATAATTTATTTTGGACCATAGCACTTACATAGAAAGCATTGGGCATTTTTTGCTCAATTAATCATTTTCAGTTATTTGGAAATCTAGGTGATATGGAAAATTTCTAGCAGATTACACTTCATGAAGAGTGACTTTTTCCTTCTCCCAAGTTTGGTGATAGAACGTCTAAACAGAAGAATATCCACTTGTAATAACCTCCAATGAAAAAATTGAAAATGAATGTAGGTATGTATATATAGTTCTATACACCAGAAATTGACACATTGTAACTGACAGTACTTCAATTTAAAAAAAAAGAATATCCATTTATTGATGGAAATATATAGATGTGTTTCTCACCTATAAAAGCACTGAGATCAGATGGTTAAAAAGGCCAATTTTACAGTTTCTTGCCTATCACATAAGTCAGTGTTATCTCCTTACCTCAAGAGCAAAGAGCATTTGCCAGCAATATAAGGCAAAATGAGGATCACCCAAATTAAGAATCAAAACTTTGATCTGTGTCATTGAGAAACAGGAGAAAGTTCCTTAAGTTTGAAAGGGCACATTGTCACATTTTGGTCCTGCAAGTCCTTGCCCATAGCCCAAAGCTGGGGGAGTCACATGTGACCATCAAATGTTGATATTATTAGAGAGACTGTCTTTTCTCCACTGTATTTTCTTGCCTCCTCTTTCATAGATTAATTGACCAGATTTATTTCAGGGTGTTTATTGTGTTCTGTTGATCTATATGTCTGTTTTTGTGCTAGTGCCAGGCTGATGTGATGAGTGCTGGTTTGTAGTACAGTTGGAAGTTTAGGAGTGTGTAACCTCCAACTTTGTTCTTTTTCTGAAGATTGCTTTGGCTGTTCAGGGTCATTTTAGATTCTATATAAATTTTAGCATAATTTGTTCTAGTTCTGTGGAACGTCATGGGTATTAAGGATTGCATTAAATCTGTACATTGCATCAGGTGGTATGGCAATTTTAACATTATTTCAATCCAAGAACATGACAGTCTTTCCATTTCTCTGTGTCATTTGTAAATTCTTTGATCAGTGTTTCAGTATTCAGAGTATAGGTGTTTCATCTCATTGCATTTTCATCTCATAAGTATTTTTGAGTAATTTTAAGTGGAATTGTTTTTTGCTTTTGCTTTCTGGTAATTTAATTTTAGCATATAGATGAGCAACAAATATTTGTATATTAATCTTGTGTCCTAGATCTTTACTGAATTCATCATTGTTCTAATCCATTTTGGGTGGAGGCTTTAGGGTTTTCTATAGAATGTATCATGTCATCAGCAAATAATGACAGGTTTACTTTTCCCTTCCAATATGCATGCTTCTTATTTCCTGTTGATTTCTGATGTATGTGACTAGGACTTCTAATTATTTATTCCATAGAAGAAGTGAGAGTGAGCTTGTTGTATTGTTCCTGATTTAAAGAAATGATTTTCACTTTTCACTGTTGAATTTTTCCTTAGCTGTGGGTTTTTAATAAGTGCGCTTTATTTTGTTGAGATATGTCCCTTGCATACCATCTTTGATGAGAATTGGATTTTTTTAAATCATAAATGCATGTTGAATTTTGTCAAATGCACTTTCTGTTTCTTTTGGAATGATCATGTGGTTTTTATCCTTCCTTTTGTTGATGCAGTGTGTCACATTGTTTGATTTGCAGATATTGAACCATCCTTGCACTTGTAGGTACACCCCCACTTGATCCTAGTGTATGACCTTTTTTATGTAATGTTGAACTGGACTTTGCTAATATTTTGTTGAGGATTTTTACATCTTATTCATCATAGCTATTGGCCTGTATTTTCTCTTTTGTGATGTCCTTTTCTGGTTTTGTTTCAGGGTAATGGTGGCCACATAGCGTTCATTTGGAAGTGTCCCATTCTCTGTGTAAGTTTTTGTAATAGTTTGAGAAGGAGTGGTATTAGCTTTTTTTGTATATTTGGTAGAATTCCCTTGTGAACTCATCTGGACTTTAGTATATTGGAAAATTTTTGATTACTAATTCAATTTCTCTAAACGTGATCCCAAAGTTCATGTTTTTTCTTTCTTTCTGACTCAGTCTTGGGAAGTTGTATGTTTCTAGAAATATGTCCTTTTCTTCTAGGTTTTCCAATTTGTTGGCATATAACTGTTTGTAGTATTCTCTTTTGATGGTTTGTATCTCGGTAGTAACAATTGTTATTTCTCCTCTTTCATTTCTTATTTTGTTTAGTTGGATACCCTTTTTTTTCCCCTTGATGATGCTGGCTAAATGTTTCTCCATTTTGTTTATGTGTTCAAAAAAACAGCGCTTGGTTTTGTTCTTTATTTGTATTTTTTGTTGTTGTTGTTGTTCTGTAGTTCATTTATTTCCTCTGTGATTTTTGTTGTATTCCTGTTTCTGCTGATGTTGGGTCTTGATTTTTCCTCTTTTATTTTTGAATTCTTTTAGATGGCTATTTAAGTTATTTATTTGAGATTTTTTTTGTTTTTTTATTTCATGAAGTATATCTTTATGTCTATAAACTTCCCTCTTACAACTGCTTTTGCTGTGTCCCGTAGATTTTGTAATGTTTGATTCCATTTTCATTTCCCATCAGATATTTTCTGATTTTCTCTTTGATTTCTTCATTGAGCCATTGTTTTCTCAGTAGCTGGCTGTTCAGTCTCCATGTTTGTGCACTTGCCATTTTTATTCCAATAATTCATTTCTAGTTTCATATCTTTGTGGTTGATAAAAATGCTTGATGTAATTTCTATTCTCTGAAATTTGTTGAGAGTTGGTTTGTTGCCTTGCATGTAATCTATCCTGGAGAGGGTTCCATATGAACTTGAAAAGAATGTGTACCTTGTTGTTTTTTAATGGAATGTCTGGTAGATACCTATTAACTCCAACCAGTCTGTGTGTCATTTTAGGGCCCTCTTGCCATGTTGCTTTTCTGTCTGGATGATCTGTTTATTGATGTAAGTGAGGTGTTGCAGTCCCCTACTGTTGCTGTATAATTTTAAATTCTCCTTTATACAAATGGGCTGTTACAGTCCCCTACTGTTACTGTATTGTTTCAAATTCTCCTTATGTCTCTTAACATTTGATTTATATATTTAGGTGCTCCTATATAGGTGTATATAAATTAATAAGTGTAATTGTCCCTTTCAGTATTGATCCCTTTTTCATTATATAGTGCTTTTCTTTGTCCTTTCATATATCTTTTGTTTTAAAGTCTGTGTTGTCTGATATGAGTACTGCTACCACTATTTCCTTCATGTTTCCATCTTCATAATATATATTTGTCCATCGCATCACTTTCCATCTTTGTGTGTCTCTAGCTCTGAGGTGTGTCTCTTGTAGGAGGCATATAGATGAGTCTATCCTTTTTAAATTTCTATCAACCATTCTTTCGCTTTTAATTGGAGCTTTTAGTCCACTGACACAGTGATTTTGGTTCGTTCTGTATCGATTGCCATTTTAACACTTGTTTTCCTGTTATTTTTGTAGTTTTTCTGTATTCTTTTTTTTCAACTTTTTTTATTGAGATATAATTATTTTACAATTTTGTATCGAATTCCAGTTTAGAGCACTATTTTTCAGTTATACATGAACATATACATATATACATTGCCACTTTTTTTTTCTCTGTGAGCTACCACAAGATCTTGTATATATTTCCCTGTGCTATACAGTATAATCTTGTTTTTCTATTCTACATTTTGAAATCCCAGTCTGTCCCTTCCCACCCCCCGCCCTCTTGGCAACCACAAGTTTGTATTCTATGTCTATAAGTCTGTTTCTGTCTTGTATTTATTTATTTATTTATTTTTTTAGATTCCACATATGAGCGAACTCATATGGTATTTTTCTTTCTCTTTCTGGCTTACTTTACTTAGAATGACATTCTCCAGGACCATCCATGGTGCTGCAAATGGCGTTATGTTGTTGAATTTTATGGCTAAATAGTATTGCATTGTATAAATATACCATGTCTTCTTTATCCAGTCATTTTTTTATGGCCATTTAGGCTGTTTCCATGTCTTGGCTATTGTAAATAGTGCTGCTATGAACACTGGGGTGCAGGTGTCATTTTGAAGTAGGGTTCCTTCTGGATGTATGTCCAGGAGCAGGATTCCTAGGTCATATGGTAAGTCTATTCCTAGTCTTTTGAGGAATCTCCATAATGTTTTCCACAGTGGCTGCACCAAACTGCATTCCCACCAGCAGTGTAGGAGGGTTCCCTTTTCTCCACAGCCTCTCCAGCATTTGTCATTTGTGGATTTTTGAATGATGGCCATTCTGACTGGTGTGAGGTGATACCTCATTGCAGTTTTGATTTGCATTTCTTTGATAATTAGTGATACTGAGTATTTTTTTTCATTTGCCTATTGATCATTTGTATTTCTTCCGTGGAGAATTGCTTGTTGAAGTCTGGCCCATTTTTGGATTGGGCTGATTATTTCTTTCTTATTAAGTCATGTGAGATGCTTATATAAGCCTTCATCAGTTTCATTTGCAAAAATTTCCTCACATTCTGTAGGTTGTCTTTTTGTTTTACTTATGATTTTCTTTGCTTTGTAGAAGCTTGTAAGTTTAATTAGGTCCCATTTATTTATTCCTGCTTTTATTTCTATTGCTTGAATAGATGGCCCTAGGAGAACATTTCTGAGATGTATGTGAGATAATGTTTTACCTATATTTTCTTCTAGGAGGTTGATTGTATCTTGTCCTATTTTTAAGTCTTTGATCCATTTTGAATTTATTTATGTGTATGGTGTAAGGGAGTGTTCTAGCTTCACTGATTAAATACTGCTGGCCAGTTTTCCCAACACCATTTGCTGAAAGGACTGCCTTTATTCCATTGTATATTCTTGCCTCCTTTGTCAAATATTAGTTGACCAAAAGTATGTGGGTTTATTTCTGGGCTCTCTGTTCTGTTCCATTGGTCTATATGTCTGTTTTTGTACCAATACCATGCTATCTTGATGACTGTAGCTCTACAGTATTATATGAAGTCTGGGAGTTATTCCTCCAGCCTCTTTCTTTCTCTTCAGTAATGCTTTGGCAATTCTAGGTCTTTGATGGTTCCATATCAATTTTATTATGATTTGTTCAAGTTCTGTGAAATATGTCCTTGGTAATTTGATAGGGATTGCATTAAATCTGTAGATTGCCTTGGGCAATGTGACCATTTTAACAATATTGATTCCTCTCATCCAAGAGCATGGGATATCTTTCCATTTTTTAAAGTCTTCTTTAATTTCCTTCATCAATGGTTTATAGTTTTCTGTGTATAATTCTTTCACCTCCTTGGTTAGATTTATTCCTAGGTTTTTTATTACTTTGGGTGCTATTTTAAAGGGGATTGTTTCTTTGCTTTCTTTTTCTGTTGATTCATCGTTAGTGTAAAGAAATGCAACTGAATTTTGAACGTTAATCTTGTAACCTGCTACCTTGCTGAATTCTTCAATCAGCTCTAGTAGCTTTTGTGTGGACCTTTTAGGGTTTTCTATATATAGTAACATGTCATCAGCATATAATGACACTTTTACCTCTTCTTTTCCAATTTGGATCCCTTTTATTTCTTTCTCTTGCCTGACTGCTGTGGCTAGGACTTCCAGGACTATGTTGAATAGGAGTGGTGATAGTGGGCATCCTTGTCTTGTCCCAGATTTTAGTGGGAAGCTTTTGAGTTTTTCACCGTTGAGTACCACGCTGGCTATAGGTTTGTCGTGTATAGCTTTTATTGTGTTGAGATTCGTTCCTTCTATACCCACTTTGGTGAGAGTTTTTATCATAAATGGGTGTTGAATTTTATCAAATGCTTTTTCTGCATCTATTGAGATGATCATGTGGTTTTTGTCCTTTCTCTTATTGATGTGATGTATTACATTGATTGATTTGCATATATTGAACCACCCTGTTCCCTGCGATGAACCCCTCTTGGTCATGATGTATAATCTTTTTTATGTGCTGTTGGATTCTATTTGTTAATATTTTGGTGAGGATTTTTGCATCTATGTTCATCAGTGATATTGGCCTATAATTCTTTTTTTTGGTAGCGTCTTTTCCTGATTTTAGTATCAGGGTGATGGCTTCATAGAATAAGTTTGGGAGTATTCCCTCCTTTTCAATCTTCTGGAAGAGTTTGAGAAGAACTGATGTGAGTTCTTCTTTGTATGTTTGGTAGAATGCCCTGGTGAAGCCATCTGGTCCTGGACTTTTATTGTAGGGAAGTTTTTTATTGCTAATTCGATTTCATTTCTAGTGGTCAGTTTGTTCAAGTGGCCACTTTCTTCTTGGTTCAGTCTTGGTGGACTGTATGTTTCCAGAAAGTTGTCCATCTCCTCTAGGTTATCCATTTTGATTCCATATAGTTTTTCCTAATATTCTTATATGATATTCAGTACTTCTATGTTATTTGTTGTAATTTCTCCATTTTCCTTTCTTATTTTGCTTATTTGTGCTCTCCCTTTTTTCTTCTTTGTGAGTTTGGCTAGAGGATTGTCAATTTTATTTACTTTTTGAAAAAAACCAACTTTTGGTCTGATTGATATTTTTCTATGTTTTTTTTTAAACTCTATTTTGTTTATTTCTTCCCTGATCTTTATTATTTCCTTCCTTCTGTTGCCTTTTGGGGTTTTTTGCACTTCTTTTTCTAATTCTTTTTTAACTGGTGGGTTAGATTGTTTATTTGAGATTGTTCTTCTGTTTGGAGGAAGGCCTGTATTGCTATAAACTTCCCTCTTAGCACTGCCTTTGCTGCATCCCATAAGTTTTGTGTAGTTGTATTTTCATTTTCATTTGTCTCAAGGTATTTTTTAATTTCAACTTTGATTTGATCGTTGACCCATTGGTTTTTTAATAGCATGTTGCTTAATCTACATGGTTTCCTTTTTTTCTCCTATGTTTCTCTGTTGTTGAGTTCTAGTTTCATGGCATTGTGGTCAGTAAAGATGCTTGAGATGATTTCCAGCTTCTTAAAATTGTTGAGGTTTCTTTTGTGCCCAAATACATGATCAGTCCTAGAAAATGTTCCATGTGAGCTTGAAAAGAATGTATATCCTATTTTTGGGGGGTGTAATGCTCTGAAAATATCCACCAAATCTAATTATTCTAGTGTATTATTTAATTTCTCTGTTGCCTTATTTATTTTCTGTCTGGAAGATCTGTCTAGTGATGTTAATGTGGTGTTAAAATCTCCAACTATGATTGTACTCCCATCAATATCCCCCTTTATCTCTGTTAGTAATTGTTTTATGTACTTAGGTGCTTCTATGTTAGGTACATGTATATTAAGGAGTGTAATATCCTCATCTTGTATTACTCCTGTAGTCATTATAAAATGTCCCTCTTTATCTTCCTTTATGGCCTTTGTTTTAAAGTCTATTTTGTCTGAAATCAGTACTGCTACACCTGCTTTTTTGGTTTTTCCATTTGCATGGAATATCCTTTTTCATCCTTTTACTCTCAATCTATATGTGTCCTTGTCCCTAAAGTGGGTCTCTAGTATGCAGCATATTGAAGGTTCTTGCTTTATTATCCAGTCTCCCACTCTGTGTCTTTTGACTGGAGCATTTAGTCTATTAACATTTACAGTAATTAATGATAGATGTGTGTTTATTGACATTTTGAATTTATTTTTGCAGTTGACTTGGTATTTCCTCTTTGTTCCTTTCTTCTTTCTTTTGTGGTTTGGTAATTTTCCTTTGTATTATGATGGATTTTATTTAATTTTTGTGACTGCCGACAGGAGCAGCACAGAAGGAGGGCGCCAACGGAGGGCCTCTGGAAACAGCTCGCAAGCTGAACTTCCAAAGCAGGATGAAGACAGAAAGACTTCTCATTAAGAGCTCACAGTCTCCAGGAGAACACCCCTCCACCCCTTTTTTTAAATCTGTTTTTACCTGTTGTATTTTCTATTACCTTTATAATGTTTGCTTTTTAAACAATTATATATCCTCCCAGTTATAATCCCTTTTCTTGAAAGAGGAAAACATTAACCTGTCTCCTCAGCCATTACCCAGGCCCTTCTACAAATTATCAGGAAATCGATCAGCTGGAAGCCAGTATTCAAGGGCTAGTTGGAACAACTGTCTTTATTGAAAAATCTCCACAAAACTAGAAATGCAACTAGAAACAAATCAAGGCCCACTTAAATGTTCCAACCCCAAGCCCACCCCAATTCCACTCAAAATGCTTACAGGTATTATAAAAGATCAGGATATTGCAGCAAATTTTTCCTGTACTTACAAAGGGAAACAACTAAATAAAATCTACCCTACATCTTATGGTAATAGACAAAAATTCTCCAAAACTCCTAGGAGAAAACTTGCACATTCTATCTTTTTCCCTTCAAGTTATTGATCTTATCTTTTGAAATGTAAACACAGCCCACATTAACCCAGGTTAGCTCAGTCAGTAAAACCAGGAACTAAAGGGCAGGGGATAGAAAGAGGTCTCTTTAAACACAAATTGACAGGACTTTCTTTACTAAATTCAAAATCACAGCCCCCTTAAAACTGCATGTCTGAGGCTAAATGAGAACTTCAAAATCATCTCAACAAATAATAAAAGGCATTAGCTCCCTAGACAAAGCTGCCACGATCACCATTCCTATGCAACATAGTCTTGGAAGCCCTAGCCACAGCAATCAGGCAAGAGAGAGAAATAAAAGGGATCCATATTGGAGAAGAAGAGGTGAAAGTGTCACTATATGCTGATGACATGTTACTATACATAGAAAATGCTAAAAGATCCACACAAAACCTATTAGAGCTGATCGAAGAATTGAGCAAGGTAGCAGGTTACATGATTAACGTTCAAAAATCATTTGCATTTATTTATACTAATGATGAATCAACAGAAAAATAAATTAAAGAAAAAAATCCCCATTAAAGTAGCACCCAAAGTAATAAAATACCTAGGAATAAATCTAACCAAGGAGGTGAAAGAATTATACACAGAAAACTATACACTGTAGACGAAGGAAATTAAAGAAGACTATAAAAAATGGAAAAATACCCCATGCTCCTGGATAAGAGGAATCAATATCGTGAAAATGGTCACACTGCCCAAGGCAATCTACAGATTTAATGCAATCCCTATCAAATTAAGAAGGACACATTTCACAGAACTAGAACAAATCATAATATTTATATGGAACCACAAAAGAACTAGAATTGCCAAAGCATTACTGAAGAGAAAGAAAGAGGCTGGAAGAATAACTCTCCCAGACTTCATATAATACTATAGAGCTACAGTCATCAAGACAGCATGGTATTGGTACAAAAACAGACATATAGACCAATGGAACAGAATAGAGAGCCCAGAAATAAACCCACATACTTTTGATCAACTAAACTTTGACAAAAGAGGCAAGAATATACAATAGAATAAAGGCAGTCCCTTCAGCAAATGGTGTTGGGAAAACCGGACAGCAGCATGTAAAGCAATGAAGCTAGAACACTCCCTTATACTATACACAAAAATCAACTCAAAATGGATCAAAGACTTAAACATAAGACAAGATACAATAAACCTCCTAGAAGAAAATATAGGCAAAGCATTATCTGACATACATCTCAAAAATGTTCTCCTAGAACAGTCTTCTCAAGCAATAGAAATAAAAGCAAGAATCAACAAATGGGACCTAATGAAAATTACAAGCTTCTGCACAGCAAAGGAAACCATAAGTAAAACAAAAAGACAACCTACGGAATGGGAGAAAATTTTTGCAAATGAAACTGACAAAGGCTTGATCTCCAGAAAATATAAGCAGCTCATACGACTTAATAAGGAACAACCAAACAACCCAATTCAAAAATAGGCAGATCTAAAAAGCAATTCTCCAAGGAAGAAATACAAATGATCAATAGGCACATGAAAAAATGCTCAATATCACTAATTATCAGAGAAATGCAAATCAGAACTCCAATGAGGTATCACCTCACACCAGTCAGAATGGCCATCATTCAAAAATCCACAAATGACAAATGCTGGAGAGGCTGTAGAGAAAAGGGATCCCTCTTACACTGCTGGTGGTGCAGTCTGGTGCAGCCACTGTGGAAAACATTATGGAGATTCCTCAAAAGACTAGGAATAGACTTACCATATGACCCAGGAATCCCACTCCTGGGCATATATCCAGCAGGAACCAAAATGACACCTGCACCCCAATGTTCATAGCAGCACTATTTACAATAGCCAAGATATGGAAACAGCCTAAATGTTCATCACCAGATGACTGGATAAAGAAAATGTGGTACATTTATACAATGGAATACTACTCAGCAATAAAAACGGACAGCATAACGTCATTTGCAGCAACATGGATGCTCCTGGAGAATGTCATTGTAAGTGAAGTAAGCCAGAAAGAGAAAGTAAAATACCATATGAGATAGCTTATATGTGGAATCTAAAAACAAACAAACAATACAAACAAAACATAAATACAAAACAGAAGCAGACTCATAGACATACAATACAAACTGTGGTTACCGAGGGGGCGGGGGTGGGAAGGGATAGACTGGGATTTCAAAATGTAGACTAGATAAACAAGATTATACTGTATAGCACAGGGAAATATATACAAGATCTTATGGTAGCTCACAGAGAAAAATATGTGACAATGAATATATACATGTTCATGTATAATTGAAAAATTGAGCTCTACACTGGAATTTGACACAACATTGTAAAATTATTATAAATCAATAAAAAATTTAAAAAAAATAAAGTTAACTACTGAATTCTTATACAGAACATTAAAACACCACTGTGAGAATAACAAAATAATATTCTCAATACTTGTCATACACATATGTTCATGCAAAACAGGCATACTGCAACATTAGCAATTAGTACACTGGGCTTATATTACATAATATATGCTAGTATTAATGATATGTTAATCAAAATAACAATAATAAATATTTTAGTAATCTGAGACAAATCCAGTCATAAATAATAAGCATTTATATTGTTAAATAGATATGTGTGTGTGTATATATATGTACATATAGAGTCCAATTCTCAAGAATTCACTTGTAAGAATAAAAGATTATTTCACATAATAATTTAATTCTTATTATATTTTTTAAAACAAGTATTTTTTAATGTATTGTTACATTATAAAATTATAAGAATCAAAGAAACTTCAGAAAGAGCACAGAATATGAGAAGTGTAAAATATGCTGGAAACCACTGATTTTGAAATAAGAGGTCCAGGTAAATATGTAATATTATAGACATTAACAAAAGGGAAATGTGACATCAAAAATGACAAAGCAAGGAACTCCAAATGTACTTCCCCGTATAAAGGAAGAAATGAACTCACAAAAACTGTCGGAATCAACTTTATAAAAACTGTGGAAATTAACAAGAGGATTCCAGCAACAGGAAGACACTTAACCAAGAAAAAGGCAGCTGACGCCATCCCTGTTCCTCATCTGCAGTGGCCTCGAAGATGGCAGCCCACAAGCTGCTACCCGTTTCCAGGATCAGAGGTGACAGGACAGAACTTACAATTTGGCTCTTTTTGTTCTTTTGTTTTTTGACCTGCCTAATGTTTCCCTGAAGGACTGGCTCAAAGTGCTAGCGTTCATTGGCCTGATTCAAACCCACACCTGGTGGAAGTGCCACAAGGAGGCTTTGTGGAAAACATTTAAAGGGGAATGTATTAGCCACGGCCACCTAGGACAATGCGTAACAACTGCGGCAAAGAACGGACAAGCCATAAACCCTGAGGCAAACACTGGGGAGTGAGCTGCCCTGGGAAATAGGCCTGTGAAAATCTCCCACATGTTCCATGGAATCAAGACGGATATGAGCTTGCTCAGGAATGGGAATATGCGAAACGACCTGAAAAGCCCCTAAGCCGCTACCTGCAGCTGACTATCAGATTCTATGCAAGCAGGAAGTGAAGGCTAAGGCAGGACTGTAAACTCTTGCTTAAGTTTTTAAGGCATTCTCCAGCACACAAATCTCATCCACAAAGACTGTAAGGTGTTTTGTTTTGCTTTGGGTTTCAGGTATTTAAGGATATCTGTTGAGTCACTTACTGACCAATAAGCAAACCAAGACTTCAGTGGCCACACAAGGCAGTGAAAAACATATTACACAAAATTAGTTGAGAGAAATAAACACACAACAGCAGTCAGAAGAAACAACAACAAAGTCTGTGGGTGGGGAAGGTGGATTATGATTTACAAACTCTCAACATATTCACAATATCCCTTTTTCTTAAACAAAAAGTTACAAAGCAGGCAAAGAAATAATAAAGTATGAATCATGCAGGAAATAAATAAATAGCATAAATTGTCCATAATGGAGCCCAAACTTCAGACTTACTAAACAAATACTTTATATCAATTATTTAAGCTAAAGGGAATAGACAAAGAATTAATGAAAATAAGGAAAACACTGTTTAAACAAATAGAGAATATCAATAAAGTGACAGAGATTATGAAGAGAAGCTAAACAGAAATTTTGGAGCTGAAAGGGAAAATTACGCAAATGAAAAATTCCCTAGAAAGGTCCAACATCAGGTCTCATCAGGTAGAAGAGAGAATCAGCAAACCTGGAGGTACATCAGTCAAATTACCCAGAGGAAGGAGCAGACAAAAAAAGAAAGAATGAAAGACAAATTCACATGAAAGCCAAAAAGTATGTATGGAAAACTTAAACTATGCTATAGAGAAACCAAGGTACCTTATATAACAAATTACAGCCAATCAGTTTAATTACATTTCTGGTATAAAGACAGTAAGTTAATAACAAAAATATATTCAAGATATATGATATTCCCCATTTAAAAAATCCAAACTGATTTAAAAGAAAAAGTATGAGTTAATAAGCAGGTATTATTTAAGCAAAACAAATGTAAAAGGAATAACTGTGACTATTAAATGTTCACAAAATTCTACAAGTTATAGACATTTTGAGGAAACTGCTGCTGAGCTGTAACCCTCAACACTCAAGAAGGAAATCTTGCAAAATGTATAAAACAGTATTCATTCCTCCATCCAATTAACCCACTAATAACAGCTATAACAGTAAAAACATTATTAGTGTGACCAAGAAAACGTAGTCAATGATTATATAAATCAAAGAAAATTCATTTATAATACCAGATGGTAGCAAGAATGTCTGAAACAGAATCAACAGGGTACAAATCAATTTTAACATAGGCGTCACGTAACTTCATCAACTCCCCCAAAGGATGCATCAAAATCATCTTTGTGAACAATGAACAATGCCACACATGTGGAATGAACCCTGTTGTGAGAAGAGTAGTTTGGTCAATGGTCTCACTGATACGGGGTTATGAACTTGGCAATTTTCTCCCTAAAATAAATCCCTATGCTTGACATAGCCTCAAATCAAAGAGGATGATTGTTAATAGACATAATTAACATTGCCACACTGCCCTTGACAGAGAGCCCAGTGATGATCCACAGAAACCAGAAGGACATCTGGAACCATCTGTATCACATTCCTGCGATACTTTCTATCTCAGCATCCTGGAACACGCTGGCCACACTACTGACTTACTTCAGGGGACACTTCTCTACGCGGCAGTGTGATGCTGTGACACCGGAATCAGAGTTCTAAATTCAGAATTTTCTTTTTCTCAGTAAAACTCCTTGTCGGAGAGTTCACCAAAAGATGTGTAGCACCTAAAGGGTGGGCTCTCACAGCAGAAAACAGGATAAAATTTCAGACACCCAGTAGGTGTATTTCAAAAGCATATTTCAGAGAAAAAAATCACACGACCTCAAAAAAAAAAAAAAAGGAAATCAGCGAGAGCCAAAGTTTTTCCTTGTTCCCATATTAAGTAGCCACAGAAAAAGGGAGAAAAAGAAAAGAAATGAGAGCAAAGCCAGGGGGTCAGATATTGTGGGATGCTGAAATGGGCCCTGGGCCTGCCTGCACACCCCAGGCCGTGCCTGAGATGTGGTTCCCATGAAGGACTGGCAATCAAAGAAAGGTTCTCTCTGCCCACTGTGTTTATACTACTGGTGAGTAACAACCTCCAAAGATTCATGCTATTCCCATTATGCACGATCCTGGAGGCAAAAGCAGAAATGAAGAAATGGCTGAGGCACATGAACAGGCAGAGAGGGCTTGAGGCAGGCCCAGGCACTGGCCTGGGGCCCCAGATGTGATGGAAGGGCAGCCAATGATCTCCATCCGAAAAACCGTCTCTGGCTACACAAAATGGGGATGGAAGCTGGAGAAGGACAGGAGCTGGGACCAGGGAGACCTCGGCTGTGATGCGTGTGGATGGAGAATTGAGTATAGAATGAGAGGTCAACCCCGCAAAGTCAAATACAAAAAAAGACCACAGAGGGCAGGTGACAGAATGTGAGTCATGATGAAGGCTCTGACTTTGTCTCTGCAACAGCCCAAATGCCACTGGGGATGGGAGGAACATTTCAGACACAGGAAGAAGAGAGAGAGGTGAGGAGAGCTGACAGAAATAAAGTTTTGTTTTCCCAAGGACCTCTCACATATAGGAAGACTTTCCTAAAAAATACCTGAGGAAGTCATCACCTCTTTGCCATCTGAGTTCTTACTTGTTTTCATACTTTTATATACCCCCGCACATCGGATTTTTTTCCCCGTTATTCTCACCTCACTCTTCAGAGGCCAGGGGTCTTCCCCTTTTTCCAAAATGAAAATAATATTCACCTCAGAAAGACAGATTCTTGCTTAAATGAAAAAGGTGACTGATGTGCTGTGGCTTTTCCATAATACACTCCAGCCCTTTGTTCAGATGGGAAGGAAGTTACGGATGGGAGAGAGTAATACATCACAAATTTGTTCAATGACTGTCTCCTTCCAAATCCTAAAGGAATATTGCAAATATGCAGACATGTAGCTCTCTTCCAAGAACTACTACATCAGAAGTGCAGGAGGACAGCCAGCCTGATATTTTATAGTTTTGCCATAAGCTTCTGGGCTTACTCAACTTCCAGAACCACCATTACCTAGCATGAAGGGGGCAGGTTATCTGAAGAAAGGGGAACTGTAAACTCCAGAATCTCCATTAGAAATCTTTTCATTTCTGAATCACCATGGCTTCAATCTTAGTCAAGTACCTCAGCAGTTCCCAAGAGACTCAAGATAAATGCAAAGATACCCAGGGGCAGATCCCAACTTCTGTGGGGAAGTGATCCTCACCCAGGGAGGCCAGGTTCCTGCAGGTCTCCAACATCACGTCCCTCTGAGCAGGGTCCAGGCACTCCCACTCCTCCTGGGAGAGTTTAATGGCCACATCCCTGAATGTCATCGTTCTGGAAATGAAAACACATTTCACCAAGATGCCACCAGAAGAGTGCTTATCTTCACACAGAACGAGAAGAGGAGAGAGGTGTTGGTGTCCATCCCTAGGGGAGGCAGAGCACAGCTAATGTCTTCAGGAATGACAGAGTCCACAGTCACTTCAAAGAAAGGTGAGCACTGAAAACATGGGATAATGATATTACAAGAACAACTTAAAGTTCCCAAACACAATGTATTTCTCTCATGTTTTATAAGCATTACCTCCTATAACAACATAGCATCTGATTTTTTCCCACCTTATAGAGGACCCAACTCTGCTAGTCAACAGCTACTAAACGGCAAAACCATCACCTGAGCCAGGTGGTCCAGCTTTAGAATGGAACCTACAGCAGCACACATTTAAGTTAACAGATAACAACATTAAAAGTACGAGGACACAGTTGTTTCCTAACTTAGCAAACATGACACATTTTCAGCACAGGCTGAAAATACAGAACTCCTGGAAAGGACAATATGTACGTGTACACACACACATACATACAAGGAGGTACAATCTTCTACTCAAAACTCATTAACATGGCAGGATAGGAAAAGACTTAAGAACATGCAAAGCATCTAAGACATACTTTTAATTTTAAAATAAATACAAGTCTTCTTTATGAAATGATGACGTCACTGATACACACCACGGGCCCCCGCTCACTTTCACAAGTGTGCGCCTACAAACATGCATGCGGAACTCAAAGGAATTAAAACGTGCCAGTGTCCAAAAAACGTTTTTTGAATGTGTCTTCATTTTCTATTATCTCTTACTTGTGCATTTCAACCTTTTTGGTACAGTGAACATGTATAATTTATACTAAACTTAATTAAGATGGTCAACATTATTCTATAGGAGCCTAGTAATTTAAAAAGCACTTCAAACTTTGAAAAACTATGTATTAAAATATTTACCTTTAATCACCATAAATACATATAGGGAGTATAAATACAAAATAGAAGTTGTGTGGTGATGGGAGAATACTGAGGGAAGGCCCTGGGGTGAGTTCAAGCCAACCTGTCAGGCAGGATACTTGAGGGTGAGAGATTATCAAGTCCACACGGCCTCGGACCTTCAGTCCAGGATGGAGAGCACTGAACAAGAAACTAAGGGTGTGATTTTACCTGAGAAAGAGCCATTCCTGACTGCTTGTTCTTCCCTCTTCTTCCCCTTCAGGGCATCTTTCTCAGGTAACATTCAGTCTTGAGACGTCAATCCTGAAAGTCAAAATACGCTGCTTAATGCTTAGAATCAACACACCCCTTCGTGTACCACAACCACACACACACACACACACAGGGGAGACCTCACTACATGGAACAGACAGACCTCTGCTGCGCACTGTCCCAGGAGGGACTCAGGATGGGAAACACCTACAGGGAAACTAACAAGTAAGGTTTCTGACCCCCTGTCTTCAGAACTCATCCTCCCGGTTAGGGCCACACACATGTTGCATCAGTGGGGACTTATGAAGGACTGGCCCGTGTCTTCAAGTCACAGACCCAGCCCTGACCAAAAGCCATGCAGAGGACAGCTCCTCTCACCTCTCTCTAGGTTAGGGGCTGGTTTCTGCCCTCAGAAACAGATGAGCCAGAGCCCTAGTCTTCAGAGCTGAACATTTGCACAGAAGGGACAAAAGGGGCTTGAGGGGAACATCTACTTTGTAACTCACAGCTCACTAATTCAACACACCACACAAAGGGAAGAAAAGAAGCTGCTAAATACTAGACTAACTCACTAAACTAGGATCATTGATGTCCTGACCAAGTGTATACTGAAATGGTCTCCAATTATTTACTGAGTACCCAAAAATGTTCCAAAATAGGACAAATAGGAGAAAGAATGCAGGCCTTATAATCTGAACTAGATACAATATATTTAATAGGGAAAACAATGTGGGACTTTTATTTAATCTAATGACTTCTGGCATCAAAATATTTTAAAATATGAGACTATCTCATATTTAGAATAGAATGATAAGAGCTGGTTTATTATATGTCACCAAAGCTTATTGCAGAAGTTAATGATTTATAGAAAAGCAGGAATTCAGTATACTATCATTTATCTCAATATGCTTTTAAAAATAGTGAATTAAATGTAAGAGGAGTAGAAAGAAAAGTGTACATTCATTAAAAGAAAAACCAACAGTTTTAATATTCCTTTAAAAAGCATCATGTAGTGACACATTCAGTCATTTGTCCCAGTTCTCCTCCCTCACAGCATCCCCAGAGAAGAAGGTGACCCACTGACACAAGTCTCCCCTCGCTGCCTGAAGAAAGGCTGCAAATGGAAACTATTCTACGAGGCAAATAATTATAGAATACACAAGTCTTATAAACCGGAGTTCTGCAATTCTCATCTGTAAAATTAAAAAGGATTAAGCTAAATTTAAACTAAATAGATTATAAAACCAGAAGTAAGTTTATCACAACTTATTCAGCCATATTCCATCACCCCATCGCTCATCCAGAATTAGATTTTCCTTCTTTCACTCCACTATCTTTCTGTTAATCTGTATCCTTTTCCTCCTCTCCATTGTTTTTCCTTTTGTTTCCTCCCTCACCTCCCCTGCTCTCTCTCCTTTTCTGTCTTCCTTTCCTTATACCTCTTTGCACAAGTCTTGAAACCTATCTCAACCTATCTCCTGTTTCTCCCTCTCCCCAGTCTGTTTCCAATCTCCATATATATCTGCCCCAACCCCCATTTCTGTGTGCCTTCTGCTCTCCAATACATCATCTTTCCTGTTACATCCCGTCTGCCACGACTCACTGACCCCCGCAGCTGGCTAGGCTCTCTCAGTGCTGTTTCTCACTCTGCCATCCCTAATCCTTCCTTCTGTCCCTGCATCCTGCTCCCACAACTCTTTTTCTCCTAACCACTCTCTCTGTCTGAAATGCCTTGACTTTTTTGTCCCACACTTCTACCAACAAAGGGCCCCTTTCCCTGTTTTGCTCCCCTTCCTCTTTCTGGAGCTCCTCCCTTTCCTGTACATTTCTCTATTTTCCCCTCTTGCTACTTTCCTGAGTTATTTTATTCTCTTTCATTTGGTCTCTTTGCAAGCCCCTCCTCCATCCTCTATTTTGCCTTCTCTTTATGGGCTGCCTCACTGATCTTTTCCCCCCTTTCCCTTTTCTATTTCTCCTCATTCTCCCTCTGTCTCTTTCTCCTGATCTTACTTACTCCCTAGTCCTGCTTTTTTGGCCTCCCCATTTACAATCAAGTCCACAAAGCTCCTGATCACTGGGTGGGGGAGGTGACACTCTAGGGACACTCCAAGGTTTTCAGTCCTAAATCGCACCCTACTGAAAAGTGTGCTCTTCTGGGACACTGATACAGGAAAAATGAATGTAGGGTGAGAGGATCGCCAGGTTCCAGGCCTCAGTTGAGTCCCTGGTGTGTTCCCCACCAAGTGTGGGTCCTTGGCTTCTTGCAGGAAAGAATTCAAGAGTGAGCCACAGTTTGAGAAAAGGTAGATTTATTTGGAGAGATACATACTCCATAGAATGCAGGCTGTTTAAGAAGCAAGAGAAAGGCCATGACGTGTGTGTGTAGGTGGGAGTGCTGTTTAAAGTAAAAGTAGAGACGCTCCATAGACAGAGTGCAGGTCCTCTTACTCATAAGGGTGAGTTGCCACCAGGTGTGAAGGTTGTTAGTTTTTATGGGCTTGGTGGCTTCATATGCTAACAAGTGGGAGAATTATTCCAACTACTTAGGGGAAGGGACTGGAATTCCCTGGAATTGGGCCACCACCCACTTTTTGACCTTTTAAAGTTAGCCTCGGAACTGTCAGGGCACCTACAGGAGTCTTATTTATCTATATTACATGAGCACATAATGAAGCCCAAGGTCTACTGGAAGTCAGATCTCCCATCGGCAAAATGGGTGAGCATGGGCCAGAGGCCCAAAGAGTCTGAATCTATCCCAAAAGTCCATCTCCCAAGACTTTATAAAGCGTGGAGTGGGAGGGGAGGTCAGAGAAGTGATTGAAGCAGGGAAACAACAGGGCAGGAGGGTCTAATGGCCTGAGGCCTAAAGTCCATAGGCGGGAAATCCTCAGAAAGATTTTACTCAAAAACCAAAGCGGACCCTCGACCCAGTAGCCATGAGCTCAGGCTTCAGGACGTCTCACCCCAACGCTGGCACTTAGCGAAGGTAGGAGGTGCGGGTGCAGGAGTTTTAACGTCTGTAGCAATCCCAAGACCCCAGCGTGTAGGACTGAGATGGTCAGGTTTAAACTTAAGACCGAAACTCACAGACACCCGCCAACCTTAGCCCCGGGTGAGCCACTTCCGGTGTGCCAGACGCTGCGCGTGCCCGCCCCTTCCGGGACCTGCTGAGGGCGGGGCCTAGGTCAAGAGCTTCCGGAAGTGGGCGTGAATAGTGTCCGGGCCTGAGCTGGGAAGCGGGGGCGGGGCCAAGCCAAGGGAGGGGCATGGCGGGGGCGGGGAAAGGTCGAGAAATGGACACCCCCCCCCCGCTCCCTAAAGGCATGTTTTTTTGTTTCCTTTATTTGCTTCTGAGTTTGGATCAGTTGAATTTTTTACGTGTGTGGACAGCCGGGCTGCTCCTTGCCTATTTTAAGTTCATGTTTCAATTTAAGGTAAAAACATAGGAGTTATGTGGGCTCTTCTTGCAAGCTATTTACACTTTTAAAGAACATCGCTAAGCTGTTGGCAGCATGTTTCTCAGCTCTAAGCCCCTACATTGTCATAAGCCATGACTCCAGAGTACCTAGGGTCTGTTTTGATTAGACTGGAATTCAAAATTTCCCAAACCTATCAAAAATATGTAAATTATATGTATATTTGCAATGGTTCTATATCCATTCCTCTGACTGAATGCATGTCATTTATGAAAAACTTATAAGAGTGGTACACAAGATAAACTGAGCTTTTGCTCCTAATTAAACATTATCCATATAAATGATAATAGAAAAGTGATGTGCTTATATAGTCAATATATATTCAATTCTATCTTTATAAATGTTTGTCTTAGACGAGTCTACAGCCTATGCATTATTTAAAACTGTGCAAAAAGAATCTGCAGATGATGCATAAACTATTTAGAATGTGTTGGAACCCAGAGCAGGCTGCCACAAAATATGCCTCAATAGCATATTGGTTATTTTGAATTAAAGTACTTGACAAACAACCAATCCAAGGGGGACAATTTGACCCTTTCCTGAATGGAGAAAATAAATTCCCCATCTGAAAGATTCCCTCCCTGTAACAGGAAGTTCAAAAACATCATCATCTCTACAGATAGGGAATTTAGAACCAGGAAGCCTCTATGAACAGATCTTGTTTCTTCTTAAATAATTTATTTCTGAAGCCAACTTTCCTTTTTTGTTTTTTTACTAAGTAAGCCATCAAATCCAAGTTTCTTTGTCCTGTCAATTCTTCTCAAATTTCTTGCTACTTGTTTATGAGAGATAAAAGCTGCCTGCTTTTGCTACCTCTTAGGTCCTGTTTCTAGGAGACATCTCTGGTTACAACTTAAATTCTTTTTTCCTGTCACTCTGTCTTGTGTCAGTTTTATTATTAGACCATCCACAAGAAATCAAGAGAAGTAGAAGGAAAAATTTCCACTCCCCAACATTTGGTGAGGTAGCAAGGGGACTGGCTGTGTGATTTTCTGCCCTCAGACAACTCTAAGAGTTCCAAGGACACCAAAGACCTGCAGGAGATTAAGATTTCTTGCCCTGTCAGGCTCCTAGATCCCTGCCCACTGGGTCTGTTGGAAGGAAAAGTGGTAAGAGTCCCTTTTCTACCTCTCTAAATTTAGATTAGCATGATAAAATATTTTGTAGCTAGTCCTTAGGACATAGTGACTCTGGTTTTGGTAAATGAGTACTCAGGCTTTTAACTGATCTTTTCCTACCAGAGATGGTCAGTTTTTCTTTGCCTCTGTCTGTTGGGTCATGATGGTTCAGAACTGCAGGCAGAGACCCTTTATAGAGTCCTGCAGATGGACTTGCCTCACAGACTGGTAAATTAACCATTCTCATAAGATTGGCAACAATATACACCTACTTGACTGTGGATTTCTTATTTACAAGCACGAGGTATTTTTGCTTTTCGGTTTCTTGACTTGGTCTACAATTTTAGAGCTTGGCTTTATGACCAGAATTCTCTCTGGTCTCTGTCATCTGGAATGTGCACTTATGGGGAGCATCTGGTGGTCAGATGAACAGACTGGGGTTCCAAGACACAAAGTCCTAAGAACCACTGTCTTTGACAGCCATTCCAGAATCAAGGGAATGTTCTCAAGGGCTCCCAGTCCATAAGGAGCATCTGTCTTACCAACCTGCAATGCACTGATAGCGCTGGAAAAGCCCCATTCCAGCAGTGCCTCCCCAGTGCCACAGATTAGCGTGTCTAGGACTAAAGGCATCTCACTGCCTCCTGGGCAGCTGACACATTGTTTTCACTACACCATTCTTAACTATAACAATTCAGTACTATTACTTTTTAGACTAATTCTGACAGTGAACTTTCTAGATCTTTTAAGGCTTACATCATCTCTTTTGAGATACCTATTTGTATATTTGATAAGCTATTAAAAAGGCATTTTTTTTGAGTTACTATGTGAAAGTAATATAACATCCCACTTGTTCATGAACAGACAGGAATCCTTAATGTACTTTTTTTTAGGGGTGAGATACTGTTTACTCAGACAGGGATCCTTTAAATTGGGTGTATTTAACAAGAAAAATGATAGCTTTCATTATAAACACCTGTCATATTGGAACAAAAGAAAGGACAAAACTGCCTTATGGAATCCCTTATTAAGGTGAAAGAACAGAAATTAGACATAAAATATATATCAAACTTAAACTCTCCTTCTTAGACAAAGAAACATTACCATCACCTTGGCAATTATCCACCCCCCCCAACAGTAAACAGGAAATAGATCACCTAGAAGTCAGTACTCAAGGGCTGATAGAAACAACTCTCTTAGTTTTAAAAATCTCCAGAAAACTAGAAATGCACTCCAGACGCAAGACATGGCCCACTTTTCTGTACCAATTCCAAAACCTCCCCTATTCCACTCAAAATGTGTACAGATATTTTAAAGGATCAGGATATTGTGGCAAAATTGTACTGTACTTAAGAAGGAAAGAATTGAATAATAAATCCTCTAACACTTATGACAGTAGATAAAAATATTCCAAAAACTCCTGAGAAAAAACAGATTTTCTTTCCTTGCCCTGTAAAGTTTTATATCTTATTCAGTCTTTGAAATGTAAACCCAGCTCACATTAACCCAGCTTATTTCAATCAGTAGAACCTGAAACTAGGGTGAAAAAAGAGAGAGAGAGAGACAGAGAGAAAATGACACCACTTTAATCAGAAAATCATAGCAGAAGGACTTTTTCCCCAAACTCCAACTCACAGCCTCTTTAAAGTTGTGTGACAAGGTCAAATATAGATCTTAAAAGTCTTCTGAACAAATAACAAGACATTAGCTGTCTGAGCGAGCACAACTAAACTTCAAGTTATTATTTATGAACTAGTGAGTTTTGTACTGTACCTGATTCATGAGTAAAGTTTAAAATTAAAACTCTAAGATTAAGTATATTTGGGTCAATTAGTAAACATGGCTTGAGACTTAGTGAAGAATTGTACTATGTGGTAGCATGTTTCCAGAAATTATGAAATGCTAATCCAGTTCACAATAGTATATTTCTTTATTTTCACTATAAAAAAATTGACATCTCCAATGATTAAGAATTCTTGGTAATAAAGTTGGTTACAGCTACTAGAAATAATAAAGAAAGTAGGATGTGTCTAGGGATTAAAAAGAGGTTAAGGTACTGAGATTTTTTTCAAGGAAATTAAAAATCTATTTTGTCCTACAACTCTTACTTCATGTAAAATGTACATAGAATATTGTAAAAGGTTTGTAAAAAAAACAAAAAGAAATTTTAGAGAAGTTTATGTGTGGTCAGAATTGGCAAGATTGGAATCAATTAACTCTATGAGTTTTAATTAAACTGTTGCAAAATTAATGTTAGTTTGTTTTCTCTCTGTTAAAGGATAAAATTATTTTCCACTATTGTTCTGGGCTTAATGAGAGATTGTGAACAGCCTTTTTCTAGTTTTAATGTAATCTGTCTAAAAAACGCCAAAAATTCTGTATGTTGTCTGTATCAGGTCATTGATGACTTAGAAGTAAAGAAATAAAAAAGGATCTATTCAACATTTTAAAAGCTAAAGCTTTTTACAACTACGTAACTTTCCCCATTTGCCTGTGACGTGTTTGTTACTGTGATTAAATGGATAAGTAATGACTGTTTCAGTGACCCATAATCCCATTTGACCAAGTGTTTTAAGGTTTTCTTTCTTTCTTTCTTTCTTTTTTTTTTTTTTTTTTTTTTGATTCTTTAAAAAGCTTTCCAAAAGAAAATTCTAAATGAAGTCTTAGCAATCTGGGCATTATTGAGGCTTTCAAAGGAATTCTGAATTATCTCAATTTTTTTTTCTTTCCTCATAAAAGAATGCATTTAAACTAATTATGGTTCTTGTCAAATAAATGGTGATAACACTTAACCAGTTATATTATGTGGGCAAATGATATTATATAAGTGTTGTAGAAATTATACGAGACTCCTAAAATTACCATATGTCCTAGTGTAATGTTATCAGTCATAACTCTAGTAATTTTCTTAAAATACTGTTCATCACAGAGATAACCAAATTTCCAAGTTAATTCCATTATAGTAAATCAGGTCTCTAATAACCAACATTTAATGTCCTTAATTTTTACAGACAATATCATTTTTTCAGATGTTTCATAAGATCTTCCTGAAAATGTGTTTCATCTTAGAAAAACTTATGAAAGTACTAACCAGTACTCTAGAATAAAATGTTCTCAGCATCTTAAACTGTACTGCTAAAAAGGGTTAGAATTTAGGGACACTACTAGAAAAACTGATGGCTTCATAATTTCTGGAAAAAAAAACAGATTATGAATTCAGCACATGATACTAAATGAACTGAGGAGGAGGAATACAATTTTTGATGACTTTTTATTGGAAACATTGCTGATTCACAGCACCTCCCAGACTCACACCTCGAGGCATCGCCTCCTCATCAAATGTCACACCTCTGTACAGGTGGCCCCAGTTTCCTTGGTACTAGAACCTTGCATTTCAAACCTTCAGGCTTCACCTTCTGGTCCTCTAGTTTATGAGACAGTGACACCCTTTCTCCCCACAGGGGTCATCTTCATTGGTCCAGGTCTGAACCTTCCTTTTCTAACCAAAATCCTTTTATCTCCTGGCAACGGCTCATTAATAAAAAGTCATGGACACTTGGTTTACTAAAACTCTCTTAACTTCCTTTGCCTCTCCATAAAAGTCTTCACCATCGGTTGCCAAGTGGAGAACTGTGCATGGCTCACCATGGTTGTAGACCCCGAATTGTAACTCTCTACAACCCTCAACTATCAGCACACTATTTATTTCAAGTCAACATTTTGATGGCCTGTACAGGGAGGGACCACAGAAGACACGTGATGGCCTCAGGGCTGGTGGGCAAACAGGGGCAGTGCCCACAATTCAGTCCATTATAATTCATTACCTTTTCTTGCTGACCTTGGAGTTTGTAGGTACATCTTTTTTTCTGCATTTGAGCCCATACCATTCTTAAAGCTCTCTAGGCATTATTCAAAATCAACTTAAATTTTTTATCTTTGTATTTAAGACCTTGTTCCGTATTTGAGGACTTGTTTGGCACTTCAATCAGATTTGAGATCAGAATGTTTTACTGAAACTGGCTAGTTTTCAGCCTATTTCCTTCAGAACAGGGGCTTCTTGTCCTGAAGCTGGTTAGCCTTCAACCCATTCCTTCAGGAACAAGTCTTCTTTCTCTGAAATGGTGCCGGGGTTTTCAGCCATGATCCTACCCTTTTGGAAGGCCTGACGTCTAAACACTGGCTAAAACAAAGCCTTCTGCCTGGTTCCTCCCAGACCATGCTATCTTTTTGGCCCCAGCAGGGGTTGCCTTGTTGGCTGTTTGAAGTGAGCTTTCTGTACTATAAGCAATTAAAGCTGGTTGGAAATTGTCCTCAACTGTAGAGAAAAACCACTAAGAAATGGAATACTAATTTTCTAAGCATTATGGGGGCAACACACACACACACAGGATAATTTTATGTTTAAAAACTGAGGTCCTTTCTCATGTGAATTTCTTACTAAATGGATCAACCTCACCAAAGGCAAATTACAGTACCAGTGGTCATTATAGGAATTTTAAATCCCTAAATTTAATTTCCTTAAAACCAAATTGGACTACCATAACTCAGAAATGTCCAGAACTTAGTGGGATGCTCATTTTGATGCTTTACAGTGTTATTTGGAGTCTAAAATTGCCTCTCTGCAAAATAAAATTTTAAGCAAACAAATGATTAAAGACAGATGAAATGACTATGGAAACCACAGGCTCTGCTCCCGGTCCGTCTTGTCTCTCCTTTGGCTCCTTGTGGTCAGACTGCATCTGCCACCATCTTCTTTCTTTCCTACTATGCCCACCGATGCCTCCACTATACCCTTACATCTACATACAACTCTCTCACTAAACCTCCCCTTTTCAAACCTTCAATTCATAAAAAGAGAAAAATGGCAATAGTTCTGAAACACAAAAAAGTGAAGCACAATAAAAGAAGGTTTCCTTCTATTTACTTTTGCTGTTTTCCAAGAGCCGCCTTCCAGAGCTACCAAATACACAGTGAGACACATGAAATTCCCTGCCAGGCCTTTACATGTCACACCTCAGTATCTGCTGCTGCATCCATTTGAGTCTCTGTCTGCCTCCAGGGATCAAGGGAAAAAGAGCGTTCTCTCAAACATTACAATTGTCCCTTTGGAGACGATAACTACAACTTTTAGTGGCTGCTTTGCAATTAGCAACTAGGCGGGGAAAAACAGGTTTTCACAAATATTCTCAGTTCACCAGGCCTGTCTCACGTTGCAGCTACAGGTGAAAAGATAATTGCAATTTGAGGGGCGGGCAGGTCACAGTATCACATTCCATATCTAGGGGTCCGGCTTCCTCCCTCCCTGTCACAGGAGGCAACCAGAGGAAGAGAGGTGAGTATTTTCTATTTCAGTCTTAGAGAAAGAATCTGCAAGAAATGAAGGTTGTTAGGATCTGGGTAAGTGATCATAAAGGAAAAGGAATTCTTCTGCTTTAAATTGGTCCAGTGTCAAAGAAAAAGAGGAAGAAACTACTCATTTTCATTCAGAAATATATCTGCAGCAAGTTTACTTTCCAGAAATCACAGAGTACTTCTTCAGGGTCACTACATGTGTGCCAACAGCACCTCCATGATTAATAAAAACTAGAATAAACCTACAGGAATGATCTAATCTTTGATAGAAACAGTGTATATGATGGACAATTGCTAAAAATAGAAATACTTTCTCTGACTCTGGGTGTATGAAGTGCTTAACAAAGACATTGATGGATTCCCACTGTAAACATCCATAGTTGGCTGATTTGATCAGACCGATTTCCATCAAGTTAGGGAAGGGGAATGTTACACAAAGGTAACTTCAAAAATGGGTTTCAAGTACCACCTATCAGGCACAAAAGTACAGTGTGATCTATTCTCTGCTTTCAAAATACTCTCACAGATCCAAGCTCTACAGGTCATTTTATACAATAAAAAGATACCACTTTTTTTTTAAATTTCATTTTCTATGCAGGTGATATATTAACATTTCACAAATATTGACCTCCTGTTAATACTTTTATTGTCATGGTAATTAATGTATCAGTTTATGATTTGAACTTAGACATATTTATTTTCTATGCCACACGGCTTTTCACATGCTGATATTTCAAGTGTCATAGTCCAGGGCATGACAGAGTCATCAGTAATTCCTCTGAGAGATATCTTTCCAATCTTGTGTAAAAGCAACTTAGTATTTCTGTTGTCAAACCAATAAAAAGCTGAGAGTGAGTTTTTAAAATGCCATGGCATAGAACACATATTCAGTTTTTCCACATTTAATTAAGATACATAAAACCTTATCCATACTTGGTACTGTCCCATACAATAAACAAAGATAAATGGAATCTTGATACAGAAATATTTTAAAAAATACCAGAAAATCTAAAAGGAAGGGATGAGGGATGAAAATACATAAATATAAATTTGTCTTTTACTTAAAAAAATAACTAACTACCTTTGTAAAAATATCATCTAAGTGTGCTGTGATTTTAGCAATTTAATCAGGTTCTAATCTCCAGCTTTTTCATAAAAAGGCTGTAAATTTGGACAACTCATTGAACTTTATAAGCCCCAGTGCTCCTAATGTTCTGAATTTGAATACTAGTAATGACTCTTAGATGAATTTAGGATGAATGCTGGGTTTATTAAAGACATAACTTTTATACACTATCCCAGGTTTTGCAAAGGTCTTCCAATGTTATACACTGATCACTCAGACACTTGTTTAAAAGAAAGAAATATAATTACTTTTCAATGGGAACTAATGCACACGAAGAATATTGATTGAAGAATATCAATTTCACTTGATATGATACACGGAGCTCTGTCTCATATCTCCAAGCAGGAATCTCTGGTTCAGAAGAAGAATATTTTCCCTGGGACTTGACAGAATGGCCATCAATCATCTGGCAATAGGAGTGATCATTTCATTACAGACTGTAGCAGGACTTCTTGGGAATTTCTGTCTTGTTTACCATTTTCTTTTCCTTTACTTCACAGGAGGCAGATTTAGGTCCACAGATTTGATTCTCAAGCACTTGACTTCAGCCAATCTCTTAGTTCTTCTTTCCAAAGAAATCCCAGAAACACCAGAAGCTTTTGGATTGAAACCTTTCCTTAATGACTTTGGATGCAAACTTGTATTTTATATTCAAAGAGTGAGCAGAGATGTGTCCATGGGCACCACCTGCATCTTGAGTATCTTTCAGGTGATCATGATCAGTCCCAGTGGCTCCAGGTTGGCAGAGCTTAAGGTAAAAGCTCCCAGGTTCATGGGCACCTCCAGTATTCTCTGCTGGATCTTCAGCATGTTTCTAAATATTTTGGTTCCTCTTTCTACAACAGACAAGTTGAACATGACAATAATCACAGAGTATATTGATCATGGCTACTGTTATTCAATAACTTTTGGTAAAATTGGGGACATACTCTATGCACCACTTGTATTACTCCAGGATGGTTTCCGTTTGGTGCTGATGGTCTGGTCCAGTGGTTCCATGGTTTTTATCCTGCACAGGCACAAGCAGCGGGTCCAATACATTCACAGGAACAATCAGACTCCTAGACCCTCCGCTGAGACCACAGCTATGCAAAGCATCCTTGTCCTGTTGGGCGTCTTTGTTTCTTTATGGACAGTCTCCTCTGTCTTTCACATTTGTGCCTCAGTTTTTCACAATCCCAGTTTCTGGCTGAAGAACACTTCTAGGATAATTGCTGGGTGTTTCCCAACTGTCAGCCCCTACATTCTCCTGATCCAGGATTCTAGAGTCTCTACGTTCTGCTTTGCTTAGAATGCCATAAAATTACCAGTATCTATTAAAATATGTAAATTATATGCATACTTACAATGGTTGTTCATTTATCCATTAACCGCATTAAATGTGTGAAATTTATGAAATATTTTCAAGAGAGTGGTACACAAGATGAGCTGAGGTTTTGCTCCTAAATGAACAACACCACCCACAGCAATGATAATAGGAATGTGATGAAGTTATCAAGTTCATAGATATGGAATTTAGTTCTTCCTAATATTTCTTAAAGAGGAGCTCAGTGTCCGTGGGTTATTTAAACTGTGGTGCAGAAACAATCTGGAGATTATGGATAAACTATTAAGAATGTGTTGTGATCCAGAGCAGGCTGCCCCAAAATATGCTTCAATGATATATCGGTTATTTTAAATTAAACTTACTTTAAAAATGGCCAATGGAAAAGGAAAATTTTTACTCTCCCTTGTGTCACCCCGAATACAGGAAATAAATTTCCGTTCTGAAAGCTGCCCTCCCTGTACTGGAAAATGGAAATTAATACTTACCACTCGTGTGAATAAAAATGTTGCTTGTAATATCAGCAAGCAAATGATGCTGTGACCAACAGGCCATTAGGCACTTCCACTGCCCCTGAGGCAACTCAGGAAGTAGACAATTGGGCTGACCCTTGCCTACCCTTCCACCAACCACTGCAGCCATCAGTAGGGGTATATCCTGAGGGGACTCAGAGAAGTAAGAAACTGATACTGGCCCCAGACAGCTAAGGTACATATCAAAGGAATGAATTCAGTGAGCCCAGACTCTTGCCTCTTCCCACACACAGAAAAGCACTAAATTCATTAACTTGACATATCTGGTTTTCCCTAATTAGTAGTAAGCTTTCAATGCTCTGACCACCTGGGTTTTGTTGAAAACTGTATATTCTGCTTCCACCCTTAGCTCTGCAGAGCCAGGCCCTCAGTGCTATCTGAGAGGCTGCTTCCCACACTTTAAGTCCTCAGAAATTCCAAGGAATAGCACTTAAGGTTTTGCTGTATTTTTTTTTTCAATTAACACTGGAGATAATGAATTCAGGTCCAACAGACCTATATAAACAAATCTGCTCAATGTTTTCCCTTAGTAAGCAACGAATCCCAAACTTCTTTTTCCTGTCAATTCTTCTCAAATATATTTTTCCTTGTTTAAAAAGGTTAAAATCTACCTGAATTGGCTACTTCTTAAGTCTTATTTCTAGGAGAACTCTATGGGCACAAAGTACATTTGTTTTCTCTGGTTAATATGTCTTGCATCAATTTTATGACTAGACCAGCCACAAGAAGACAAGAGAGACAGAGGGGAAGGTCTCCCTCCCCAACAGTTGGTGAGGCAGCAAGGAGACTGACTAGACCTCATTTCCTGTCCCCAGGCAGTGGCAGCTGAGAGTTCCTGGGACATTGACAAAGGCCAACAGAAGGTAAGATTTCTTACCATATCAGTCCCCCAGACCTCTGCCTGCAAGGTCTGGTGGAGGGGAACATGGTGAGAGTCCCTTTCCTGTGTTTCTACGTTTAGATTAGCATGAGGAAATATTTTTGTAGCTAGTTCCATTGAATGTCGTGGCTCTGCTTATGGTAAATGAGTACTCTGCTTTTTTATTGATCTTTTCCTCCCACAGCTGGCCCATGTTTTTGTTGTTTTCTGGCTGTTGGGTCATTTCTCATAAGGAGGAAGAAGTGTAAGCAGAGATGGTAGAGGTTCCATGGAGAAAGGGTAAGAGAAGCCATTTTTTGCCTAAGCCATTTTGTGACTTAACCTGGACACAATGCTTATCCTTCAAAAATTCTGAGTAAATAAACATCCTAAGGAAACAAAGGCATGCTGAAACATTGCCTGTTATCAGTAGGGAACTGAGAGTAGTAAAGGTAACACATCAGCATGTAAAGATTCCTAGTTCTGTTTCAGTGGTAAAGATTAGCCTGAGTCACTCAACCACCAGATCCACTGGAGCCTGAGGAATGCGGATGTTGGTCTTTTCTGATCCTCCTGACTTCAGTCAACTAAAGATTTGACTCTGTCTCTTGACCACTCAAGGTCCTTCGTAAATATCATGTACCCTTAGCTTAAAACTTTCCTCATTTTGCCAGATGGGAGACACTGATTTAGGAATGACCTGCAGGGTCCTTCAAACTTCCTGCTTGGTATAAATCATTTCTTCTCCTGGTCTTTGACTTGGTTGTGCCTTTTGGCTCAATATTTAACAAGAGGTGAAACTAGTTTTTGGTAACAAAACCTTAGGACAGAACAGCACGGGGGTTAGGGGTATAGCTCAGTGGTAGAGCCTCTGCTTACTACTCACAAACTCCCGATTCAATCCCCAGTACCCACGTTAAACATAAACAAATGAAAATACAATAACAACAGGACAGGGGGCCAAGATGGCGGAGTAGAAGGATGCTCGTAGCTCACCCTCTCCCACAAATACACCAAAATTCATCCACGGACCCACCCGGCCAACCAGAGCACCTACTGAACTCCAACAGAACTTCACCCTCTTCAAAAGACAAAGACATCAGAAGTCTGGTAGGAGAAAAGGAAAAAAAGAAGAAAAGGCAAAACAGTGTGGGGCCGGTCCCATGGGGAGGGAGTGGCAAAGGAGGAAGAGCACTCGTTCGCTGGGTCTCCCCCTCTCCAACAGAGGCCAGTGGAATGGAGGGGGAGCCTCCAAGGCTCGGATTTGTAGGGAATCACCCCTTGACCGACAGAACTAAGTTAAATGGGCACAGAGGGTCCCCGCGACACCCAGCCTGAGACTCGAGCTGGCAGCTGGGGGCCAGGCCAGGCTGCCCGAGCTGGGTGGAGGACAGGGGCGGCTGCACTGACACAGCCCTGGGAGCCTGCATGGGGCTGCATGCCATGGTTGAGTGGGTGCACAGGGCAGAACAACCTGGGCACTCCATAAAAATTCATGGCTGATGTGCCCTTGAGGGAAGGGTGCCATCCCCCCATTTCTGCAAATCTGCAGAAGGTATTTGGGTGAAGAGAGACGGGGCTCAGGCACGGCCGCCATATCCTCCAGCGCTTAGTACCCAGGTGGGGGTGGGGCCAAAACCTGAATCCGCACGGAAAGGCTTAGCAGCCTCAAAGGCCAGACGGAGACTTATTTACAGCCCGAGGCAGATAGGATCTTACTGCTCTGGTACCTCAGAGAACTTTGGCACGGAGCAGGGGTGGGAGGCCACCTGCCTTCCTGGCAGGAATACAGCACCTGACCACGGTGCTGGGAAGGGGTGTGATCTGCCCGCCTACCTCGCCAGACTGCAACATCTGACTGCAGCATCGGTAGGGGGAGTGACCCACCCGCCCACCGGGAAGGAGAGCAGCACCTGACCCCAGTGTTGGGAGGGGGGCCGATCTGCTTGCCCATAGGCAGGCACTGGGAGCAGCACAGCTGAAGGCACCAACGGAGGGACTCCGGAAACAGCAAGCTGAGTTCGCAAAACAGGACGAAGACAGAAAGACTTCTCATTAAGATTGCATAGTCTCCATGAGAACACCCTCCCTTTTTTAAAAATATTTTTTATCTGTTCTACTTTCTATTAACTTTCTTAATTTTTGCTTTTTAAACAATTATATATGCTTCCAGTTTTAATCCCTTTAAATTTTTTCTTTTAAAACACTTCTAGAATTTTTTTTTAAATCCACCTCATTTCATTTTTATTTCTCTTGGTTTTGACCTCCTGTTATTGATTATATACAGGTTTCAAATATGTTATTCCTCTTTTCTCCTTTTTTAAAGGTTTTTACAGATGTCTCAACCTGATTGCTGTTCTGCTTCAACTTACTTTTCTATTATTGATTATACACTGTTTTCAAACCTTTTTTCTCCTTTCTTTTAAAATTCCCTTTTTTAAAATCTTTTTTTATCTGTACTATTTTCTATTACCTTTTTAATTTTTACATTCTAAACAATTATATATGCTTCTAGTCTTAATCCTTTTTAAATTTTTTCTTTTAAAATATTTTTATTAGTCATTCAAAAATCCACAAATGACAAATGCTGGAGAGGCTGTGGAGAAAGGGGAACCCTCCTACACTGCTGGTGGAAATGCAGTTTGGTGCAGCCACTATGGAAAACAGTGTGGAGATTCCTCAAAAGACTAGGAATAGACTTACCATATGACCCAGGAATCCCACTCCTGGGCTTGTATCCAGAAGGAAATCTACTTCAGGATGACATCTGCACCCCAATGTTCATAGCAGCACTATTTACAATAGCCAAAACATGGAAACAGCCTAAATGTCCATCAACAGGTGACTGGATAAAGAAGATGTGGTATATTTATACAATGGAATACTACTCAGCCATAAAAACCGACAACATAATGCCATTTGCAGCAACATGGATGCTCCTGGAGAATGTCATTCTAAGTGAAGTAAGCCAGAAAGAGAAAGAAAAGTACCATATGAGATCGCTCATATGTGGAATCTAAAAAACAAAAACAAACAAAAACAAAGCATAAATACAGGGCAGAAATAGACTCACAGACAGAGAATACAGACTTGTGGTTACCAGGGGGGTGGAGGGTGGGAAGGGATAGACTGGGATTTCAAAATTGTAGAATTGATAAACAAGATTACACTGTATAGCACAGGGAAATATACACAAAATGTTACGATAACTCAGAGAAAAAAATGTGACAATGAGTGTGTATATGTCCATGAATGACTGAAAAATTGTGCTGAACACTGGAATTTGACACAACATTGTAAAATGATTATAAATCAATAAAAAAATGTTAAAAAAAAGAAAACAAATGACAATAACAAATAAAATAAAATAAAATATTTTTATTATTATTATTTTTAAAAACCCACCTGATTTCATTTTCAATTCTCTTGGTTTTGATCTATTGTAATTGATTATACACAGGTTTCAAATATTATTTTTTGCTCTTTTCCCCTTTTGTTTTTTTAAAGGTTTTTAAAAAGACTTCTCAACTTGATTGCTAGTCTGATTCAAATTGCTCTTCTATTATTGATTATACACTTTTTTCAAACCTTTATTTTCTCCTTTCTTTTAAAATTCTCTCTCTCTCTTTTTAAGTTTTATTCCTGCATCGGTATTAGATAGATAAGTAAATAAACTCCTTAAGGACCACAATAGATAACTGATACTCCATCAGCCACACTGCCAGAGAGATATGAGAAGATGAAGAAGCAGAGGAACCACTCACAATTAAAAGAGCAAGAGAAATCCCCTGAAAGAACGATCAATGAAATAGACATAGATAGCCTATTAGATCAAGGTTTCAAAAAAGAGGTGATCAAAGTACTGAAGGAACTAAAAGAGGTAGTGTTGAGAGATATAAAATATGTCAAAAATGAAATTGAAGCTATAAAGAGCCAAGTAGAACTGGTAAACTCATTGGTTGAGATGAGAACTGATTTAAAGGCTGTACAAAGCAGACTAGATCATGCAGAGGAACAAATAAGTGACCTAGAAGACAGGACAACAGAAAGCATCCAATCAGAACAGCTAAGAGAAAAACAAGTGAAAACAACATAAAGGACCTATGGGATAATATAAAGCATGCCAATCTATGCCTAATAGGAGTTCTAGAAGGGGAAGAAAGAACAAAGGGGATTGAAAAGATATTGGAAGAAATCATGATTGAAAACTTCCCAAACCTAAAGAAGGAATCAGATATCCAAGTACAGGAGGCTCAGAGTGTCTGAAACAGACCCACACCAAGACATATCAAATCAAGATAGCCAGAGTCAAGAATAAAAAAATGACCCTAAAGGCAGCAATAGAAAAACAAAGACTGAGTTACAAGGGAACCCCCATAAGGTTCTCAGCTGATTTTTCTACACAAACACTACAGGCCAGGAGGGAGTGGCAAGATATATTCAAAGTCCTGAATCAAAAAAAGATGCAGCCTAGGATACACTATCCAGCAAGGCTATCCTTGAGGATAGAAGGAGAGATAAAGAACTTCACAGACAAGCAAAAACTACAAGAGTTTAGCAACACTAAACCCATGCTAAAACAAATATTGACAGGTCTACTCTAAATAGAAGAGAAGCAGGATGCTACAGAAATGAGAAACTCATAACTGGAAAGGTGATAACTATCATGAATTACAAATAAAATAAACACAAAATTGTAAAAGGAGATATGTAAATCATTAAGACTGGGAGAGGGAAGGAAGAAAATATAGAGTCTTTTTTTCTTCTTCTTCTTTTTAAAATTTTCTGTTCTCGGTAGGATGGGTTTGAGCATATACTACTATAGGTTTAGTACAAACAGTTGTAGTAATGGGCTAATAGACTTACAGAAAAGGGTAACCACAAGCCAAAAACTTACAGTGAGTCATAAAACCTAAATAAAATCCATGATAATACAAAGGAAAATTACCAAACAACAAAGGGAAGAATGAACAAAGAGGAAATACCAAGTCAACTGCAAAAATAAGTTCAAAATGGCAATAAACACACATCTATCATTAATTACTGTAAATGTTAATGGACTAAATGCTCCAGTCAAAAGACACAGAGTGGCAGACTGGATAATAAAGCAAGAAACTTCAATATGCTGTATACAAGAGACCCACATTAGGGAGAATGATACACACAGATTTAGAGTTAAAGGATGGAAAAGGATATTCCATGCAAATGGGAAAGTCAAAAGAGCAGGTGTAGCAGTACTCATTTCAAACAAAACAGACTTTAAAATAAAGGCCATAAAGAAAGAAAAAGAAGGACATTTTATAATGATTAAAAGGGTAATACAAGATGAGAATATTATACTCATTAATATATATGCACCCAATATAGGAGCACCTAAGCACATAAAACAAATACTAACAGAGATAAAGGGGGAAATTGATGGGAATACAATCATTGTTGGAGATTTTAACACTGCATTAATATCACTAGACAGAATTCCAGGCGGAAAATATATAAGGCAACAGAGAAATTAAATAATGCAATAGAAAAATTAGATTTGGTGGATATTTTCAGAGCATTACAACCCCAAAACTTAGAATATACATTCTTTTCAAGCGCACATGGAACATTTTCTAGGATTGATCATGTACTTAGGCACAAAAGAAGCCTCAACAATTTTATTAAGATAGAAATTATCTCAAGCATCTTTACTGACCACAATGACATGAAACTACAAATCAACTACAGAGAAACAAAGGAGAAAAAAAGGAAGCATGGAGATTAAACAACATGCTATTAAAAAGGCAGTGAGTCAACGATGAAATCAAAGCTGAAATTAAAAAATACCTTGAGACAAGTGAAAATGAAAACACAACCACACAAAACTTATGGGACGCAGCAAAGGCAGTGCTAAGAAGGAAGTTTATAGCAATACAGGCCGTCCTCAAATAACAAGAACAATCTCAAGTAAACAATCTAACACACCAGCTAAAAGAACTAGAAAAAGAAGAGCAAAAACACCCAAAAGTCAGCAGAAGGAAGGAACTAATAAAGATCAGGGAGGAAATAAATAAAATACAGATTTTTTAAAAATTGAAAAAAATCAATGAAACCAAAAGCTGGCTTTATGAAAGAGTAAATAAAATCGACAAACCTCTGGCCAAACTCACAAAGAAGAAAAAAGAGAGAGCACAAATAAGCAAAATAGAAAGGAAAATGGGGAAATTACAACAAATAAAATAGAAATACAGAATATCATACGAAAATATTATGAAAAACTATATGGAACCAAAATGGATAACCTAGAGTAGATGGACAACTTTCTGGAAACATACAGTCCACCAAGACTGAACCAAGAAGAAAGTGACCACTTGAACAAACCGATCACTAGAAATGAAATTCAATTAGCAATAAAAAACAAACCTCCCTACAAATAAAGTCCAGGACCAGATGGCTTCACCAGGGAATTCTACCAAACATACACAGAAGAACTCATACCAGTCCTTTTCAAACTCTTCCAGAAGATTGAAAAGGAGGGAATACTCCCAAACTCATGCTATGAAGCCACCATCATCCTGATACCAAAACCAGGCAAAGACACTACCAAAAAAGAGAATTAGAGAATTAAAGGCCAATATCACTGATGAACATAGATGCAAAAATCCTCACCAAAATATTAGCAAATAGAATCCAACAGCACATAAAAAAGATTATACATCATGACCAAGTGGGGTTCATCCCAGGGACACAAGGGTGGTTCAACATACACAAATCAATCAATTAGATTTCTCAACTAGAGAAAGATCAAAAAACATATGATCATCTCAATAGATGTAGAAAAAGCATTTGATAAAATTCAACACCCATTTATGATAAAAAAAAAGCTCTCACCAAAGTGGGTATAGAAGGAACGTATCTCAACATAATAGAACCTATATATGACAAACCTACAGCCAGCATAGTACTCAACGGTAAAAAACTCAAAAACTTCCCACTAAAATCTGGGACAAGACAAGGATGCCCACTACCATCACTCCTATTCAACATAGTCTTGGCAGTCCTAGCCACAGCAATCAGGCAAGGGAGAGAAATAAAAGGGATCCAAATTAGAAAAGATGAGGTAAAAATGTCACTATATGCTGATGACAAGTTACTATATATAGAAAACCCTAAAAGGTCCAAACAAAAACTACTAGAGCTGATCAAAGAATTCAGCAAGGTAGCAGGTTACAAGATTAACATTCAAAAATGAGTTGCATTTCTTTATACTAATGATGAATCAACAGAAAAAGAAAGCAAAGAAACAATCCCCTTTAAAACAGCACCCAAAGTAATAAAATACCTAGGAATAAATCTAACCAAGGAGGTGAAAGAATTATACACAGAAAACTATAAACCATTGATGAAGGAAATTAAAGAAGACTTTCAAAAGTGGAAAGATATCCCATGCTCTTGGATAAGAAGAATCAATATTTTTAAAATGGTCACACTGCCCAAGGCAATCTACAGATTTAATGCAATCCCTATCAAATTACCCAGGACATATTTCACAGAACTAGAACAAATCATAATAACATTTATGGAGCCATCAAAGACCTAGAATTGCCAAAGCATTACTGAAGAGAAAGAAAGAGGCTGGAGGAATAACTCTCCCAGACTTCAGACAACACTATAGAGCTACAGTCATCAAGACAGCATGGTATTGGTACAAAAACAGACATATAGACCAATGGAACAGAATAGAGAGCCCAGAAATGAACCCACAAACTTTTGGTCAACTAACCTTCGACAAAGGAGGCAAGAATATACAATGGAATAAAGACAGTCTCTTCAGCCAAGTGTTGGGAAAACTGGACAGCAGCATGTAAAACAATGAAGCTAGAGCACTCTCTTACACCATACACAAAAATCAACTCAAAATGCATCAAAGACTTAAAAATAAGACAAGATACAATAAACCTTCTAGAGGAAAATGTAGGCAAAACATTACCTGACATACATCTCAAAAATTTTCTCCTAGAAAAAATAAAAGCAAGAATAAACAAATGGGACCTAATGAAACTTACAAGCTTCTGCACAGCAAAGGAAACCATAAGTAAAACAAAAAGACAACCTACGGAATGGGAAAAAATTTTGCAAATGAAACCGACAAAGGCTTGATCTACAGAATATATAAGCAGCTCATACGACTCTATAAGAAGAAAATCAACAACCCAATCCAAAATTGGGCAGAAGACCTAAACAAGCAATTCTCCAAGGAAGACATACAAATGATCAATAGACACATGAAAAAATGCTCAATATCACTAATTATCAGAGAAATGCAAATCAAAACTACAATGAAGTATCATCTCACACCAGTCAGAATGGCCATCATTCAAAAATCCACAAATGACAAATGCTGGAGAGGCTGTGGAGAAAAGGGAACCCTCCTTCACTGCTGGTGGGAATGCAGTTTGGTGCAGCCACTGTGGAAAACAGTATGGAGATTCCTCAAAAGACTAGGAATAGACTTACCATATGACCCAGGAATCCCGCTCCTGAGCATACATCCAGAAGGAGCCCTACTTCAGGATGACACGTGCACCCCAATGTTCATAGCAACATTATTTACAATAGCCAAGACATGGAGACAGTCTAAATGTCCATCAACGGATGACTGGATAAAGAAGAAGTGGTATATTTATACAATGGAATACTACTCAGCCATAAAAACCGACAACATAACACCATTTGCAGCACCATGGATGGTCCTAGAGAATGTCATTCTAAGTGAAGTAAGCCAGAAAGAGAAAGAAAAATAGCATATGAGATCGCTCATGTGTGGAATCTAAAAAACAAACAAACAAAGCATAAATACAAAACAGAAATGGACTCACAAACATAGAATACAAACTTGTGGTTGCCAAGGGGTCAGGGGGTGGGAAGATAGACTGGGATTTCAAAATTGTAGAATAGATAAACAAGATTACACTGTATAGCACAGGGAAATATATACAAGATCTTATGGTAGCTCACAGAGAAAGGAATGTAACAATGAATATACATATATTCATGTATAATTGAAAAATTGTGCTCTACACTGGAATTTGACACAACACTGTAAAATGATTATAAATCAATAAAAAATGTTAAAAAAAAAAGACACATGAAAAAATGCTCACTATCACTAATTATCAGAGAAATGCAAATCAAAACTACAATAAGGTATCACTTCACATTAGTCAGAATGGCCATCATTCAAAAATCCACAAATGACAAATGCTGGAGAGGCTGTGGAGAAAAGGGAACCCTCCTACACTGCTGGTGGGAATGCAGTTTGGTACAGCCACTGTGGAAAACAGTATGGAGATTCCTCAAAAGACTAGGAATAGACTTACCATATGACCCAAGAATCCTGCTCCTGGGCATATATCCAGAAGGAACCCTACTTCAGGATGACGTGCACCCCAATGTTCATAGCAGCACTATTTACAATAGCCAAGACATGGAAACAGTGTAAATGTCCATTAACAGATGACTGGATAAAGAAGAAGTGGTATATTTATACAATGGAATACTACTCAGCCATAAAAACTGACAACATAACGCCACTTGCAGCAACATGGATGCTCCTGGAGAATGTCATTCTAAGTGAAGTAAGCCAGAAAGAGAAAGAAAAATAGCATATGAGATCGCTCATGTGTGGAATCTAAAAAAAAAAACAAAACTAACTAACAAAGCATAAATACAAAACAGAAATAGACTCATAGACATAGAATACAGACTTGTGGTTGCCAAGGGGGCAGGGGGGTGGGAAGAGATAGACTGGGATTTCAAAATTGTAGACTAGATAAACAAGACTATACTGTATAGCACAGGGAAATATACAAGATCTTATGGTAGCTCACAGAGAAAAAAATGTGACAATGAATATATATATGTTCATATATAATGGAAAATTTTTGCTCTACACTGGAATTTGATACAACATTGTAAAATGATTATAAATCAATAAAAAAGTCTTTAAAAAAATCAAGAGCTGTTTCTTAAGATGGATAAAATTGATCACCACTAGCCAGGCTAATGAGGAAATAAGGAGAGAAGATGCAAATTACCAAAATCAGAAATAGAATAAAAAATATCATTACAAATCCAATGGATATTAAACTGATATATAATTTTTAAGTGTCATAAACAAAATAATAATAATATTACTGTTATTATTTTTGGAGACATTTTGTCAAACATTCTGTATAGGTTAAAACTTGATTTTTACTCCAGTTTACAAGAACTAGAATTTATCTAAAAAGATCACAGACGGATACAAACACATAGCCATAATGTTTAAGCAGTTTCTATAATGGAAAAGAATAAGAGAAGTAAGGACAAAATGAATCAAATTTGTTGACATTTTGTGCGTCCAGACAAATGGGGACTTTGGACACTTTCAAAGTGATCCTGAAGAAAATATCAATGTCACAGAAATCAAGGTAATTTTTATTTAGAAAAATCTTATATGCCTATTTGTGGATGACACTGAATTTTTTTTAAATGAACTAGAGTGTGAACATACACAACAATATAAAATAGAACCATTGAGATTGAATCTTATTTCTTGGAAAAATCTATCATCTGTGCTGAGGATTATTTTAGAAATTTCACACAGTTCAGCATATATTGCTAATACGATTTCTCTAAACAGTTGAAAAATACAGGAAAATATTAAGGAAGAGTACGTCTGTGGCATGACTGGGGGATATAATAGAAACTATCAAAACCCAGGCTTAACTGCAGGGGGGGGTAGAGCTCAGTGGTAGAGCATGTGCTAAACACGAGGTCCGGGTTCAATCCCCAGTACCTCCATTAAAATAAATAAATATACCTGATTACCTTCCCCCACCAAATAAATAAATAAATAAATTTTTTAAATTTAAAAAAAAAAAAGTTTACAAAGAAAAAAATGAGGCTTAACTGATAAAAAAAAAACAAAACTCCACATACAAAACCCAATCTCTACCAAACACAGTTGAATGTTGTCCTTTCAAAGCCAACAACAAGCAAAGAGAAACTAAGAAGAAATGCCATTCCCACATCACTGCTTGGGTATTTTTGACAAAAATAAGGAAAACATAATCTTAATCTATCATGAAAAAATGTCATTTTATGCAAATTTCCATCAATACATACCTCCCCTGTTCTGAATTCTACAGTGCATTTAAATAGTAAGCATTTCTTACCAGTGTAAGAGGAGTCTCTCCTGCTTAACTTTTTAAAAATTTGATTCTTCGCTAGAACATCTCTCTTTGTTTCTCAGAACCTTCTGAGTAATGTTTGACCGCTAAAGTCATCCTGTTCCATGGGCATTTCTTTTCCTGAGAGAGTAGACATTGCATGCAGTTTAAACAAATCACTCCACCTTCTCCCCGTTTGCCGAGATCCCCAAACCCAAACCCGTGCCTGTGGGAACCTTGGATCACAATACTTTCACCTGCTAACCTCTCACAAAGGGAATATGGTCGTTATAAATTATTAATTCTTGGTGGGAATTCTTTATGCTCTAAAGGGACCCTGGAGGCAGACAATTTTAAGAAACGATTCTGGCAAAACGAGAGGAGTATTTTAAACAGCTGATCTTGACTATCACAACAAGAAAAGAAGTTATAGAAAACCACCTCCTTAGGCTGGAATTTCAGGAGCAGAGAATGAAAGGTTTTAGCTTTTCAATCCAAGGCATTTATGGAGGAAGAAAAGATACAGCCTCTGACCCAGGACAGGACATTCACCTGAGAAGCTGCCATTTCCTCCTCTTCTTCCTCTTGCTCTCGGTCATTTTCTCATTGATATTATGTTGAGGAATCACATCAGCATCTTGAGAAGATGCTTTCAAAGATGTCAGCACAGCTCCTTCACCTGCTCTGACCACACACAGGCAGGAGGGCCCTGAAGTGCTGAAAAGGCCAACTTCTCCCTTCCATTCTCTCAGGAGAGATTTACGAAAGCCAAGCTGTGGATTTATTCTTTCCTGTTTACAGGGGTTTTCTCCCCCAAATACATGCTAACATGGGCCTTGTGGGCTGCACAGACAATCCTCGTTCGAGTCCATGAGACAGGAGACTATGCTGCCTCTCCTTGGCCTAACGCCTACGCTCGACTCTTAGAAATGTAGCCAGGAGACCACGTGATGACCCTTGGCCGCACCCAGGAATCACCTGGAGCCCTGAATTAAAACACTGATGCTCCAACGCGATGGAAAGGGCACAGGTGATGTCATTTCTTGAAACTGGTCGTGTGATCCTAATGGAAAACCAAATGGGAACCACTTAGCTAAACTTTTTTTTTTCCTGAAGCAATTTACAATGAATACAAATCACTTTGTGATCAGGGCCTCACTCTAAGAAGTTATGAATCTGCAAATCTGAATTTGAGGTGGTGCCGATAAATGACACCTTGAACAAGTTCCTTGCTGGTGCTGATTTGGCTCACCCATGAACCACCTTCAGTTGCATTTAGCTAGAGATCACTGAGGAGTGTGAGGATTTGGGGAAGGAACTTCTAGCAACACAGACTCTGTCAGCCTGATTCCCTGTGAAGGGCCCTTCCTGGCCGGGGTCTGGCTCTGTCATTGCTTTGTGCATATTGGCTTGGGGAAGAGGAGTTGGGAGTTGAGTGCTTGGCAGAAATGTCATAGTGGCACTGGGGCTGTGTAAGGCTTTGCTCCCAGAACCCTTCCCAACGCTACCCTGAGTCCTAAGGTCCTTTCATCCCATCCCCTCCCCTCCCTGGGGCCATGTGAATTCACAAATGATTTGCAGTGTGATCACCCGTCTGCAGGTGAAGGCGCCTCCATTCTCAAGACCAGGAGCTTGAAGGCCTTTGCACCACAGCTTTCTTTGAAAACAAACTAAAGACAGCTACAGAGCATAGATTAAAAGTGTGTGTTGAAAAAGGCCAAAAGCCTTTGAAAATGATGCCATAGATGCGTATTTGATGATACATCAAGGAGGCCATAATCTGTTTTAAGTAATGAGGAGCATTATAACTGAATTAACACAGAATGTTGTTGCTGCTCCACTGAGAGCGTGTGTTTTTCTATGATTTTTGAACTGTGTTGCTACAGTGTTTTTTTCCCACCCTTCGGTACTTGTATTTTGTCACATCTTTAAAGTATATTAAAAAATTAAAGAAAACAAACATACCCATTTTTCAAATTTTGAGAGCACTGAATCTTTAAAAATAGCTCCATAAAAAGCCCCTCAAACACATTCTTTATTTCTGTTTATCTCTAACATTTCATTTTGACTTTTATTAATATATTACTCTCTCTCTGCTTACATTGCCTATCTCTTTATGAATGCTGCATATTTTATCTATTCTATCCCTTAGCATATTAATTGTACTTGTTTTAAAATCCTGGCTGAGAATTTTCCCAAATTTTAGGTTCTGCTTCTGTTTTAATTATAAATTCCACGTTTACATCATTTTTCTCTTCCCCTAGTTTACTGTAAGCATTTAAGAGAAATCAGGCTGTTCTCAACACCTTGCTTAGAAACTTCCGACACCAAAGTTCCAGTTTCATCGCTCATAAGATCTACCTTGCACAGAACACTAGGGGAGGACTACAATTCAAACGCTTTGTCACATTAAAAACAGCAGTAACCTTTCCACCAGTTGCCAATAAAATGTTCCTCATTTCTGTCTGAGATGTCATCAGATTGGCCTTTAGAGTGTACATTTCTCCCAAAATGTTGTTTTTGGACAGTAATATATTCTCTAAGAAGCCTGAGGTTCTCTCTCTAGCTCTCCTCCTTCCTTCTGAGCATTCACCAGAGTTGCCCTTAATAATTCTTTCATGGTGACGCAGAACTTTCCAGCATTCGCTTCCAAACTCTTCTGCACTCAATCCTTTGAGTTGCAACAAAACTTCCATATTTTTAAGTATTTTTTTCAGATATTCCCTTACTTCTCAGTACCAATTTTTACCTTAGTCTCTTTGGGATGCTTAAAGAGAGAGTGAGAGACTGAGTAGTTTATAAACAACTGATTTTTTTTTTTTCTCACAGTGACTGAAGCTGAGAAGTCCAAGGTCAAAGCATGAGCAAATTCAGTATCCAGCAATGGTGCAATTTCTGGTTAATAGGGAGGATCCTCTAGCTGTGCAGTCAAATGAGAGAGGGAGAAAAAGAGCTTTGGGGAGACACTATTATGAGGGAATTAGTCCCATTTATTAGGTCACTTCCCTTGTGACCTAATCAGCTCCCAAAAGAATGACTTCATAATACCATCGCCATTGGAGTTGAGTTTCAACATAAGAAAATTGAAAGGGCAGAAATGTTCACAACATAGAAGAGGCCAATGAGAAAACTGATTAATTCTTTGCTGCTGAAAGGTTTGAACACCATAAATTTGCTTATATAGTCTCAATAAACATTAATTGGTAAGCAGGACTCTCAATTTTGTTATGTTTCATGAACTACTCTTACTGGCAGATATGTGATAACCCTTTTTGAAGAGATATTAAGAAATCAAGTCTCAACAAATTTAAGAGAATGGAAATTATTTCGAGAATCTTTTGTGGCCACAACAACATGAAACCAGGAATCAATCACAGAAAGAGAAACAAACAAACAAAAAAAGATTACACAGAGTCTAAAAACATACTTCTAAAGAACCAGTAGGTCAATGATGAAATCAAAGAGGAAATTTTAAAATACTTTGAGACAAATGACAATGAAAACACAACCATACAAAATAAATGGGATGCAGCAAAAAATTTCCTAGGAAGGAAGTTTGCAGTGATACAGGCCTTTCTCAAAACACAAGAACAATCTCAAATAAAAAACCCATCTTACCACCTAAAAGAATTAGAAAAAGAAGAACAAACAAAACCTAAAGTCAGCAAAATAAAATGATAAATAGCAGAAAAGGAAATGAACAAATAGATATTTTTAAAACCAATAGAAAAAAATCAATCAAACCAAGAGCTGTTTTTTTGAAAGGGAAACAAAATCAGTACATCTCTGCCTAGGCTCACCAAGATACCAAAACCAGACAAAGACACTAGCAAAAACATAAAGTTACAAGCCAATATCTTTGATGAATATAGATGCAAAAGTTCTCAACAAAATATTAGCAAACCAAATCCATTAAAAAAGATCATACACTGTGATCAAGTTGGATTCATCCCAGGGTCACAAGGATGGTTCAGCATACCCAAATCAATCAATGTGATACACCACATCAACAAAAGAAAAGACCAAAAACTACATGATCATCACAATAGTTGCCAAAAAAGCATTTGATAAAATTCAACATCCATTCATGATAACACTGATGAAAGTGGGCACAGAGGGAACATACCTCAGCATAATTACAGTTATTTATGACAAAGCCACAAGCAACATAATATTCCATGGTAAAAAGTTAAAAGTCTCCCCACTAATACCTGAAACAGGACAAGGATGCCCATTCTTATCACTTCTATTCAACATAGTATTGGAAGTTCCAACCACAGTAATCAGACAAGAAAAAGAAATAACAGGGATCCAAATTGGAAGAAAGAGGTAAAATTGTCACCATAAGCAGATGACATGATACTATATAGAGAAAACCCTAAAGACTCCACACAAAAACTACTAGAACTGAAAAACAAATTCAGTAAGGTAGCAGGATACAAAATTAACACACAGAAATCTGTTGCATTTCTTTACACTAACAATGACATATCAGAAAGGAAAAGTTAAAAAAAAATTCCTTTTAAAATCACACAAATAATAAAATAAAATAAAATAAAATAAAATTAAATAAAATAAAATAAAATAAAATAAAATACTTAGGAATAAACCTGACCAAAGATGTGGTAGACTCATATGTGGAGAACTATACAACATTGATTAAGGAAATTTAAGATGATTTAAAGGAATGGAAAGTTATCCCATGCTCTTGGATTGGAAGAATAAATATTGTTAAAATGGCCACACTACCCAAAGCAGTCTACAGATTTAATGCAATCCCTATCAAATTACCCAGGATATTTTTCACAGAACTGTAACAAATAATACTAAAATTTACATGGAATCACAAAAGACCCAGAATTGCCAAAGCAATACAGAAGAAAAAGAACAAAGCTGGAGGAATAACCCTCGCAGACTTTAGACAGTACTACAGAACTACAGTAATCAAAACAGCATGGTATTGGCACAAAAACAGAAAAATGGATCAATGGAATAGAATAGAGAGCCCAGAAATAAACCCATGCACTTATAGTCAATTAATCTATGACAAAGGAGGCAAATATATACAATGGGGAAAAGACAGTCTCTTCAGTAAGTGGTGTGGGAAAACTGGACAGCTACATGTAAAAGAATGGCATTAGAACAGTTTCTCACACCATATACAAAAATAAACTCAAAATGGATTAAAGGCCTAAATGTAACACCAGAAACCATAAAGCTCCTGGAAGAAAACAGAACACTCTTTGACATAAGTTGTAGCAATATTTTTTTTAATCTATCTCCTCCAGCAAAGAAAAGAGAAGCAAAAATAAACAAATGAGACCTAATTAAATCTAAATGCTTTGCACAGCAAAGGAAACCATCAACAGAACGAAAAGACAACCTACTGAATGGGACAAAATATTTGCTATATCATCTTTTTCCCCCACTTAACAGAGGCATGGGGATTGAACCCAGGACCATGTGCACACCAGGCATGTGCTCTACCTCACCACCCCTGGGACAAAATACTTGCAAATGATATGTTTGATAAGGGGTTAATATCCAAAATACATAAACAGCTCATACAATTCAATATCAAAAAAAAAAACCTCAATTAAAAAATAAGCAGAAGACATGCAGATAGCCGAAAGGCACATGAAAAGATGCTCAACATAGCCAGTCATCAGGGAAATGCAAATCGAAACTGCAATGAGATATCACCTTAAACCTGTCAGAATGGATATCATCAAAACAGCGAATGTTGCCAAGGATATGGAGAAAAGGGAACCCTAGTACGAGGCTGGTGGGTATGTAAACTGGTGTAGCCATTATGGAAAACAGTATGGAGGTTCCTCAAAAAACTAAAACTAGAACTACCATATGATCCAGCAATTCCATTCCTGAATATATCTCTAAAGAAAATGAAAACACTAATTTGAAAAGATACACCCACCCCAATGTTCATAGCAGCATTGTTTACAATAGCCAAGGTATGGAGGCAACCTATCTGTCTATCCACAGATGAATGGATAAAGAAGGTGTGGTATATATATTCAATGGAATATCACTCAGACAGAAAGAGAATAACATTCTGCCATTTGCAGGAACAGAGATGGACCTAGAAAAGTTATATTTAGTGAAATAAGTCAGACAGAAAAAGACAAATACTCTATGTTACCACTTACATGTGGAATCTAAATAATAAAACAAATGAATAAGCATAATAAAACAAAAACAGACTCACACATACAGAGGACAAACTAGTGATTACCAGTGGGAAGAGTAATACACGAGGGGCAAGATAATGGTAGTGGATTAAGAGGTACAAACTATTGGGGGGAGGGTATATCTCAGAGGTAGAGCACATGCTTAGCATGCACAAGGTCCTGGGTTCAATCCTCAGTACCTCGATTAAAAGTAAATAAATAAACCTAATTACCTCCCCCCTCTACAAAAAAGAATAAAATGAAAACTCACAAATAAATTCAAATGTTAAAAAAAGAGGTACAAATTATCATGTAGAAAATAAATACAAGGATATACTGTACAGGGAATACAGTCAATATTTTTAATAACTTTAAATGGAGTATAATCTATAAAAATATTAAATCACTATGCTGTACACCTGAAACTAATATAATATGTAAATCAATTAGAATAAAAAAAGAAAAGATTAAAATGGAAAATGCCGTCTCTACACAAAAATTCATAAACACTGAGAGCACTGTTTTATGTTAAACGCCTCTGTGTTTCACTTGGTCCCATTAGAAGGTAAGTAAAATGTTTACAACAGATGTTAAAGGACCTTCTCTAGTCATCAAACCATAAGAAAAGAGAACAAAAAGAAAAAAGGAAAAAGACCTACAAAAGATTGATTGCTTTGGCTATTCGGGGTCTTTTGTGGTTCCTTATAAATTCTGGAATTGTTTGTTCTAGCTCTGTGAGGAATGTTGTGAGTATTTTGGCAGGGGTTCCGTTGGATCTGTGGATTGCTTTGGGAAGTGTGGCCATTTTCATAGTGTTGATTCTTCCAATCCAAGAGCATGAGAAATCTTTCCATTTCTTTGTGTCATTTCCATTTTTGGAGTATGGGTAACCTCATTGGTTAAGTTTATTTCTAGGTTTATTGTTGGTTTTGATGTAATGGAAACGTTTCTGCCAGTTATAAAATTCTGGTTTTGGAAGTGGAAAAAAAAAAGGAATGAAGGGCTGCAAATGGCAAAATATCCTTCTTTGTTATAGGTGAGTTGTATTCCTTTACATAATGTATGCTGCATCTTCATTATCTATTCAACTATTGATGTGCACTTATGATGCTTCCATATCTTGGCAGCTATAAATAATGTTGCTGTTAATAGCAGGGTGTATGTATCTTTTTTAATTAATTCTTATTTTGTGGTTGGTTTTATTCCTTTGATAACTATGTAAGTTTAAAAAGCTAAAGCTCTAAACGTTCTTAGAAACAATGAACAGTACATATATGTAAATTAAAAAATATATGTGCAGTTAAAAAAAAAAGAGCTATTAAGCCATGAAAGACATGGAAGAAACTTAAAAGATATTACTAAATGAAAGAAGCCAGTCTGAAAAGGCTACAAATTGTACAATTGCAACCAAATGACATTCTGGAAAAGGCACAGCTATAGGAACAATAAAAAGATCATGGTTTCCAGGGGTTTGGGGAGAGGGAGGGAAGGAGGAATGAATAGATGGAGCACAAGGGGTTTTTAGGGCAATGAAGTTATTCTGTATGACACTATAGTGGTGGCTACATGTCATTATGCATTTGTCAAAACCTACAGAATGTACATCAAGAGTGAACCCTAAAGTAAATTATGGACTTTGGTTGATAATAATGTGCCCATGTTGGTTCATCGATTGTACCAAATATGCCACACTTGATGAGTGATGTTGAGGGTAGGGGAGTATATATGTGTAGGTGGGGCGGGATATGTGTGAACTCTGTATTTTCTGCTCAATTCTGCTGTGAACCTAAAACTGCTCTAAAAAAAGTCTATTAATTAAAAAAAAAAAGATATGTAAATCTGTTTAAAATAACAAAACTCTTATGGGAGACAGGTTAACCTGTCTGGAAATAGAGCTCTTTCATGGTAGAGGTGTTAGTAAGACGGAGCGAGAACTTGGCACAAAGTTTGTCACATAGTAGGTACCTTAAAAAGTAAATACGAGTACCGTTGACTCACAGCAACAGACCTAAATTAGACCAATTCATAAACAGTATAAAACTACACGATAGACGAAGAGAACACATACGTTAAGATTTCATGGCCTTCCTCGGTGACAACAACGCCTATACTGTAAGTGAAGGAAACCAGGTATGTCACCCCAAAATATGTCTCTTTGACATAAAAATTATTTTGAGCTGAAGGCAATTAAGAAATTATAAACACAGAGAAGATTCCCCTTCCTTGTTGAAAGGTAGGAAATAAATTCTTCTTTTAACGCGCATAGACTCTTACCAGCCCACAGATGGCACCAGAGGAATCTCCAAACCAACCTCATTAACTGAAGATCGGGGTTAGCAGCTTTAAGGGAACTACCACCAGCCCACTGTCCTGTCAGTACTTCACAAATTTATCCGTTCTTGGTCGAAAACATACAGTAGCTTCCTGCTCTGGTCACGTCTTCAGAATTTCGTTCCCCTGGGAAGCTCCTATGCCCTAGCAGGGGTCCCAGCATTTATAAACTCTGCTACTCTGAATTATATTCCCTCACGTCTGTGGAGGAACAGGTCCTCCCCCGCAGGGAGAGAGGCCTTCTGAAAGCCTTGCGGACTGAGTCGCGAACTACATTTCCCAGAAGTCTCTGAGGCACAGCTCGGTTAGTGCCGTTGTGGAGTTGCATGCTGGGAAACAGAGCCAGCACGCTTCAGCTCCGCGGATTCCCGGTTTTCTGGACTGCATTTCCCAGAGGGCTCTGGGGCACGGCCCCGTCAGGAGCGCGCGGAGTTGCATGCTGGGAGCCGCTCGTCCTGCGCAAAGGGTTTTTTTCCCCCCAAGCTCTGGTTTCCTGGTGACGCTGTCCGGAGTTAACGTCAACGCTTACGATCCCTCCTAACGTCCTGCTGATGGTTGGGCCCCAAGCGGTGAGTTATTAGCATCCCATGAGGAAACACGCGCTGAATGCCGCAGCGATGGTGGTGAGGGAGAAAGCCAGGAGGCCCTAAAGGTAGCCTCGGCCTCTGGCTGCGGGAGCGGCTGCGGAGGAAGTGCGAGCGTGTGTGTGTGTGTGTGTGTGTGTGCGTGTGTGTGTGTGTGTGACGGGCTCGGCCGTGTACATTGACTGAGGTGTGCGCATGAGCGTCGGTCAGGGCGACAGGCCCTATCTTTGTGGTGGTGACGCACTTATCTGTTGTGTGTGGTGGGGACGCAGCGGGGCCCCGTCCCCAGGGCTGTGCCTCGCGTGCGTGTGAGCGTGACTCCGCCACTCTGCTCTGTGTGAGTTACATGCGTGTGGGGTCTGCGGGGGTGGCGGGACCCAGTTGTGTCTCTGTGGCTGTGAGATGTGCTTTTGCATTTCTGTGGGGTTAGCAGAGCCGTTCGCCGTGTCTCTGGCGTGGGCGTCAGTCGATGTGACAGAGCCAAGATGTACCTCATGACAGTGTGTACGATTGTTCGGCTGTGACAGGTGCGGGATTGTGCTTGGGGTACGTGGCCACGGATTGAGTCAGAACTGGGCTGTGTGACAGTGTAACCTGTAGCTCCGATGTCTCTGCTGCTCCCTCTGCCTTCACGGCCCAACCATGTTGTACTTGTTTGGGCACAGCAGCCCCAAAGGGAGGTCAGAGCCTGAACCCTGTAATGACGATGACTAACAAGAACGGCACAGACATCGTCTTGAGATGGCAATTTTAAAGCTGAAGGTGCTTTCCATTCAAGCTTCCTGAGTGACAGGATGGAAAAGCCTCAAGAATAATATTCATTTTTTGGAGGGGAGAGGCCCCTTACCTGGGAGGTGGGGGAACCCCAATTACTAGAGCCTAGTCTCCAGGAATCTGAAATACTCAGATCTCAATGCCCTCTGATTTCTGATTGATTTTAGATAAGACATGGGAAAAGGTGTCCTTAGGGAATATTTTCTGATGTTGTCTGTGCACCAGAAAGGCCCTAGTGTCTCATTCTGTCCTCCTCTTTCCTCCAGGCCAGCGATCCTCCAGAAAAGGTATCTTGAGGAGGAAGAATTATCACACCTTTTAAGATCAAGGTTCCTGTAAGTTATTTTTTTTGTTCAGTAAATGATTTGTGTTTATAGCGTTTAAGAATATGTGCTTTCCTTGGCCCAAAGTGTCCTTCCTAGTAATGACTTATCCAGTAATTTCTCCCCAAGAGTCCTGCAGTATATTCGCCAGAGTATTCCCCACTGACCAACCCTCTCCAGTGAATATTTACATACTCATTTGGCAAATTGTTTACATCCTCCTGTGTGGGCTTCTGAGAATCTGCATAGGATAGAGGAATACTACTGGGAAGTTAATGTTAGCACTTCTGGGATGTGATTTGGTAAGGGAAAATAATAATTTTTAGGTGGAATCAAATGCTAAGTATCTTTGGTCTTTTCCACAGGGCTGACCTTCAGAATGCACTAAGAAAGAAGGTTTGATCATTTTAGTAAATCACAAAGGTATCAGCTTTATGAGGCTTTTAAGAGTAGGGTTTGACCAGAAATTGACATAACAATGTAAACTGACTATACTTCAATAAAAAAGAATGCAAAAATAAAAAGAAGAAAAGTAGGATTTGAGCAAAGATCTTTATCATTAAAGGCAGGGATTTTTTTTTTTTTTTTGTAATCAATAAGTAGAAATTTGTTGTATTAGCCAGGTGTTATTTGAGGTCTGACAGTTTCAGTTTGTTTCAGCTACATTTTTTGTGTGAACGATGAGAAGCAGTATGGTTTGATTTTGAGTATGAGTCCTGGATCTAGAGCAGGGTTTGTGAAAGGTCACATGTTAAATATTTGATGCTTCGTGGGCAATGTATGATTGAATATTGATTTTCTTTTTTTGATAGATTTTATTTTTTAGAATGGTTTTAGGTTTACAGAAAAATTGCAAAGATAGTACGGAGAATTCCAAAGTACCCTGCACCCAGTTTCTCCCATTATTAAGAACTCATGTTAGTATGGGGGATTAGTTGCAATTAGCCAGTTCTGAAACATTATCGTTAACTGAAGTCCATGCTTTATTCAGATTTCTTTAGTTTTTCCATAATGCTTTTCATCTGTTCCAGGATCCCATCCAGGATACCACATTACATTTCATTGTCGTGTCTCCTTTTAAGAGCCTCTTGGCTCTGCTAATTTCTCAGACTTCCCTTGTTTCTGATGACCTTGACAGTTTTAAGAGGTACTGGTTAGGTGTTTCGTTAAGATGCTGCTCTACTGGAATCTGACGTTTTCCTCATAATTAGACTGTGTTTATGGGTTTGGGGGTGGAAGATCACAGAGGTAAATTACCACTTTTATCACAGTCCACGCTCTGTCTGTCTGCAACCTAACTCCCCTTTAATGTAATGTAACATATTCACAGGTTCAGGCTTAGGACATGGACGTCTTAGGGAGACTGTTACTCCACCTACCACAGGCCTGTCTTTAGTAACTGCAACATCCCTGCCCCCCATAACTGTGGTCCTTTTCTTTGTCAATTTTTTTTAATTTGGAATTATCTTCAGGTATATTTCTTACAGTGGGATTAATGCAGGCCTGCTGCAAAAAAATCCAGTCTTCTAAGGAGCTTATAAAGAAGAAACACAAAATTACCCATTACTGTACCTTCCAGAGATAATTAATATTGATATTTTGGTGTGTATGTTTTCCAGTCTTCCCCTCTCCCTCTAAGCATGTGTGTGTGGTTTTGTTTCTGGAGCACTGAATCCTGCTTATTGGTCTATAATGAGCCAAAGACTCTCCAGATCTTAGTTTGTAAAAAGACTCCATCTCAGCCAAGGGCCAACATTATACGATTATACGTGTGTGCAGGAAGAGAGGGGAGAGGTGTGCCAATGATTCCCTTCTTGTTTGAAAAACATCTCTCACATATTTACACCTTAAAGGATTAGAGAGACATCATTTGAAACTAATCCCATGGCAACAAATTATCAAGAAAGACAGGCTTTCAAAGTTAGATTTTTCTAGGAAGGGAGGGTATAGCTCAGTGGTAGAGTACGTGCCTAGCATGCATGAGGTCCTGGGTTCAATCCCCAGTACCTCCATTAAATAGGTAGATAGATAAATCTAATTACCCCCCCCGCAAAATACATTTTAAAAGTTAGGTTTTCTAGGACTTAAATCCCCAGGACTTAAATCTATAGATAGATAGATAGATAGATAGATAGATAGAATTACCCCCCAAAATTTTTTTTGTTAAGTTTGATTTTCTAGGACTTTAATATTTCTTTCACAGAACATGACGGTGATCACTGATGCATAATAAATGGACTGTCCAAGTAACATTTCCATAGGCGGATATGGACAAAATATGACAGTTTAAAATGTTCACATAAATCTTCGGTATCACATAAAGGACAAGATTCAACCACTTAACTAATGTTCTCAATTTGGCATCTTCTCAGTTTAGATTCTTTGAACTGGATTTTTGATGTAGAACCATGTCTGTCCCTCTTTTTGCTGATGGGGAGGGAATACTTCCTCCTTATCTATCTTAGACTTTTTTTGCTACTGTTAATTAAAAAGAATTCATTCTTAAGAGGCTCTGGAAGTTTTTAGTTAACAGTGATTATATGGACAGCAGGTTTGAGAAGTACGTATTTTAGCAGGAGGAAAAGGGGAAACAGCAGGCTTGAGTTTGTTTTACAAAAACAGAGGGATGTATAATCTTATTGATCTTAAATCATAGCAGCTAACTTGAATTAAATAATTATTACATGTTATTGTGTTTTATGTAGATGATCGTCTTAATAGTTGAGAAAGTCATACCTGGTAGGTACAGTTTTTATCCGAGTCTTACCTGCAGGGGAACAGATCCTGGAGGTTAGTAACTGTCAGAGCAAAGATTCACATCCTAAAGTCAGACCACAGAGCCTTGTACTTAACCTCACCAAGACCTCTTGTCCCAAATTATGTACACCTTTTTAAACATACCTTCTCCACTTGGTAATTCATCTTAAATTTCTTTCTCAGTTAATACAAATCAATATCATTACTGGAACATATATATTATGCCATTATAACAGACCATAATCTATTTAATCTACCCTCTACTGTGAGATATTTATATTTCTACTTTTTTCATTTTTTTTAAATGATTCTCTGGAAACCCTGAATAAAACTGCTGGATTGTATCAATGTCAATGTCCTGGCTGTGATATTTTCCTATAGGTTTGCAGTGTATTTTGCCATTGGGGTAAACTGGGAAAAGGGTACACAGGATCTCTCTGTATAATTTCTTGCTTATAAATGTATAATTATCTCAATTTTTTTAAAAAGTGTCCCATTTAAGTGTTCTCTGAACATACATATATTTGTTCCATATTCATATTCTTTTCCTTATAGATTGCTACAAGATACTGACTATAGTTCCCTGTGCTCTACTGAAGAAACTTGTTGTATATTAACTCAGCATTTAATAACCAGTACAACAGCAATGTAAAACATGTATTTTTGCAGTCAGCTTTCCTGGACCCAGACGCTGCCTGGGAAGTTCCTTCTCCACCCTGTCTACTTGCTCTGTCTTGACTCACATCACCCTGTCTAGAGGCCAGAGGAGCTTTGAGTTTGCATGGTGCAGCCCCTCTCCACCCTGAGTGGTGTGACTAAAGGGGGCAGGATGTTCTCAGTGAGACTCAGCACCCTCAACACAGCCAGTCTCAGGTCCAAGCCGCCGCCCTCTTCCCAGACTTAGCCAGCCTCACAGTGAGGTTTGATGCCACAGTCTCCACACAAGACCACCCTCAGTTCTGACGGTAACTGCAAATCCAAGAGTTTCCCTCAACCCCCTTCAGGTTTAATAATTAGGACTGGAAGGACTCAGAACTCACTGAGAGCCACTTTGCTCACGGTCACAGTTAACTATAGTGAAAGGACGCAGGTAACGTCAGTCAAGGTTAAACAAGCGCACACGGTGAGGTCAAGGAGGGCTCCCGTCACGGAGCTCCCAGCATCTTCTCGCTGCAGTCAGGACTCATTATTCTGCCGACATCGATGTGTGATAAATCACTCAGAGTATCACACTTCAGTGTCCAGAGTTTTCACTGGGGCTTCATCATGTAGGCACGACTGATGGATCACATAGACTAGATTGATTGATTCATTGCCCAGACGTTAATCTCAATCTCCCAAGTCAACTGATCCCCTATGACCCAAAGCCTCCCACCGCTCCCATTACCTGGTTGGTGTTTCTGGCATGGCCAGGCCCCAGCCTGTCCCTACCCAGAACAAAGACGTTCCCATCAGGTGTGATGTAGCTTACCTCTCAGAAGCTGAGCCCTCAAAGCCACATATCTCTTTGGACAAGGCCAAGTTCTTTATTCATAGCCCCTAGTAGGGAGCTGGCCAGGATTCCTCCTGCTAAAATGTCTGGATCTGACTTCAAGGCAAAAAAAAAAAAAAATCAAAGCTCCTCTGCCCTGTCTATTCAGCATTTCCTGGGATTTCAGGGAGAGCTTTTTTGTTTTTTTTCCCAGAATCCTTTTAATCTTCTCCAGATGCATTTATATGCAGATCTTGTGGGTCAAAAAGCTGGGGTTTCTTTCGAAGCAAAGGTGGAGGAGTGAAAAGATTGTATTAAATCATTTGGGGAGCACTTATTTTAATGCCTTTTTTCCCTTGTCTAGATCTGGACTTCTCTGGATTTTGTGTCTCCAGTAAAGGAAACCCCAAGAGTACTGATCAGACCTTGAAGTCTAAAACTATGGCCCGCGTAAGTGTGTATTTCTGTTTCCTTCTTGAAATGTGATACTGTGGATACGTCTATGAAACAGCGTGAAGCCTCCTGCCCAGGCGAGTCCCACCTAAGTACTCACTTCCCGGCGCTGCCTGTTCCAACGAGTAATGATGCCGGATAGCCTGGCGCCCGCCTCTGTGGCTCATGTTCACTTAACCCTTGAGCTAATCATTCGGTATCTCCTACGTACTCTTGTCAAGAGTAACTGGGGCCTCTGGGCTTAGAGGTCGTGTCCTTACCAGGGGACACGGGGGATAAATTTCGTTGCTGAACAAACCTGTCTGTTTGCTTCTGAATCATTTGATACCAGTTTCCTCTAAATCGGGGACAAAGGAACGGCAGGGCTGGTGGGTGGTACCAGGTAAGGTTATTTTGTACAAAGGTATAAATGATCTTATACTCCTGGAATCGGGGAAAACCTTAGACATTTTACTCAACCTAAGTGTGTAACTGTAATAATGAAATCTAATCTGTCTGTATTATGGAATAAAAAAATGCCTTTGTCATCACAAAGAATGCTTAAAAGACAACCTGGCAAAGTGGTGAACTGACGCCTGAAAAATTCAAAGGTGCAAAGCCTGTTTTCTAAGAGAAAAGATTTTATATTAGATTTGGAAAGCAAGCCCTGAGAGGTTTGTCTTTTTTTCTTTCCCCTTAAAGGGAAAAGGAAGTTGTAGGAATCCACACTTGCTGAGAATTTACGAGGCAGGCAGGTAGCAGGCTCTGGGCTTGCGAACGGGAGGCAAGCTGGGATGGTTTTATCCGTTTCCTGACGGGCTGGCGTGATGAATTCCGCAGGGTGTAGTGGTTTTCCCTGCAGCGGTAGGGCTCGGCTCTCCAGGAACGTGTAGGGGCTCTGTTTCAGCCATGGCCACGTCCTCACTGGCCCCCGCCCGCGGGACAGGCTCGCAGTCGCTCGCTGCGTCTACCCGAACCCAGAGCGTAGCCCTGCCTCTCCTTTCCTTCCTCGTGAAACTCTGTCCTCCCGTTTTATCGGGGACGTGTGGGTTTGTGCTTTCAGGGTTTGGTGACGTTCTCAGATGTAGCCATAGACTTCTCTCAGGAGGAGTGGGCGTGTCTGGACTCCACGCAGCGGGACCTGTACTGGGATGTGATGCTGGAGAACTACAGTAACCTGGTCTCGCTGGGTAAGTCGCCTGCCTCAGGGAACTGAGACTCTGCTCCCTGGAGTGTCAGCGCCCTCCCCTGTGAACTTGAGGACTGTCTTTCAAGAAAAGAATTGAATTTCATTCTGCCTGTGCCCAGGGAACGGTCTGAGCTTTGTCCAGTTGGAAATGGGCATTACGCACACACCAGGGTCTCCTGATCCGTCGGTGACCTTCCCACCTTTCTCTGGCCCCTCCTGTAATTGCCTTAGTGACCAAAGAATTAATTAGAATTATTTATTTTATTAGAATATTTATTTCATGACCATTTTCAAAGAAACCAAGCCTCATGCTATGACCTTACATTCACACTCAAACTGCTGGGTTTTGGGGGGGGGTGTGTATGTGTGTGTGATATAAACAGGAGATTTTATTAGTAGAGTGAAAAGGTAGTGAAATATAGTACGCCCCCGAGTGTTGGGGGCGGGAGAGGAAAAAGTGGCTCAAATTGCTGTTGATGGTACTTCGGGGACCCTCCTCTAGGGAAAACAGCTCAACACAGTGACTTGATTTCCTCCAGTAAACCAGCTTCTGTGTTTGATGTAGAAGTGGATTGAGAAACAGAATGTGTGTCAAACCAAACTGAGCGTATTCCACTTCCTACACACTGTACCTGAACTGAGCTTGGAAGTTACAATCCATGAACTTTGAGTTAAACATTGGATGGTAACATCTTGTAAACATCTAAGGAAATTTCTTCCTTTTCTATTGGCAAATGATAACCCTGATGTGAATAGTTACTGTTGTGCTTGCTCTGTACCAGGAAGCATTCTAAGCACTCGTGTGTGTTTGTATAAACACATTTCATGCTCACAGGCTTGTGAGACAGGAACAGTTGTGTCTAATTCGTCGATAGGTGTACAGGGGCACAAAGTGACTTGGTCAGCCAAGGAGACAGAAGCAAGAATTGAACCTAAGAATTCTGGCCCCAGAATCCACACTCTCAACTGCCATATTCTATTTGCCTCTAGAAGTTTTCTTTTCCCTACCCGTCTGGTTTCCTGTTGGTCCTTCAACCCTTCTCTTTTCTGAAGTCTTTATCATTTTGACATTTCGGTTGACTAAAGTTCAGTCAAAAAATTTGGAGCCAACAATTTTTCCTAAGTTCTACATCATGTGACACTTCTTCTTTTGAAAGCAGGACATCTCATTTCTAAGCCAGACACGACTGTCTGATGGAAGCAAGGGAGAGAGCTTTGCTGGTGGAGAGGGAAAAGGGAAGAGACACGAAGACAGTGCAGGGGAGAGGGACAGCCGTCTGGCCAAGGGCAGGCCACCATCACCACGGGTGGCCGGCTGGGCAGGGAGCAGCTGCACCTGAGGTGCTTGGAGGGCTCCCTACACAGGTCCCAACCAAGCCCAAGGCCTCTGAGGAAAACGTCACCACCTTGAACTTTAATTCACTCCCTTCCCCTCTCCATTTGTTTATCTTCTTATATTTCACCCCTATTGAGTAGCAAGGGCGTAGGTAACACGACCCTGCGCCCTTCAGAGTTTCTGAAAGTTGGCTGTTATCCTAGCTTCCCGTGCTTTCTTCCTTTTCTTTGCATCTGTTTTTTGGTGATACTGCTCCCTGGGTGCTCTGTTCTTCCACCATGAAGCAACATCTGGTTATGTCTCCTTTTGTGCTGTTACAGTCACTGACAGTACCTAGATTCGCTGTTTTATTAGGGGTTCAGGATGGTGACATTCCATCATGGCCTCTTCATTTATTCACTGTAACAATTCTTTAAACTGTAGTCCATCTTTTATTATCTGTGAACTCATGAATTTAAACATGTTTGGTATTTTGCAGTCCCTTATTGATGCTCAGATTATTCTAAATACTTCCTCTGAAGGATCCCACAATTTATTTATTAAATTTCATTCTGCACATTGTCTTTTTTGGTTGCTTTTGAATGTTAGGTGTTTGTAACCAGAATTACTTTTAATTATATTAATTGAATACACACACACACACACACACACATATATATTCTATAGTTTTCCAACTATCTGTTTCTAGTTTTTACAGCAGTTCTGTATTTGATTTTCCTGGTTCTCCAGGTTCATCACCACATCTACAAATTGTACTCCTTTTCATCTTCACTTTTGGGATTTATCCCTCTAATTTCTTTTGCTTAATTGTTTCAGCTGATAGTAAACAGTAGGGCTAATAGTCAGTGCCTTTTTCTTGTTTGACTTTAGCAAGACTCTCTCCAGTGTTTCTTCACCAAGTATTGTGGTGCCACATGTGGAAGCTACATTTTAATAAGAGCCCTAGGTGATTCATATTTCCCATTAGAGAAGTTTTATTTCTAATCAAGAAGTTTTTGGCTTGTGGTTAGATTTGTTTTTGTTTTCTTAAAGGGAAACAAAATATGTTGGGGTTTTGTTTTTTTGGGTTTTTTTTTTTTCCAGATTTGGAATCACCATATGAGACCAAGCGTTTACCTACACACAAGGGCATTTATGAGATAAATTTTTCCAAACGGAACTCAAATGGAAAAAGTAAATCCCTTGGCTTTGCCTGGATGTCTGAAGGTGAGTTTGAAGGACCACAGGCCCCTCAAAAGGGATATTTCAATCAAATGATAATCAACTGTGGGAAAGCTCCCACTTACAGAGAAAACGCCTCTGTCAGAACACACCAGAGACTTCACAATAGGGAAAATTCCTATGAATGTAAGGAATGTGGGAAGGCCTTTAGTCGTGGCTATCAGCTTACTCAACATCAGAAGATTCACACTGGCGAGAAACCCTATGAATGTAAAGAATGTAAAAAGGCCTTCCGTTGGGGTAATCAACTTACCCAACACCAGAAAATCCACACTGGCGAGAAACCTTATGAATGTAAGGACTGCGGGAAGGCCTTTCGATGGGGTTCGAGCCTCGTTATTCATAAGAGAATCCATACGGGCGAGAAGCCCTATGAGTGTAAAGACTGCGGGAAGGCCTTTAGGCGCGGCGATGAGCTCACTCAGCATCAGAGATTCCACACCGGTGAGAAAGACTATGAATGTAAAGACTGTGGCAAGACCTTTAGCCGTGTGTATAAGCTGATTCAGCATAAGAGGATTCACAGTGGTGAGAAACCCTATGAATGTAAGGACTGTGGAAAGGCCTTTATTTGTGGTTCGAGCCTCGTTCAACATAAGAGAATTCATACCGGTGAGAAGCCCTATGAGTGTCAAGAATGTGGCAAGGCCTTTACTCGCGTCAATTATCTCACTCAGCATCAGAAAATCCACACCGGCGAGAAGCCTCACGAATGTAAGGAATGTGGGAAGGCCTTCCGCTGGGGTTCGAGTCTCGTGAAACACGAGAGAATCCATACAGGTGAGAAGCCATATAAATGTGCAGAGTGTGGGAAGGCCTTCAACTGTGGCTATCACCTTACTCAGCACGAGAGAATTCACACTGGCGAAACACCTTACAAGTGTAAGGAATGTGGGAAGGCCTTTATTTATGGGTCCAGCCTTGTCAAACACGAGAGGATTCACACAGGGGAGAAACCCTATGGATGTAAAGAATGCGGGAAGGCCTTCAGTCATGGCCATCAGCTTACACAGCATCAGAAGATTCATACCGGTGAGAAACCCTCCGCGTGTAAGGAATGTGGAAAGGCATGTAATCACACAAACCACCTTCAGGAACATCAGAGACTTCATACTGTTGAAAAACCTTTTGCGTACAAAGAACGCACGGTGGCCTCTGTCCAGCATTCATTTCTTCCACAACATGAGGAAAATTTGTGATAAAATGTAACATAACAAAGCCTTTACTGGTCTCCTTCCTGCTTGTAGAGTACCAGAAGTCATATCAGAGGTGAATTTGGAGAACGGAGAAGTGGCCTTTTCTTGTTGATCACAGCATAATCAGTTGTAGTGACTTTTTACTGGATAGGTTAGTTTAATGAATGCATAGAAACTGTCCGGTACCATTTCATCTCTATCATAGTTCAGGTTTATTCTAGGGTAAAACTCTGCTGATGGAACATAAGTGGGAGAGCCTTTCCTCGTGGTACAATCCCTACCTGTTGTCATCACCGTCCCACCTCTTTACTCCCTGAGACCTGGGGAAATTAGCTGTTACCCCTGTGCATTGTGAAGTGGGGCTAATCACACCTACCTAATACTGCTGTTGTGGTGATTAAATGAGTTTGGTACCTGTACACTTGTTGAATGTGTATCTGGAGTATTTTGTAAGCTCAATAAATACTAGCTGTTGTTGTTCTCATTATTAGTAGCATTGCTGTTAGTAAATTATTAAAACCCCTGTGGGTGCAGTGAGTTAAGACTTAACAAACTTCTAGAAGAAAATACAGATTACCGTCACAACGTTGGGGTAGGCAGCACTTCTTAGCACACAGAAGACACTAAATGTAACGTTAAAAATTATTAAGTTGGATTTCATCAAAAGTACAAAGTTCTGATCATTGAATGACACCATGAAGTTGGTGAAAAAGCAAGAAGCAGAGTGGGAGGTGATATTAACATACACCTGACAAAGGTTTCACATTGAAATTACAAAGAATCCTTCAAGTCATTAATAAAATGACAAATCAGTTAAGAGGTAGGGGGAGACTTACATAAGCATTTAAGATCACCAAATGGCCAGTAAGTAAGTGAAGATGTGTTAAACATCATTGCTCCTCAAGAATATGCAAAATAAAATCACCATGTGATGTCACTGGTCACTTGCCAGAAAGGCTGACATTACAACTGTATACAAGTTGTCTCTTTGTTGGATATTCAAACATGGCCTCTTAGGAACAGAACCAGCACAGTGGACCTCTGCAAGTCTTGGAGGTCCTGCAGCAGCAATACAGAGGTGATGCTAGAGGGAGGCAAGTGGGCTTGTCCCAGGGAAGGGGCCAGAGCCTGGGAACAAGTCCTGGAGGAGTTGAGGGAGCAGTTAGACTTAGGAGGGACTTGAGCTGTCTTAAGAGGGTCACTCCTAGAGTGAAGGGAGTGTGTTGTCTTGGGGAAAGGACTTGAGTCCATGGTGAGGAATCTGAGACTGTGGGTGAGGGAAGGCTAGAGCCCATGGGAGTGAGTTTGAAAAGCTGATGGGCATGGGAGGGCCTGGTACATGGGGAGTGATCAGCTAGAGCTCAGACAGGTCCTGGGAGACTGGAGAAAAGGGGAGAGCCCAGAAGAGGAGCCTTTGAGAGCTGGAGGAGGACTTGAATGCTGTCCATGAGTATAGCCTGGGAGATGTAGGGTTGTTGCTAAAGCCATTGAGAGAACCTTGGCACAGAAGATGACAGTGTGGTTAGAACCCAGAGGAGTGCCCTGTGGAGGCTAGCAGAGGGTCCAGAATCAGGCTGAAGTAGTGCTTATCTTTGGTTTATCTCATAAGGGAAATTAGAAAATACATAGGAATGAAAATCAAAACAAAACACAACTTACGGGATGCAGTGGAAGCCATGCTTTAATGACAATGTATAGGAGTAAATGCCTACATTTAAATAGAAGAAAGATCTCAAGTAAGTAAACTAACTCTTCATGGTAAGAAACTAGAGAAAGAGCGAACTAAACCAAGAGCAACAGAAGGAAGAAAATAACAGGGATTAGAGTGGAGAAAAATGAAATGGAGAATTTTTCTACATGATAAAAAGAATCAACGGAGCCAGATGTTGGTTCTTTGAAAAGATCAACAAAATGGGCAAACCTTTAGCTAGACTGATGACGGGGGGAAAAGTCATTTTGCAGAGAAGTCCAAGATCAATAGAGATGCTTCCAGTCTCTTCTAGGTGTGCGTGGTGGTGGTGAAACATCACAAACGCACGGAAACTTGAACATATCAACATTGCAAGTAAACACAGTAAACCTGAGTACATTCAGTTATACCAGAACAGGGATTGCCAAGGTTTTCCAGTTGAGAGCCAAATAGTAAATATTTTAGGTTTTGCAGGTCACATATGCTCTGGGTCACATATTCCTCTTTACTTTTTTTAATAGCCTTTTAAAAATAAAAAACACTCAGCCTCTAGACCATACAAAATCAGGGCCACAGGCGAGATTTGAGCTATGGACTAGAGTTTACCTGACTACTGCACTAAACTAAGGCGAGCATGGGAGAAAACTCTAGATCAGCATTATCCAATATGGTAACAAATAGCTCCACAGACTCTTGAGCACTTGAAATGTGGCCAGGTGGTAAAGGAAGTGTAAGATACACACTGAGATTTGAAGACTGGAAACACGGAAGGTAAAATATCTCATTAATAATTTGTACTTTTATTACATGTCAAAATGATAACATTTTGGATGTTTTCGGCTAAATAAAGTATATTATTCAAGTTAATTTTGTCTTTCTGCTTTCTTAATGTGCCACTAGGAAACTTTTAATTACGTATGTGGCTGTCATTATGTTTAAACAGGGCTATTCTCAACTGCAATTTGGCAACATTTGTCAAAATTTTTAAATGTGTGTGTGTCTTTGACTCAGCATTCCCACTTGTAAGAATATACTGTTTTATAGCATTAATTAAAAATCTTCCCGTGACATATGCACTTTTCCCAAAGCACTGCCTCTTATTTTGGGGAGCTCCTTAGTGAAAATTGCATTGTTGACTCTCTGTGGAGTCTGTTTTTTTGTCTGTTTGTCTGTTTGTTTGCAGGGTGTGGGGACTATTGCAGTATTAGTATGAAGCAAAATTCATGCAAAAATCCATTGAAAACTTCCACATCTGGTAATACATGGTTGTGCTGGAGGAACAGTCTATCTTTCATTAGACAGAATTCATTTTCTTTAAACTATTATGTAATGAGTGACCCAGCCAACTGAAATTTCAAATAAAGGGAAAAAAATAGAATATTTAAATACTTTGACAGAAGACTCAGCTGCAGCTAACCAGACTGGCCCACAGGTGGGACCTCTGTGGATGTTGAAGACATACAGAGTACAGTTGTGCTTCAGGCCTCCAGGTAAACAGAAGAGGTGAGGAGCTGGGGATGGGAAGTGTCTACTGAATTTAAGATCTTCTTTTTCAGGATATCCAGGGACAGTCTCACTGAGAATGTAACTTTTGAGTAAAATACTAGATAACTGTCAGAGAAATGTTTGAGAGAAAATTTTGTAAAAGTGAATGATAGATGAAGATAAATATTTAAGCTGAAACATTACAATGTTAAACTGTTCAATAAACTAAATTTAATCACACCACATCCTCAGCACAACTTCGCCTCATTACAGCTCTCCCAGTCTTCTCCTGAATGTGTGTTAACCTACAGTCAAGGCCGTTACAGGTCTCCCCAGCCACGCGAAGGCAGTGTTCCCGTGAAACCTTCTGCAAGCTGAAGCGGTGTAAAGAGAAGAAGCAGTTACCTGTTACAGTGCATTTGAAGTGAAGAGATTAGCAACTTAGCTAATCATCAGGGAAGTGCAAATCAAAACCACTATGAGGTATCACCTCACACCCATCAGAACGGCCATCATCAAAAAGAACACAAATAACACATGTTGGCGAGGATGTGGAGAAAAAGGAACCCTATCACACTGTTGGTAGGAATGTAAACTGGCGCAGCCACTGTGGAAAGCAGGTATGAAGGTTTCCAAAAAAATAAAAATAAAGCTACCATATGACCCAGCAATCCCAGTCCTGGCTATATATCCAAAGAGAAAAAAACACTAATTTGAAAAGATACACACACCCCAGTGCTCATAGCAGCGTTACTTATAGTTGCCAAGATACGGAAACAACCTAAGTGTCCATCAGTTGTATAAATGAATAAAGAAAATGTGATAAGATAGAAAGAAAAGGAAAGGAAGGAATACTGCTCAACGTTGAAGAATTGAAATCTTGCAATTTGCAGCAACGTGGATGGACTTGGAGGACATTATGCTAAGTGAAAAAAGTCACATGGAGAAAGAAGTATTGTATCACGCATATGTGGAAACTAAAAAATATAGCAAGTGAACATAACAGAAGCAGACTCAGAACAAAACAGTGGTTGTCAGTGGGGAGAGGGAAGGGCTTGGGGCAAACGGGTAGGGCAGTAAGAAGTACAAGTTACCAGGTATAAAACAAGCTACCGGATATATTGCACAGCACGTGGGAATAAATGACTTTAAATGAAGTATAATCTATAACAAGACTGTTATCACTGTGTTGTACACCTGAAATTAATATAATGTTGTAAATCAACTATACCTTAATAATAAAAAAAAAAGAATGAATGGATGAAGATGGCAGATGTGGATTAAAATATCCCAGTGGAAATACGCAGGTATCAAAAGTCCAGTAAGATGGGTGAGGGCATAGCTCAAGTGGTAGAGGTCCTGGGTTCAATCCCCAGTGCCTCCTCTAAGAATGACTAAATAAATAAATAATAAACCTACTTACCTCCTCCCACCAAAAAAAAAAAAAAAAACCCAGGAAGTTTAAGAATCACCGTTTGATGTTATCATCCTGAAAATGAAGGATGAATGTGCTAATCTAAAGTCATTCATTTTCCCTATTTTATTTTATTTGTATTCTACCTTTGCTGAGCTATGATAATAAATTTAAAACTATGTGTATTTAGGGGTTTTTTTAACTTTAAAATAAACACAAAACTTTTATTTCACCAGTAACAAAAGAAAAAAATAACAGCATCAAAATTTTAAATCATTTAGGAATAATTCCCACAGATTATTTGGAAATAATAGCAAAGACTTATTGAATGTCATTAAAGAAGATGAATCAAAGTGGAGAATCAAACCACAAAAAAATAAACACAGTGCAACTCTTGACACAGTGTTTAGTTACCTGTGTCTTCTTCCCACGTGGCAATCTCTGTTTTTGCTGGAAAAAGTCCTAAGAAGGCGCTTCTTATGTGCAGGTTAGTATTTTATTTCTTCCTCTAGTTGCTGGTTAACTTACTGTACTATCTTTGTGAAATTTCACCTTGCTGCACACTTCGGAAGCATGCACTATTCTGTATGTATATCATGCTTTTAAAAGCTTACTTAAAAATTATAGACCATTAAAGTCATTTTGTCCACTGGCAATAAATACAGAGCTTTAAATGAATTCCACCTTCACACTCCATAGAGGCTCCAAGTGTCCCACTGAAGAAACCTCCGGTATCCAGTGTACGGAGGGATTCCACACAGCATCTATTTCCTGTGGTTAAGCTAATTCATCACCAGGGGTGTTTTTGTCAAGAGTCTGTGAGTTGGAGGCTGGAGGCTGTGGATCAGTGTTATTCTCCAAGCTGTGTCGGATCCCATATCCAAAGTATATGGTGAATCCTAATAGGGAAATGAGACAATGAGGGAATAGGCACTCTCCAACTTACAAATGCCCAACAGGCCTCCTATGGCATCTGACAGTTCAGAAGAGATATAACAGGAAGAGGGTTAAGTCACTTAAGAGGCCTTCTTTATCCCAGGAAACCCACTTACCAATTGCCATCCAGATGCCAAACTGGGCCCAAGTCCCAGTGGTCATCTGCATCATCAAGTAAACATTCACAAGGATGCTCAGCAGTGGAAGGACAGGCAGAGCAGGCACCTGCGGGCAAAGGCAGTTAATCCCTGAACATCACAAAGGCAGACCCCCTCCTCCACGTGGGGGGGGGGGGGGACGCCAGGCCTGTTCACACTGTGCAGCCAGCGCCTCCCCAGGCTGGGTGTGTAAAGCACCGAAGCCGCCGGTTATATATAGCACCTCCCCTCCTTCCCTAGTCCAGCAAAGATAGTTCCGACCTATCAGGGGTTAGAGATTAAGACACCCATTACTATATATAAAATAAACAACAAGGTCTACTGTAGAGCACAGGCAACTATATTCAATTTCTTGTAATAACGTATAATGGAAAAGAATCTGAAAAAGTGCGTATTATGTATATATACAACTGAATCACTTTGCTGTACACCTGAAACTAACATTGTAAACTACACTTCAATAAAAACATTTTTTAAGGATACTTGAGACCTCACAATGTGCAGACTTCCTTCACTCAGGGTGGATGGTTTAGTCATTTAAAGTCAGTTACCTTGAAGGGAGGAGGAGTGGGGCTCTGGGGCTGCCTCCAGATGGTGACAGTGACCCCGGCGCTGAGCACCAGCAGCAGCACAGCCACCGTTGTACAGACGGGGTCTCCAGAGAACACACGGCAGGGGCCACTGGGCCAGCACCAGGCTCAGGGCCGTCAGCAGGAGAACTGCAGGGTCCAGTGGGAGGAGAACAGGGTCAAGTCCAGAAGCCGGTGTGTCAGGCCTTGGGTCACACCCCTCCCCCAGCAGAACTGCCCACATCACAAAGGACCATTCTGTCTCCAAGACTGTGCCTCCACTGCCAAAGACACACACTCCCACCTGCTCCTGTCAACGGCAGGACACCGCCAAACAGCCATCCCGCTGCTCACCAAGCAGTAAGGCACATCCGTAGACAATCCGGCCAGATTTCAGAGTGGGGCTGGTGTTGATAGGGTCACACAGACTCTTTAGAGTCTTTAAGATTCCTGCTTTAGGTACAGATTCCAAAGGATTTTCCTCAACTACAGGCTCCATCTCAATTTTGTTCTCATTCCTGCTTAAACTGTGGTCTGGCTGGTACCTGAGTTAGAGGTATTAAGGCAATATTAACAGCGGCCCGCACTCACCCTACACACAGTTTAACCCATCTTCTTCCCAAATTAAACATAGCAGGACATTTAGAGGGCAGAAGAGGGTCACCTCCCCATCAACTGCCAAGACGCCAAGACCCCCAGTTGAGATGCAGTGGACTCTCACCTGAGAACAAGGACAGAAAAAGCCACAAGGGAGTAGGCAAGAAGGGTCCCAATTGACATGAGGTCCACAAGATCACTGAGCTCGAAGAGTAACGCCATGACCCCTAGAAAGAGGGCACAAACGTGGTTGGGGGAGGGAGGGAGAAATCAGTAGAAATACCCATGTTAAGGAAATTGATCAAAGAAGGAGTGGCTTTGTTTAGTCACCTGCAAGAGTTCCAGAAGCCAAGGTGGCCACGATGGGGGTGTGTGTGCGGGTGTGGATCCGGGCGAGTCCCCGGAAAAGGAGCCCGTCCTCTGCCATTGCATAGATCACACGAGGCATGGGAAACATGGCACCCAGGAGGCTGGAAGGGAAAATGGAAACATGTGAGGACGTGGAGAAGCAGGACAGACTGGGGCTTCTTCTGTTCCTTAGTCTATGTGGGGTAAGTTGTCTTTACCACTTGTCTCTAAATCCCAAGAGCTGGGATACCTGCGAATCTGAGAGCAGACAGGGAAAAGCTTTGCAACTGACCTGGATGTAAGCGCACAGAGGGTGCCAACAGCCACCACATAGCTGGCAGGAGCCCACCCAACATGGAGAAAAGCCTGTGGCAAGGGGCTCTCAGGGTCAATCTGGTAGTAGGGCATCATGAGGGTGAGTGACGCTGAGACGCCAAAATACGCCAAAAAGCAGATGAACAGTGAGACTGACAATGCTCAAGGGGATGGAGCGCTGAGGATTCCGGGCTTCCTCCCCTGCAGGATGGGTGGAAGGAAAACACACTGGGGTGAAAGCACAAAATCCGCCTCCCTCTTGAACCTCCCAAAGCAGGCTAGCCTTCTACCAACCCCTCTTCCCAAAGGCAGCCCAAACTGTGCCTGAACCTCCGATGGGACACACAGTGACCATGTTACCTGTAGTGGCGATGGCATCAAAACCAACAAATGCATAGAAACAAGTGGCTGCTCCTCGGAGAATCCCATCAAAGCCAAAAGGCACAAACCCTCCAGAACCCAGAGGGCCCAAGCTGCGGTGAGAGAAGGAACGAGGAAGAACGTAGGTGAGGTATGTTCAGCCATACTGGATTTCTCAAAAAATACCTCAAGTCCTGGCCCCTAGTGCCCCCATCGCCTGGATCCAGCAGCTGAGATCTCTTTACTCCACATCATATTCCCCATTCTGCATGCCCACTCCCTACCCACAAGCCTTGCTATTGGCAGGAGCACCCTGCTAACCTATAGGTGCCATTGGATCCAGATGTGGCCAATTTGTGGTCCTGTTCTGTGAGCTGCCAGTTGTGCAGGTCTCCCTTAGTGAAGCCAGAGACGATGACGAAGCCGAGAACCAAAAGGTTCAGGCCTGTGAACACTTTGGTAACCAGGGCTGACTCTCGAGCTCCCAGAACCAGTACTCCTGTGGGAAAGATGGATTTGTGAAGCCTCTAAAACAGTTAAATCCATAGAGACAGAAAGACAGGTGGTAGCCAGGGCTGAGGGGCTGGTGGTGGTGGATGGATGGACAGTAACAGCTAAATGTGTACAGGGTTTCCTTTTGGGGCGATGAAAGTGTTTGGAACTAGCTGGAGGTGATGGTTGCACGACACTGTGAGTGTGCTAAGTGCCACTGAATTGTACATTTTCTGATGATGAATTTCCCACAATATATACATCTAAGAAATCATCACATTGTACACCTTAAACTTACATAATTTTGTATATCAATTATATCTCAATAAAGCGAGGGGGAAATAATAAATCACTGGGATCTAGTGAGAAGGGCCAGAGATGCTACTCAACACTCGACAATGAGTTTTTTAAAAACCTAAAATGCACAAGACAGCACCCCACACCAAGGAATGGTCCAGCCCAGACTGTCAGTATTGCCAAGGATGGGAAGCAATGGTCTGTGTCTTGCCTTCCTGTCTCTCATATCACAGGCCCTTCTTTCCAGTCCTAACCCCACCACCATTCCGCCTCTCAAAGCCTTCCCCATACCAGCTCCCTTTCCACACCCACCTCTTCCCATCCTGTCTGCCCCTGTGTCACCTGTGAGCAGCAGCACCAGTGCAAATGCAAAAACGTCTGGGTACTTGGCCAGGAAGTAGGGCACATGCCGGGAGAAAGTGCCCTGTAACCCCTGAGAGATGTGGTTCCCAGTCAGGCTGTCAAAGGCGGAGCTCCAGGCCCTGGCCACGCTGGCGGGTGCCTGCAGCGGCAGGAGGAGGAATGCTTGTTGACAAACATGAATCGTACCCCTACCATGTGCCCTGGGGTGTATTTTGTCAGGGATGGGGGAAGCATACAAGATACCTAATCTCAAAGAATTTCTTTTCATGGGTTGGAGAGAGTAGACCCAGATGATCCACAAAATAGATCAGCTAACACGTTAGGAGAACAATGTTATGCAGAAAAGAAAACAGGGTAAGTGGGACTGGGAGGTCTGAGAGATGAAGGCTGAAATTTGTAATCAAATGGTAAAGGAAAACGCCAGGAAGGCAAGAGCTGAGCAAAGCCTTCACAGTGGTGAGGGATGAGCCTGTCTCCCTCACCCGCGTCCTACACTTCCCTTTCCCTCTTGGTTCTTGTTCAGTCATGTAAGGAAAGCAGGACAGACCTAAACAGAATGAACTTGTGGGGTTTTCCCGCCACTACTACCCACTTCACCCCACAAGGTGAATCACTGAAGACCCAAATCCCCCTCCTGGTTTCCCAGCCTTAACCCCCACACCTTCCCCACCCCATCATCTCACCAATGACATAGGACAGTATGAGGTTCCAGCCAGTGATGAAGGCACACAGTTCTCCCACTGTGACATAGCTGTAGAGGTACGCAGACCCAGAACGTGGTACCCGGGCCCCAAACTCCGCATAGCAGAGCCCAGACAACACAGAAGACAGGGCGGCCACCAGGAAGCAGATGACGATTGCCGGTCCAGCTTTGTCCTTGGCCACCTCTCCAGCCAGGATGTACACGCCAGCCCCCAGGGTGCTGCCCACACCCAAGGCCACCAGGTCGAGGGTGTTCAGACAACGAGCCAGGAGACTCTCAGACCCCTCCCTGGGCTCCAGCAGCTGCCTGCGGACCAGCTTCTGACCGAATCGGAGAACATCCTGACACAGCATTCTAGATGGAGTTGAGAAGGCTCAGATCTGCTGAGAGAACAGGACAAAAAACTATCAAGAACGTCCATCCACCCGTGGCCCTGGGACACAAATTCCATGGAGCAACGGACTTATGGGGAGCAGGTGGTAAAGGGACACATTGAGCAAGTTCTCCAACTCTGAGCTTTGATTTCTTCAAACATAAAGACTTTCAGCATGTTTCAAAGTTCCCGGAAGAGCGGCTTGAAGAGAAGTGAGCGGGAAAGGAATCCGTCTCCCCAGATGTGCCACTTTGGCATGTGGGTTGCTTTGAGCCGAAGGCAGTCAAGACCCAGCAGGCTCAGGGAGAGCTCTCTGCCTCTCCCTTAACTGCTCAGAATAATCTAGGTCATGAGGCCCATGCCAGGAAGAGAGCTATTAAGAGAGGCAATTCTTTATTTCAGGGATATGTCTGCATCAAGTGGCAAATATTTATCAAGCATTTGCTCTTCCCTCCTTCCTGGGGTTGCCTTCCTCCCCTTTGAAGCCCCAGATCCCTACCTCCTTCTCCTTCACTCAGGGTAGTAGCATATAAGCCCCCATTGCCTGGCTGTCTTCGAGCCTCCGTTTTTGTGTCTCCTATACATAGGAAATTAGTTAATCTGTCTTATGTCAATTTAACTATTAGACCAGGCAAGAAAAGTTTCCCACCCCTACAGAAGCAAAAGCTTCCAGCACAGTGCCTGGCACACAGCAGCTGCTTAACTGGGATGAGGTGAGTGGATAAGAATATTGATTAATTTTTTCTTTTTAGCAAAATCAGTCAGCCCTGCTGGTTCAGAGCTAGCACTGCTCCGTGTGGCTTTGATTTTGCACAAGCTGTATACTGCTTTGTCCTCCTTTCCTCCATAAAACAGGGGAAATTATTGCCATTATCCCCTCCCTTCCTTCGTGTGTGTGAAGAGACAGTTTAAGGGGCTCAGTGATCGGATAAATTGAAAGCAAGTCCCCCCAAAACCAAGTTCCCTTGCCAAGTTTATGGGTTTATGGTTGATCTCTCCACCCAAAACTTTATTCCCTCTCTTGTCCCACCCCTTTCCCTTCAGGACTGAGGAGTATCAAAGAAAAGGGGGGATTGAAACTGCGCAGGACCCTGCAGGACCGTCCCAGGTACAAAAGTTCCTCTGTGCCCCCCAAGTTTCTAGAGAAAGGCTCAAGTCTCCTGGGCCTTCCCGGAGTTCCAAAATGCAGGTCCACCAGCACTGATTAGGGAAGTGATGGGACATGGACACAAAGGAAAAGCAGTGCTAAATGGCCTTGATGGAAAAAAAAACAAAAACAAAAACAAAGACAAAGTAGCAGGGGGCCAACTGGAAATGGAAATTCTTAACCTGTCACATAGGCTCTAAGTAAACAATAAAATGCCTCAGCCATTGTTTCTGCTCTGTCCTACAGAGAAGTTAAGAGATCACAAGACCATGATTGCCTCTTTGGCTTCACAGGGCCAAACACAATCACCAATGACCCACTGAGTCACAAAATGGTGCCAGGAAGTCTGCAGCTCAGCTCTTAATCTGAAATTGAAATCACAAAGACCCTTTACACGGTTACCTTTAAAATCCTAGCAACCCTGCTCACCAGCAAAATGGATTTGAGATAAACCTGCTTATCCCATCTTCTCAAGAGGGCGGAGCCCTCTCCATCAGTAAACCTTTCTCTGATCCAAACTTTTTCGTTTGTTTGGGCAGGAACTTGGATTCTCCAACAAACTCATGCCCCACACATTTTTATACCAGGGATCCTGAAACCTGATAGCTGCCTGTGCCATTGCCTGCAGTGTGAAATGGAACTGGAACTCTGAGTTGGGGCAGAATGAGATGGAATTTGTAGGGAGGGACACACTCTAGCCCAGTGCAGTGAAAGCATCAAACCAGAGCAGCCTCCCAATTGCCTGCAGGGAGGGAGGACTAACCTTTTTTCTGAATCAGAAATGACAGGACCACTACTTCCTATCCTTTGGGGGCATGGAATGTCTCCTCACTGCACGGCTCTGCAGGGCGAGGCTGACCCAGGCAACACAAGTTACCATCACGAGGCTCCACCCATGATATTCCAGAAGTCCCAAGTTTTGCATTTTGGTTTAGAGGAAGCAGTTAAAGAGCCAAGAAACTATGATTTGAATCTCGGCCCCCCCACCACCCCTGGGCCTTTGAACAAGCCATTTACTGCTCCGGACCTCTGTGCGCCTCCTGTTCAAATGCTGCTGCTGAAGTTTCGTGCACTGTTAGTTGGAATGTAAAATGGTGTAGATGTTGTGGATAAAGCATGAAGTTTCCTTTAAAAATTAAGAAAGGAATTACCATATGATCCAACAATTCCACTTCGGGGTGTACACCCAAAAGAACTGAACATAGGGTCTCAAAGAGGTATTTGTACACCCATGTTCACAGCAGCATTATTCAGAGAAGCTGAAAGCTGCAAGCCACACAAATATCCATCCCCAAATGAATAGATAAACACAGTATGGTCTATACACACAGTGGAATATTACTCAGCCTTAAAAAGACAGGAAATTCCGACCCATGCTACAACATGGAGGAAACTTGAGGACACTATGCTAAGTCACATAAGCCAGTCACAAATATACAAATATTGTACAATTTCACTTCTATGAAGCAACACAAGTACTCAAACTCATAGAAAGCAGAATGGTGCCAGGGGCTGGCGGGGCATGGCAGGGTGGGGGGAGGATGGAGAATTATTGTTACCTGGGGTCACAGTTTCAGTTTTACCAGATGAAAAGTGTTCTGGAGATTGGTTGCACAACAATGTAAATATACTTAATGTTACTAAACTATACACTTAAAAATGATTAAGGTGGTTAATTTCATGTTATGTGTACTTTACCATCATTTTTAAAAATTGCTGCCAATGATAAATAGTAGAAAGAGTTTCAGAGTCGCTTGATGTACAAAGCCCATGGGGATTAAATCATCACAGTAATCCCCCACAGAGACTAATATCCACGAGTGCTCAAGTCCCTTACAGTGCCACCCCCCACCCCCCAACCTGCAGAGGAGGACTCCACAGACATAGAGGGCCAACAGTACACAGGAGACTGAAATCAGTGGTCCACATATCATAAACCCTCTATAAGCGTAGTCTTTACTGTCATTTGAACATCAGTCAAATTATGAGTCTTAGAGCCTCCAGACACTGATACGATCTCCCCCCACCCTTCCTCTTCTCACACAAACACACACAGCTCCCAGCTCCTGCTTTCATCCACTTGCCACCCTAAGGCTGAAGCTGGGCTGACCCAACTGCACACTTGGATGCAGAGGGCTGTTTAGGAGTATCTGAACTCAGCACCTAGTCTCCTACAGCAGAGGGGTTGCCCCAGACTTACAGGATCCTTGGAGCAGAGCCTGGAGCACTGGGTCGAGTCAGTGGAGTGGAGTTCACACTCTGTAGGAGTAGAGCTGGTAGATCTCTACAAACCAAATCTGGGAACCCTTATGCACAAAAGACAACTTTTAACCCCTGGGTGGGAGTGGGTGGGGATGGGTGGGGCAAATCGGCAGTGATAAAATTAGCCAGTTGTTACCCTTCAGGGGATATTTCTGAAGTTTTGTGTCGGTGAGGTAAAATACACATAAAATTTGTCATTTTAAATGGGAGAAAATATTTGCAAATGATGAGACGACAAGGGACTAATTTCCCAAATACACAAGTGGCTAATACAGCTTTATATATAAAAAAAAAAAAAAACCCAAACAACCCAATCAAAAAATGGGCAGAAGCCCTAAATAGACATTTCTCCAAAGAAGATATACAGATGGCCAACAGGCACATGAAAAGATGCTCAGCATTGCTAAGTATTAGAGAAATGTAAATCAAAACTACAACAAGGTATCAGCTCACACCAGTCAGAATGGGCATAATTCGAAAGTCTACAAATAATAAATGCTGGAGAGGGTGTGGAAAAAAAGGAAGCCTCCTACACTGTTAGTGAGGACGTAAATTGGTGCAGCCACTATGGAAGACAGTATGGAGGATCCTCAAAACACTAAAAAAAACAACAACAACAACAAAAAAAACTGTCATATGGTCAAGTAATTCTGCTCTTAGTTATATATCCAAAAAACCAAAAACACTAACTTGAAAAGATACATGCCTCCCAATGTTCATAGCAGCACTATTTACAACAGCCAAGGGTGGGGAGGGTATAGCTCAGTGGTAGAGCACGTGCTCAGTACGCATGAAGTCCTGGGTTCAATCCCCAGTACCTCCATTAAAAACTAAGTAAATAAGCAAACCTCATTACCCTCCCCCAAAATAGATAAATAAAAATAAATTATACACAATAGCCAAGACATGGAAGCAACCAAATGTCAATTCACAGAGGAACTGATAAAGAAGATATATATAGTGGAATATTACTTAGCCATAAAAAAGAATGCAATGTCATTTGCAGTAACATGGATGAAACTAGACATAATCAAATTAAGTGGAGTAAATCAGACAGAGAAAGACAAATATCATATGATATCACTTATATGTGTAATCTAGAAAAAAAAAGACACAAGTGAACTTATTTACAAACCATAAGTGGACTCACAGATATAGAAAACAAACTACGACTACCAAAGAGGAAAGGGATGGAGTAGGCGTGATAAATTAAGAGTTTGGGATTTACATATACACACTACCATATATAAAATAGGTAAACAACAAGGACCTACTGTATAGCACAGAGAACTATACACAACATCTTGTAATAACCTATAATGGAAAAGAATCTGAAAAGGAATCATTTTGCTGTACAACTGAAACTAACATAACATTATACATCAACTACACTTCAGTGGAGTGGGCGGGACTGGGGGTGTGGCTGTCAAGGGATGTATTTAAGTCCTGATGCCACTTCTGCCAGTTCTTATTACTGGACCAGTGCATGGAAGCACATCTAGGTTACAGGATGTCAGACCCAGGGGACCTTTCTAAAGGTAAGCCAGAGGAGTGAGAACTGACGGAAAGGGGTGTGAAGAAACTGAGAGCCATTGACGAGGATGGTGGAGACCGTTAAGCAGCTGCCATCGGAAGGCAAGCCCCATCAGAGGGACTCCCAAGTCTCTGCTGAAATTCCAAATCTCCCCTTGTTAACGGTCCTAATTCTTCTGATTCTTGAGAAATGGGGACTCTGATCCCTAGTAGGATGATGAAGTTATAAAATGTAAGCTCAACCAAGAAATCTGGTTAAGATTTCTGGAAATTTGGAAAGCTCATCATTTTTTTTTTTTTTTGAACACTTACTAGATTTCAGGGCTTATGTTAAACCACTTGCAGGTATGATTTAATCATTGTAAGCTTTTAAGCTGGTAATGGTTAGATGTCTCAGTTTTACAGATAATGCTGTTTACAGTAAGGTCTATGTATTTTAAGGGTTTTTTTTCCCCCCACTCCCTTAAGGAATCTTTGAATGACATTTAATCATAATATAGTCAAATGTATCTATCTTTTTCCTTTAACAGCTTGCTCATTTTATGTCTAATTTCAAAATCCTTCCCTACTTAGGACTCATAAACATATTTCCCAAAAGTGTTCTCTGTTTTAGGCTGTGCTTTTCTCATTTAAGTCCCCAAAGTTTTAAACTCCTGATTAACTTAATTCATAGAAATCTTGGAGTTTTTTGTTGCTTTGGTAAATGTCTTTTTTTTTTTTCAATTTTATTTCTAGTATAACTAGATATACTAGTTCTATTCTAGTATACTAGAAAACTAGTATAATTAGTTTTAACTAGTTAAGTTGCTTAACTCTTTGAATAGTTTTAAAAGCCCAGATGTTGATTCTGTTGGCTTTTGTAGGAAATAATCTACAAAGAATCGGTTTCATCTTTTGCCTTCTGATCTTACACATTTTTTCCTTTCCTTATAGCGTTACAAGATTACACTGCCACCATGCTTGTAAATATCCCTTCCATGTTGCCGATTCTAAAAGGAATGCATATTATGTTTTTCCATTAAGGAAGTGTTTCCTAGGGGGATCTGGAATGTAACTTTAACAAAGTAAAGCAAGATGCTTTACTCCCTAATTTGTTAAGATTTTCTTTTTCAGTTAAAAAAATATTTATTGACGTGTAATTTACTTACAATAAGGTCTACCCATTTTAGGTGTACAGTTGAATAAGTTTTTACAAATGTATATGCCTCCCTACCCGCCTCAGACAGACCTTTACTCATAGGGTATTAAAACTAAAACTCCCTGCTCAAATTCCCCATCCCCTTTTCCCTGTTTTTTCCCTCTGTAGAGCATTCAGTGTTACTGAACCAAACTTGGGTCTGCTCACCCTCGCACAGTGAAGCCAATCCACTGACATTGGGCTGCGGTGAAGGAAGGTGCAGTGTTTACTGCAGGGCGCCAAGCAATGAGTCCAGGACAGGTAGTGTTCAAAAAGCTTAGACTCCCCAATGGCTTTCAGGGAAGCATTTTTAAAGGCAAGATTAAGGGGTGGGGGGGAGGAATCCCAGGGTATGTGATCAGTTCAGGCATAATTCTCTGATTAGTTGATGGTGAATTAACAGGGCGGTGTCACAGGGGTTAATATTATCAATCTTTAGGTACCAGCAGGTCTAGGGACTACATACGTGCTCATGGTCATCAAGTAGCTAATTTCTTCCATTTGGTGGGGGTGTTAGCATGTGTAAAACAACGCAGGACACATGCATCAGATACTGCTACCTAGGCACTCAGAGAGGCGCTGACGCAAAGGATGTGGGGGAGGGCTCTGTCCTGGGACAGCCCCAGAGGGTCCTGCTCAGTGACATCATCACTGCGTAACGTAATGTGTATTTTAACCCTTTTAGTTTGTGTGTATGTGTGTCTCCACTAAAGCGTGATATCCATGAAAGCAGTGGTATTGTTGTTATCATTAGACTATTTTTAGAGCAGTTTTAGTTTCACAGCGAAACTGAGCAGAAGAAACAGAGATATACCTCCTGCCTCCACACAGGCACAGCTACTCCCAGTGACAGCATCCCGCACTGGAGTGGTTCATCTGACGTGCCACTCCACCTCACTACCGGTGACAAACCTGTGTTGACAGGTCCTTGTCACCCCAAATCCATAGTTTACATTAGGGTTCATTCTGGCCTTGTACATTCTATGCGTTTGGGAGGGCAAATTTTGGGGAGAGAAATTTTATTTTTCTATTTCTTTGCTGTATTCTTAAAAGAATACCTGTGCCCCATAAAAGTTATTCAGTAAAAGTTGAATGAGCGACAAGGGTAAAGTTATGGGCGTCTCTCATTGGATTGAGTTGCCTATTGCTTTTTTTTTAATTGAACTATAGCTGATTTACAATATTGTGTTAGTTTCTGGTGTACAGCAAATAATTCAGTTTTATATATATATACACACACATATACATATATACACATATCATTTTCATATTCTTTTCCATTATGGTTTATTATAGGATATTGAGTACAGTTCCCTGTGCTATACAGTAGGACCTTGTTAATCTATTTTATATATAATAGTTTGTATCTGCTAAGCCCAAACTCCTCATTTATCCCTCCCCTAACCTCTTTCCCCTTTGGTAACCAAATTTGTTTTCTATGTCTGTGAGTCTGTTTCTGTTTCCTAAATAAGGTCATTTGTGTCATATTTTAGATTCCACATAAAAGTGATATCATATAGTATTTGTCTTTCTGTTTCTGGCTTCACTTAATATGATCATCTCTAGGTCCATCCATGTTGCAGCAAATGGCATTATTTCATTCTTTATATGGCTGAGTAGTATTCCATTGTGTGTGGATATACATATATATAGGTAGATAGATATACACACACACACATCTTTATCCACTCATCCATCGATTGACATTTAGGTTGCCTCCATGTCTTGACTGGCCTATTTTTTTTTCCACACAAAAAATTTAAATCCAAAGTTGACACCCAGGGGATCCATATTTGAACAACCCTTTCCTATGGTGGGTATATGGATTAGCAACCGTGGCAAGATGAGGCTTTAGGAAAGCCAGCAGCAAAGTCATCCACACCGTGTGTAAGTATCCAGGAATCTCAGTCACTTGACAGCAAGCTTGACTGCTGTGTAGAGCCAGTGGAAGTTCAAGGTTTTGAGACTAGAACTGTCTCGATACCTCATCCATGCCTTTCTCTCCTTTCCAGGAAAGCACCAGAAGTATCCACTAAGGAAACGAACTATGTTCACAAAGAAACAATTGGCATCTTTGAACTTCTTTTTCAGTAAAAACCCATACCCCAGCCCCAGCCTACAAAGAGAAATGGCCTTGGAAATGGAGATACACCCAAGAGTACTGCAGGTCAGAAAATAACGTCCCACCTCTCCAAGCCACCTCCCGGAGTACCCTAAACTCAGGGACCCCAGGATAATTCCTGAAGCTGGATACCACACCAGTCCCCAAGATTCCTAACACCCAGACTCCTAGGTATACCCAGTTGCCCTCTCTCCTAACCCCTAAAGCAAGAAACAGCAAACTTTTTCCATAAAGGGCCAGATAGTAAATATTTGTGACCCATACTCTCTGCCGCAATCAACTCTGCCATGATCGTGTAAGAGCAGCCATCGACCTTGTGCAAATAAATGGGTGTGTCTGCATTTCCATAATACTTTAGGGACACATGTTTGAAGGTCATATGGTATTTATGTGTCACAAAATATTCTTATTGTATTGCTTTTATTTTTCCCCAACCATTTCAAAATGTAGAACCTCTTAGCTCATGGGCCATACAAAAGCAGGCGGTGGGTCCGATTTGGCCCAGGAGCATTCGTGCGTGACACCAGCCCTAGAACATCCCCTGGAGGTGACCGTTCTGCTCTCCTGTCTCTTGCTCTGGGTGTGCTCTGGTCCCTGCCTCACTTTCTGTCCCCACAGCCTCTCACTTCTGCTCCTTCCTGGATCTAGGTTGTCAGGGGTTCCACTAATAGGCTGTGAGTGGCAGAGGTGTCGGGCAAAATGAAGAACATCACCCGATTCATCAACCCCTCGCTCCTCTCTTTTCTCCTTAGGTTTGGTTCAAGAACCGTCGAGCGAAACTCAAGAAAGCCAAATACGAGGATTTTCCACCAAAACAAGAGGCTCAACAAGAGCAATTAGCTGAGGCAGGAGTCAAAGCCAGCTCTTCCAAAGGAAATATGGACACACCTCCCGGACCCCCTATTGGTGCCTCCCCCATATCTCTAGTTTACACAGATCATTCAGTGCCTTCCTTCCAACTCAGCGTATGGCCCAGTTGGAAGGCTCTCACAGACCAGTCTGCTGGCCACAAAATAGTCCACTTCGGCTGCTGCCAAGACCCTAATGTATACTGTCTCTATCCCATTCTGGAATCCCAAGCTCTCTTTTCCAGCTTCAGTTCTGATTCTCTTGGCTCTTTGTCACCACAAAGAACTTAGTGTGAGATGCTAGACCCAGAAAGTTACATCTGATAATGATTTGTAATGATTCCCTTACAAGGAAACACTGAAATGGAGCAGGACCCTGTAGGGTCTTCCCAGGACAGACCCCCCCCCCCATGTCCTCTGCCTGCCTTTTGTCTGTAGAAAAACTTTTGTCAAAGAATAAATATAGCAGGGAGGGTGTAGCTCAAGTGGTAGAGTGCCTGTTTAGCATGTGTGAGGTCCTGGGTTCAATCCCCGGTACCTCCTCCAAATATAAATAAATCTAATTACTGCACCCTCATAAAAAACAAATGAATAAAAGAATAAGTTTAATCAGGGAAATAAGAGAATACAGAAACAAGGGGAAATAGCCATGCAAAACAAAATAATAGCTTAGTCATTAAAAAAAAGTCAAAGGCTTTTTTGTTCCTCCTCAAAGGCTATAAATAATATTCTGAGCCATGTCCTGTGAGCTGTTTCATAGATACTGAAAACCCCCACCAGGTGGAAGACATTAACTACGTGATGACCAGACTGTGGACATGACAGAAGCTGCCCCAATTCCAAGAACTGGCCTCAAAGAAATGGGAACAAACAGACCCTGGAACTGAAGATTAACTGTTCTTAAAACAATCAAGATGACACTGATCAGACCACTGCATGACTAACCTCAAGATGATTGTCTGAGCTGACTGCTGTTCTGCATGTAGCATCCTCCCTCCAAACAAACATCCCCAAACTCCCCCTTAAGAGCTCTTGCCCACTGGTTGGCAGAGGGGAGGAACTGGTATATATGTGGTATATGTGATATACACAGACGGATGCGGTTCAAAAACATGCTGGGTGAAAGAAACAAGACTACATAGTGGATAATTCTGTATAATTCCATCTATGAATTTGCAGAACATGCAGGAAAAACTACTCTACAGCAGCCAGAAGCAGATCAGTCAGTGTCCATGTGGTAGAAAGAACTGAGTTGAAAAAGACACTGGACAATCTCATTGGGATGATGGAAAAGTTTCATGTCTTCAGTTGCATTTACCTGGACGGCAGTTACCTGGGTGTAAGATTCATCAAAACATAAAATGGTAATACTACATTATATGCTTGAAAGTTGCAAGAGACTGGATCCTAAATGTTCTCACTACAAAAAAGAAATAATTATGCGATGGGATGGAGGTGTTAGCTAATGTAATCATTTTGCAATACATAAATGTATTAAATCAACATGTTGTACACCTTAAACTTACACAGTGTTCTATTCAACCGTATCTCAATAAAGCTGGAAAAATTTTTTTTCATAAAATCCATGCATTTTAATTTACCTGATCCCAAAAATCTTGCTATTTTAAATGAAAGACAAAAGGAGAGGGAAATTGGTTGATTCAATGAATGGCTTTCTAGTGCTTTAGGATAAGAGATCTTACATCAAATCCAAACCCCTGCCCTCTCACCACCTGCTGGCCAGGATGACCCAAACCTGCTGATAAGATGATAAGAAACACCTGGGGAGCTTTCACAGCCCAGATTCCAGGAAGGGAGGGAATGTTTGTTCCTCAGAGGAGCACACTTTTGCCCAGGATTGTATTTAAACAAGGGTCAAAGCTCAAAGACACTACCAAAGCCTGAATTGTCCAGAGAGATACACTTCTTGAGAAGGAAAGAATTTCCCACAAGTCCTCAGGTGAGCAGGAGGGGGAGGGGCAAGGCTGTTCAGGAGGCTGAGGGCTGGAGCCGGCGGAGTGGGTGAGAGACTTTGAACCTCAGGTTCAGTGTCACAACCCAGAGAGATTGGAAACACTTGGAGACCCCAAAGCTGGGCTTGTATCCTGCCTCCTTTCCTGGCAAACTGTGGAACATAAGCCACCTTGGTCCTGATCCCCTCACCTGATGAGTGGGGGACATTGTCTCCATGGCGGGGGGCGGGGGGGACTTTCTTGCTCTATTGTACACGTTCTTATAAAATGTGTGTTCTCAGCTGTCACCTACATTTCCCCAGAAGGAATCACTGTTTCATCTCATCACCATTGATTCGTTTGCCTGTTGTTGAAATTCAGAGAAACTGAATGATAACCTATGAACGTTTTTGTGCAGCGGCTTCTTTCACGCACCGTTCCATTGGTGAGACCCATTCATGTTAAACTGAGCACAGTGTTTTTTAAAACAGAAATGTTTATGCCAGTTATAAAATTCTGGTATTTGAACTGGAAAAAAATAAGTGAATGAAGGGCTGCAAATGGCAAAATATCCTTCTTTCTTATGGGTGAGTTGTGTTCCATTACATACATATGTGCTGCATCTTCTTTATCCATTCATCTATTGATGTTCACTTAGGATGCTTCCATATCTTGACAAATATAAATAATGTTGCTGTTAATAGTGGGGTGTATGTATCTTTTTGAATCAATTCTTATTTTGTGGTTGGCTTTATTCCTTTGATAACTACGTAAGTTTAAAAAGCTAAAGCTCTAAACGTTCTTAGAAACAATGAACAAGTACGTATATGTAAATTTTAAAAATATGTGCAGTATATTGTGTATACATGTATTTACATGCACTACATTGTATATGTGTAGTCAAATTGTAACAATTCTACCTAATAAAAATGAAAAATGAAAAATAAATAAATAAAAAAAATTTAAAGGAGCCCTTGGTATAACATAATAACGGGTTGTTGCCGAGTCCAAACTTGTTCTGCTCGCCGCACAACTGGCCAAGAAATCGGGAGATGAGGTGTTGGGGCAAGGAATAGCGACTTCAGCCGGGAGACCTAGAGGATGGCAGACTAATGTCTTGGAGAACCATCCTGCTCTAGTCAGAATACAGGCTCCCTTTGTATGAAAAACAAGGGAGGGGGTGAGGTTGATTGTTGCAATCTTCTTGCTGCAGGCATTCTTTGTTCTTGGCCCCAGTGGGCCAGGTCATGGTGTCCCTGTAAACCTCCAACAAAACAACGGTTACTCTCTACTACAGGGTGATACTCAAATTTCCCTAATGGTCCCTTAAAGTTGGTTGTTTAAGTCAACGCTGAAGTAATACCATCTTAGAAAGGCTTACAAATGCATGTCAACTAATTCGATCATTCCTTCCACAATTATTAGAGACAAACCTTCTGCCTGTAAGCACTTTGCTTCATCAATTATTACTATCCTCAATTATTACTAGTAGGAAAGTAAAAATTGATGAGGCAATAGGATTCATACAGGAAATATAAACACTTAATTCTCTTTGTGTCCAATGGTGACCCATGAGTCCAATTATCTCTAAGCATTTGGAATGCTGGGGCTTTTTTATTTTTCAAAGAATGTAGAATATTCCTTGCCTGGGACCTCACGCTGGAGCATAAGCCTCATTTGAGCTGGGATTTCATCTTATTTCCCAGCTATCCTCAGGTCCCAGAATAATGTCTGTCACAAAATAGATCTTCAAAAAAATATTCTAGAAAAACAGAAAGGAATGGTTTTTTAGTGTCCTCAGAACAAAAGCCTTTTCTTGCATCAAATCCTGCCTCATCCCCTCCCACCACCTTCAAATCCAGTTTTGTCAAATTGCCTGATGATGAAAATCACCTGGGAAGCTTCTTAAACCTGATTCTAGGACATCTCAACCTGCAGAGTGTGCGTTAGACATGCATAATACATATGAGTATCTGTGTGTATATCTAACATGTATATGTGTGTATAGACTTCTGTGTTAAACAGGTGATGGGAAAAAATCAGAAGCATTGGGAAAAATACAGACACATATTTTCATTTAGTTTTACAAATACACCAAACTCTATCCCACCTGAACTCCTCCATCCATTCTTTTCCTATCACCCCAAGTTCTCTTCTCACCTGCTTTCCCCTCCTTTCTACCACGTCAGTGCACATAGTGGCTCCTAACACTTCCCTTTGGCTGCCATCGCTGAAACACCAGAAGTCAAAATGAAACTCAATCCCTCTGTGACTTCCGAGGGAGGGTCTAGTTCAGTGGCAGAGTACATGACTAGCATGCACAAGGTCCTGGGTTCAATCCCCAGTACCTTGATTAAATAAATAAATAAGTAAACCTAATTACCTCCCCCAAAAAGAAGAGAATTGTTTTAAATGTGTGAAATAAATGACAGCTCAGAAAAAGAAGAAAACAAAGACACACATTGTACTGCATTTGATTAGACGTAAATCACCCTGACCAGCAGATCCTCTATGGAATCCCTGAAGACGGTTCTGCACAATGTATGTTTGGGCACCTCTGACACACCCAGGTTCCCAGGGACTGAAGTAAGGGGTTTCCCCTACCCGACTTAAGGCATCTCCCTACAATGGTCTCAGAACAAATGCCCGCCTATTTATCTGTCATTCTGGTAGGGCCAATTCTATGTTCTCTTCTTTTCTTTTTCTTTTTCTTTTTTTTTTCTTAATTGAAGTATAGTTAATTTATAATGTTATGTTAGTTTCTGGTGCACAGCATAGTGATTTAGTTCTGTGTCTATATGTATATATATATATATATATATATATATATATATATACACATATATTTATATTCCTTTTCATTACAGGTTATTAAAGGCAACTGAATATAGTTCCCTGTGCTATACAGTAGGAACTTGTTATTTATCTATTTTGTATATAGTAGTTTGTACCTGTTAATCCCAAATTCCTAATTTATCACTCCTGCCCTTTCCCCTTTAGTAACCATAAGTTTGTTTTCTGCCTGTGAGTCTGTTTCTGTTTCATAAATAAGTTCATTTGTGTCGTTTTTATAGATTCCCCATATAAGTGATATCATTTGACATTTGTCTTTCTCTATCTGACTCACTTCACTTAGTATGTTAATCTCTAGGTCCATCCATGTTGCTGTAAATGGCATTCTTTCATCCTTTCATGGCTGAGTAGTATTCCATTGTATATACATACCATAACTTCTTTATCCAATCATCTGTTGAGGAACATTTAAGTTGTTTCCATGTCTTGGCTATTATAAATAGTGCTACCATGAACACTGAGGAGCACATATCTTTACAAATTAGAGTTTTCTTCAGATATATGCCCAGGAGTGGGATTGTTGGATTATGTGGTAATTGTATTTTTAGTTTTTTGAGGAACCTCCATACTGCTTTCCATAGTGGTTGCACCAAACTACATTCCCACCAACAGCGTAGGAGGGTTCCATTTTCTCCACACCCTATCTAGTATTTATCATTTGTGTACTTTTTAATAATGGCCATTCTGACTGGTGTGAGGTCATACCTCATTGTAGTTTTGGTTTGTATTTCTCTAATAATTATCGATATTGAGCATGTTTTCATGTGACTATTGACCATCTGTATGTCTTCATTGGAAAAATTTAGAACTTATTCCCATTTTTTGATTGGGTTGTTTGTTTTTTTGTTATTGAGTTGTATGAGCTGTTTGTATATTCTGGATATTAGTCCCTTGTCAGTCTTATTATTTGCAAATGTTTTTTCCCAATTTATAGCTAGTATTTTCATTTTGTTGTTGGCTTTCTTTGCTAGACAAAAGCTTAGATGTTTACTTAGTTCCCCTTTATTTATTTTCACTTTTATTTCTATTGCCTTGGTAGACTGACCTAGGAAAACACTGTGACGATTTATGTCAGAGAATGTTTTGCCTATATTTTCTGCTAGGTGATTTATGGTGTCCTGTCTTAATGTTTAAGTCTTTAAGCCATTTTGAGTTATTTTTGTGTAGGGTGTGAGGGAGTGTTCTAATTTCATTGATTTACATGCGTTTGTCCAGCTTTCCCAACACCACTTGCTGAAGAGACTGTCTTTCCTCCATTGTATATTCTTGCCTCTTTTGTCAGAGATTAATTGACCGTAGGTGTGTGGGTTTATTTCAGGGCTCAAGGACCCACTTTGGAAAGGAAGAAAATGTGGGTCAATCAGAGCCTTTGGATGTACCATGCAAAAGTTTTTCCTTAGAGCTCAAATCTCAGATTCTCAATCTCCCATCCTTCACCCCAGACCCCACTTTGTAAAATGATCAAAACCACTTATCAATAATTTTTTCCTCTTGGATGAACTAAATCTATATATATTTATGCATAAATTTTGCATGGTTTCTGGAACAAGATTCCTCTGCAACTTTGGGAAATTTATTGAAATTATCTGCCTTGGTTTTGTCATTATGAAAACAGGTGGAAAAAATGGGATCTACCCTCACATGTTGAGAATTAATAGAGTTAACACATGTAGTCAAGACATGCAGGACATGGTAAGCACTGTAGCAGTGTGAGCTGTTACTATTATTACCTCCTAATACTGGTGTGAAAATTAAATGTGTACATATATACAAAGCATATTGAAATGGTAAGCTCTCCATCAAATGTGTGTTCTCATCATTATTATTACTGTAGGGCTACATACTGTCTATTGGTAAATATTTTAAGGTGAAACATAAATATAAATAGCTTACTAATGTGGTCCTGCATGGCATCGCCTGCCCTACCCCACCTCTCAAGAAATGTAAAAAATACGAATCTTACAATGGTATGAATCTCTCCACATCATCACTCAGTCACCTCTATAAATTAGGAACCTACAATTACCGTTGATACAAAACCCTATGGAATCAGGTATCTCCAAAGGGCGTGTTTGTTTTTTACTGAAGACACCCAGTCATGTGTTTAAAAAAAATAACTCCCTAAAAAAAAGATAAAAAGAATAATAATAATAATCAAATAAATAATTCCCTACATTTGTAATTTTGATTCCTTATCAGATAGCCATACATTGGGTTCCAAATGGAAGACAGAAAATGGGTTTTGGGCAAGTGTGGTGACTTCACACTACGGTCGCATTCCAGTCAGCAAGGGGGAGGCAGCAGAATAAAGGGAAGAGAATGGCTCATTATTTCCTTTTTAGAGTTTGACCTGGAATTGTGTACTGAATTACCGCCTATATTGAAGACTTGAATGTCCTCATGTGGTCATACAAAGCAGACTGAGAAACGCAGCCTTAAGTCTGGGTAGCCTTGCATCTTAGTCTGTACAAGCTGCTACAACCAAACGTGACAGACTGGGTGGCTAATATACAAAAGAAATTTACTTCTCACAGTTCGGGAGCGAGCTCTCTGGGATTTCTTTTAACATGGCACTAATCCCTGTATGGCACAGGGAAATATATTCAAGATCCTGCAGTAGCTCATGGTGAAAAAGAATATGAAAATGAATATATGTATATTCATGTATGACTGAAAAATTGTGCTGCACACCAGAAACAGACACAACATTGTAAACTGACTATAACTCGATCAATCAATCAATCAAATGGCACTAATCCCATTCCTGAGGGCTCTGTCTTCATGATCTCATCACCTCCCAAAGGCCCCACCTGCTGATACCATTACATTGGCCATTAGGTTTTCAACATATTAATTTTGTGGGAACACACACATCAGAACCTAGCATCAGGTACCAGCTAAAATGGAGAGTCTTGGAATAAGAAGGGAACGGTAGAGACAATCAAAGGTCTCTCATGTTCTGGCCAGAGAAAATTCCCCAGAATGATGATAGCTATCTTGTCAGGAAAAGGAGGTGAAACGTGGCAGTAAAAAATTTTACATAACCCATTATAGCAGGTATTCATTAAGTGACCCTCATTGTGGTGATTATTGCAGGGCTAAACCTTGGGGACACCAAGGAATGAATAGTCCTCAGCTGCACGAGTCCGTTGGGGGCGACCCCTGCTGCTGTGCTGAAGAGGAAAAGGAAGGAAAGAAAATGTGCTGAGTCCAGTCTGCTCATTTTCCACTCGTGGGGAAAAGTAAACAAGGAAAGAAAGAAAAACTTCTATTAAAGCTTCACCCATATACAAGTTCCCTTCAGCAAACGTTTGAAGGAAGTTGAGTTAACCAGTCCCTTAAGAATGATTAGACGTTTTCAAAGTTTTCCAGGCCCCTGAGGCCTGACCCTTCTGCCTCCTGGGAGCTCCTGGGTAAGAAGAATCGGGGAGGGGAAAGGGCTCCTCACCTTTCCATGTGGGGTGTGACCTAGTATCTGAAATAACAGTGACGGCTGGGGACCAGCAGGGCTCCATTCTTACCAACGATCTAAAAGAACTCCACAATGTTCAAAACTCTGGCTTGCTTGTCATCTCTTTCTGGTCCCTGATTTGTTCTGCCTTTCCCTTTGTCTCTCTTCATCCTGTTTTTCTGGCTTTATCTGTCTTTCCTCTCCTGCCTGTCTCTCTGCTTTGTCTCTAGTTCTCTGGCTGTCTTTGTGTGCCTTCATCTGTGTCTTCCCCAGTCTGTACCCTTGTTCTCCCTGCATTTCCCCTTCCTTCTGTGTCTGTCTGTGCTTAATATGTTTCTCTCTTTTCCCCTCCAGGGCCTCTCCTTGTCTCTCACTTTTGTTGGGTTTGTGGATTACCTTCTCCTTTGCCCCTGTTCCACGCCATATGCCTCTCTAAAAAAGTCCAGAATCAGGACTTGGACCCTTTGTGATAAAGAGGACTGTAATGCCAGGTAAATTGTCATCACCTGTTGTCTGTGCCTTTCACACCATCCTCTAGGAACCTGGGGACAGAGCAGGAGGAGACACTGAAGGTGTTGAAGAAGGAACTGAGGTTAGGGGAGATCTTCCCGATTCTGAGACAAGCAGAATTAGACTGTAGACTGAAGGAGAGCCTGGGGGAACTAGACCACAGCTGTCCAGTGTGGTAGCCATGAGCCACCTGTGGCTACTGGGGACTTGAAATGTGGACGGTCTGCCATGGGATGTGCTATGGGTGTGAAACCAGATTTTTAAGACAGACCCAAAAGAAGAATATAAAGCAGCTCATGTATAACTTTTTCGAACTGATTGCATGGTGAAATGATAATGCTTTCGATATACTGGGTTAGATAAACTATATTGCTAACATCGCTTTCACCTGTTTTCTTTTATTATTTCTTTTCATGTGGCTACTAGAAAATCTGAAATTATATATGTGGCTTGCATTTATGGCTCACATTATGTTTCTGGTTGGACAGTGCTGGTCTAGGCAAATGAGTGTGCATTTCACATGAAGACAAAGGAGGCATCTACGCGTCACATGATGCAGACAGAATAGATGTGATAAAGTAGTTCGTAGTAGCTCAGAATTTTCAAGAATTCTCCAGCTGCCAAACTCCTCATCTGCCTCCCCTCTCTCCAGTTCCTTCAGTTGTGGTTGCCTTTGGGAGAAGGGGTTGTGACCATCGGGGGCGTGGGGTGCTGGTCATATTCCGTTCCTTGCTCTGGGTGCTGGTTGTACCTGTACGTTCTATTTCAGAAAATGCAGCAAATGGTACAATAATGACGTGTCCACTTCTCATAATTTATGTTATATTACAGTTCAAAGACACAAGCAAACAAATTGTTGCAAAAAGCAAATCTCAGATTCTCTGTCCTAACCTTTCTGGTTCCAAACTGCATTAACTGTTTCTGTATAAAATAAAATCCCTGCAAGAAATAGGTCTCACCCCTCTGCGGATTATCAAAGTGTTTTACCCAGCACGTAACAGGCTTTGTCGGGGCAAGAGGAAAGTTCTTCTGGTGAAAATGAAAATGATACTTTTTACTTTATACAAAAATAACAGCTAACATTTGGGAGCGTATTAATCATGGGTCAAGCCCTGTTCTAAGTTTTCCTTCATTTCATCCTCACAACAGCCCTATGGGCGGGGTGGGGGGTACTCTTACATCCCTGTGTTACTGATGAAGCCCCTGAGACCCTGAGGGGCTAAACCACAGAGCCAGGACGGAAGCGGGTGCACTGACGGCCCCCACCCCCACCCCAGCGGGCACACCTAAGCCCCGGGCTCTGCTGCCGTCACAGACCGGGCCCCCCGCCCCGGCCGCTCGTCCAACGGCACCGCAGCGCCGGAGTTCGTGCGCCTGGGGGTCACCGACGTGCGCGGACTCCAGCTCCTTCTCCTCGCTGTGCTCCTGGTCACGCACGTGCTGACCCTCCCGGGGAACCTGCTCATCGTCACCCTGACCGTGGCCGACCGCCGCCTCGCCACCCCGATGCCCTGCTGCCTCCGGCACTCCTCGCTGCTGGAGCCGGGCTGCGCCTCCGCCGTCACCCCGCAGGCGCTGGTCCACCTCCTCACTGGACGTGGGACCGTCTCCCGAGCCAGATGCTTCTCCCAGACGGGGCTCTGCTTCATCCTGGGCACCGCGGAGTCCCTGCTGCCGGCGGTGACGTCCGCGGACCGCTACCCGGCCGTCTGCCGGCCGCTGCGGTGCCCCGCCCGCAGGACCGCTGGGGTGGGCCCCGTCCTCGTGCTGGGCTGCGGGGCGCAGCCTCCTCCTCCTCCTCGCCGGGCCCAGCGTCTGGGTGTTCTCCCTCCCCTTCTGTGGCCCCCGACGTCCTCGACCGCTTCTTCTGTGACAGCACGCCCTTGCTGGAGCTGGTGTGCGCAGACCCCAGGCCCCTGCAGCTGGTGTCCTTCCTGGTGGCCGCGTGCACCCTGGCCTCTGCCGTGGTGGTGACCGGCCTGTGCTACGGCCGCTCAGCGGCACCGTCCTGCACCTGCCTTCATCCCGGGGCCGCCGCAAGGCCTCCTCCACCTGCCCCTCCCCCCTCCTGGTGGTCGCCCTCACCTGCGGGAGCTGCCTCACCGTGCACCTGAGCCCCCGGCGGACAGGGCGGCTGAAGCTCAACAGAGGAGTCGCTTTCTTCAGCACCATCGTGTCGCCCCTGCTGAACCCCTTCGTCTACTGCCTGAGGAATGAGCTGGTCCAGAAAGTGAGCAGGGATTTGCTGATCAAGGTGGGAGGGGTTCCTTCTAAGACGCTCAGGGCATAAGGCTTCCAGACGGGCCGCCTGTTAGTTGCTCTTTTTCCTGTCTCGGTGAAGGCATTTTTTTCCCTACTTGAGCAGAGAAGAAAAGTTTGCTGGTTCCCAAGCTGACTGTGCGTATTTCTGCATTCCAGGAGAACAGAAGAGGGAGTGAATTGCTCTCCTGCTCAGGACAACACAGCTTTTTGGCCATAACGATGGAGACTGCTAGTCATTCTGCTTATCCAGTCTCCACGTTACTAACAGAACACTTTGAATTTTATCTGGGCACGTGACGTCCAGCTAGAGACATTTCCCATCCTCCCTTGCAGCTACCTTGGTGACAAGACTAAGTTTTAGAGGCTGTGGTGTAAGTGGAATGATCTGTGTAATTTATGGATTGTGGTTTCCTAAGAAAATTGCATTCTCTCCATTTTTTTCCTTCCATCTTCCTGCTGCCTAGAGTACACGATCACTATGGTGGCCACCTTGGGACAAGGGATGGAAACAAACCAACCAAAAAATACATTGTTTAGAGACATCCCATCAGCCTGGATCCCTGGATGAGCTTTGTAACAGCGCCTCCTGCTGGTCGTGCATCAACCACAGACTTCCTCTGTGAAGGGGGAATTAAGGTCTGTCTTAATCTCGCCACTGTGGTTTGTGGATTCTTGGTTACATCAGCTTAGCATAAATTTCTGCTAATACAGATATAAAAGAAAATTCTCAGAACATAGCCTGGAAATGGGGAAGCCAAGCTAAAGGGGCAGAACTGCTGTGGAAAATAAAGTAAAAATGTGTGCACTGGGGGTGGCGAGGGTGTTCCAGTGCCAAACGGACTGGGTTCCAGAGACATCAGTTGTATGAGAATCCTGAAACTCGAGGAGAGAAGAGAGGAGATCAGATCTGCTCAGGAAACAAATCGGGCCTAACATCACGGTGGACATAAGGCAAGGATACAAGGTGGACGGTAGCAACCAGACAGAGATCCCAGGGAATGAGTTTTGTCTGATGCAAGCTGTGAAGGAGGATCTCTGATATTCAGGCTTAAGTTGTTTCTTGCTCTATGCTGTTATCCCCTGTGTCTTCCCCACATAGTCAGGAAACCTCTACTCCACAATGAACTTAGTGTCTGAGAGTAAACAATCTTATGGTTACCAGGGAAAGGGGGTGAGAGAGGATAAATTTGGGAGTTTGAGATTTGCAAATGATAACCAATATATATACAAATAGGTAAAAGACAAATTTCTTCTGTACAGCACAGGGAACTATATTCGATATCTCGTAATAACCTTTAATGAAAAAGAATATGAATACGAGTATATGTATATATATGCATGACTGGGACATTGTGCTGTACACCAGCATAATGGACACTCTGTAACTGACTATACTTCAATAAAAAAAAAATCAACAATTAACTTAGTGTCTGGCATGAAGAATACAGAAGAGGGGAGAGGGTATATAGCTCTAGTGGTGGGGCACATGCTTAGCATGCTGGACGTCCTGGATTCAATCCCCAGTACCTCCATAATAAGTAAATAATCCTAATTACATCCTCCCTCCAAAGAACAAAAACAAAACATATAAACAAAGAAAAAACACACGAAAGGAAGGGCTGGGACACATTTTGGAGAAACGCAGGCTGAAAGGAGATGGAACAGCTTGGAGAGATGAGATGACAGATAAAAATTGTTAGAGGTGGCAGGTTCTAATATGAGAGTGAGAGGGAAGCCCTGCCAGCAGCTTCTGGGTTAATTTCCCTGAGACTGAATTTCCTGAGGCCAAATGTCTGTTAAGGATCCAAGTAAAACTTGAAACTATTAGAGGCAGAAATCATCTGGGGACACATGCATCACACTTTTAAAGGAGAAGTTCATGTGTCAAAGAGGGAGTGAGGTTTAGGCTGGTTCTTAAAAGGCAATTAATTTTTCAGGCAAGGAAGAAGGAAGGAATGAGAAGTAAACCTGTAAGAATTGTAGTCTTGGGAATAAAGGTGTTTAAAAGAAAGAAAGAAAGAAAAAGAAAAAATAAATTAAATAGGAATCCTTCAACACTCAAAAACAACAACAACAAAAAGAATGGTGGTCTTAGAGGGGAGGGTAGATCATGTGCCTAGCATATGCAAGGCCCTGGATTCGGATCCCCAGTACTGCCATTAAAATAAATAAATCTAATTACCTCCTCCCTACAAAACATAAATAAAAATTTTTTAAAAAGAAAATAAATTGGCCTCAGACATTCTAAAAGTTATGTTATAGGTATGTTCTTTCATGAACAGTTCCATTTCCTACCAATATGGGAGCAGTCCTACGATTCATAGAACCCAAAACAGCTGCTGATCAAACTACAGAAAAAAAGACGTAACCAGGAGCGGTGATTTCTACGGGCATGAAAGCTAATGAAATGCAAGGTACACCTTCCCAGAAAATAAAATGTTTTCCCCTTGGTGCTGGAAAGAGTTAAAGTACTGAGCATGGCTAGGGTGGAAGTTAGGATTCTAAAAGGACTTGTGTTCCAGTCGGCATTGCAAACACAGAATTACAGATGAGCTGTCAGTTCAGGTTGAACTGGAGGAACACAAGCATTAGGTATGTGGGTTTATGGATGCCCTAGTAATGGATGGTGGGGTGTGGAGGACCTCCAAGCCTTATTGAAAGAAGCCTGGCCACCCAAGGCTCACCGAGAACATGGGACACGGAGTTTTAGTGGTTTTCGTGGATAACAGATGCATTCTAGATTCTAAGACCACAGGAGATGGACGTGAATGATAAATGAAAGTGGCTCTCCACAGGAACGCAGACGGTGACAGCAATGGCCCCTCCAGGACAATAGGCACTGAGCCCTCACAATGCCTTCCACCTGCTTCGTGGCTTCCGAGGTGGGCGGCTCAGTGGAGGAGTGCAGATGACAGCACATCCAGCAAGCTGAAAAATAGATTCTCTAAGTGGGAGCTTCTGGAAATGTACTCCTGGAGGAGGGGGATTCATCTGCGATTAGGTCACATACTCAAGCTTGAGGACGGAGAAAAGTCGAGCACTATGTGAAAGGCTGCCCTCTCCCTGTTCCCGTGTGGCTCATTAGCATGCAGCTCGGCGTTCACTATTTGGCTGGTGATGAGAGAAAAATCAACGGGCACAGAGTGAACTGGGGTGGGTGTGGGAGCAGCTATCCTGGTCTGGTCGGTCTCTCAGCCCTCAGCACTGGAGCTGAGTCCTCCGTTCATGAAACAGGGCATGCACCATGCATGTTGGAGGAAGTTAAGGAAAAAGGGGGCAGGGTGTGGGGGGATGGTGGTGATGGAGATTGATACAGGGGTTTGGAAGCCAGCAGGAAGCAGGTTTTGGACAGACACCCAGCCAGAACCAGCCAGTTCCTCCAGCCCAGCCATCCTTCCTGCCCAGAGTTTACATCTCGTGGAAAATTCAAGGATCTGGCAGGGGTTCTGAAAGGTGATGAAACATAATGAGAGTCTAATCTCTTAGCTGAGATTTCCACATCCTTAGTTCCTGCCACAAGCACAAACCATCTGGAGAGACGCCTCACTGAATTCCCAAGGGGCGCTCTCCACCAAAGGGTGCCAGATTGAGCAAATAAATCACAGGACATCTGGTAAAAACTGAAATTCAGATAAGCAGTGGATAATGTTTTAGTACAATTATGTCCCATATATATTGCATACTTGGGACACACTCATAGGAAAAAGCGATTTGCTACTGCAGTGTGGCAATCACTATAATATGTGACAATACTGCCTCGACTAACAGATGATACGTTGTTTACTTGAAATCCAAGTGTAACCGGACATCCTGGATTTTATCTGGCTGCCTATTTCCACTGCCCAGGGGCCGGTGAGGGCCCTTGTCTGGCAGAACTGTCTCCCTGCCTTTGCTGATGTGGCCGGATGGTGCTTCATCTCACACAGGAAAATTCATCATGCATTTTTCAGAGAACGGATTGAGAAAAGTTTTGCGGCAGTACCCCACGCCAAACAGCGTCCTGCTGTTTAGATGGTGAACTCGAGAATAACGTGTCCTCAAGGAACTCAGGACTCCAGGAGGACACAGAAACACAGCATTAAGTAAAATAGAGACTGATGGACACCACAGTAAAGAAGTCATACGGAGAGAGGAGGGTATATCTCAGTGGGTGGAGTGCATGCTTAGCATGTAGGAGGTCATGGGTTCCATCCCCAGTACCTCTGTTAAATTGTTGTTGTTGCTGTTATTAATATTAATAAACAAACCTAATTACCTCCTCCCCAAGAAAAGACCAAAAAAAAAAAAAAAACCACTTTAAAAAAAGAAAAAGAAGTCATATGGACATAATCTTCCCATTTATTTTTTCTGTTGCTTCTCCATCACCCAGACCCTTCTCTCTAATATTATATTCCCTTTGTTATAATCTATGTTGTAGAACCTGAGCCTTGTGACCCAGGAAAGTGTCCCACAGACTGCATTTTGCTGGTTGCACCTTCTTGGTACAATAATCCTATATTGTCTTTATTTCCAGACAATTGATAGCAAAATCAGGGACTGGTCCAAACTCAGCATAGCCAGTATGTTCTAGTTCACTTTGTAACATTTGAGTTCCCTTTTTTTCTTTATTCTTTTTTTTTTAATTTCCTATTTTTAAAAAAACATAGCTATAAAAGAAGTTTCTGAGTATGATTTTTTAAATTGTGGTCTATTGTGCAAAAAAGAGGGGAATTTGGTCTCAACAGAAACATTTTTTTTCTGAGGAGATGACATTTAAGTTTAAAAGGATACACAGGCTGGTGAGTAGCTAGCAAAAAGCATTCCAGGCAGAGAGACTCGTAAGCTGACAGCTCTCCTCTGAAAAGAAGGACAGGCAGCGTGGCTGAAGTGTAATGAGGAGGCAGAGAGAGTCATTACGATGAAGAGCTAACAAAGGCAAGGTTATTCAGGTCTCCCTGCAAGCGCTGGGAAGAATTGGTCTTTACAAGGACACTGGAGACCATTAAGGTCTTTTTAGCTGTGCTTATGTCAGGGTAATTACCTGCGTTTTGAAAAGAACATTCCGGTCTAGCTCCAGGACGTTTCCCGGAGAAGCCAGAGCGGATGTAGGGCTAGCGTATAGGACACTAATTCGTCATCCCAGGTGAGACATAGCCACCCAACAGGAGGCAATGGGGCCAAGGGACAAGTTTACAGGGGTGATGTTTCAGCAGGCGGAATCACAGACTCTGTGTTTAAACAGACTTAGAATAGCAGGGGAGATGGAGTGGTCTACCAGCAATGGGAGTGCATATAAAATCTATTATGGGGTGCGGGGCGGGGTGAGGCTAGCGCGCATGGGGTAGAGCGCATGCTCAGCATTCAAAAGGTCCTGGGTTCAAACCCTAGTACCTCCTCCAGAAATAAACCTAATTACCTCCCCCCAGATAACATAGTTAAATAATACAATAATAAATTAAATAAAATATTATGGATGCAGATTAGTAAACCAAATTTGACCTAAATTCAAGTTGCCTTCTCTAAAGCGCTGCGCGCACCTCATAAACACAATAAATGGCATTAACCAGAGACGCGCTTTTCCACCCCGACCACCAGGGGCCGTGCCGAGCAAAGCCATCCCAGGGAGATGCTGTCCCTTAAATGGACGGTGAATGAAATCAGGCTTGCAAAGGCTCTATGACGTGGTAGATAAGAACCCGCTAGTGCCGGAGTCCTGGGTTCAAAACCCAACTCATCTATAATTCCGTGCTTGCAATTCTGACTTTGCCCACCGCTTGGCGTCACATCTTTAATAGCTATTTTCATTTTCTCCTTTTATAAACTGGGGTCAATCAAACCATGCAAGTATTAGCATTTTGTTATTATAATGCAGTAACCTTGGGGGAGGGTATAGCTCAGTGGTAGAGTACATGCCTAGCATGCATGAGGTCCTGGGTTCAATTCCCAGTACCTCCAATAAATAAATAAATAAATAAATAAATAAATAAATAAATAAATAAATAAATAAATAAATAAATAAATCTAATTACCTACCCCCCAAGAAAAATTTAAAAAATAAATAAATAAAACCGGAATGACCTTAAAACAGCCCCATGCCCGGGCCCTTTGGTGACCAGATGACTGTGCTAACTGCCTTTCATTAAACTCTTTCCCCAGACTGAGGTCTGTAGGATGCAGAATGGCCTGCAGAGAAAGACAAAAAACCAGAGTGTTCCTAAAAGGAATTTGCATACAGTCTATACAGGAAACTATATTCAATTTCTTGTAGTAACATATAACGGAAAAGAGTCTGAAAAGAAAACATATGTGTGTGTAAGTATAACTGAATCCCTTTGCTGGATACCTGAAACTAACATTGTGAGTCAACTACACTTCAACCAAAAAAAAATTAAATCAATCAAAAATTTGGAAAATGAAGAAAGCACACAAGTTTGTTTTTCCTTCCTCCTCAGACCCTGCAGGACACTGAGATGCAGCCCTGTGACTTTCCAAAAGGCAGAATGTGGGCATGCATGAGGTCTGGAGTTCAATCCCCAGTATCTCCATTACAATAATAATTAAAAGAAAAAGATTTCCTTGGAAAGGCATTCCAGAGTATTTCAGATTAAGTTCTTTATCCTGTAAATGTGAGTTCTTATCACCTCTTCTTAGATACCCCCCTTACTCTACTATGCTTGCCTGTCTTGTGATAGAATTACCCCCAAATTATCTTTTTTTTTTTTAATGGAGGTACTGGGGGTTGAACGCAGAGCCTAGGGCTAAGCATGTGCTCTACCACTGATCTATTTCCCTCCCCCCACTCAAGCTATCTTTATCCCAAATTGAAAACATTTGAGCTACAGAAGATGCAGGAAGAAATCTTCGATAAGCTTCCCTCATCTGCCTCCCACAAAAAACAGCTGCCCTTCACCCCCTCCGACGGCAGTTTCCTGCCAACTCAGTTGCCAAAGCAGACAGCTCACTCCCTTAGCATCAAAAAGCCCAGCAGAACTTCCCGTGCCCTCCCACTGACGCCCTCACACGCCGTCCTTTAGTTAAATTGATTAAAAAAACCTCCAGGCTGTTCCTCCAGGTTCTCATTACCTGGTGGTCCCTCATGCACATGTAAATAAACCTCTTTTCACCTGATAATCTGTCCTTTGTCAGTCAATTTTCAAGCCTCCAACTACTGGAACCATTTGGAAGAGGAAACGGTTTTTCCTCCCAATGCTTTCTTTAGAATGCCTTCTGAGGATCCCACATCACTAGGAGTTACCCCTGCACTGAACCCCTCCACCCCACTCCAGTACCTCCTGGACTTCTCAGGTTCTGAACCCTTGACCCCCAATTACTAAGGAGTTACACCTCCCTTTCTTACCAATGAATCCTAATAGACCTGGAAAATAGAGTTCAGCTAATACCTAATCAACAAATAAATTCTTCACAAGAATCTTTTAGGAATATTTAGCAAAAGTGGATTTGGGAAACTAAAAAAATAGTCCTGCCTAGCAAATCCTAAACAGGTAGAGAAAATGAGATTATGGCCCACCCCAACCCTTTTAAGGAGTCTACAGTAATCCGACGAGGAATTCCCTGTTATTAAGTGACCTATTACTGCTGTATATGTATATGTTAAAAATACCTTTGTAGAGGGGCGAACATAGCTCAGTGGTAGAGCACATGCCTGCCATGCACCAGGTTCTGGGTTCAATCCCCAGGACCTCCATTAAATAAACAAATAAAACCTAGTTAACTCCCCTCAGCAGTGATTAATTAATTAAAATAACATTTTAATTAAAAATTAAATTAAAAATGTTTTGCAGGGGAGGATATAGCTCAGTGGAAGAGTGCATGCTTTGCATACACAGGGTCCTGGGTTCAATCCCTAGTACCTCCATTAAAAAAATATATATGTATCTTTTTACATCAAGCTCATCAGAACCTATTCTTTTTGTTTGTTTGTTTGTTTTTCCCCCTTAACAGAGGCACTAGGGATTGAGCCCAGGACCTTGTGCATGCCAAGCAGGCACTCTGTCATTGAGCTATACCTTCCCCACTCCAGAACCTACTCTTTGAGGTGCCCCAGGCACCTGAAGTCTCTTTTCCAGGAGCTGCAATGCCTTGGAATCTAATCACATTTCCAGCCCTCACTACAATTTCCATTCCCTCTGTGACGTCCTTCCTGATCTCCCAGACCTGACTCTTTCCATAGAAGGAATTTTACAGATCAGCGCTGTCCAATAACACTGTCTGTGCAGGACGCAGATCCTGTGTATCTGTACTGTCCAATACGGCAGCCAAGGGCCACTAGCATCTATTATGAGCCCTTGAAATGGGACTCCAGCTGCTGAGGGGCGATTGCCAGATTTAGGACAAAAAAATACAGGATAGCCTGTTAAATGTGGATGTCAGATAAATATGCACTCTTTTTTTTAATTCTTATTTTTTATTGAAGTACAGTTGATTTATAATGTTACTTTCAGGAGTACAGAAAATCAATTCAGATATATATATCTCCACATATACACACACACATATATATATATATTTCAAATTCTTTTCCATTACAGCTCATTACAAGAAATTGAATATTGTTCCTTGTGCTATATGGTAGGTTAAACATGTACCCTTTGGGACATACTTATACTGAAAAATTAGACAAAAAGTCATTGTTCATCTTAACTTCAGATTTACCGGGGCATCCTGTATTTTGCCTGGCAGGTCTAGACTAGAGAGCTGAATACTCAACAATTAATTTAAGTTTAAAGAGCTACCCGTGGCTAGTGCCCAGTGTATTGGGCAGCACACAGTAGGTGGTAAACATGAGTCCGGAGGTTGGATGATGGGGCCCAGATTATTGACATGCTGGTTTCCCAGTGCTGACCAGACAGGTCCTTCACGGCCCATCTTTTCCCTTCCCTGCATCTCCATTGCATCACCACTTTGGCATGGACTCATCAACTTTTTTTTTTAAGAAGTATCCCATCAGTAAAACACATCTGAGCATGGAATCCTAGAACATGTGTGGCTCTGAGAGTTTGACAGTGCAGGCTATGAAACAAGTGTTAAGGAAAAAAATTAGCCACCGGGCACTTGTTAAAATCGGTAAAGGAAGAGAATGAAAATAACTTTAAAAAAGGAAAAAATAAAAAATACAATAAAACATTTAATTGAAAAATAAGTAAAAGAAAAAAAGGGGAAAAATTGGTAAAGAAGACTTTATTCAATTTCTTTTTTTTTTAATAATTTTTCCATCCTTTTTTTTTTTTTTGGTGGAGGGGGGAGGTAATTAGGTTTATTTATTTATTTGTTCGTTTTTAGAAGAGGTAGTGGGAGTTGAACCCAGAACCTCATGCATGCCAGGTATGTGCTTTACCACTTCAGCTGCACCCACCCCCTCAATTTCTTGTAATGAGCTATAATGGAAAAGAAATTGAAAATATATATATATATATATATATATATATATATATATATATATATATATATATGTATGTCGATGTATAACTGAATTGCTCTGCTGTACACCTGAAACTAACATTGTAAATCGACTACACTTCAATAAAAAAAATAAGAATAATAATTTTTTAAATGTTTAAAGGAAGACTTTATTCAGGGCACATGAGTAGGAGTTGTGACCATTACCATAGGGGGTGAGATTGAGCTTAACTCCAAATACATAAAGAAGCAAGGGAGTCATAGCCAACAGTAAACGGAGGGGTTGGTGTGTGGAAAATTACTAGAGGAGATGTCTTGGGTGGGGAGTTTTTACTCAGTGGCTTAACAGGATTCTTACTAAAGGCAGGCCAAGGACTTAGACATCAAGGCAGTAGCAAGAGGAACTTGATCAGCCATCAGGAGTTATCAGATGTCAAGGGTGGGGGTCTACTTTGTAGCCATAGTCTTTGTTAAGGCTGGACTGGATGGACCACAGGCAGGTCAAGGGCCAAGGTCAAGGCCCAGCTAAGAGGCCTCAGGGGAACCTGACTGAAGTCTGGTCCAAGAGAGAGTCTTGGTTAAGTATTGTGCAGGAGAAAGAAATGTTCCTCTACCTTTCTAGGTCCTGGCCAGTCCAAGAATGAAATTTGACATCAGGCAGGTTAACAGGAGAAAATCAAATAAAGGTTGAGTAGTGTGTATACATGGGGGAGACCCAGGAAGGTGGAGGAACTTGCCGAAAGGGCCAAAAACTGTCATTGTAAAAGCCATCTTCAGTTCAAGACAAAAGAGGATGCCGGGGCTAGGGGTTTGGGATGTCAAAGGGGAGGAGAGCAATTGACTTGGAGATGGAAAAGGATAAGTTTGGTGAACAAATGTTTGCTGGGCCCTGCAGAGGCAGGGCTCTGATCTCCAGGCCCTGCCAGCTTTCCCAGGTTCCCCCCGCCACGTGTAGCCCGTATTCTTTGCACACATCCCTGGTGGTAGCTCTATTCCAGGAACAGACCTTCTACCTAAATTCTTTAGGAAGTTAGGGGTAAGGTCCAATGTTCTTGTGGAGTCTTTGGGGCCTCTGTTATGTTCTGCTCCAAATAATCCACATGCCAAAGAGACACATTTTGGGGTGGTCAGTTTTGCTCCCCTGCAGGACTCAGGGGAGCCAGACTAAAGTCTGGTCAAGGAGAGAGACTTCATCACTACATCAGTATGTCCCCTTGAAATGTGATGAGAACGGCATTTACGTGTGTGGACTTCCTCCCCAAAACCCATGACCCAATCTTACCACGAGAAAAACAAGAGACCCATCCCAGCTGAGGCACATGCTATGAAATACCTGACCAGAATGTCTCAAAGCTGTCCAGGGTATCCACAATAAGGCATAGCTGAGTGGTAGAGTTTGTGCTTAGCATGGGGTCCTGGGTTCAATCCCCAGATCCTCCATTAAATAAATAAACAAACCTAACTTACTACACAAAAAAAGAATTCACTTTTTGAAAAATGTTTGAAAAATAGAGAAACTTAAAACATATATAAGGGAAGTCTGAGAAACCATCACGGCTGAACAGAGCCTGAGAAAACATGACAACTACATGTAATGTGGTGTCCTGGAGAGGAAACTGGAATAGATTAAAAAAAAAAACTAAGGAAATCTGAATAAACTATGGGTTGCAGCTAATAAAGACATTAGTTTATTAACTGTGTCATACAAATGTACTAATAAGGGAAAAGGGGGAAGTATAATGAGAACACTCTGTAATATCTTTCCAGTTTTTCTGTAAATAAAAGTTTTTTAAAAAATAAAGTTCATTTCAAAATTAACAGTTAATTTTTTTAAAGTAAAGGTTTATTTTAAAATTAAAAGTTTTAAAGTTAAAAGTTCTATTGTTTACAAAATAGAAGCAGACTCATAAACATAGAAAACAAACTTATGGTTACCAGTGGGGAAGGAGGATGGGAAGGGATAAATTGGGAATTTGAGATTTGCAGGTATTAACTACTATATATAAAATAGATGAACAACAAGGTCCCACTGTACAGCACAGGGAACTATCTTCAATACCTTGTAGTAACCTATAATGAAAGAGAATATGAAAAGGAATATATATATGTGTATGACTGAAACATTACGCTGTACACCAGAAATTGACACAACATTGTAAACTGACTATACTTCAATTTTTTTAAGTTAAAAGTTTTAAATTACAAGTTTATGTAAAAATTAAAATTAGAAGTTTATTTTTTAAAAATGTTCTGGCTTGGTAATTTCTTAGAAACCCAAAGAATGGGAGCCTGTCCCTCTCCCCAGCCCCACTTCTAAGGCTTTCCGAGTAAACAGAATTAACTCCGCCATTATTAACAGATGTATGCCTACTCTTTGTGTTTATTGATATTCAAAACACTCTCTAAAACAGCTCACCAAATCTCATTCTTTGCACTGAGTGGGGGTCTGCCTGTTTCCCCCAATTCCTGTGGAGGGAGGAGTTCTCGCCTCCAAGTCCCCGTTTCCCTTTCAGATTCCCCCCACCCCCCCGCCACCCGCCCCCGTTGCCTTTTGCTTTTGCATCAATTTCCCCAGCTCTGACCCACCCCACTTCAGTCTTCCCGTTTGTCCTACAGGTTGCATTTGTAATTTTGAGAATAATGACCTTCACTTTGGTCCTGGACCCAGACTTTTTTTTTTCTTCTTCTTCACCAATTTGCATGTCATCCTTGTGCAGGGGCCATGCTAATTGTCTCTGTATCGTTCCAATTTTTAGTATATGTGCTGCTGAATTGAGCACTGCCCAGCCCGGTCTTAGCAAAGAATCCTGCTAAATTATTTCCCCCACCCTTCATATCTGATCACCTCTGACATCTGACCATCAAGTTCCCGTGCCTCCACTTAATGTCTGAGTCCTTGACCTGCCTTAACCTGAATCCTGTTGGACTCATTGAGTAAGAACCCTCCCACGTTACAGTGGTTTTCCATCCACTGACCCCTGTGAAGTGATCTACGCTTGGTGGCAAATTCCCATTTCTCATTGCAATTGCAGGTGCAGTCAAGTCTGCCCCCTACTGAGACAGTCTTGACCCTGATGGAGTTTGGGAAATGCCACCCCAAATTATGCTGCTCTGGCATATTGACTATTTTGCATGAAAGGCGCCTGAAACACTGCAAATACGGGAAAACTCTCTGACCTGCCATTTTTTTTTTTAGAAGAGGGAGATAAATTCCCTGATGAATGATGTCATCCCTATTCAGAAGAAAAGCTACATTTTTGTCGTCAAGCATGAGAAACAGATGGAGAGAAAGCGGGGCTGATCGTATGATGTCACTTATATGTGAATCAAAAAAAAAATGATACAAATGAGCTTATTTACAAAACTGAAACAGACTCACAGACATAGAAAACAAATTTACGGTTAACCAAAGGGGAAAGAGGTGAGGGAGAGAGACACACTACTATATGCCAACTAAAAATTTGCACTTGCCGTCTGCCTCTGCAAAAATTAAATCAGGAACGAGTGCAGTCAGACCTTCAACATTCCCGGAAAGGTGTTCAGGGTGGAGGTCAGGAATGTGGCGCTCTGTGCTCTGGGAAAACTGGCAGAACGGGCCTTCGGAAAGTTAGATATTTTCAGGAGAAGATTTTATGAGCCCAAATTCTTGCATCTCCTCATACCTAGAAAGGCACTAAAATCATTAAAGGTGACATCTGCTCCTCGTGACTAGCAGCCAGGCTCTGTCTAAATGTGTGCTTGACTGCACATACCCCCTCCCTTCACTAAAATCATATATAATACTGACCTTCCCCCTGCATCTTCAGAGAAGTCCCTCAAAGCTGTCTGAAGTGCTCTCTCCCAGGCATTTTGCCCCAAATAACTTTCAATTTTCAGGCTACACTTTTTTTTTTCAATTGAAGTATAGTCAGCTTCCAATGTTGTGTCAGTTTCCGGTGTACAGCATAATGCTTCAGTCATACATATACATACACATATTCCTTTTCATATTCTTTTTCATTATAGGTTATTGCAAGATATTGAATATAGTTCAATGTGCTATACAGTAGGTCCTTTTTATGTTTTATATATAGTAATATGTGTCTGTTAATCCCCAACCCCTAATTTATCCCTCCCCAGCCTTTCCCCTTTGATAAGCAGAGTTTGTCTCCTTTGTGTATGAGTCTGATTTTGGTTGTAAATAGAGTTTGTATTTTTTTTTTTTTGATTCCTCCTGTAAGTGATATCATACGATATTTGTCTTTCTCTGCCTGACTTACTTCACTCAGTAGGACCATCTCTAGGTCTATCCATGTTGCTTACATCACAGTATTAAATCTTGGAGGTATCGGGCACACAGGTAAGCAAACTAGGCACCTGGGACACCCGGGTGCCCTTGAGAAGATTCCACCTATTCTGGAGACTGTCTTTCCTTCCCCCACTTTTCCTCCGTAACCTCATCACAAAGCAGTACATTCAGATTAAAAGGTAAGAATCCTTTTAATGAAAATAATTATCACCCATCCCCCCACCCTGCCCCAGGCTGTAGTTAAAGGTTGAAGGTAGAATTCAGTACTTAAAGGGATTTCAAAAACTGTGGAGGATTAAAAAAAAAAAAAAAGAAGAAGAGAAAAAGAAAAAAAAAAACCTATTCTTATTGGTATGGAGAAGACCAGCCAGATAATGCTAAGAACTGGGTGGGGAGGGTGGAGAGTCCAGGGTGATTGTAATGACAACAAGGTCTGCTGATTTGCAAATGAGGGCCTTTCAATGCTGCAGGAAGACTTTCTGATTAAGCAAACCCCTTTCTTCTAGTCCCAACCCCCACCCAGCCCCGCAAGCTATCAGATCTTAAGTCTTGGAATTTCTGTATCCAAATAAAGGGGGGAAAAAAAGCAGCTTCTTAAAGAAGAAAGATATTAGAGACAATGTGAATTAGTCGTTAATAAATCAATCACACATCAGAATGCTGTGAAAAAATTGGAAAAAAAATACCCAGCTAATAAAGACATTATCTTGAGATTTTAACTAGCATGTTAAATTACCGAAGTAACAAAGGCTAGACCAAGCAAATATGTCAGCTTAGAGGAACAAAAGGATGAGGGCAGGACATCTTCGACTGTCTCACCACAGATGTCAGGCATCATTGGAAACATATCAAAAACGATCTTTTACATTAAAATTACTTAAAATCATCTTTGAATGTAAGTCTTTGTTTAATGTTCCTTAAATTCAGTTGCATTAATAGTTTCCCTCCCCCTCGTCGTGTCTTTACTGTGTGCTGGTTTGGGGGTGGGGAACATATGTGAATAAGACAAGCCATTGTCTCCCCAGGGAGCTAAGCCCAAAAGAAAAAAAATTGTGACAAATAATTGAACTGGGAAGCAAGTTATTAGACCAACAAAAATGCTAAGCACGTGAAATGTGCCATCCAAAGGGGACAGAGAGAGGGGGAAGGTACAGCTCAGTGGTAGAGTCCATGCTTAACATGCACAAGGTCCTAGGTTTAATCCCCAGTACTTCTATTTTTTTAAAAAAGGTGGTGAGTGAGTGGAGAATGCTTTAGAGGACTTAATCTGGAGGTTCAGGGGAGATGACTTAGTGTTAGAGGAAAGATATGTAGGGGTCAGTCCAGCATCCAATGTGCTGCATGGGCGAAAAAGGCAGGGAAAGAAAGCTGTCTGTGGCTGAGAAAATAGCAAACACAGGAAAGTAATGGGAAGAACCTTGCTGGGCCTGGGGACATATTAGCATATTAGGGGGTCCAGGGGTGATGCGAGAGGAGTGGACAGGTTAGATCTGAGTCTGGATGAGCTCAGCAGGTGCCAGGTCATAAGCACTGCCCGCCAGCAACCTTGACCAGGATCAAAGTAAGAATGTGGAGCCTGGACTTCTAAACCAGGGTTCCATTCCACTTCCTCTGGCCCTGTTTTCTTGGGCAAATCACTTCATCTCAGTTCTTCCAAACGCAGAGAATATTGGGAGGCTTAACATGCATTCGCAGAAGATGTCAGAAATAAATATCTTCATGCTTAGCAAAGCTGTTCTCAAAAAGCTTCCTTGTGGCGCTGTTCATAAATTATCTTAAATTTGTAAAAATTCAAAATGTCTGACAGTAGGGGGTTAATGAAATTACGGTAAAAGCACACTCTGCATTGCCATTCCACCATTAAAACACATTAACTTAAAGAACAACAAAAGAAAACGTGAAAAATACATCAAACACATTTATTTTCCAAATGCTTTATATTTAATGAAATTCATCCAACCGTCCTTAGCATGTTCTATGTTTTTTTAATGGGAGGAGGAGGTAATTAGGTTTATTTATTTATTTACTTTTTAGTGGAAGTACTGGGGACTGAACCCAGGACCTCGTGCGTGCTAAGTACACACTCTACCCCTGAGCTACACCCTCCCGCTTTAGCGCGTCCTATGGGCTTCAGTTACTCTTTGTCCAAGATTTGTCATAGGGAGACTTTTAAATAAGCCCGCAGAACTCAAAAATATGTATACATTAAATAAAACTGTGCACATTTTTAAAAGCGATTGACAACTGTTTGAGAAATATTATTCTAATATTCATGGTGGTTGAAACATATTTTAAATACTTTTTAATAGACTATTGGATTTAAAGAGCACAGAAGTGTTTCCGACATAAATATTTACATAAATATGCAGAGGTTGAGATCAAATAATGTGAACAGCAATTATATGTATTTGTGGGGTTTTTTCCCGCCCATCATCACCCTGCTTCTCGATCGTAGCTTCTCAGCTTTGGTGTGATTCACATTTCGGGCCAGGACAGTTCTTCACTGTGAGGGGCTGTGTGCACTGAACAGTATTCCACTCCCCCACCCCAGCTGTGACCACACCAAAGTCTCCAAACATCGCCAAATAACCCCTGGGAAGGAAAAAAAAAAAACCACCCTCAGTTGAAAACCACCATTCTAGAGTCTAACACCCAAGGCCTATTCACCCCACTCACCCCCAGAAACTCGCAAAGTGCCTGCTGTGTCTTATTTGCTCAGTAAATACCGCAAATAGATATTACATGTAAATGGTTGTTGAATGAATAACTGAGCCCCCAGGAGGGGGAATTACTATCTTCTGGGTACTTCTCTGCATTTTCCCCAGTTTGTTTACAATTACTTTGTTCTGATGGTATAAATAACGAAGGAGTTGGATAGTTTAAAAAAAAAAATTTTGAGGGTGGGTCTGATCCGGAAGGGGGCAGGGTGGGTCTGGGCGGAGACCAGTGGAGGGGAGTGGATTCTGGAATGAATAGGTCTTTGGCTTATATAATAGGGCCCAGCAGTTGCCGGAGGCCTTTACCTGCAGAGACGAGCAATGTCCCTGACTGATTCCCCTTACGCCTTGTAAGTATTGGCTGTACTTTTTATTTCCTTTTAGCTTTTGCCCTTTGATGACTAATCTTCTCTACTGGGTTCTGGTATGCCACTGGGATGCTTTGCACCCTGAGCTTTTTCCTCTTGTGTGTTTCCATGAATTTGCCCCTATCTGCCACGTGGTCTGCTCTGCTCTCCCGCTTGGGTTCTTGGATAAGGGAGCTTTATGGGTGGAGGTGGGGGTTTTTCTTTTCCTTGGATATCTAAAGCAGGGAAGCCTTGGTCTTCCTACGTCTATTGTGGACCATTTCAAGTCGGATCTTACAATCATAATTATTTCGTGTGGGGGCCTAGAGGAGGTACTAGGCATTGAGCCCAGGACCTCATGCATACGAAGCATGTGCTCTACCACTTAAACTATGTTCTCCCCTCTCAAGTCAGATCCTGAAAGTTTGGTGTTTTTACCTGTTTAGTGTGAGGACACCCCACAGTCCAGAAGTATAATTGAACTCTGCATGTGCTAAACTTAAAGTCGCTGAAAGTCTCATTAGCTATGATCTGAGAACTCCTGTGTTGCAGACCGGATGAAAACCAGCTTGATGTCTGATCTCTTTAACTGCATCTTCCGGGTTTTAAGATTAAGGTGGGTTCGTCATCCTGTGCCTCCCTGTCGGGAAGTCCTCCCGTGGGTGATGGCGTGGGGTCCTCGTGGAACGTCTCAGCCTGTGGCACTCAAACTGTGGGGGCACTTTCTGTTCTCCAAAGGGGAGTGCCGCCATGTTTTGAGTGTTACCGATTGAGAAAGGAGCTCCTGTCTGGTAGGATGGTGGTCCTTGCTAGTCCTCTTAACTTCCTGGGGGCTGTTCCCAGTCCAGGCTTTTCTAGAAAGGGGCCCTACTGGGGGCCCGACACTCATGGGGAGGTCGGTGTGGTGTCGCAATACAATCTGACGCTTAGTCAGCGTGGAGGGCCCCATCTGGAGAACGGCTGGTAGGGTTGTAAACTTAGGCATTTCAGGAATGGTTTGTCGTCCCACCCGTGTGAAGCTCACTCCCACAGCAGTAGTGTGCTGCGAATCGAACACGCGGTATCTTGGTTACTAGATATGTACTGCTTGCTTTCAGGCACAGGTAAACGGCGATCTAGGTCCAGGCTGTAGGAGCCAGGTCGCGTCACCAGGATGAACGTTCAGGAACAAGTTCCAACAACTCAGACCGGGGTACTCAAAATGGGAGTGCTTGCCGTTAATTTTGGACTGGAAAGTGCTTCCATTTCGAGTATCACTGTTTGGGGAAAGCGTCCTAGGAACTTGTTTGGAAATGGGATTTTTGAGGAAAGAACTAACCATTCTCTAGACTGCTGTTCCTAATCTGCAGATCCTGGATTTGAGCTGCGATGTTTCCTGCCTCCAGCCAGCCCTGCTTCAGATTGGTCCCCACAATCCATGATGGCAAAAGCCAATTCCTTAATATCCTGTTGCTACTTTTCTGGATCCAGTGGCTTTGTATACTGACAACACCCCTTAGTTTGTCTGAAAGTCAAGGGGAGAGTGTCAGCTCTGTCCTGAACAGGTTTTTCTTCAAATTGCGGGGTTTGTCCTTATACTTGGTTTTAGCTGAATGTGACAATACATAATTACCACCCCCTAGATTTTCCCAGCCGAATATACTGTGCAGTGTTTAACTTCGATCCTTAAGTCTGTCCATTTATCTGAGCACCAGCGTATACTGAGCTCGGCGTGGTTACAATAGCATGCCCCATGTGCGGGTTCATGTTTCCAGTAAATGACCTACTCCAGTGGGTCAGTCTATGCGAGTAGAGGGGTTGGGTTCTTGTGATAGAGGGGTGGGGCAGTGGGCAGGGCTCTGTGCCTCCTCAACACTCGGGCTTTTTCTCTAGGCAGGACAAGAAAATCTTGTTTCCCTCTGATATTGGGGCCCCTTACCACTATTAGCTAAATGCATGGGTTTGGGTTTAGGAAAATAAGGCCCTGAGATGCCTATCTTTATGGGGCCATTGCCTAACTTGCAGCATTTGCAGTTTTTTTCCAGGTTCTTGGCATAAGTCGTTTCCTGTTCCAGGTGGACTTTGCGTACAACTGGATTTGGGGGATGCTGCAGCCTTGCATCAGTATTGGCCATTTTTCCTCCAGCCCCAATTGACCCCTTTTAATAAACAATGTTCGGTCACTCCTGGTCCATGTCTGTTCTTTGGGAATGGCAGGGAGATTGTGGGTATAGACTTGAAACAGTGATTCACAATTTCTACACTCCATTTACAGAAACTCCATTTATAGAAGTTGGCTGTTTGTATATAATGGAGGAATTTGAACATCACTTGTGGGTGTATCCCATCTCTTTACAAACTGCCCAGTGGCCCCTCCCCAAGCTATTCCAGCTCCCGGGCCATTAAGTGACCAGCAAATTCAAGCCCTGGGAACTATGTTGCTAGTTACATATTATACTGTGAAACCAGAAAATCTACCTTTTAAGGGGCATGCTCTGCATTCATACCCACAGATTTCATTAACCCCTGACGCAGCCTAGGGGTTGGTTGAAGTGGGAGCCGGCCTTAAAGGGCCTAGCCCATAATTAGGGGTTTGTGGAAAGGTGTTGCAGAAGCTGTTCAAGGTGGGGTGGGCTTGGGCTCTGAGGCTTGGGAAGCCAAGGGTTCAGTACCTAATATTGAGTTCATACTACTTGTGTGCATAGCCAGAATATTGATGGCCACTGGGAATGAGGTCTTCAGGGACAGGGCTTAACCAACACTTTTAGTTTACAATATCGCAAAATCTTAAAATACTGCTTCATAATGCTGGCCTTTCCAGATATCTTCAGCCCAGTAGGCTCATGCTGTCCTGAAGTTTCCCACCAGTCATTGACATGGTCTGAAGTTTCCTGGTTCACGTTCTCGGTGGAAATGGTGTGGGTCAGCCTGCAGGTTTCAGCCACAGTCCTGGCTCCGGCCAGGGCGGCCAGAGTTAAGGTGCAAAAACAAGGTTGCAAGGGGTGTTGGTGTGGCGATCGTTCAAAGTTGCACCAGCCTTCCAAACTGTCCCAGTAATTGAGAATAAGGTTATTCAGCTCCTGCACAGCTGGCATTTAAGCTAAACGCTTTGTCGTTGGGGGCTGTCTTACGCATTTTAAGATATTTATCCTCGTCCAACTAGACACCAGTAGCTTCCCCCCACACCAACATCCTCTGACACTGCCGTGTTGTTCCCCAGTGGGGACACAAAAATCGCCCTCAGTTGTGAGCTGCTCTAGAATCTGGCCCTGCCCTGAATTCTCTCCAGGGCACCAACATTCCCAGACCTAAACCTCCAAGCTCCGTAGACCCTCAAGCAGCAAGGATTATCCTGCAGCGGATTTTCTCTTGAAGAGCTGGATTGTTGATTAACGGGTCCCGGGATGATCCTCCTCCATCCTGACTGCAAGAGAAGCAGCTGATGGAACCATTCAGCAGCCAATGTCCAAGTAAGGTTTCGTTACTCGAAGTGCTGCCAGACTTCTGTGGGTCACTTTATTCAGGTCTATTCCAAATAACCTGAGGACACAGAGGGAAATGCTTCAGGCCTCTGTTGTGGCATTCAACCCACCTATCAAGTCTACCATGCATTCTGCCTGCCCATTAAAATATGTAATTCTCAAGGGAGGGTGTAGCTCAGTGCCTAGCATGCACGAGGTCCTGGGTTCAATCCCCAGTACCTTCATTAAATAAATAAACCAAATTACCTGCCCCCTCCAAGAAAATTTTTAAATATGTAACTCCATGAACTAGGATTTCATTTGACACCGAGTCATATTGGGAAATAGGCTTACGCTAAGCTACACACCATTTTAAGTCCCTAACCTGTGTTTAACTCATTTAATTTGTAACCTTTTTCCCTTTCTTGGGTTTGGGAGCGGAGACAATTAGGTTTATTTATTATCATTTTTTAATGGAGGTGCTGGGGATTGAACCCAGGGCCTCGTGCTTGCCCACCACGCACTCCACCCCCAAGCTACACCTGCCCCCCTGCAGTAATCATTTTACAAAGATGCTACTATATTTTCCTCATTTTACAGACAGGGGTACTGAGGTGCAAAAAGGTTGAATAATTTACAAAAATATATCACAAAATTGGTAAGTGATGGAATTAGAATTTGAGACCAAGCAGAGTAATTAGAGATTCTCACTAAACTACAAGGGCCTCATTTGACAGATTAGGAAATAAATACTCAAGCTTTCTAGATTATTTGTTTCTCCAAGCTGGGTCTCAATTATTGACCTTTATTCCCTACTCCAAGCCCAGTGTCTGGCCTCCTCCAGAAGCAGGGCCCATCTCTCACCAGAGGACTCGGAGCTTGCAGCCAGGATGACTCAGCCTCTCGCAGAGCAGCCTGACACCTGTGTTGCCCAGGGCGTTGTTGGTCAGATAAAGCTCCGTGAGGGTCTGGTTGACCCCTAGGGTGGAAGAGATCTCCTCACATGCTTTGGCTGTGAGGCCGCAGCTGTCCAGCCTGTGGACGATAAGAAGCGGTTGGAGCAACGTCAGGAACCACTGTTGGAAAGTGTCGTTTTCACAGGGAACAGGATGGTGTTTTGTAAGGATGCATTTATTATTACTATTATTATTTTTAAGGATCAATTTCAGAAACAGTGGAGTAGAACTGAACCAGTCCAGGTTAAGGGCGATGTAGTGATGGGGAGCATTTAACAAAGGCATTTTAAGGATGCTCCTCAATTAATAGTCCATCTATAATGGACATCTCTTAATTCTGCAGCCAAGTCCCCATTTTGCCTTCTGCAATTCTATCCCAATGTCTCATTGAAACCCCAGTCTCAGTCTACCTGGGTTAACACTGTCCTCTATCAGTGGATATAGGCTCCAGGCCTAATGTGGTTAGTTTCCATACTGCCCAGCCACCCAAAACCAGTGAATCAGAACCATACTTTTCCTGGAGCTAACCTTAACTGATAATGGAGCCAATACAGCAATAAGTATAGAAGATAATGGAGATCAAGTATCTATATGCCTTGATCAAGCCATACCTGAAACCTAACCCTTTCAGTTACATAAGTCAATCAATGCTTTTTTTTTTTTTTTTTTTCCCCTTTTTCCAGACATCAGTATGACTTGGGCTGCCACCTGCCTGAACACTACGCCATCTGGTTCCCTTCGATTCCTATTCTGTCTTTTGTGTTTCCTTCCTGTTTTCTCTGCTGTTACACTAAAAATAAAAATAGGTAGCATTTATTGAAGACCTACTGTATAGTGAGAGTCTTATTAACAGCTTTACGTCTGATTTATCATTTATGCCCCTCAGCAACCTTTTGAAATAAGTCCTGTCATGGCTGGGATGTTAAATGGAAATATTTTCATCTTAGTTTGGCTGAGGCTGTGAGGCCATAGATTTGAGCTTCCAAAACGAGTTACAAGACAATAGTTCAGGACTTGCAAAGGAAGAGAAAAAACCAGTTTGGTGACCTATAATCACTCACATCACAGGTACAGAAGGGTCAGGAGTAGGACATATGGTGAGAGCTGGGGAGGGGGTTGTGCAAGGAGGTTGACCCAAATTATTCCACATTGGAAGACTGGGCAGTGAAGGCACCCCCCACGGGGTCCCCATCAGAACTCACATGCAACTCCCCACCCCCAAGAGAGGTAGCATTCGGATGTCTGCCAGACTGGGGGGATGGTACTAATATCCCAGAGGGACTCTAGCCACACCAGTTAAGGGGGAGATGCTGTCCCTAAGCCCCCACCTAAGTCCCCAGTTACCCAATGCCCCAGATAAGCAAGAGGCTCACAAATGGAAGACAATTAAAATAAAAACAAGTATGCCTCCAAAAACAGACTCACGGACGTAGAAAACAAACCACTGGTTACTATCAGGAGGGATAAATTAGGGGTTGGGGATTAACAGACACACATTTCTATATACATAAAATAGATCAACAACAAAGACTGCACAGGGAGCTATATTTAATTTCTTGTAATAACATATAATAAAAAAGAATCTGAAAAGAAAAAAATATGTATGTATATGTATGTATACATATAACTGAATTACTTTGCTGTACACTTGAAACTAACACTGTAAATCAACTACATTCAATAAAAAATTTTTAAAAAATAGATAAGCTTCATCTCATTCTAAGTCTTGTCAGCTGGGGGCCAGGCTGGTTTTGGAAGAACAGAGGAGTGTTCATTATTTGCCTGGAATTTACACTGGGCCAGACTGAATTTTTTATTTTATAAAGGTTATGGAAAGGCTACAAATCTGCCCAAGTAAATGTCAAAGGAAAGGGGAGTTCTACAGAAGGTGTTTAAAGGCAACGACTGGAAGGGAAATTTTGGCATTTTACGTTTGTATTCCCACAGAGGACGAATTTGTCCACCACTTGTTGGCAATGGTTTTTCTTTCTACTTCTGGGCATATTGTATCTTCCAAAGTGATGGAGGGGGTAACCATTCAATGGAAAAAGCACAAAGACAGAAAAACGCTCCCACCCCAGGGGCCACCAAGACCAGAGGTCCTGACTCCCGGCCACTCACCACAGTTTCTGGAGCCTGCAGGTCGGGTGTCGTAGCCCCTCACACAGCAACCACATGCCGAGGTCTCCCAGGTCATTAAAACTCAGGTCCAGCTCCCGGAGATGCTGGTTGACCTGGAGCACAGCAGAGAGACCCTCGCAGGCTGCGGAGCTGAGCCGGCAAATGCCCAGCCTGGAAAGATACCAAGCAGCGATCAGAGCTGACCCATCCCTTTTGCACACATCTGCAGCTTCGGGAGTCAAAAGTGCAACTGTATTGTGTAGCATTGCCCGCCTAGTTTCCAGTGATTCCTGCGTGTCCTGAGACAGCTACCTGTGCCATGAAAACCCAAACTCCCCCTTTCTCCGTGTGTGTTAGTTTCCTCGGGTGACATGCAGGATCTGTGTAAATATGATTATTTACACGTGGCTGACCTGATTCTGCTGACCCAGGGGAAAGGACACAGGCTCAGCCGACGCGAGCCACGTTGGGGTAGCTGGACCAGTGCTTTCTCATATTTGCCTGGAAGGCTAAATGTCTATGAATAACTACGAAAATTTGCAAAAAAAAAAAAGCAAAAGGAGTTTCCTAACAGTAGGGCATATTACAAATTGTAACGATTACAACTGGAATAGGAACAGAGACCAGTGGAAAGGAGAAAGTCAAACACCACATGGGAGAATGGTTTACAATAGAGTCAGCATTACAAGCGAGCAAGGAAAAGATACTTTATTAAATGGTGTTGCAAAAATTGAAGAAAAGTAAGTTGGATTCCACTTAACTACCCATATAAACATAAAAAGAAATTGAGCATATCTTTGCATTGGGAGAGGATTTCTTAGAAACGTCACAAAAATACATACCATAGATACACACTATGTATAAAATAGATAAACAACCACGTCCTACTGTATAGCACAGGGAACTATAGTCAATATCTTATAATAAACTATAATGGAAAAGAATCTGAAAAAGGATATATATATAACTGAATGTAAAAAGAATATACATATATACAACTGAATCACTTTGCTGTACACCAGAAAATAACACAACGTTGTAAATCAAGCACATTTCAATTATAAATAAATAAGTATATCATAGAAATATGTCTGGAGTTGACCTCAAAACATAGGGATTTCTATTTGTTGAAAGAATCTATGGACAAGTTGACAGATTGATGACCTTCTGAGAAGGCATTTCCAAAGTATGCAGTCGACAAAGGATTAATACCTAAAATACTTCAGGGAACATCTGCAAATCAACAAGACATAGAACACATACTAAAGAAATAGATAAACTACATGACCAGGCAGTCCACAGGATGGGGAAACTACAAAACCTGAGAAGCATGTGAACTGATGCCCCACGTCACTCATTATGAGAAGAAAAATACCATTTAAAAACATCCTACACCCATCGAGTGCTAAAAATGGGAAGCTGAATCATCATAAAAATATGGGGAAATAGGCGCTTTCTTAAACTGCTGCTTCTTTCTAGAGGACAATGTGGAATTATTTTGAGATATCAAGTATGCAAATTCAGTGTGATCCAGCATGTAACCCCGGGTGGAATCGGTACGAGGGTTCAAAAAGACACATGTACAAGAAGGTACATCACAACATTGTACACGGTTCTAGGGGTGGGGTTTGGGTGGATCGACAACATTTGATACATGCAAAGGATGGAACACAGACTGGTCTGAAGGAATAAATTAGACACGCTTATACCAACCTGAACAGATCTTCGAATAATAAAGATATGTTGGGAACAAAAAGAGACGTTGATGAGATGCAACATTTATGTAAAATAAAGACATGAGTGCCTACAGCTGAGATCAGGCGAGGGCAAGGAAGCAGACAAAAATAAAACAAAGGCGTGTGTGGGTCCATAGCGATACTGTGGCACCAGCTGAGAATTCTGAGCATTCTAATTACATGTACCGCAGTGCAAAAAGGAAATGTTTAAAGGTGCAACAGAGAGGAAGGTCTGAAGAAATGGGACATAGATTTATCCTAATGCTCTAAACACAAGAAACACAATAGAAGCCACACTATGGCTCAATGTCTCAAAAGGAAAAAAAAATCTTTCAGAGCAAATGACATCAGGTAATTGATGATGCTACCGTAGGACCAAAAAAAAAAAAAAAAAAAAAAGACTTTCTGACTCTCCTTTGGGACTACAAAGAAAAAGAATTTTCTGAAAATTGACCATTGACAGCCTGGCTGCATTTTCTTTTTGTTCATTTGTTTTTTTCATCTGTGCATTTGTTTAGTCCTCTGTTCCCTCATTTTAAAATATATGTATAGAAAAATAACAAAAAAAAAAGTTTTTTAAAATTAAAATTTTTTAAAAAGAAAAAGAAAAAAAAAAATGTATTTCTAAGCACTTCTGAGCCAGGTCTTTCTTATACCAGTCATTGGAATACAGAGTTGCAACAGCTCCTGCAATTTTGAAATACTGCACACGCACACACACACACACACACACACACACACACACACACACACACACACAGATACACAAATTACAAATTTTGATAAGTGATGCTGAGAAGTACAAGGTCAAATAGTATCCTAAAACTAGGAACCCAGACCTCATCTAGAGGTTAGGGGAGGTGTCCCTGAGGAATAAGACATTTGTTTTCAGTTCTAAGAGATGAAACAGGTGTTATCAGGGTAAAGGAAAAAAAGTTGAAATCAGAGGAGAAGTGCATTCCAGGAAGAAAGAACTGCTTGTGTAAAGGTCCTGTGGCAGGAAAACCTTTGAAAGGAGGCTAACATAGCTAGAGCTTAAGAGGGGAGCGAGATGGTCCCACTGAGCCCAGACAGGAGGGCAGGGATTGTGAATTTGGACCCTAGGATGGGGAGCAAAGCAGGACTCACCGGAGAGTCTGGAGTTTGCACTGGGGATGCCTGAGACCTTCACACAGCAGCAGCACCCCGGGGTCCCCCAGGTCATTCAGGCTTAGGTCCAGCTCCATTAGGCTCTGGTTCACACTGAGGGTGGAAGCCAGGTCTTCACAAGCAGCCACAGTGAGGTGGCAAATCTTCAACCTGCAGGAAATCCAGTTCAACATACGTTACGGAGTGCTTCCTGCACAACGCTAATTTTATCCTCCCTGCCCCCAATTTAAAAGTAATTGGTTTTCAAACAAACAACTTGTTTTAAAAATGGCCAAAGGCTTGAATAGACATTTCTCCAAAGACATACACATGGCCACAAATCACAGAAAAAGGTGCGCAGCATCACCAGTCACCAGGAAAAGGCAAATCAAAAGCACAGTGACATCTCACCTCATCCCCACTGGGATGGTGACTACCCAAAACCCAGAAAATAACAAGTGCTGGGGAAGATGTGGAGAAGCTGGAAACTTTGTGCACTAATGGGGATGTAACTGTAAACGTAAAATGGTTCGGCCACCAAGGGAAACAATATGTAAATATAAAATGTAGAATTTTGGAAATGTGAAATAGTTCGACCACCCTGGAAAACAATATGGTGGTTCCTCAAAAAAGCTAAAAATAACCATATGATCGGCCACCCCTCTCTCCCTCTTTGGAGATGGCCCACACTCTGTCTATAGAGTGTGTACCTACTTTTAATCTGAGCACCCAACCCCCACACCTCATGGCCTTTCTCTTACCTTTCAATGTATCTCTCTGAATAAATCTATCTTTACTAAAAAAAACAGAACAAAACAATATGATCCATCAACTCCACTTCTGGTTATATATCCAAAAGAACTGAAAGCAGGGGCTTAAAGAAATATTTGTATGCTAACGTTCACAGCAGTATTCAAAAGAGCCAAAAGGTGGAAGCAACCCAAGTGTCCATTAATGGATGAATGAATGGGTGAACAAAATGTATTATATACATTTGATTTATGAATGTATAAACATATATAATGGAATATTATTCAGTCTTAAGAAGGAACTTCTAACGCATGCTATAACACGGATGAACCTTGAAAACATCATGCTACGTGAAATAAACCAGTCACAAAAAGACACTGACTTGACGATTCCACTTCCGTGAGGTATCAGAGTAGTCAAACTCACAAAGGCAGGGTAGAACTCACCACAAGATTCGCAGCCTGCAGTCTGGGTGCCTCAAGCCTTGACCCAAGAGCCTCAGACCTGAATCCTCCAGTGCATTTCCTGTGAGATCCAGCTCCGCCAGGTGTCGACTGGTGCTGAGCACGGAGGCCATCTCCTGGCAAGCCCCTGCGTCCAGCTGACACTTCCTCAATCTTGGGAGGAAAGAGGCGTAGAAGAGGGAAGAGGGCGTCGTCTGGCTACTCTGTGTCCTGATGGCGCCGCCCTGGCCCGCTTAATCACCCAACATGAACCCACACGTATCACTAAAGCTACAGAGATGAACAGGACTTTGTCATTTCCAGCAAGGAGAATCTTGTCTAATAAGACAAACGGGTGAGCCATGATGACCCAATGTAGGGGGTGCCCCTGAGGCAAGACAGCACCATGGTTCTCATGGGGTCTCTAGATCTCAGCAACCTGCGTTCACATCCATACCCACCCCACCCACACCTCCACCCCACCACACCGCCAAGCCCGGGACCGCAAGTGAATTTTCATCTGGTCTCAGTTTCATGTTATGTGCACCACGTGGCCATGTCTCAGGGTCACTGACTGTCAAACTAAGGCAGTAATAGTGCCTACCTCCTAGGGTTGCTGTGCGGATTACATAACTTACTAAAGGGAGCGGCTGTGGAACCAGCCCCACACGTGGTTAGCGCTCCGTCAGTGGGAGCTACTGGTTGTTAAAACTACCGTGGTGAGGCGGGAGGGTAACAGCTCAGTGGCGGAGTGCATGCTCGGCATGCACAAGGTCCCGGGTTCAACCCCAGTACCTCCACTGAAAACAGAAGAAAAAAAGTGATGTTCAGAAATGTGGTTTGAGGGGGGAGGGTATAGCTCAGTGGTAGAGCACATGCTTAGCATGCAGGAGGTCCTGGGTTCAATCCCCAGTACTTCCCACCCCCCCCAAAAAAACAATAAATAAACTTAATTGCTGCCCCCCCTAAAATATTTAAAATTTTAAATAAATAAATAAATACAAATGTAAGGGAAAAAAAAAAGAAACGTGGTTTGCACGGTGCAATAAGCAGGGTGTGGCTTCTGGGTAGGCAGGGAAATACTCAGAGTCAGAAGAGGTGAAAAAGAGGCTCTCCAAAGGGCAGAGTGTCCAGGGCAGGGGTCTAGGGTCTTGGGTCTAAGGGCAGCCCTAATTCGAGGCAGAAGTTTGGGGATCAGCATTTGGGGAGATACTTCAAGCCCCGGGGGAGAACAAGGTGGCCCCGGAAGACCTGTTCCGGGGGGCTGGAGACTCACTGCAACATCTGTAGCCTGCACTTGGGATGCCGGAGCCCCTCGCAAAGCAGCTTCATGCCCGGCCGCCCAAGATCGTTGCCGCTCAGGTCCATCCTTACTAAGTGTTTGTTGGCTGTCAGCGCGGCGGTGAGGTCCTGGCAGGCAGAGCTGGAAACTCGGCACCGCTTCAACCTGGGATGGAAAGGAGAGAAAAGCCACGGGGTCTCCTCTGTGGTCAGTCTGTTCAATCTGCCCCTTGTCCCTTCTCTCTCTCCTTTTTTTGGCCTGTACCTATTTCCCCCTTTTTCTAAAGGAAAAGAAAGGAGATCAGGGGTCTCCGGGGGCTGAGGCGAGGCAGATCGGAGGAGTGACTGTGAATAGGCATGCTGCTCCTTTTTGGTGTGTGATGAAAATGATCTGGAATTAGATCGTGGTGATGTTTGCACAATCTTGTTTGCTTTTTGTTTTGTTTTGTTTGGTGGTGGAGATAATTAGGTTAATTTTATTTGTTTTTATTTTAAGGGAGGTACTGGGAATGGAACCCAGGACCTTGTTCATGCTAAGCATGCGCTCTACCACAGGGCTGCCCCACCCCCTGCACAATCTTGTGAATATACTAAAACAAAACAGAACAGCACTCAGTTTTCTGGTGTATGAATCACATCTCATTTTTAAAAATAAAAGAAACAAGAGTAATGTAAATGTTTTGGTGCTTGGCAGTCAAGGAAATGCTTTCAAAGAGGCTGCATTATGAGAGGAACTCAAGACCTCTCTCATTCACTCTTCTCCATTTCTTTTCTCCATCACTACAAGAAGAGAATTAAGTTAAAAAATGAAGTCATTAGGGTGGACCCTAGTGCAGTGTGACGGGTGTCCTTATGAAGAGAGGAAATTTGGACACACACGCACACAGAGGACATGTGAGGACACAGGGAGAAGGTGGCCATTGCTTCTTAAGGAGAGAGATCTCAGAAGAAACCAGGCCTGCCCAGGCCTTGATCTCAGCCTTCTGGCCTCTAGAACTGTGAGAAAATCACAGTCTGTTGTTGCAGTCACCCACTCTGTGGAACTGCGTTGTGGGACCCTGAGTAAACCAGCACACCACCCTACGTTCTTTCTGGCTGAGCCCCGTGGGATGCAGCAGCAGGGCCACCAGACGTGCACAGAGCAGCCCAGACTCACCTCAGATTCTGAAGTTTGCAGTTGGGGTGTCTGAGTCCTTGACAGAGCAGCTTCACCCCCTGGCCCCCTAGGGCATTGCTGTACAAAACCAGCTCCACTAGGTTGGGATTGGTGCTCAGGGCAGAAGCAAGCTGTTCGCTGTAAGCATCTGGTAAGACGTTTCTCTCGGGTCTGCATGAAGGGAAGATAGGACTGGTCGCTTTACCAAGATGGTGTCTGGCCCTTGTATGTCACATCACAATTTATGAAGCATTTTGCCATCTTTGTTCTTTTTTTGTAATAAATGAAAGATATTTATTTTAATACTTATACTAGTGGTCCTCAAACTTTTTTTCTTTAGTTTGTTTATTTGACGGAGGGGTAATTAGGTTTGTTTGTTTATTTATTTATTTAATGGAGGTACTGGGGACTGAATCCAGGACCCTCTTCCACTGAGCTATGCCCCCACCCCGCTTGCCCATTTATTTACTATTCTTTATCTATCTTCCCTCTCATCCCGATGTTTGCTCTGGCAGGGGCAACGGCTGGCTTGTTCACACAGTCTTCAGTCTATAAAAAAGTGCACAGGGTAAATGTGGGGAGGGTGTAGCTCAGTGGTAGAGTGCATGCTTAGCATGACCGAGGTCCTGGATTCCATCCCTAGTACCTCCATAAAAAATAAAAAATAAATAAGGAAATAAACCTAATGTTAACTTTAAAAAATTAATTAAAATTAAAAATTTTTTAATTAAAAAAATTTTTTTTCAATTTGCTCATCATCACCCGGCCCATAGCTTTGGAGAAACTCAACCGCCCCACAAAGATTAAAAAAAAGAAGAAAAAAAAAGTGCCTGATCCACAGATATAAGGCCCTTGATAATATTTGTTGATTGAACACATTCTCCTTGACACGGGCCCCAATTTAGTCCTGATGAGTGTGGTTTAAGAGCAAGAAAAACACTTGGACACCTCTGACATTGGGGCCCAGAGCATTCTTTATGGTGGAGGCTGTCCTGTGCATCTTAGGATGTTTTTACAGCGTCTCTGCGAGCATCCCTCCGATCTCGCCTAACTGTGACCACCAAATATTTCTCCAGATATTGCCCAATATCTCCTGCGGTGGGGGCAAAGTCCCCCTAGGCGAGAACAGGAGCATGAGCTTGGACCGAGAGCCCCAGCAAGTACTCACAGCTGCGCGGGAGGCGCCTGGGGCCATCTCAGCCCGTCTTCCCCATCCGCGTTGTAGGCAGCCCCGTACAGCTGAAGCACCTGGGCGCTCCTGCAGCTCTGCGCACAGAACGAGGAAACCATGTGTTCCATCTTGGTGGAGACATTGCTGACCACGACCACTTGGAAGTGGCTCAGGGCTTGTTGGATAAATTCCTCCTCCTGGAGCTCGTACAGACAGCTGAAGAACTCCAGGGAGCCCTGCTTCAGGGTAGGACCCTCGCTCCGAGCTTTGCTTTGGATCCACTCCAACAGTTCCACCTTGATGTGAGGCGAGACCTTCCAGCAAAGAGTCTTCTCCAGGTAGCTCCTCGTCTCCTCATTCAGGAGTCCGAACAGGAAGCGCACGGTGAGGGCCAGGAAACTCCGTTCCGAAAACCCGTATTCAGCCAGCAGCCGCCTGACGCTGCGCTCTGGGCCGGGCCCCCCCTCCCCATCATCCAGGACGTAGTACATGGCGGCGAAGAATTCCTGGAAACTCAGGTGGATGAAGCCGTAGAACTTCTCACAGTTGATGTCCTTCTGGAAGATGTTCATGTTGAGGAAGGAGGAGACATCCGCCGCATCTAGGCCGTGCTTCCGGAGGTCCTGCTCCTCAAACAGGATCTTCTGATTCCAGAGCCCGTCCGCCGCCAGGGAGCACAGCCCTCTGTGGTTGGGCGGGGACTTCAGGGTTGGGGTCCCCGGCTTGGGTTGCATCAAACTCAGAAGGTAGAGCATGTACACGGCAGTCGTGGTCCTGGACGTCTGGCTTAACAGCCCCCCACCCTCCAGCTGCTGCTTGAGGCAGGTGCAAACCACCCAGCACACCATGGGGACGAAGCACAGGGTGAAGAGGGGCTCGTTGTCCCTCACGAAACTGAAGGCTTGGCCGGCCTGCTCCTCGCTGTGGAAGTACTTGTAGAAGTACTCCCTCCTTTCTGCCTCGGAGAAGCCCAGGATCTCCACGTGCCTGGGGTGCTCGAGCAAGCCGTGGAGTTTCTCCAGAGCCGTGGGCCGCGTGGTGATGAGCAGAGACAGCTTGGGCAACAGCTTCTTCCGAATCAGGCTGCTAAGGAGAACCTCCGTGGGCCGTTTCTTCTCCCAGCAGAGGCACCAGGGGCCCTGCGGGTCGTGGAAAGATGGCTTGAGCTTGTCAAAGCCGTCGATAATGAAGAGGAGGCGCTCAGGAGCCCGGACAAGGTCCCGGAGGGGCACACTGGGCTCAGGCCAGCAACTGGCGATGAGGTCTTGCGCGCTCCTCTCTGTGGTACCTTGGTTCATCTCCCTGCAGTTGATGTAGAAGAGATAATCAAACCTGTCTTGGAAGAGTTTCCCATCCGCCCAGTCCAGCATCACCTTGTGGGCCAGCATGGATTTGCCCATCCCGGCCGCGCCCTGCAGGACCACGGTGCACGGCGGCTCCGGGCGCTCCTCGTCTGGTTCAAAGAGGGCCTCCATCTGGATGAGGCTGGCCTGGTGGCCTGCAGTTCTCGCATGTCCCCGGCCTGTGTCCAGAAGCTTCTGCTGGGCCCACATGGGATTTGCGTGTTCCTTCACCAGGAGGAGCCGCGTGTACCGGTGGCTGAGGTTGACGCACTCGCCGAGGCGCGCGTTGCGGTCTTCCATCAGCCGGAATTTCCTGCGGACGTAGTCCCTGTAGGTTTCCCGGGGATCTGACGGACAGGAATGGAGGACCGTGGAAGACTCATCAGCAACCTTCAATGAATTCACGAGTTACAGCAAACTGTGGCCTAGCGTCCTGCAATAGCCTTGGGAGAGTTTTCTAGATGGAGCCTGAGAACCTTGGGGCTTCCCTATAAAGGTCTTGAAGGAGGATTAATAAAATTGCAATAGAGAATAACCTTTGTTCTGTTGGAGGTTTACAGGGACACCACGGCCTGACCCACACTGACGGTTGTAAGAATAAAGAATGCCTGCGGCAAGAAGTTTGCAAACAACCAACCACAACCCCTCCCTTGTTTTTTGTATAAAAGGAGCCTGTATTCTGACTAGAGCAGAATGGTTCTCCAAGACATGAGTCTGCCATCCCCTTTCCGAATAAAGTCTCTATTCCTTGCCACAACACCTCGTCTCCCGATTTATTGGCCTGTCCTGTGGCGAGCAGACCGAGTTTGGACTCGGCAACAAAGCGGCCGCACTTAGGCTAACAGATCACTTGTCCGTATGCTCACCCTTAAAACAGTCAGCTGACCTGACTGACCGGCTGCTACTCACAGCTCCAGGCCCACTGTTAAACTAAAGCTACTCACCTTACTGTTTCTACTTTAGTCCAGTCATCAAAAGCTATAATCGTGCTTGGTCTCTGAGTCAATACCCAGGGAGAAGGTCACAGGACTGTAACCTTACAAAATAGCCTGAATTACCAAGAAGACCACACCGTGAGATCTAACCTCTGGCCTCCATAGAATTGGTCGCCTGGAGGCATCATGACGCCATTCTGAGTCTTCTGATGAGAAAATGATTCTGCTGATTGTTCTGCTTTATTGTTTGAGCTCTGGCTGTCTACCCACCCCACCCCACCCCCAAAGTGGGTTCACAGTTTTGAAGGCACCAGCCTGCTGTGAGTCCCCTTTGCCCGGCAAAGCAATAAAGCTGCCTCGTTTTTTTTCTAAGCTCCAAGACCTTGTCTCTGGGTTATTTGGCTCGTCAGGGATGGGGGCCGATCTTTTGGCAACAGTCTTCCCTTCTGATGGGAAGCAGAGGCATTAGCGTGGGAACAGCTGTAATGCACAGTACTCTCCTTGCTGCTCAAACAGCGGTGCACGGACCAGCAGTGCTGGCCTCACCATTCGGGCTGATGGAAGACGCAGTGCTGGCCTAGAGGAACCGCCAGCTTCAGCTATCGCTAAGGAATGCTTAAATGCCATCCTGAGCCCACCTCGGAGCTGGTTGGAAATGCGAAATCTTGAGCCCTACTCCCCACCTCCTAAATCAGAAACTGCATTTCTAAGGAGATCAGCTGCGTGATTTGCATACATGTTGCTCCCAAGTTTTCTCTGCCCCCTTGGAAAAAAGGTAGATGTACATCGGCACTGGAGAACGTGTCCGTTCTACAAATCCTTTACTTAAAGTCTCTTTGGGAAAGTCCACTTGGTATAATGTCTTGAATAATCTAAAACAGTCTTGAGTCCCACCCAGCCTTGCCCTTTGCGAGGTCTGGAGATAGTCCTTGTTGTCACAACTTGCGGGGGGGGGGGCTACTGCCATCTAGTGGATAGAGGTCAAGGATGTTGTTCAACGTCTTCCAGTGCACACGACAGTCCCCCACCACAAAGAATGATCCAGCTCAAAGTGTCAACAGAGCACCCAGAGAAGTGCCTCACTCACCACTGGCCATCCTCCTCCGCCCACACACACAGCCTTCCTGCCGCACACCCTGGCAGCATCACAGGGAATCCCGGGCGATCACCTGCACTCCTTCCGCTCCAGCATCAGTCTACAAGCCCTGCCTTTGTCTCCTTTGAGTCTTTCTGTCCCCTCCCCTCTCCTCCATCTACAAGACCCCGTGTCCTAGCTGATCTCTCGCCCTCTTCTCACCTCCTGTAGACTCCCATCTCCAGTTCATTCCCCTGAATCTAACCCCTACACCAACCCCAAAGGGGAACGTTTCAGACCCACCTTTGACCCTGTTCCTCTCCTGGGCAAAGCCCTTTCATGCTCCCATTGTCCTCCTGACAAAAATCTAAGCTCTTCAGAGCATTCACAGCTGTTGCCTACCTTCCTCGCCTCCTCCGCGGCCACTCTCCCAGTGCACTGTCACGACAGTCCCACCCAATCTGCATTCCTCTCAGTCCCTTGCTCCACAAGTCTCCTGTGGTGAAAACCATTCCCCTAACTGACGACCACTGCTCTAAAACACGTTAGAAAAAGGACACCTGAGAAGTGGGGGGGGGGGGGTACGGATGCTCTGCTTCCATATAAGTGAGAAAATTGAGGCTCCAAAGGCGGGAATAACTTGTCCAAGACTGCCTGGCTGGTAGGTGGTAGAAACGAAAACGCAAACTTGGTCCTCCGACTCCAGGCTGTTAATCCCTCCCGCCTGCTGGTCGCTTTAGCCTTGAGCTGCCCGGTGCAGCAGCCACTGCCCCACAGGCTGCTGAGCACTTGGCACGTGCCTCGGGCGATTTAGGGACTGGATTTTCAATGTTCATTTTTATTAACTTTATTTAATGCATATGTAAATTGAAAACCTAGCACTTGCTTCTGTGATTGAAAACCTTGCAAGCAGTTGGGAAACAACTTGAGGATGTGAATCTACTTTTTCAACTCTCATTTTTGTGAACTCTAAATAGGGATCAGGTACTTTCAGTGAAAATTTAGAATTTGAAATAAGATGTGTTGTAAGTGTAAGAGACACTGGACTTTGAAGACTTAGTACCAAAAAAAAAAAAAAAAAGAATGAAATATAAAGTAAGTACAGCACAGGGAACTATATTCAATATCTTGTAATAACCTATAATAAGAAATATGAAAAAGGATATATATGTATAACTGAATTACTATGCTGTACACCAGAAACTAACATAACGTTATAAATCAACTATACTTCAAAACCAAAGCAAAATAAAATTAAAAAAATGTAAAATATCTAATTAATAATGTTCCATATTGACCACATGGTAAAAGGCTAATATTTTGGATAAATTGGGTTAAATGAAATATTTTATTAAAATTAATTTCACTTGATTGTTTTTACTTTTTTTTACTAGAAGATTACAAATGAAAAATGTGGCTCACATCCTATTTCTACTGTGCTGATTTAGAGCTTCCCAAATCATTATTTCATTTGATGTTTCCAGAAACGGAGGAAGGCAGACACGGTACATTTTACAAATGGGGAAACTGAGACCCAGGTCCAGAGTCAATGACTCATCAAAAACCACATGATGAATCTACGCAAGGGAGCAGATTAGGATCCCTGAGGTTGGATTCTAGATCCAATGCACTGAAGATGCCCTTGAAAGAGTGTGAGTTGAGAATCATTGGTGTTTTATTGTTGACAGGGTGACTCTGCACCCAACGGCTCACACCCGTTTCTTCCTCGCCAACAATCCTGATTCTGTTCAAGTGGTGGGTGTTCATCCCTTGAGTGCAGTGAAGCTGTCCCTTCAGAAGCCCCAGGGGATGAACTGTGATCTTGGACCACCAGTCACGGACATGTGCCCCAGTCCTGACCAATGAGTTACAGTTACGGACATTCACTGCGAGGGTTTTATTCCTGGATACAATGACAATGTCTTGAGGAAGAAAGCCCTTTGTCTGCCCTCTCCCTTTTTTTTTCCCTGCTTGGAATTCACTTTTGTATGAGATAGTTTGGTTGACATTTTGCAACCATGAGGTGACAAGTCTTAGGAAAACTGAAACATCGGAAGTTGGGGCTTTAATGATGTCATTAATCCGCCACATGAATTCTGCAACCACTCACCCCAAGACTTCTTGTTATAGGCAAACATTAAATAAATGCCCTTTCCACTTGCTTTCCTTTCAGTCTGATACTTGTAACCTGAAGCATTGCCATGGATGCATGGCTTCTGGCTCACCTTTTCTTGGTGTTTCAGGGAAGACTTCCAGAAAGCATGCTGACTGGCTCCCCAGTGAGGACAGGCCACCAGATGGAGGGTCTGGAAGGGAAATTACAAATTACAAGCCAGCTGACATCACAGTGGTAACTTAAAATCAGCCATGCTAGGAGAACTGACACCACGAACTTGCATTCTTTGAAACATCTTTTATACCTGTGTATCTGGCACATTTTTAAATTCAATACCTATTTATTGAACATCTTCTATTCTTTCATGAATTCCCCCCCCCAAAATCTTAATTAAGTACTTAAGTATGAAAAGTGGGGTTTCCAAGCCAGCCAGGGTAGTTGAGGGTGAAGGGCAGGAGGAGGAGGGAGAAAATGAGGAAAGAATTCACGGTGGGGGGAGGGTACAGCTCAGCGGTAGAGCGTGTGCTTAGCATACACGAGGTCCTGGGTTCAATTCCAAGTACCTCCATTAAATACATACATACATACATACATACATACATACATACATACATACATAACCTAATTACCCACCCCCCAAAATAAAACAACAAAAAAGATAATAAAAATAAAATAGTTGGGAAAAAAAAAAACCGGAGAAGGTAGTGCCTTCAAGTTTCTGATAGGCGAATAAGAATTTTCCTGGCAGAGAAAACAGAGGGAGGGCACCCCAGATAGAACAGCATGAACAAAGGCCGGGGTGAGAGGGGGTGGGGGTGGGGGTGAGTTCGAGGCAGGTCTTGCGAGCTCAGCGATCATCAGGAAGCAGAAGGGACCTGGGGGGCTGCCGCCTTGGCAGCCCCATCACCTCCTTACCCCTCACCAGGTCCTCTCTCTGTCCTCTCTCCCACAGGTCCTTCCGGTTGATCCGCTCAAAGATGCTCAGAGTCAGCAGCCAGGCCTGCCGGACCCCACAATGTGCAGCAAGCAGCTGGGCCATCTCCAGGGGACCCGCGGGCTCCATCCGCCCCCAGGGGATCCTGCCCTCCCCGATCTCTGCCGCAGTCCCCAGGTATAACTTGAACTTCTTCAGCTCCGCAGCCTCCAGTTCCTCCAAGTAGGCGCAGAGGCGACAGAGGCCGTTCCTGAGCGACGTTGCGGGCATGAGGGCGCCGTGGACGCGGAGGAGAGAGGCTGGAAGCTGGGATGTTTCTCTCCCCGGGACGAGCGATGCCACATGCTCACCACGGACCATCGCAGGCAGAGGCATGAAAGAGAGGAAAGGCTTCTGTTGAAATAGTGCTTCCTCCCCTTTCAGTTCCCGCCTGCCCTGCCCCGCTCACCAACCACTTTGAAGAAGAGGAAGTTGGGAGTGATTGGGAAATCGCAGGGGGCAAGCGACTGGTCAGACTTTCCTTTCTGTTCCCTCGGACCCGCTCCCTTGACCACTCACTCACTCTCTTTCCTTTGTCCTCCCTGCTGTTTTCCTGGCCTCCCCGTGTCTGCGGTAGATAACTGCCAGAATAGTTACTACCCCCCCCCGTGGGAGAATTAGACCTCCTTTCCTTGGGTATCAGGCTGGCATGAGTTACTGCCATTAGCCAATCGAATGGGAGCCAACGGTATTGTGAAATGTGGGCCAAAATGAGCAGATTTCTCTTGCAGATATTTTCTCTTATAGATGAGGAGATAGACGCCCAGAGAGGCACATGGATTCTCCAACATCACACAGTTAAACAAGAACAGAGCTAGACATTGGATCTCCTTCAGCCCACCAGGCTGCCCTCTGGTGAATTAAAAGGACAATCTGGAGAAGGATGCTCCCCAAATGGTTATCAGTTGTTCCTGCTGGGGCGAGATTTAGGTGGGGTAGGGAGAAAGGAAGGATTTTATAACTGTGTAGTGTTTAAATTTCTTAAAATAAGTATGAAACACTTCTATAAGTAAAGTCTACAAAATCATACATGAATACACTCATATTTATATTTTAGATTAGAGCCCACTCTAATGACATCACTTAACCTTAATTATCTCTTTAAGGCCCTATCACCAAATGCAGTTGCATTCTGATGTTGTGGGGTTAGGATTTCAACATGTGAATTAAGAACAGGGAGACACATTTAACCTGTAAGAGCTGTGGCCATCATTTGCTTCCCAGCAGCTAAAGCAGTGTCTGGAATACAGTAAGTGCTCAATTATATTAGATGAGATATTTAATGAATGAATCACATTTACATGTAATATTTATGTGACCCAAGAGGAATTTTTTTTTTTTATTTATACCAGAAATTATCAAAAGGAGTGCCCAGTATCTCTTTGGGGAAACTTTTTTTTTGTTGTTAAACTACTTGAAATGAAAAAATTAGACTTAAACATTTTATTTACTTATTTTGTTTATGGGTTGTTTTTTGCAGGGGTGCTTTTTGAGGGGGTAGTAATTAGGTATATTATTTATTTGTTTAGATGGAGGTTCTGGGGATTGGACCCAGGACTTCATGCATGCTGAGCTATACTCTCCCCCCAGAAATTAGGCTTTAAAGGCATGTCTCATCTATGAGTGGTGCTGACTGGATCATTATGCATGAGAAAGGAAATACAGAGAGAAATTGGGAAGAGGAGAGAGAAGAGAGTGGGGAGGGGAAGGGGGTCAAAGGATTCTGTGAGATGAGAATACTTTCCCTTGATCCGATCTCTGACTTTCATATGAAAATCATGAAATGATTGATGTAGGAGGATGTCTTATGGAAAGTTGTGAAGGATTTTTAAATTGTTATTATTGGCCTTGTTTGATTAGGGGTATAAAACGGTTGGCAGAAGCAGGAGACAGAGCAAAGCATGAACATGTTATTTCACCAGAATTCATATAAGTGGTGGCTCCTATAGGCAGCAGGGAGCCCGTGGATATTTCTGAGCACAGAAACAATGTGAAGAAAGTGTTTTGGGAGATGACTGAGGTTCTGCTGTCTTTCCAGGGACAGTGGCGCAATGCAGACATCCGCCAGGCTTGACACATCCCTCTCCCCGCCCACCCCAGCGCCTCAGCACTTTGCTGGCTTGTGAGTCTAGAAAAGTCACCTAACCTTCCTTCTAAACCTCTAAGGGCTTGGCAAAGAAGTGAAGAAACAGGACACAGCGTAAGTCCTTACACAATCTATGTAAACTGGGAATTTCAGAGATGAGGTGTTTGGCTCCGACCCTTAAATGTGACATACTTTATTTTCAGTTGAAGTATAGTCAGTTACAATGTGTCAATTTCTGGTGAACAGCATAATGTCCCAGTCATGCATATATATACATATATTCGTTTTCATAAATGTGACATACTTTAATTTTCTTTTTAAAAATTTTTTAAGTTAAAAAAATTTTTTTTAACTTTAATTAAAAATTTTTTTTAATATACTTTAATTTTCTACTCTCATTTCCCTCTTTCCTCAGCCACCATCGCCTCTGGAAATCTACGTATTCAATTGCTATTGCTGCTGGAAGACAGGTGAGGACAGATACCCTGGAGGGAAAGGGAGGGATCTGTGAGGGGCAGTAATGTTTTCTGGACTCAGAATACAGCTGGACTCATATATAAAGAACCTAGCTATAGAAGTTAAGGAGCCAGCAAGGAGGGTGTAGCTCAGTGGTAGAGCTCGCTTAGCAATCATGAGATCCTGGGTTCAATCCCCAGTACCCCCATTAAGTAAATAAATAAACCTAAGTCCCCCCAACAAAAAAAAATTTTTTTAAAGAAGTTAAGGAATGGAACTGGGGTTACTGATCATTTCTGGGTACAATCTCAAAATCATGTCCCCAGTCAGTGTTTCTCCAACTCAAATGTGCCTGTCAATCACTGGGAGATCTTACTGAAATAAAGACTCTGATGCAGTGGGTCTGAGGTCCTGCATTTCTAACAGGCTCTCAGGTGGTGCGGCTGGTCCAAGTTCTTTGCGAGGAGCCAAATTTCAGTAAAGGACAACCCTCATGAAATGTCTTCAGAAGGTCTCAGTAGAGAGCAGATGTGAAGAAATAAATAAAAGGGATTTATATGAATGAAAAAAAAATGTGAGGGGGGAGGGTATAGCTCAATTGGTAGAGCACATGCTTAGCATGCATGAGGTCCTGGGTTCAATCCCCAGTATCTCCATTAAGTAAATAAATAAATAAACCTAATTACCTCCCCCCTCAAAAAAAAAAAAATCAAAAAACAAACAAACAAAAAAACCCAAAACAACAACAACAACAAAAACAAACAAACAAAAAAAATGTGGGGTAACTTTTGGACTTTCTAAGTCCTTGGAGTTGAAAGTTTCAGATGCCAAAGGTGCCTGAGCTGCTCTCTGGGTGACATTCATTTAAGCAATTATTCAGCACCCACTGTGTGCTGCTCTTCAAGGTGCCAGAGACAGTCCTTAAAGGATGAACAAATTCTCTGCCTTTATGTGTTTTGTTATCTAGTAGAGATGACAGACAGACACAAATCAACAAATACATAGGCTTTTGTGTTTCAGATCATGACACATACTACGATGGGAAAAAATACAGGGTAGAGAGTTGAGGAAGATTTGCAGAGGGCGTGATGCATGAAGGGAGTCTTGAAGGATGAGAATACTTCAGCAGAGGAGGGGCGACCACCTGTGCAGGTCACAGGACTGGGTTGACAATGTGGGGGGTGGGGGAACTGCTGAAAGTTCAGATGGGTCTGGATTATAGAAGAGGAGTAGGAAGATATCAGGAGATGAAGTCTGTGATGTAGTCAGGAGACATTTTAGGACACCTTCCATGATGCTTGGACTTTATCCCAAGGGCAGTGGGGAGCCACGGAGTGTTTATTCATAAGTGCAGTAAAATACACAGTCTGTGAAATTCACCATTTTAACTACTGTAAAGTGTACAACTCAGGGACATTAAATCTATTGGCTATGCTTGCAGCCATCACCACTATACATTTCTAGAACTTTCTCATCACCCCAAAAGGAAACCCCATACCCATCAACAGTCACTTCCCATTTCCCAGTCCCCCAGTCTCCTGGGATACCTCCAATCTACATTCTTTCTCTATAGATTTGCCTATTCTGGATATTTCATATAAATGGAATAATTCAGTAGGTGAATTTTGTGTCTGGCTTTTCCACTTAGCTTCATGTTTTCAAGGCTCATTCTTGTTATAACATCTGTCAGTACTTCACTCCTTATTATGGCTGAGTTATGCTCCACTGTACAGTATGCAATGGTTTTGAGCCGGGGAAGGATGGAGTCAGATTTGCCTTAAGAAAGATGCTTCAGGGCATGTATCCAGAGGAAACTCTAATTCCAAAATATACAGGCACCCCAGTGTTCATAGCAGCACTATATACAATAACCAAGACATGGAAGCATCCTAAATGTCCATCAACAGGTGACTGGATAAAGAAGATGTGGTATATATACAATGGAATATTACTCAGCCATAAAAAGAATAAAATAATGCCATTTGCTGCAATATGGATAGATAGACCTGAAGATGGTCATACTAAGTGAGGTAAGCCCGAAAGAGAAAGAAAAATACCATATGATATCACTTATATGTGGAGTCTTAAAAAAAAAAAGACACGGACTTATTTACAAAACAGAAACAGAAAACAAACTAATGGTTACCAGGGAAAAAAGGGAGTGGGGAGGGATAAATTGAGAGTTCGAAATTTGCAGATACTAACCTATAAAAGTAGATAAAACAATCAGGTCTTGCTGTAAGCACAGAGAATTACATTTAATACTTTGTAGTGGCCTATAATGAAAAAGAATATGAAAAGGAATATATTAATGTATATATATATATGTGTAAATGAATCACTATGCTATACACCAGAAATTAACACATTATAAATTGACTCTACTTCAATTAAAAAATTAATTAATTATTTTAAAACAGAAAGATGCTTCAGGGCGGTGGTGGGGGATGAACCAAAGGAGGAAGCCGGGAGCCACGGGTTAACGGGTCTGAGCTGGGACAGTGGATGTGTTTGAGGGATATGGGGATGAGCAGCCAAAATTCTCAGGCAAGGGCCGAGGAAGAAGATGTTGCTAATCTGAATTTTCTAGGGGTTAAAGCTGAGCTTCCCCCAGTGATTCATTCATGATCTGAACTCCTTCCCCACAGCGTCCCAGGAGGGAAAAGACACATTTCCAGGAATTCAGAGGGGAGGATGGAGGGAAGCTGAACTCATAGGTCACTCCTACATCCTCTTTCAAGAAAGCCCTTCTTTCTCGTGGGAAGAAAGAGAACTGTCAATTTCTGGGACCTTCTGTAGTGGCCGTTTCTGGAAATACAGGAGTGAATCCATCTCCACCCCTGATTTCAAGGGCCTCAGAGTCTAAAGACACAGAGGGACAATTTTTCAAGAAAGCCAGTTCAGGAAACACAGAATATGCTTCCTGAGACTTCTTTTTTTCCCCTCACCAAGAAAATGTAATTTCCTGCTTAAAAAAAAAAAAGAGCCGTATCTTTATTTTAAAACAGTCCACTGTGCTAATAAGTGGACAAAATAGAAAGAGGTAAGGAACTTTTTATTTTGTAATGACAGGCATTGGGATTGGTATCAAGGATTGTACATGTTTAGAAGAGAATTTTGATGAATAGTTTGGAAGATGGAGAAGAGTTTTGAGTTAAAAGGAGGGAAGACAGCAAGGTCCTACTGTAGAGCACAGGGAACTATATTCAATACCTTGTAATAGTCTATAATGAAAAAGAATAGGAAAAGGAATATATATATATCAGAATCACTATGCTGTACACCAGAAATTAACACATTGTAAACTGACTGTACTTCAATAATAATATAAAAAAGAATCATAAACTGGATCATCATTTTTAAAAAATAAGTTAAAAGGAGGGAAAAAGCACCTCTTTATGATTTGGGTAAAAAAAAATATGGGTTTGCTCCTTCAAGGGACAGTATATTAAATAGTCAAAGCTCTTCTTGCTGAAAGAGATAGAAAAGGAAAGTAATGTTAGAGCAGGCAGAGAGCTAGATATGAGCAGAGAAAGGGGGACACAGACCAAGTGGCAGGAATTGGGCAGAAAGGAGGGGCACAAGCGAAATGCAGGAAAGCACACATCATGTATAAACATCAGGGTCCCTGGGCACAGAAAGAAAGCAGGAACCTTTGGGCTCATAAGGGGCCACACATTTTGGCCTGGAGACCAACAAAGAAAGGTGAGAAAAGGCAGGAATTTCCAGTGTCCGAATGTAACCTTTTGCTCATTATGCCCTCATTTCAATAAAATGAGCCTTGCAGATCAGAAGTACTCATCACATACCGACGCCATGACACTTACCATCCAGACTAAATAAGGACAAAAATCCCTCCTCCCTTTGGGAAGGTGGAGTTGGGATGATAATCAGGGAATACGACCCCAAGCCCTTCCCTCCCCAGTGAATATTCCGCCCATTCATTTTTACACCCTATGTAGCTAACTTGCCAGAGAAACACAGGGCAGCCTCTCACCTGAGCTGCCCTGCTCTCTCTCCTTGAGAGTGGACTATCCATCCTTTAATAAATCCTTTACTTTTTTTAACCTCTTCCTGTTGTCTCTGAATTCTTTCTGGGACGGGACAAGGACCTGGAACACCGGTTGCTTCCACGGGCAACAATAACATCGCACTTTATAAGCACTGCATTGTAAGTGGAAAATACTATGTCTTCAATAAAATGGTATTTAAAATTGGCCAAAAAAGCAAAAAACAAAAAACACACCAAAAAACAACAAAAAAAGGCCACCTCAGCTCTATCTAAAGGGTCCCGGAATGGGCCCGCGTCGCGGTGGGGGCAGCGAGGAGGGGACCCCAGCGCAGCCGCCCTCCGCCCGCCAGAAAGGCCTTTCACCCCCAGCTTCTTGCCGGCGTCCCAGAGCCTCAGCGCCGAATCGCAGAGCTGGGTAACCGGGACCCGGGTCCCGCGACCCGCCGGGACGCCCCAGCTTGCAGGCGGCTGGAGATGCCCAGCTGCTCAGGAGGGCGGGGCGCACCCGTGGCTCCCGTGTCCCGGGCTTAGGCTGTAAGTGCTGAGAACGGGGGGTGTCGGGGTCGTGCCTGGGGATGCGGGAGGTGATGCTGGCTCGGGTTTGCCTGTGGGGGAAAGTGAAGAACCCTCCCAAAGGAGGACAGTACTCCTAAGACCCAGGGCACCAGTGGCCTGGCCAGCAGACTTCTCGGAGAGACGGCCACCAAGGACTGAATCATCAATTTACTTGTCGCCGTTTTTAACATCCTTATTCGTCCGATCAACGCTGATCAGCGCTTTTGTTTTCCTTTAACTACCTCCCAAACCGTTGAATATATTTGTTACCGAGGCAAACTTGGGTCCCCTTGCCTGGACTCAGTAAAGCCAATCTACAATTTCATTTATAGATTATATTTATACAGGGACCAATTTCATATACATATTATATTTTTAGTATATATTATAATTTTATATATAAATACAAAATAATTATGTTGTACATAATTTTACTTTATATATAACATGTATATATACATATCTTTTTAATGGAGATACTGGGAATAGAACTCAGGACCTCGTGTTTTAAGATCCTCATGCAATTAACTTCTTCCATCTGGTGGGGGTTTTAGTATCTGCAAAACAATTCAGGAATAAGCATCAGACACTCTTATCTATATCCTCCAGGGAGGAACTAAGCATTCTGTGACTGCTATACAACTGGTCTGTTCTTTAAATTGTCACCAGTTCTCCTGGCCCAACTGCTATTTTTTGTTACTATATGTGCATATTCTTGAGCTAGCCTTTTGTGACTCAGGGGAGACCTGTTTCTACAAACAAGAGGCAGGCAGAGGTCACTGGTACTGGTGGTGGAGGGGGTGGGGGCAGAGTCTGAAGGCCCCACAAGGTCCTGCTTGGTCCTGCTTGGTTTCCTATTTCCTAGTTCCTAGTTCCTATTTTTTGCTGTCTGCATCTCTGCCTTCCATTAAGTGTAACCTTTTCACTTTTCAAATGAAAAAACTCCATGCCACTCCTAAAACAAAAAAAAAGATGAGTGAATGAGGGAGTGAATAAATGAATGAATGAATGAATTTTTGCCAGGCAGGGAGTACATTACTATATTATCTCACTGAATCTTTGATACAACCCTGAAGTAGGGTCTGTTGTACCCACAGGACATGTGAGAAAATAGCCCCGTAGAGGTGATTTGCTCAGTAGCACATGGCCCAAGTATTAAGAGATGGATCCAAATCGAAATCAATCAAAGCTGGTGCTTATAGTCACCCTTCTGGTTCTCAGCTGGAGGTGGAGTTCATGATCATCAGGAAATATGTTTCAATTTCATGTCGGGGGGAGGGTATAGCTCAGTGTAGAGCGCATGCTTAGCATGCATGAGGTCCGGGGTTCAATTCCCAGTATCTCCATTAAAAAGATAAAAACATTTAAAAAACTTATATGTATATACATGTTATACATAAAGTAAAATTATACACAACATATTTTGTATTTATATATAAAATTATAATTATATACTATAATTATAAAATATATAAATATAATATGTGTATGAAATTGTCCCCTGTAAAATATAATCTATAGCTGAATTGTCCCAACCCTAACCCTCCTGAATCAGAATCTTTGTGGGGGAAACTGGGGGATGAGAGGCCATCAAAAACCAAGTTTCAAAAAATTCCCCAAGTGATTCTGCTGAGAAACGCTTAATACTATAATGACACAGAGAAACTGTAATTTTTCTCACAGCAGAATTCCCTTTTCCTATCCGGAAGAGAACTGTTTCTGTTGAACACTTTGGAAAATCACTAGGGTGGTCACAGCAGACATTTTTCAGTGTGAAATGTGCTTGTTTACAGATAGAGGTAAATCGTTCAGGATACAAGGGGATTTTAGAAGCAGCCACATGAGCAAGTCAGAGAGAAAAGAAATGAGTGTCAGGTACCTGGAAAAAACTTCCGGTGGGTTTAAGGAGATGACTAAGGGGTATTTTAATTATTTTATGCTATGGTGTTTGATGAAAACTCTCTGCCCCCACTCACCTCCATCATTCGCGTAACCTGCGTTACTCACTAACCACCGTAAGCTGAGCTTGCTTGTACAAGTTCAAGCTTTTAAACCCTTAGCAACTGGAAAGGCAATTACAGACCCACCAGACCACTCCTCCAATTTGAAAAAAGGGTAAACTGAGGACCCAAGAAGTGGTCGCCTGAAGACCATCACATAACACCCCAACTGTAACTATATCACGACTCCCACTGCCCAGGGCCCCAGCTGTCCCTGGGTCACAGTCAGACCTTCACTGGGCCTGCACACAGGGGTTGTGTAACTTCCTCCATGGCTGTGTCCTCACTCTCTCTGACCGCAGACCCTGGCAGGAATCCCCCAGCCTGGCTGGCCCCTCCCACTCCGGGTTTCAGGAACAATCAGAAAGATCCTAGCCCTCCAGGCCCCCACCGTTCCTGCCCTGACCAACCAAGAAGACTTCTCCTCTTGCTGATGGTATTAAAACTTCACATCAAGAAGTGCGTGGCACTTAAAGAAAATTTGTTAGGTTCCTAACATCTCAGACCAGCTCATGTCTCCCTGTTACAGGCTCTTCCAGGACCTGAACTTATCCTTCACAGAACACAGCATGGTTTGCCATTGTGTTTTGTCTTTGCCCAGTTAGCCTACGATCACCAGGAGAAAACCTGTAGGTGGACAAGGTCGCATTTATTCCAGGAGAAGCAGGGTGAGTGGGGACAGGGGCTCTGGTACTTCCCACCTCCTCTCAAGCTTCAGGATTCCCAGACAACTGCTGTTTCTGGACCCCAGCCCGTTTAGCACTGGGACACCCTCTCCACCTTTTTGGGGGATTCCATGCCTTTTTTTAATTTTTAAAAATTTATTCATTCGTTTTGGGAGGAGAGGTAATTAGATTATTTATTTATTTAAGTGGAGGTGCTGGGGATTGAACCCAGAACTTGTGCACGCTAGGCACACTCTACCACTCAGCTATCCCCTCTCCCACTCAGCTATCCCCTCCCCCCACAACTTTTCACTTTACTTTCCACAGCAGTTCTTCTCCTTTAGCTTGGCTTCCCCATTCCAGGCTATGTTCTCAGAATTTTCTTTTATATCTGTATTAGAGAAATTTATGCTAAGCTGATGTAACCAAGAATCCGCAAACCACAGTGGCGAGGTTAAGACAGACCTTAATTCCCCCCTCACAGAGGAAGTCTGTGGTTGATGCACGACCAGCAGGTGGCGCTGTTACACAAGCTCATCCAGGGACCCAGGCTGATGGGATTTCTCTAAACTATATTTTTTGGTTGGTTTGTTTCCATCCCTTGTCCCAAGGTGGCCACCACAGTGATCGTGTACCCTAGGCAGCAGGAAGATAGAAAAAAAGTGGAGCGAATGCAATTTTCTTAGGAAACCACAATCCATAAATTACACAGATCATTCCACTTACACCACAGCCTCTAAAACTTAGTCTTGTCACCAAGGTAGCTGCAAGGGAGGATGGGAAATGTCTCTAGCTGGACGTCACGTGCCCAGATAAAATTCAAAGTGTTCTGTTAGTAACGTGGAGACTGGATAAGCAGAATGACTAGCAGTCTCCATCGTTATGGCCAAAAAGCTGTGTTGTCCTGAGCAGGAGAGCAATTCACTCCCTCTTCTGTTCTCCTGGAATGCAGAAATACGCACAGTCAGCTTGGGAACCAGCAAACTTTTCTTCTCTGCTCAAGTAGGGAAAAAAATGCCTTCACCGAGACAGGAAAAAGAGGAACTGACAGGCGGCCCGTCTGGAAGCCTTATGCCCTGAGCGTCTTAGAAGGAACCCCTCCCACCTTGATCAGCAAATCCCTGCTCACTTTCTGGACCAGCTCATTCCTCAGGCAGTAGACGAAGGGGTTCAGCAGGGGCGACACGATGGTGCTGAAGAAAGCGACTCCTCTGTTGAGCTTCAGCCGCCCTGTCCGCCGGGGGCTCAGGTGCACGGTGAGGCAGCTCCCGCAGGTGAGGGCGACCACCAGGAGGGGGGAGGGGCAGGTGGAGGAGGCCTTGCGGCGGCCCCGGGATGAAGGCAGGTGCAGGACGGTGCCGCTGAGCGGCCGTAGCACAGGCCGGTCACCACCACGGCAGAGGCCAGGGTGCACGCGGCCACCAGGAAGGACACCAGCTGCAGGGGCCTGGGGTCTGCGCACACCAGCTCCAGCAAGGGCGTGCTGTCACAGAAGAAGCGGTCGAGGACGTCGGGGGCCACAGAAGGGGAGGGAGAACACCCAGACGCTGGGCCCGGCGAGGAGGAGGAGGAGGCTGCGCCCCGCAGCCCAGCACGAGGACGGGGCCCACCCCAGCGGTCCTGCGGGCGGGGCACCGCAGCGGCCGGCAGACGGCCGGGTAGCGGTCCGCGGACGTCACCGCCGGCAGCAGGGACTCCGCGGTGCCCAGGATGAAGCAGAGCCCCGTCTGGGAGAAGCATCTGGCTCGGGAGACGGTCCCACGTCCAGTGAGGAGGTGGACCAGCGCCTGCGGGGTGACGGCGGAGGCGCAGCCCGGCTCCAGCAGCGAGGAGTGCCGGAGGCAGCAGGGCATCGGGGTGGCGAGGCGGCGGTCGGCCACGGTCAGGGTGACGATGAGCAGGTTCCCCGGGAGGGTCAGCACGTGCGTGACCAGGAGCACAGCGAGGAGAAGGAGCTGGAGTCCGCGCACGTCGGTGACCCCCAGGCGCACGAACTCCGGCGCTGCGGTGCCGTTGGACGAGCGGCCGGGGCGGGGGGCCCGGTCTGTGACGGCAGCAGAGCCCGGGGCTTAGGTGTGCCCGCTGGGGTGGGGGTGGGGGCCGTCAGTGCACCCGCTTCCGTCCTGGCTCTGTGGTTTAGCCCCTCAGGGTCTCAGGGGCTTCATCAGTAACACAGGGATGTAAGAGTACCCCCCACCCCGCCCATAGGGCTGTTGTGAGGATGAAATGAAGGAAAACTTAGAACAGGGCTTGACCCATGATTAATACGCTCCCAAATGTTAGCTGTTATTTTTGTATAATGTAAAAAGTATCATTTTCATTTTCACCAGAAGAACTTTCCTCTTGCCCCGACAAAGCCTGTTACGTGCTGGGTAAAACACTTTGATAATCCGCAGAGGGGTGAGACCTATTTCTTGCAGGGATTTTATTTTATACAGAAAGAGTTAATGCAGTTTGGAACTAGAAAGGTTAGGACAGAGAATCTGAGATTTGCTTTTTGCAACAATTTGTTTGCTTGTGTCTTTGAACTGTAATATAACACAAATTATGAGAAGTGGACACGTCATTATTGTACCATTTGCTGCATTTTCTGAAATAGAACGTACAGGTACAACCAGCACCCAGAGCAAGGAACGGAATATGACCAGCACCCCACACCCCCGATGGTCACAACCCCTTCTCCCAAAGGCAACCACAACTGAAGGAACTGGAGAGGGGGGAGACAGATGAGGAGTTTGGCAGCTGAAGAATTCTTGAAAATTCTGAGCTACTATGAACTGCTTTATCACATCTATTCTGTCTGCATCATGTGACGCGTAGATGCCTCCTTTGTCTTCATGTGAAATGCACACTCATTTGCCTAGACCAGCACTGTCCAACCAGAAACATAACGTGAGCCATAAATGCAAGCCACATATATAATTTCAGATTTTCTAGTAGCCACATGAAAAGACATAATAAAAGAAAACAGGTGAAAGCGATGTTAGCAATATAGTTTATCTAACCCAGTATATCGAAAGCATTATCATTTCACCATGCAATCAGTTCGAAAAAGTTATACATGAGCTGCTTTATATTCTTCTTTTGGGTCTGTCTTAAAAATCTGGTTTCACACCCATAGCACATCCCATGGCAGACCGTCCACATTTCAAGTCCCCAGTAGCCACAGGTGGCTCATGGCTACCACACTGGACAGCTGTGGTCTAGTTCCCCCAGGCTCTCCTTCAGTCTACAGTCTAATTCTGCTTGTCTCAGAATCGGGAAGATCTCCCCTAACCTCAGTTCCTTCTTCAACACCTTCAGTGTCTCCTCCTGCTCTGTCCCCAGGTTCCTAGAGGATGGTGTGAAAGGCACAGACAACAGGTGATGACAATTTACCTGGCATTACAGTCCTCTTTATCACAAAGGGTCCAAGTCCTGATTCTGGACTTTTTTAGAGAGGCATATGGCGTGGAACAGGGGCAAAGGAGAAGGTAATCCACAAACCCAACAAAAGTGAGAGACAAGGAGAGGCCCTGGAGGGGAAAAGAGAGAAACATATTAAGCACAGACAGACACAGAAGGAAGGGGAAATGCAGGGAGAACAAGGGTACAGACTGGGGAAGACACAGATGAAGGCACACAAAGACAGCCAGAGAACTAGAGACAAAGCAGAGAGACAGGCAGGAGAGGAAAGACAGATAAAGCCAGAAAAACAGGATGAAGAGAGACAAAGGGAAAGGCAGAACAAATCAGGGACCAGAAAGAGATGACAAGCAAGCCAGAGTTTTGAACATTGTGGAGTTCTTTGAGATCGTTGGTAAGAATGGAGCCCTGCTAGTCCCCAGCCGTCACTGTTATTTCAGATACTAGGTCACACCCCACATGGAAAGGTGAGGAGCCCTTTCCCCTCCCCGATTCGTCTTACCCAGGAGCTCCCAGGAGGCAGAAGGGTCAGGCCTCAGGGGCCTGGAAAACTTTGAAAACGTCTAATCATTCTTAAGGGACTGGTTAACTCAACTTCCTTCAAACGTTTGCTCAAGGGAACTTGTATATGGGTGAAGCTTTAATAGAAGTTTTTCTTTCTTTCCTTGTTTACTTTTCCCCATGAGTGGAAAATGAGCAGACTGGACTCAGTGCATTTTCTTTCCTTCCTTTTCCTCTTCGGCATAGCAGCAGGGGTCGACCCCAATGGACTCGTGCAGCTGAGGACTATTCATTCCTTTGTGTCCTCAAGGTTTAGCCCTGTAATAATCACCATAATGAGGGTCATTTATTAAACATCTGCTATAGTGGCTTATGTAATTTTTAAAATTTAAAAAAAAATTTTTTTACATTTTTTAATTGAGTAATAGTCATTTTACAATGTGTCAAATTCTAGTGTAGAGCACAATTTTTCAGTTATACATGAACATATATATATTCATTGTCACATTTTTTTTTCGCTATGAGCTACCACAAGATCTTGTATATATTTCCCTGTGCTATACAGTATAATCTTGTTTCTTCTATTCTGCATTTTAAAATCCCACTCTGTCCCTTCCCACCTCCCTGTAAATTTTTTTTTACTGTCATGATCCACCTTCCTTTCCTGACAAGGTCTCAATCATCATTTGGGTGAATTTTCTCTGGCCAACAAGTGAGAGACTTCTTGGTTGCCTCTGCCCTTCCCTTCTTCTTCCAGGACTTTCCATTTTAGCAACGGCTGGAGGGTGGAACAGCACCAAGGAAAGAGAAGGTGAAGGGAAGAGCAAAAAGTGGACGAATATCTAAACAATGCAGGCAAGAATCTCACAGTTTTCTTTTCAGTTCTGTGATGGCAGGAGTAGCTGGCTACACCAAAGGATTTTAATGACAAAGGCAGCTGGACTCCAAGAGATGCTTGTATGCCAGTGTGCAGAGCAGCATTCCTCACAGCGGTCAAAAGAGGAAGCAATCCAAATGTGCATGAAGGAATGAACAGGTGAACAGAAGCTGTTGTGTAATAGTGTGTGTGTGTATGTGTGTGTGTGTATGTGTGTGTGTGTGTGTGTGTGTGTGTGTGTGTATAATATTAAGTCTTAAAAACGAAGGAAATTCTGACACAGGCTACCACATGGATGAACCTGAAGGACGTTATGCTCAGTGAGATAAGCCAGTCACAAAAGGGCCAACACTGTAGGATTCCACTTATGGAAAGTCACCGAGAGTGATCAGATTCACAGAGTCAGGAGGTAGGGTGGTGGCTGCTAAGAACTGGGGGTTGGGAGTTACTGTTCACTGGGTTTGGAGTGTGAGTTTTGCAAGATGAAAAGAGTTCTAGGGATGGACGGTGGTGACAGTCGTACAGTAACGTAAATGTACTTCCTGCTGCTGAACTGTGTGCTTGAAATGGTTAAGATGGTACATTTTATGTATGTATTTTACACAACTAAAAAATAAAACAAAATGAAAATGAAAAAGAATATGAGAAGGAATAAACATTATGTACATGTATGACTGCAACATGACACTGTACACCAGAAATTGACACATTGTCAACTGACTGTACCTCAACTAACAAAAATTAAATAACTCTGAAATTTAAAAACTGAAAATTGAAAGTTAAAACAAGAAGAAAAAGGCAATTGAAGATCTGCATGCAGAGCAGAAGACCCCAGATACTCAGATGCCCAGCTGCATTGAGAGGTAACACACCATGATGGAAAATCCTGGTGAAACAGGGGGCTGGGGGGAAAATCAGGAATAAATGAATGTGAACAGAATACATTTCAAGTTTTTCCTTCACAAACTGTCTCAGAGTGAGTGGTTTACACTCAACAGGTGAAACTTGCACGTCATCACATTTCTTCTACATCTTTGGTCAGTTGCCCTGAGCTGGCAATAGTTATCAGCACCTTGGGGACAGAATTCTGAGTCTTTACTATGACCCAGTATAGCTTCTGTCATGTGGGAAAACTCAACACATACTTGTTAGGTGATTGAATCTATACACAAGACATCTATAAAGGAAGCTGGGGAAGACTGCGTCCCGGACTTGCGTAAAAATGGTAAAATTCTGTTTCTCATTTACAGCTGTGAAATCTGAAAGCTTAGACACAGACTAAATGTGTTGCTCAGCAGAGAAAGGGACGATCCAAGCGCTGAAACCCCAGGACCAGAGCCCTTAGCTCTAAATGTCTGACCCTCCCCTTCATTCCTTTTTATCTTCTGCTCCCTCCCCCAGTGCCCAACAGCCAAGAAATCCCCTGAAGGATTATTGTCTTGGATGAAGAGCTTGGATTTATTTTTCCCTCAAGATTCCTTCTAGTGGCTGAAATTAAAAACTGCATGTGAAAGACTTCAGAAGTCTGTGCACCAAGCTAAAGACAGTTTTTGCTTGCTTCATCACAGGCTGACTGCTGCCTCTGGTCTAGGGTTGCCAGATGAAATGCCAGATGGCAAGATAAATTTGGATTCCTGCTGGACAATGAATACACTTTATTTAATTATTTAGTATAAGTATGTCACATGTAAGTTGGGACAAAACTGCATGGGACGTGGTTATGTAAAAGTGCCTTTCTTATCATAGCATATCAGGGGCACATACCATCAACATGATTTATCAGTTGACACTGATCTTGGTTATCCAGTTGAGGTACAGTGTTTGTCAGGTTTCTCCACTATTAAGTTATTTTTTGGGTCCCCTTTACATACCGTACTCTTTGGAAGGAAGTCCCTAGCGAGAAGTTATGTTCCACATGGAAGAGGAAGAAATTTTCCTCTGCCCTTCTGAGTTCTTCTGGCTGGTCTAAGAATTAAATTCACATGAGACAGATTAACAGGAGAAACTCAAACAGTGTGATAACACGTATACACGGGAGAGACCCAGGAAAACTGGGTAACTTGTCAAATGGCCCAAACCCTTGCCTTAAATAACATCTTCAGCTAAAGAGAAGGAAAAAGAGTTTGGGGGAGGGCCGTGGTTTGGGACTTCAAAGTGGGGGAAGGCAATTCACCACACTTAGCTGCTGCCCTCTGCAGACATGTCTGGTGTTAGCTTTATTCTGGGAGTGAGTCCTTTAAGTTCTTTAGGGAGAGGTAAAAAGAAGGACTTCCTGCGTGTTCTGTTTCTTAAACATAATCAGCCCAAATTAATCCTCATGCCAAAGAGACATATTTTGGGGCACCTGATGTAGTTGGCTCCCCTGCAGTCCCTCCTCTGAAACTTGCTCAAGAAGCTTTGCAGTCCAGGAGCTGGGTTGGTAGATTGTTTCATTGTATTGAGCCAGTGTCTTGGTGCTGACGATGGATCAGTCCAGTTAAATTCATTTCAGAAGGTGGTGAAGCACGCGGGGTCTCAAACTTAGGCCTATAAGGTGCAAAGAATTTAGTATTCAATAGAAGACATTTCTATGGAGACAAAAGAAAAACAAAGATCTATATAAAATTATAGCCCAGTGTCTGAGTCCTGAGAGCTGCCTGTAGAGAAGATTTCTAGAAGTAAGGCACAAAGCATCTTTAGATGGAGTGAGGGCAGACAGTGATAATGGGCAGATTCAAACCAGATTTTCCTGGCTTGAATGTCTCTGGTGAAGTCATCGGGTGTTCAGGTAAGCTTTCTCACTGGCTCACATAGACATGAAGATTATCTAAATGTCAGCCATGGTGGTGATCTCTTTGCAGTTTATATCAAGTTGACTCACTTCTCTCTGCAGGACTTTAGGAAAAAGGCAGCTTCAGTTTCTCTTGATTCGAAGTCAAAAATAGGGGAAAAAGTGGAAATGTTAGTTTGGAGACTATAGCCAAATAACTGAGGAAACTAAAACAATTCAGGACCCAGCCCAGTGTATGGGTGGAAAACAAAATCTCAAAAACAATGAGCAGAACTAGAATCTAACATCCACAGGTATTATAGTTTCTATTGGAACATATTTTTTCCTCTGTCTACAATCACCCTCACTTCTACCAAAGGTGGACAAATTAGGACTAATTTGTTTATAAAATAAATTCAAGTTCCTTAAACTTGGCCTGTATATTTACATAAGCTCGGCAAGAGTAACAGTTGACCAAATAGATTCTTTTAAATCTGCTTTTCTGGAACTTTTCATGAAGAATCTTCAAATTGAACTCTGAAATGTTTCTTGAAGGCAAGACGCCAAGCCAAGGACTTGCCATGTCTCTTCTTGAAGTCCACAAATTACCCGAGGTTTCGGGGGCCTGCCGGAGAATGATCTGTCTTACTCACCTGTCAGCAAGACACCAGGCTGCTTTCCCAAGGGGGTTTATGGCTCCACAAAGTCAATCTTACTTCCTTAAAGTTGTCTGATCCTATTTGAATCAACGCACATTCTCAAGTATGACATCCCAGTAAAACCTCGGTGGTACAGCCAGTGTTTTCATTTGTGTCCTGGTACAAGGAGAACAGGTTCTTAGTGAACTCAGGTAGATAACTCTATTGCCATAAAAGTGAAGTTTCTGAACTCTGGAGGGATCAGCTAGAAAGAAAAGGATACGTGCTTCACTTCTGTTTCAAAACTACAGGTTACCACATTGTTGTAAAGCATAGGTAGCTGAAGAGAAAAATTTTCCAGAAATCTTGAAAACAAATATTAAAAAGCTGATCGTATTTCAGACAAAGTCATAAAAATTGTAAATCTTATTCAGTAGTTCATCCAGTCCTGTGTGATTAATTCTAGTTGATCTTGATGTTTTGTTAGCAGGTCTGTGTTGCCATCAGGTTTTCCATTAACATTCCACAATTTCTTACACAGTCCAACGGTGTGATCTGAAAGTTATCAGAAAACTGTGTGTCAAAAAGGATCACATAAGTGAATGAACAAAACATAACCTGTTAAAAAATGATTAATGTTACAGACTTATATATCCAACTTAATGGGGGAAAGGGTAGGGAGGCAAGTCTTCTGTAGGGAAAACAAATAGGTTTCTTTAGGAAAGAAAAACAGGTTAGTAGAACAAACGAGGGGTGACTAACTTGTGATAATGCTGTCTATGCACATGTGAGTGGGCTTTCCATCGTCTTCGAGGCTATAAACTCCCAGAGGGGAGAATCACAGTAATAGGCTTCCTCACCATCATCATCTCAGGAATGTCCCCTCCTGAATGGCGGAGTTTATGGCAGCCTTAGTTCCAAGAATTTTCTGCTTTGAGTCAGATAAGCTCAGAGGAGGCTTCTTTCTGCATTTCTTTCCTTTTCTTTTCTTTTCTTTTTTTTTTTTTTTTTTTTTACTTTTTAAAAATTGAAGTACAGTCAGTTTACAATGTTGTGTCAATCTTTCTGCATTTCTTGCAACTCAGATGTCTTTCCTTTAAAATAATATCTCTACCAACTCTAGGATTTCAAGTGGGTCCTCACAGAACCAACTAAAACTCTCCACAACAGCATAAGCCATTTCATTCCATCTTGTGTGGTTGGTTTTTCAAAAGTTAATGGAAGAGTTCATTGCCACATTTAGATCCCATTGGATCCTATTTTGGAGGTTTGTGTTCAGTGCTTTAGCACGGAGGTCATCTGAGGCATGCCACAGTCCTCTCTACCCACCACTAGCGGGCACCCACTGCACCACTCCCCTTCCAGCTCCAGAGTTTTGCCTTCTGTGAAGAATAGTGCTTCTTACATCACTTTCCCTTCTCTGTTCTCCATGCTAAGCTCTCCCAGCAGAGCTCCTTGAAGAAGGGGACATAGTTACATGCCTCTTAAGTCTTCCTTCAATCCTTTAGTGCAAGTCTGAATGCAGGCGTGGTGACTGTTAAATGCCTTCGCTGCATGGATTACCATCAGAGATTCTGAAGGTCTCTTTCTCCTGGTGGGTGGCCAGCTGGGCTTGGGGGTCCCCACACTCCAGTGCAGACCGTGGGAAGTCAAGCAGTGTAAGAAGATGGGGAGGGAGGAGGGTTGTAAGTGGGTTTCCCGAGCTTTACGGCCTGTACTTCTCAGGGTCTTTGATGTTCAAATGAATTCAGGAGTCCATGGAAATAATCAATAAATAATCAATCATAGGAATAGAAAAGAGTTTTATTTGAGCCAAACTGAGGACTATGCCCTGGGAAGCAGCCTCTCAGACAGCTCTGAAGAACTGCTCCATTGAACCATGGTTTTACACACAGTCTTACACCTCATCCAAACAAAGAACATTCATCAGACACGACAGGGTATGTTCCTTCAAGGTTGTAAAAGAGACAGACTTAGTACACAGGCAGCGAGACAGCAGGACCTGGTGTCTGGGAGGGGAACCTAATCTCTGAGCGAGTGTTAACATGGACGCCGTAAGAAGGGAGTTGTTCATCCTTGTCTTCAGCATAGACATTCTCAGCCTTAACAGTTAGAGCGGCTGTGCTGTGAGGGTTGGACGGGCTGGTTTAGTTCACACAAAGTTCCAGCTGCACCATGTACAAGCCAAACTGATTTCCCCGTGTCTCAATGCATGAAAATTCTCTCCATTCAAAAGTATAACAAAAATTTTGGAACCATATGATCCAGCAATTCACTTTGGAGGATACACCCAGAAGAATCGAAAGCACCCTCTGGAGGGGATATTTGTACACCCAGGTTCCTAGCAGCATTATTCGTAATGGCTAAAACGTGCAAGCAACCCAAGTGCTCATTGACCAAGAAATGATAAGCCGAACGTGGCTTGTATAAATAACAGAGTATTATTCAGCATTAAAAAGAAAGGGGATTCTAACGCACACTACAACAGGGAGGAACTTAGTGGGCATTCTTCTTAGTGAAATAAGCCTGACAGTAAATGGCAAACACTGTAGGATCCCACTTAAATAAAGATTCCAGAGATGGTCAGATCCACAGAGACAGAAAGTAGAATGGTGATTGCCAGGAACTGTGGAGGAGACAAGGGGGAATTGTTGCCTGAATGCGTACAGAGTTGAAAAGAAGTTCTGGGGTTTGGTTGCATAAAATGTGAATGTACTTGACATGACTGAACTGCATAGTTTAAAATGGTTAAAATGATAAATCTTACGTAATGTATATTTTACCGTAATGAAAAACATTTTAGATCCATCCCCAGAAGTGTGGAGGGCTGATAGCGCCACCACAGGCGGTCCCCACCCAACCATCCCCATCCCCACCCTGACAACCCAGGGATGAGCTCAGGGACTCCTCGCTCGGTTTTAGAGATGCATCAGTTCCAGCCCTTCACAGCTTAAACTCAGCCCCACTGACTCTGACCCAGGGCTCCAGGATCTCCTCCGACAATCCAGTAAGTCTTGGGGAAGCCCTCTCCTGTAGGCGACAGGGCACGGAGCTCAGATACTCAGAACTGAGTATCTCTGCAATTCATGCGTGTGGTCGAGTCAGCCTGGCTCCAGTCTGCAGGTGGAAAGACCCATTTTCCAGATGAAAGCAGAAGTTGCTGGGAGCCGTGTGTGTTTGTGTGAGAAGAGGTGGGGGTGGGGGAGACTGGGTCAGAGGCTCTAAGACTTGGTTTTTTATTGGTGTGTAAACAATTGTCATTATTACACTTATATAAGGTTTATGATATGTGGACCGCTGACTTCATTCTCCTGTGTTTGTACTCTCTGAATGTGTGGACTCCTCCTCCGCCCATGCTAGGGACCTGAGCATCCGCAGGGCTTCGTATCCATAGAGGATGACGAGACGGTGATTTATATTAAACCACCTTGGGGATTGCTGCACTGAGCAACTCTCTGAAGCTTGTTCTAATATTTATCATCGGTAGTAATGAAATATGGTTGTGAAATACACTTAATATAACATTTACCATCTTAAGCACTTTAAGTGTACTGTTCATTAATGTTAAATATCTTTGCATTGCTGTACAACCAGTCTCCAGAATCCTTTTCATCTTGTAAAACCGAAACTGTGTCCCCATATGACAATAACTCCCCATTTCTCCCTCACCCCAGACCCTAGCAAACCACCATCCTACTTCCTGTCTCTATGAATCTGAGCACTATCGATGCTTCATGGAAGTGGCATCACGCAATATTGGCCTTTTTGTGACTGGCTTATGTCACTTAGCATAATGTCCTCAAGGTCCCTCCATGTTGTAGCATGGCTCAGAATTTCCTGGATTTTTTTTAAGGCTGAGTAATAATCTTCTTCATGTATAGACCACATTGTGTTTATCCATTCATTTGTGAATGAACCCTTAGGTTGCTTCCAACTTTCAGCTATACTGAATAATCCTGCTGTGAACATGTGTGTATAAATATCTCTTCGAGATCCCATTTTCAGTTCTTTTGGGTGTACACCCAGAAGTGGAATTGTGGATCATATGGTAATTCTAGTTTTAATCTGTTGAGGAACCAGCACACTTATCCACAGCAGCTGCACCATTTTACGTTCCTACTAACAGTGCACGAGGCTTCAGCAGCAGCATTTGAACAGGAGGCGCACAGAGGTCTGGAGCAGTAAATGGCTTGTTCAAAGGCCCAGGGGTGGTGGTGGGGGGCCGAGATTCTGAGCATAGTTTCCTGGCTGTTTGAATGTTTACCCTTAACCAAAATGCTAAACCTGGACTTCGGAGTATCAGGGGTGGAAGCCCCTGATGGAAACTTGTGTTGCCTGGGTCTGCCTCGCCCTGCAGAGCCGTGCAGTGAGGAGATATTCCAAGCCCAAAGGATAGGAAACAGAGTCCTGTCATTTCTGATTCAGAATGAAGGTTAGTCTTCACTCCCTCCAGGTAGCTGGGAGGCCACTCTGGTCTGACGCTTTCACTGAGCCAGTCTAGAGTCTGTCTCTCCCTACAAATGCCATCCCATTCTGCCTGAACTCAGACATCCGATTGCATTTCACACTGCAAACAATGAAACGGAAGATTCCAGTTTTCAGAATCCTTGGCATAGAACTGTGTCGAGTCTGAGGACTCTATTATCCAAGCCCTTTACAGAGTCACTTCACACATATAAAGGGAGAGAGAGATAATGACGATAATTTCTCCTGTTACGTGCAGGGGACGAGGGTAAGGAGCTGTACGCAGCTTGTGCCAAACCAGACAGGCTGGCACGCAGCAGAGCTGGACTTGAACCAGCAGAGCTGGGTGATTTCAGCTCATGCCACATGACTGAGTCATTCCACTCCTGAGTATTTATCCAGAAAAAATGAAAGTGCTAATTGGAAAAGATCCATGCATCTCGGTATTCACAGGAGCGTTATTTACAATAGCCAAGACACAGAAGCAACCTGATTGTCCATCAACAGATGAATGGATAAAGAAGATGTGGTACATACATTCGGCCATAAAGAAGAATAAAAATTCTGCTTTTGGCAACATGGTTGGACTTGGAGGTTATTATGCTAAGCGAAATAAGTCAGACAGAGGATGACAAATAGTGTATGAACTCACTTACGTGTGAAATCTAAAAAATAAAATGTACTAGTGACTATAACAAAAAAGAAACAGACTCATAGATACAGAGAGCAAACCAGTGGTTATCCGTAGGGAGAGGGACGGGGGGAAGGGCAAGATAGAGGAGTGTGGGGGTAAGAGACACAAACCACTATGTATGCAGTCAGTCAGCTACGAGGGCACGTTGTACAACACACGGAACAGAGCAGCAGATTGTAGCCTCCTGACCCACGTCTGGGATGCTGTGCCAGTATGTTTGTCAATTTGGTCCGAATCCAGTCCACAGGGAAGAGTCTGTGAGTCACATGACTCCTCTGAACACCCTAGACCAGTGGCCTTGGGTGTGGTCAGCATCCTGGTGTGTGCACCCTGGCTGGTGGAGAGGCCATGTACGTAGCTGGACTGGCAATTGTCATCTGCTTCTTGGTGGCCTCCCAGTCTTCTGTGTTGCAAATGGATATTTTTTATGACTTTCTGTCTTGTTTTCTCAGCAGATCAGAGCCTACTCAACTCCATCTAGGATGCGATGTCAGGATGTTCTCCAATTTTGTCAGAAGCTGGTCCGCAGGCCGCCCCTGAAGCCCAGGGAGGGGTCTGAGAGTCTCCTGGCTCGTTGTCTGAACACCCTCGACCTGGTGGCCTTGGGTGTGGGCAACACCCTGGGGGCTGGCGTGTACATCCTGGCTGGAGAGGTGGCCAAGGACAAAGCTGGACCGGCAATCGTCATCTGCTTCCTGGTGGCCGCCCTGTCTTCTGTGTTGTCTGGGCTCTGCTATGCGGAGTTTGGGGCCCGCGTACCATGTTCTGGTTCTGCGTATCTCTACAGCTATGTCACAGTGGGAGAACTGTGTGCCTTCATCACTGGCTGGAACCTCATACTGTCCTATGTCATTGGTGAGATGATGGGGTGGGGAAATGTGCTCAGAGGGAGTGTTGGAGACTTGAGTCATTCCTGAGCACTTTGCTATCCACTTTGTGGGAGAAGTGAGTAATGGTGGCAGGGAAACCCCACAACTTCATTCTACTCAGCTCTCCCCCGCTTTCCCTAAGTGATGTGACCAAGAGCCCAGAAGGAAGGGGAACGTAGGAAGTGGGTGGGAGGGAGACACGTCCACAGGCTCATCCCTCACCATGTTGAAGGCTTTGCTCAGCTCTTGCCTTCGTGGGGTTTTCCCTTACACCTCGATTTAAAATTTCAGCCCTCATCCCAGCCCTCCTGGTTCCACTTCCATGTTTTCTCTTTTTGCACAACACTGATCGCCTCCTAATGTATTAAATAGCTGACCAAGTCTGTGGATCATGTGGGTCTTCTCTCCCATGAAGAAGAAACTCTTTGAGATTTGGTATTTTGTCTGTTTTTCCCTCGAAATACATCCCATGGCATGTAGTAGGGGTTCAATTAATGTTTGTTAATGAATGTTCCATCTTCTTCTGCAGTCACCGCCAGCGTGGCCAGGGCCTGGAGCTCTGCCTTTGACAGCCTGACTGGGAACCACATCTCTCAGGGGTTACAGGGCACTCTCTCCCTGTACATGCCCTACTTCCTGGCCAAGTACCCAGACTTCTTCGCACTGGGCCTGGTGTTGCTGATGACTGGTGAGACAGGGGTCATAGATGGAATGGGAAGTGTGGGGTGTGGAGAGGGAGCCGGGGTGGGGAAGGCTTGGAGAGGCAGGAGGTGGGGAATTAGGACAGGGAAGAAGGGTCTGTGGTATGAGAGACAGGAAGGCAACACAGACTGTGCTTCCCGCTCTTGGCACCACTGACATTTGGGGCTGGGTCATTGTTTGGTGTGGGGGGATGTCCTGTGCATTTAGGGTTTTTGTTCTTTTCTTAAAGAACATCATTGTCAGATGTTGAGTAGCAACCTTGGCCCTTACTCCCCAGATGTCAGTGACACCCACCACGCAGATTGTGGCAACCACGATGTCTCCAGGCCTTGCCAAACTACGGGTGAAGAAAAAAATCACCCATTTCTTAGACTGACAAGTTTCTTCCTCTGTGCTGAGACCAGAGATCATTTAAATTGAGGTGAAATTCAAACAACAGAAACTCAACTAGTTTATTGATTTCTCCAGCTTTATTGAGATATAACTGACATACAATTATGTACAATTTCAGGGGTACATATTCATGGTTTGACTGATGTGTTTCTTGTGAGGTGATTGCCACAGTATGAAACTGATCATCGTAGTGTGCAGTCAGTGGCACTTAGCACACTCACAATGCTGTGCGACCCTCACCTCCAGCTAGCTCTAAACATTTCTCCACCCCAAAAGGAAAACCCACACCCACTGGGCAGTCACTGTCCACGGTTTCCACTTCTGCCACTGCCCTGCCCCTGACCACCACTAGTCTCTATGCATTTAGCTATTCTGGAAGTTTCATGTCCCATCTTTCCCACAGGAGTGCTGGTTCTGGGAGCTCGAGAGTCAGTCCTGGTTACCAAAGTGTTCACAGGCCTGAACCTTTTGGTTCTCGGCTTCATCATCCTGTCTGGCTTCATTAAGGGAGATCTGCACAACTGGCAGCTCACGGAACAGGACTATAACTTGACAGCATCTGGACCCAACGGCACCTATAGGTTAGGCGGGTGCTCCTGGCCAGAGCAATGCGTGGTGAGGGTGTGGTTACCGTGCAGAACTGGAGACACGGTGGGGACTAAACAGATCTGGGCTGGTGGGTCCAGATGATGGGGCTCCTGGAGCTCAGGACTCATGGTGTCAACTGAGGAGTCCGGTAGAGATCACTGAACACACCTCACCCACGTTCTTCTCGTTTCTCCTCTCACCACAGCTTGGACCATCTGGGTTCTGGAGGGTTTGTGCCTTTTGGCTTTGATGGGATTCTCCGAGGAGCGGCTACCTGTTTCTACGGGTTTATCGGTTTTGATGTCATCGCCACTACAGGTAACACGGTCACTGTCCCCTCAGGGGTTTGGCTCCAGTTTGGGCTGCTCTTGTGCATAAGAGTTTCTAGGAGGTTGTTCTGCTCCTGGAGGCTCAGGAGGGAAGGGGATTGTGTGCTTTCCCCTCAAGGTGTTTCCTGACCCAGTGCTTCTCCCCACCCATCCTGCAGGGGAGGAAGCCCGGAATCCGCAGCGCTCCATCCCCTTGGGCATCCTGACCTCGCTCTTCATCTGCTTTTTGGCGTATTTTGGCGTCTCAGCGTCACTCACCCTCATGGTGCCCTACTACCAGATTGACCCTGAGAGCCCCTTGCCGCAGGCTTTTCTCCATGTTGGGTGGGCTCCTGCCAGCTATGTGGTGGCTGTTGGCACCCTCTGTGCACTTACATCTAGGTCAGTGTCGAAGCTTTCTCCCCATCTGCTGTCAGATGCCCAGGTGTCCCAGCCTTTGGGATTGAGAGACAAGAGGGAGAGACCCCTCACACCACGCAGACTAAGGCACAGAAGCCCTGATCTGTCCTATTTCTCCACGTCCTCACACATGTTCCCATTTTGTCTCCCAGCCTCCTGGGTAACATGTTCGCCATGTCTCGAGTGACTTACGCGATGGCAGATGACGGACTCCTTTTCCGGAGACTCGCCCGGATCCACACCCGCACACACACCCCCATCGTGGCCACTTTGGCTTCTGGAAACCTTGCAGGTGACTGAACAAAAGCCCCTCCTTTGATCACTTTCCTTAACTTGGACATTTCAGTGGTTTCTGACTCCCTCCCGCACCTCATCTGTGCCTCCTTCTAGCGATCATGGCGTTACTCTTCGAGTTCAGTGATCTTGTGGACGTCATGTCAATTGGGACCCTGTTTGCTTACTCGCTGGTGGTTATTTCTGTTCTTGTCCTCAGGTGAGAGTCCACCACACGCTGACTGGGGGTCTTGCCCTTGTGGGGATGGATGGGGAGGCAATCCCCGTCTACATGCATGCTGCTTTCTAAATGTCCCGTTGTGCGTACGGCAGGATCGAGGTGGGTTAGACTGTCTGTATTGGGTGGGTGGGGGCTGCTGTTAATATTGCCTTAACACCTGTAATTCAGGTACCAGCCAGATCAGCATTTACAGACGAATGAGAGCACAGAGGACAAAACTGAGACTCCTGAACCTGAAGCAGGTCCTTTGGAACCTGTACCTGATGCACAAAACCTAGAGACTCTCAGGACCCTGTGTGACCCTATCAACAGCACCCCCACTCTGACATCTGGCCGGATTGTCTATGGATGCACCTTACTGATGGGTGAGCAGTGGGATGGCTCTTTGTTGGCATCTGAATTTGGGAGGATGGAGTGGGATTGTGTATTTTGGCAATTAGGGAGACTTAGAAATATGATGGCCTTTCTTGATGAGGGCAGTTTGGGGAGGGGTGTGACCCAAGGCCTGACACACCGGCTTCTGGACTTGACCCTGTTCTCCTCCCACTGGACCCTGCAGTTCTCCTGCTGACGGCCCTGAGCCTGGTGCTGGCCCAGTGGCCCCGCCGTGTGTTCTCTGGAGACCCCGTCTGTACAACGGTGGCTGTGCTGCTGCTGGTGCTCAGCGCCGGGGTCACTGTCACCATCTGGAGGCAGCCCCAGGGCCCCACTCCTCCTCCCTTCAAGGTGGGTGACCTTATGTGCCCAAACTATCCACCCTGAGTGAAGGAAGTCTGCACGCTGTGAGGTCTGAACTATCTTGGCTGGACCAGGGAAGGAGGCGAGTCGCCCTAACCAGTGGCCCTTCCCTGGTCCACTCTCAGTGCTTCTCACACCCAGCCTGGGGAGGCGCTGGCTGCTCCGTGTGACCAGGCCTGGCGTCTCCCCCCCCCCCCCGTGGGGGCGGGGCCTGCCTTGGTGAGGCCTGCGGCGCGCTCAGGGTTAGCTGCCTTCGCCCGCAGGTGCCTGCTCTGCCTGTCCTCCCAGTGCTGAGCATCTTCGTGAATGTCCACTTGATGATGCAGATGACCACTTGGACCTGGGCCCAGTTTGGCATCTGGAATGCCATTGGTAAGTGACTGTCTGGGAAAGAGAGGCCTCTGGAGTGACTGGACCCAACCTTCTTCCTACTACCTCTCCCCAGAGCTGTAAGATGTCATAATAGGAGGCCTATTGGGCATCTGTAAGTGGGGAGAGTGCCTACTTTTCCTTCTCATTGTCTCGTTGCCCGACTAGGATTTGCCGTATACTTTGGATATGGGATCCGACACAGCTTGGAGGAGAACACTGATCCACAGCCTCCAGCCTCCAACTCCTAATCTCTTGACAAATCATCCCTAGTGATGAATCCTCTTAAGCACAGGAGACGGATGCTGTGTGGATTCCCTCCATGCACAGGAGGTACCTGCTGGGTCGTGGACACTTTGAGCCTCTGCGGAGAGTGAAGATGGGATGCATTTAGAGCCCTGTAGTCACTGCCAGTAGAGGAAATGACTTTAATCTTAATAATTTTAAGTAAACTTTAAAAAGCATAATATATGCACTTAAAAGTGCAGGCTTCATAAATGTCCAGCAAGGTGAATTTTCAAAAAGAAAGTACTGCAATGTAACCTGCAACCAGAGGAAGAAATAAAATATTAATCTTCACATAAGAAGTGCCTCCTTGTGCCTCTTTCCAGCAAAACAAAATACAAACACAAAACAAAACAAAACCCAGAGTCTGCACGTGGGAAGAAAACACAGGTAACTACATACGGTGGGAAGAGTTACACTTTAAATATTGGAACACAAATAGGTTGGAAGTAAAAGCGAGGGAACAGAAACTTTGTGTAAACAAAACCCGAGAAAGCTAAGGTAGCTATAGTAATATGAGGGAAATAAGCCTTTAAGACAAAGACAATAAGAACAGATAAAGTGGATCATTTTACAATGATAAAAGAAAATGATCTTTTTAATCTCTTCCCCTAGCTTTATTAAGATGAATTGTAACATTGTATAAATGATCATTTTTCTTTACTTTTATGTTGCAGAATCGTAGAGTTACACATTGGAGTTGATGAGGGTAAGTTTCTTTTTCTTTTTCTTTTTGTATGCTTTGCCAATTATAGGGAAATTTTTAAAAAAAAATTTTATTGAAGAGGGAAAGATCTTAGTTGAAAAAAACTACCTGCATTACCAGAAGCTGAGGGAAGAGGTGGGAAGTAAGAGTTGGCTGATAAATGGTTATAGTGGGTGAAAGTAAAAGATAGACAATTAAACCGGAAAGAGAAGATAAAAAGGTGTTGCTGCAGAACAGAATGCTTGAAATTAAGATTATGGACAGTGAAGACAGTGGTAATAATGAAGTAGAGGACTGTCTGTGGGAATGAACAACTGAAGTAGAGAGAAGGAGGGATGGAGGTCAAGAAACTGAGCAGCAAATTTATTACATGAATTAAAACATAAATGGAGGAGGATCAACAGAATTAGGAAAATCCCTCTCTTGCAGTTCTAATGAAATCACAGGCTTAAGAAACAACTAATGGAGAATAAAACTGTCAGGTGAAACTTTGATGGAAAAGGTTGATTATTGTTCTAACTTGCTGCTGTAGGACCACCAGATTATCGCAATGTGCTGTAGTCGGCAGTGGAGAACCTCACCCATAAAACAGCCTTGGTGAAGAGTTGAACCACAATGTAATCAAGCCTCTAGATCAACCACGAGCTCACAGCAGACCCAAGGGATAGGTTCACATTTCCACTGAAAACACAATCAGCCAGAATCAGAAAGGGGGCAAGTTTCCAGGAAAGAAAAATGGTGCACTTTCTGTAACGATGAAGCACTGTGACCCATTCTGGAGAGTTAATAGAGGCACATCTTGGAGAAATTGATGATTTGGTTCCCGACGGCCACAATAAGGAGAATTTTGTGATAAAAGGACTCACACAAGTATCTGGTTTCCAAGTGCATATATAAAATTATGTTCATTCTAGACTGTAGTCTCTTCAGTGTGCAATAGCATTCAATTTAGTAAAACAGTGCACACACCTTGTTTTAAAATAATGTATTGGTAAAAGATCCTAAGTATCATCTGACAACTCAGGGTTGCCACACCTTCATTTTGTAAAAAAAGAAAAAATGCAGTGTCTGCAAAGCCCAATAAAGTGACGTATGGTTGTACACGTGTATGTATCTTTACATACAAAAATGCATATGTATAACTAATATGCATAAAATACACATCTTTAAAAAGTATATGTATTACAATATATATTTAGGGTTCCTTGTTTATTTGAAATTCACTATGTATACGTCTGTGGGGTTTTTTTACATTTTTTTATTGAGTTATAGTCATTTTACAATGTTGTGTCAAATTCCAGTGTAGAGCACAATTTTTCAGCTATACATGAACATACATATATTCATTGTCACATTTTTGTACTTTTTCTACTAAATCTTTGACCCCTTCCTGTCTCTGTATGCTCTCTGCATTCTAATCTCTTCTTCTTATAAGGACATTAGCTGTTTGTGGTAGGGCCCACCCTCATGAACTCATGTAAGCGTAATTACCTCTTTAAACCAATTACCAATTCAGTCACATTCTGAGGTCCTGGGGGTTAGGATTTCAACTTACGGATTTGAGAGCAGGGAGATACATTCAGCCCGTTAACAGTCTTGACCACCACTTGCTTCCCAGCAGCTAAACTGTGTCTGGAATACAGTAGGTGCTCAATTCTACTCCAAGAGAGATATAATGAAAGACTCACATGTACATGTCAAGTTTTACATGACTCAAGATGGAGAGCTTTTCGTTTACCTGAAATTATCAAAGGGAGAACACAGCATTTGTTTGGGGGAAAAATTTGATAAAACTACTTAGAATTGAAAATGAGACAAAGGAAAGAAACAGGGGAGGAAAGACAGATAAAGCAAGAAAAACAGGATGAAGAGAGACAAAGGGAAAGGCAGAACAAATCAGGGACCAGAAAGAGATGACGAGCGAGCCAGAGTTTTGAACACTGAGGGGTTCCTTAAGATCGTTGGTAACAATGGAGCCCTGCTGGTCCCCAGAGGCCACTGTTATTTCAGATACTAGGTCACACCCCAAATGGAAAGATGAGGAATCCTTTCCCCTCCCCATTACTTCTTACCCAAGAAGTTCCCAAGAAGTAGAAGGGTCAGGCTTCAGGGACCCAGAAAACCCAACCCACTTTGAAAAGTTCTAATTATTCTTAAGGGACTGATTAACTCAACATCCCTTATTTGCTGTTTTTTTGTTTGTTTTTAAAGAGGGAGGAAATTAGCTTTATTCATTTTATTTATTTTTAGAGGAGGTACTGGGGATTGAACCACTGAGATATATCCTCCCCCTTCAACTTCCCTTAAACTTTGCTCAGGGGAACTTGTTTATGGGCAAAGCTTTTGTAAAAATTTCTTTTTCTTTCCTTGCTTACTTTTTCCCATGAGTGGGAAATGAGCAGACTGGACTCAGTTCATTTTCTTTCCTTCCTCTTCCTCTTCCTCTTCAGCACAGCAGCAGGGGTCGCCCCCAACAGACTCGTGCAGCTGAGGACTATTCATTCCTTGGTGTCCCCAAGGTTTAGCCCTGCAATAATCACCATGATGAGGGGCATTGATTAAACTTCTGCTGTAACGGGTTATGTCATTTTTTTTTTACTGTCATGATCCACCTTCCTTTCCTGACAAGGTCTCAATCATCATTTGGGTGAATTTTCTCTGGCCAACAAGTGAGAGACTCTTGGTTGCCTCTGCCCTTCCCTTCTTCTTCCAGGACTTTCCATTTTAGCAACGGCTGGAGGGTGGAACAGCACCAAAGAAAGAGAAGGTGAAGGGAAGAGCAAAAAGTGGACGAATATCTAAACAATGCAGGCAAGAATCTCACAGTTTTCTTTTCAGTTCTGTGATGGCAGGAGTAGCTGGCTACACCAAAGGATTTTAATGACAAAGGCAGCTGGACTCCAAGAGATGCTTGTATGCCAGTGTGCAGAGCAGCATTCCTCACAGCGGTCAAAAGAGGAAGCAATCCAAATGTGCATGAAGGAATGAACAGGTGAACAGAAGCTGTTGTGTAATAGTGTGTGTGTGTGTGTGTGTGTGTGTGTGTGTGTGTGTGTGTATAATATTAAGTCTTAAAAACGAAGGAAATTCTGACACAGGCTACCACATGGATGAACCTGAAGGACGTTATGCTCAGTGAGATAAGCCAGTCACAAAAGGGCCAACACTGTAGGATTCCACTTATGGAAAGCACCGAGAGTGATCAGATTCACAGAGTCAGGAGGTAGGGTGGTGGCTGCTAAGAACTGGCGGATGGGAGTTACTGTTCACTGGGTTTGGAGTGTGAGTTTTGCAAGATGAAAAGAGTTCTAGGCATGGATGGTGGTGATAGTTACACAGTAACGTAAATGCACTTCCTGCTGCTGAACCGTGTGCTTGCAATCGCTAAGATGGTACATTTTATGTGTATATTTTACACAATAAAAAATGAAACAAAATGAAAATGAAGACTAGAGAAGGAACAAATGTTACGTACATGTATGACTGCAACATGATGCTGTACACCAGAAATCGACACATTGTCAACTGACTGTACCTCAACTAACAAAAATTAAATAACTCTGAAATTTAAAAACTGAAAATTGAAAGTTAAAACAAGAAGAAAAAGGCAATTGAAGATCTGCATGCAGAGCAGAAGACCCCAGATACTCAGATGCCCAGCTGCATTGAGGGGTAACATACAATGATGGAAAATCCTGGTGAAACAGGGGGCTGGGGGGAGAATCACTAATAAATGATTGTGAACAGAATACATTCCAAGTTTTTCCTTCACAAACTGTCTCAGAGTGAGTGGTTTACACTCAACAGGTGAAACTTGCACGTCATCACAGTTCTTCTACATCTTTGGTCAGTTGCCCTGAGCTGGCAATAGTTATCAGCGCCTTGGGGACAGAATTCTGAGTCTTTACTATGACCCAGTATAGCTTCTGTCATGTGGGAAAACTCAACACATACTTGTTAGGTGATTGAATCTATACACAAGACATCTATAAAGGAAGCTGGGGAAGACTGCGTCCCGGACTTGCGTAAAAATGGTAAAATTCTGTTTCTCATTTACAGCTGTGAAATCTGAAAGCTTAGACACAGACTACATGTGTTGCTCAGCAGAGAAAGGGACGATCCAAGCACTGAAACCCCAGGACCAGAGCCCTTAGCTCTAAATGTCTGACCCTCCCCTTCATTCCTTTTTATCTTCTGCTCCCTCCCCCAGTGCCCAACAGCCAAGAAATCCCCTGAAGGATTATTGGCTTGGATGAAGAGCTTGGATTTATTTTTCCCTCAAGATTCCTTCTAGTGGCTGAAATTAAAAACTGCATGTGAAAGACTTCAGAAGTCTGTGCACCAAGCTAAAGACAGTTTTTGCTTGCTTCATCACAGGCTGACTGCTGCCTCTGGTCTAGGGTTGCCAGATGAAATGCCAGATGGCAAGATAAATTTGGATTCCTGCTGGACAATGAATACACTTTATTTAATTATTTAGTATAAGTATGTCACATGTAAGTTGGGACAAAACTGCATGGGACGTGGTTATGTAAAAGTGCCTTTCTTATCATAGCATATCAGGGGCACATACCATCAACATGATTTATCACTTGACACTGATCTTGGTTATCCAGTTGAGGTACAGTGTTTGTCAGGTTTCTCCACTATTAAGTTATTTTTTGGGTCCCCTTTACATACCGTACTCTTTGGAAGGAAGTCCCTAGCGAGAAGTTATGTTCCACATGGAAGAGGAAGAAATTTTCCTCTGCCCTTCTGAGTTCTTCTGGCTGGTCTAAGAATTAAATTCACATGAGACAGATTAACAGGAGAAACTCAAACAGTGTGATAACACGTATACACGGGAGAGACCCAGGAAAACTGGGTAACTTGTCAAATGGCCCAAACCCTTGCCTTAAATAACATCTTCAGCTAAAGAGAAGGAAAAAGAGTTTGGGGGAGGGCCGTGGTTTGGGACTTCAAAGTGGGGGAAGGCAATTCACCACACTTAGCTGCTGCCCTCTGCAGACTTGTCTGGTGTTAGCTTTATTCTCAGAGTGAGCCCTTTATCTAGGTTCTTTAAGGGGAGGTAAAAAGAAAGACTTCCTGCGTGTTCAGTTTCTTAAAAATAATCAGCCTAAATTAATCCTCATGCCAAAGAGATACGTTTTGGGGCACCTGATGTAGTTGGCTCCCCTGCAGTCCCTCCTCTGAAACTTGCTCAAGAAGCTTTGCAGTCCAGGAGCTGGGTTGGTAGATTGTTTCATTGTATTGAGCCAGTGTCTTGGTGCTGACGATGGATCAGTCCAGTTAAATTCATTTCAGAAGGTGGTGAAGCACGCGGGGTCTCAAACTTAGGCCTATAAGGTGCAAAGAATTAAGTATTCAATAGAAGACATTTCTATGGAGACAAAAGAAAAACAAAGATCTATATAAAATTATAGCCCAGTGTCTGAGTCCTGAGAGCTGCCTGTAGAGAAGATTTCTAGAAGTAAGGCACAAAGCATCTTTAGATGGAGTGAGGGCAGACAGTGATAATGGGCAGATTCCAACCAGATTTTCCTGGCTTGAATGTCTCTGGTGAAGTCATCGGGTGTTCAGGTCAGCTTTCTGACTGACTCACATAGAAACAGGCTTGAAGATTGTCTAAATGACAGCTATGATGGTGACCTCTTTTAAGTTTATATCAAGTTGACTCACTTATCTTTGCAGGACTTTAAGAAAAGGGCAGCCTTAGTTTCTCAATGATTCCAAGTCAAAAATAGGGAAAAAACTGGAAATGTTAGTTTGGAGACTATAGCCAAATAACTGAGGAAACTGAAAAAATTCAGGACCCAGCCCAGTGTATGGGTGGAAAACAAAATCTCAAAAACAATGAGCAGAACTAGAATCTAACATCCACAGGTATTATAGTTTCTATTGAAACACAAATTTTTCCTCTGTCTACAATCACCCTCACTTCTACCAAAGGTGGACACATTGAGGCAAATACTGTAGGATTCCACTTAAATGAAGTAGCTAGAGTGATCAGATTCGTAGAGACAGAAAGTAGAATGGTGATTGCCTGGAACTGTGGAGGAGATGGGGGAATTGTTGAATGCGTACAGACACGAAGCTTTGCAAGATGAAGTAGGTTCTGGGGTTCGGTTGCACAAAATGTGTGTGTTGAACATGACTGAACTGAGTACTTAAAAATGGTTAAAATGGTAAATTTTATTTTATGTGTATTTTACCATGATTGAAAACAAAAACCATCTTAGAACCATCCTCTGAGCACACACCAAGTGTCACAAGTTGATAGCACGGCTGAAGCTCCTCGCCCACCCAACCCCATCTCCACCCCGACAACCCAGGGGTGAAGGGCTGTCTTGTGTGCAGAGGGACTCCCCACTTCTGTTTTTAGACATGCTTCAGTTCCAGCCCTACACGGCTTAGACTCAACCTCACTGACTTGGATCCAATGCTCCAGGATCTACTCCAAGAGTCCAGTAAGTCTTGGGTAAACCCTCTTCTGTAGGAGACCAGGCACTGAGTTCAGATACTCCCGAAGAGACCTCTGCAACCCGAGAGTGCGGCTGGGTCAGCCTGGCTCCCCGCCTGAGGGTGGCAAGACCCATTTCCCCGATGAAAGCAGGAGGAGCTGGGAGCTGTGTGCCTTTGTGTGTGTGTGACAGGAAGTGGGATGGGGCGGAGAGATCGGATCAGTGTCCGGAACCTCTAAGAATGATTTTCTGACTGGTCTCCAGCAGTAGCAGAGATTACCCTTACGGAGGGTTTATGATATGCGGACCACTGACTTCAGTCTCGTCTGTACCGTCAGCCCTCTGTATTTGCTGGTGCTCCATCTGGGACTTGAGCATGCATGGATTTTGTTACCTGCTGGGCAAGACTGCATGGTAAGTTAAAGTAAATCACCTTGGGGTTTGTTACACCCAGCGGCTCTGTGATGCTGGCTCTGTTGTTTATCATTGGAAACAGTTTCTTAAAACGGTGGGAAAATACACATAACATAAAATTTGCTGTCTTGACTGTTTTTAAGTGTACAATTTAGTAATGTGAAGTATATTTACATTGTTGAGCAAAAAATTTCCAGAACATTTTTCATCTTGTAAATCTGTGTTGTGTTCCATTTAACAATAACCCCCCATTTCTCCTTCACCCCAGTCCCTGACAAATCACTGTTCTAATTTCCATCTCTATGAGTTTGCCTACTCCAGATATTTCATAGAAGTGGAATCACACAATATTTGTCTTCTTGTGGCTGACTTATGTCACTTAGCATAATGTCCTCAAAGTTCCTCCATGTTGTAGCATGGCTCAGAGTTCCCTGACTTTTTAAGACTGAATAATATTCCACTGTATGTATAGACCACATTATGTTTATCCATCCCTTCCTGGATGGACATTTGGGGTCCTTCCAACTTTCAGCTATTGTGAATAATTCTGCTGTGAATATGGATGTACAAATATGTCTTTGAGACGCTATGTTTGGTCCTTTCGGGTGCACACCCACACGTGGAATTGCTGGATCACATGGTAATTCTATTTTTAATGTTTGGAGGAACCACCATACATTACTGACTGCAGCTGCACCATTTTACATTCCTACCAACAGTGACACGAGGGATCAGCAGCAGCATTTGAACAAGAGGCGCACAGAGAGAGGTCCGGAGGAATAAATGACTTGCTCAGAGGCACAGGGGTGGTGCTGGAGCCAAGACTCTAGCCCAAGTTTCCTGGCTCTTTGAATGCTTGCTCTTAACCAAAATGCTAAGCTAGGAATTTGGAATATTATGGGCAGGAGGCCCCTGATGATAACTTGTGTTGCCTGGGTCAGCCTCGCCCTGCAGAGCTGGCATTCCGTATGCTCCGAAGGATAGGAGACAGTGGTCCTGTCATTTCTCATTCACAGTGAAGGTTAGTCCTCCCTCCAGGCAACTGGGAGACCACTCTGGTTTGATGCTTTCACTGAACTGGGTCAGAGTCTGTCCCTCCCTACAAATCTATCTCATTTTGCCCCAACTTAGAGTTGGGTCAATTCCACTTCATTCTGCAAGCAACGAAGCAGAATGCTATTAGTTTCAGGATCCTTGGTGAAGAAATGCGTGGAGTCTCTGATCAACAAGCCCCTTACAGAGTCACTTCACACACATCAGTGAAGGGAGGGATAATTGTGATGATAGTAATTACCCCCATTTAGAGAGGAAAGGAGGACAAAGTGTGGTATAAGCTTGTGCCAAACCAGACAGGCTGGCACGCAGCAGAGCTGGACTTGAACCAGCAGAGCTGGGTGATTTCAGCTCATGCCACATGACTGAGTCATTCCACTCCTGAGTATTTATCCAGAAAAAATGAAAGTGCTAATTGGAAAAGATCCATGCATCCCGGTATTCACAGGAGCGTTATTTACAATAGCCAAGACACAGAAGCAACCTGATTGTCCATCAACAGATGAATGGATAAAGAAGATGTGGTACATACATTCAGCCATAAAGAAGAATAAAAATTCTGCTTTTGGCAACATGGTTGGACTTGGAGGTTATTATGCTAAGCGAAATAAGTCAGACAGAGGATGACAAATAGTGTATGAACTCACTTACGTGTGAAATCTAAAAAATAAAATGTACTAGTGACTATAACAAAAAAGAAACAGACTCATAGATACAGAGAGCAAACCAGTGGTTATCCGTAGGGAGAGGGACGGGGGGAAGGGCAAGATAGAGGAGTGTGGGGGTAAGAGACACAAACCACTATGTATGCAGTCAGTCAGCTACGAGGGCACGTTGTACAACACACGGAACAGAGCAGCAGATTGTAGCCTCCTGACCCACGTCTGGGATGCTGTGCCAGTACGTTTGTCAATTTGGTCCGAATCCAGTCCACAGGGAAGAGTCTGTGAGTCACATGACTCCTCTGAACACCCTAGACCAGTGGCCTTGGGTGTGGTCAGCATCCTGGTGTGTGCACCCTGGCTGGTGGAGAGGCCATGTACGTAGCTGGACTGGCAATTGTCATCTGCTTCTTGGTGGCCTCCCAGTCTTCTGTATTGTGAATGGATATTTTTTATGACTTTCTGTCTTGTTTTCTCAGCAGATCTGAGCCTCCTCAACTCTGTCTAGAATGTGGTGTCAGAATGTTAGCCAATTTTGTCAGAAGCTGGTCCGCAGGCGGCCCCTGGAGCCCAGGGAGGGGTCTGAGAGTCTCCTGGCTCGTTGTCTGAACACCCTCGACCTGGTGGCCTTGGGTGTGGGCAACACCCTGGGAGCTGGCGTGTACATCCTGGCTGGAGAGGTGGCCAAGGACAAAGCTGGACCGGCAATCATCATCTGCTTCCTGGTGGCCGCCCTGTCTTCTGTGTTGTCTGGGCTCTGCTTTGCAGAGTTTGGGGCCCGCGTACCATGTTCCCGCTCTGCGTACCTCTACAGCTATGTCAGTGTGGGACAACTGTGTGCCTTCATCACTGGCTGGAACCTCATACTGTCCTATGTCATTGGTGAGATGATGGGGTGGGGAAATGTGCTCAGAGGGAGTGTTGGAGACTTGAGTCATTCCTGAGCACTTTGCTATCCACTTTGTGGGAGAAGTGAGTAATGGTGGCAGGGAAACCCCACAACTTCATTCTACTCAGCTCTCCTCCGCTTTCCCTAAGTGATGTGACCAAGAGCCCAGAAGGAAGGGGAACGTAGGAAGTGGGTGGGAGGGAGACACGTCCACAGGCTCATCCCTCACCATGTTGAAGGCTTTGCTCAGCTCTTGCCTTCGTGGGGTTTTCCCTTACACCTCGATTTAAAATTTCAGCCCTCATCCCAGCCCTCCTGGTTCCACTTCCATGTTTTCTCTTTTTGCACAACATTGATCTCCTCCTACCGTATTAAATAGTGGACCGATTCTGTGAATATCTTGGTCTTCTTTCCCACCCCATGAATGAAAGTCTCTGAGATTATTTTGTCTGTTTTTCCCTCGAAATACATCCCATGGCATGTAGTAGGGGTTCAATTAATGTTTGTTAATGAATGTTCCATCTTCTTCTGCAGCCATCGCCAGCGTGGCCAGGGCCTGGAGCTCTGCCTTTGACAGCCTGACTGGGAACCACATCTCTCAGGGGTTACAGGGCACTCTCTCCCTGTACATGCCCTACTTCCTGGCCAAGTACCCAGACTTCTTCGCACTGGGCCTGGTGTTGCTGATGACTGGTGAGACAGGGGTCATAGATGGAATGGGAAGTGTGGGGTGTGGAGAGGGAGCCGGGGTGGGGAAGGCTTGGAGAGGCAGGAGGTGGGGAATTAGGACAGGGAAGAAGGGTCTGTGGTATGAGAGACAGGAAGGCAACACAGACTGTGCTTCCCGCTCTTGGCACCACTGACATTCGGGGCTGGGTCATTGTTTGGTGTGGGGGGATGTCCTGTGCATTTAGGGTTTTTGTTCTTTTCTTAAAGAACATCATTGTCAGATGTTGAGTAGCAACCTTGGCCCTTACTCCCCAGATGTCAGTGACACCCACCACGCAGATTGTGGCAACCACGATGTCTCCAGGCCTTGCCAAACTACGGGTGAAGAAAAAAATCACCCATTTCTTAGACTGACAAGTTTCTTCCTCTGTGCTGAGACCAGAGATCATTTAAATTGAGGTGAAATTCAAACAACAGAAACTCAACTAGTTTATTGATTTCTCCAGCTTTATTGAGATATAACTGACATACAATTATGTACAATTTCAGGGGTACATATTCATGGTTTGACTGATGTGTTTCTTGTGAGGTGATTGCCACAGTATGAAACTGATCATCGTAGTGTGCAGTCAGTGGCACTTAGCACACTCACAATGCTGTGCGACCCTCACCTCCAGCTAGCTCTAAACATTTCTCCACCCCAAAAGGAAAACCCACACCCACTGGGCAGTCACTGTCCACGGTTTCCACTTCTGCCACTGCCCTGCCCCTGACCACCACTAGTCTCTATGCATTTAGTTATTCTGGAAGTTTCACGTCCCATCTTTCCCACAGGAGTGCTGGTTCTGGGAGCTCGAGAGTCGGCCCTGGTTACCAAAGTGTTCACAGGCCTGAACCTTTTGGTTCTCGGCTTCATCATCCTGTCTGGCTTCATTAAGGGAGATCTGCACAACTGGCAGCTCACGGAACAGGACTATAACTTGACAGCATCTGGACCCAACGGCACCTATAGGTTAGGCGGGTGCTCCTGGCCAGAGCAATGCGTGGTGAGGGTGTGGTTACCGTGCAGAACTGGAGACACGGTGGGGACTAAACAGATCTGGGCTGGTGGGTCCAGATGATGGGGCTCCTGGAGCTCAGGACTCATGGTGTCAACTGAGGAGTCCGGTAGAGATCACTGAACACACCTCACCCACGTTCTTCTCGTTTCTCCTCTCACCACAGCTTGGACCATCTGGGTTCTGGAGGGTTTGTGCCTTTTGGCTTTGATGGGATTCTCCGAGGAGCGGCTACCTGTTTCTACGGGTTTATCGGTTTTGATGTCATCGCCACTACAGGTAACACGGTCACTGTCCCCTCAGGGGTTTGGCTCCAGTTTGGGCTGCTCTTGTGCATAAGAGTTTCTAGGAGGTTGTTCTGCTCCTGGAGGCTCAGGAGGGAAGGGGATTGTGTGCTTTCCCCTCAAGGTGTTTCCTGACCCAGTGCTTCTCCCCACCCATCCTGCAGGGGAGGAAGCCCGGAATCCGCAGCGCTCCATCCCCTTGGGCATCCTGACCTCACTCTTCATCTGCTTTTTGGCGTATTTTGGCGTCTCAGCGTCACTCACCCTCATGGTGCCCTACTACCAGATTGACCCTGAGAGCCCCTTGCCGCAGGCTTTTCTCCATGTTGGGTGGGCTCCTGCCAGCTATGTGGTGGCTGTTGGCACCCTCTGTGCACTTACATCTGGGTCAGTGTCGAAGCTTTCTCCCCATCTGCTGTCAGATGCCCAGGTGTCCCAGCCTTTGGGATTGAGAGACAAGAGGGAGAGACCCCTCACACCACGCAGACTAAGGCACAGAAGCCCTGATCTGTCCTATTTCTCCACATCCTCACACATGTTCCCATTTTGTCTCCCAGCCTCCTGGGTACCATGTTCGCCATGTCTCGAGTGACTTACGCGATGGCAGATGACGGACTCCTTTTCCGGAGACTCGCCCGGATCCACACCCGCACACACACCCCCATCGTGGCCACTTTGGCTTCTGGAAACCTTGCAGGTGACTGAACAAAAGCCCCTCCTTTGATCACTTTCCTTAACTTGGACATTTCAGTGGTTTCTGACTCCCTCCCGCACCTCATCTGTGCCTCCTTCTAGCGATCATGGCGTTACTCTTCGAGTTCAGTGATCTTGTGGACGTCATGTCAATTGGGACCCTGTTTGCTTACTCGCTGGTGGTTATTTCTGTTCTTGTCCTCAGGTGAGAGTCCACCACACGCTGACTGGGGGTCTTGCCCTTGTGGGGATGGATGGGGAGGCAATCCCCGTCTACATGCATGCTGCTTTCTAAATGTCCCGTTGTGCGTACGGCAGGATCGAGGTGTGTTAGACTGTCTGTATTGGGTGGGTAGGGGCTGCTGTTAATATTGCCTTAACACCTGTAATTCAGGTACCAGCCAGATCAGCATTTACAGACGAATCAGAGCACAGAGGACAAAACTGAGACTCCTGAACCTGAAGCAGGTCCTTTGGAATCTGTACCTAAAGCAGGAATCTTAAAGACTCTAAAGAGTCTGTGTGACCCTATCAACACCAGCCCCACTCTGAAATCTGGCCGGATTGTCTACGGATGTGCCTTACTGCTTGGTGAGCAGCGGGATGGCTGTTTGGCGGTGTCCTGACGTTGACAGGAGCAGGTGGGAGTGTGTGTCTTTGGCAGTGGAGGCACAGTCTTGGAGACAGAATGGTCCTTTGTGATGTGGGCAGTTCTGCTGGGGGAGGGGTGTGACCCAAGGCCTGACACACCGGCTTCTGGACTTGACCCTGTTCTCCTCCCACTGGACCCTGCAGTTCTCCTGCTGACGGCCCTGAGCCTGGTGCTGGCCCAGTGGCCCCGCCGTGTGTTCTCTGGAGACCCCGTCTGTACAACGGTGGCTGTGCTGCTGCTGGTGCTCAGCGTCGGGGTCACTGTCACCATCTGGAGGCAGCCCCAGGGCCCCACTCCTCCTCCCTTCAAGGTGGGTGACCTTATGTGCCCAAACTATCCACCCTGAGTGAAGGAAGTCTGCACGCTGTGAGGTCTGAACTATCTTGGCTGGACCAGGGAAGGAGGCGAGTCGCCCTAACCAGTGGCCCTTCCCTGGTCCACTCTCAGTGCTTCTCACACCCAGCCTGGGGAGGCGCTGGCTGCTCCGTGTGACCAGGCCTGGCGTCTCCCCCCCCCCCCCCCGTGGGGGCGGGGCCTGCCTTGGCGAGGCCTGCGGCGCGCTCAGGGTTAGCTGCCTTCGCCCGCAGGTGCCTGCTCTGCCTGTCCTCCCAGTGCTGAGCATCTTCGTGAATGTCCACTTGATGATGCAGATGACCAGTCGGGCCTGGGCCCAGTTTGGCATTTGGAATGCCATTGGTAAGTGACTTTCTGAAAAAATGAGGCCTCTGGAGTGACTGGACCCTTCCTACTACCCCTCCCCCAAACTGTGTGAGATGCCACAATAGGAGGCCTATTGACCATCTGTAAGTGGGGAAAGCGCCTACCTTTCCTTCTCATCGTCTCATTGCCCGACTAGGATTCGCCATATACTTTGGATATGGGATCCGACACAGCTTGGAGGACACTGATCCACAGCCTCCAGCCTCCAACTCACAGACTCTTGACAAAAACATCCCTGGTGCTGAATCCTCTTAACCGCAGGACACGGCTGCTGTGTGGAATCCCTGCGTACATGGGAGGTACCTGCTGGTTCAAGGACACTTTGAACTTCTATGGAGTGTGAAGGTAGCATGCATTTAGGGCCCTGTATTTATTGCCAGCAGACAAAGTGACTTTATTGTTGTACAATGTTTAAATAAACTTTTAAAGCTGTAATATACATACAGAAAAGTGCATGCTCCCTAAGGGTGTAGCAAGATGAAATTTCACAAAGAATATACAACATAGTCAACAACCAGAGGAGGAAATAAAATATTAATCTGTACATAGGAAGGGCTTTTTTGTACCTATTTCCAGCAAAAACACAGAGATTTCCATGTGGGAGGGAAATGCAGGTAAGTAATATTGTGTCAGGTGTTGCTCTTTAAATATTAGGACACAAATAATTTGGAAGTAACAGGAAAGAAACAGATCCATTGTGTGAACAGTAACATGAGACAGCAGCATACTTATATTAATGACAACGTAGACTTTGAGATAAAGGGGACAATAACAGATGAAGTGGATCATTTCATAATGCTAAAGAGAAATGATTATTTTTATCTTTTCCCCCAGTTTCATTGAGATATAGTGTAACATGGTGTAAATGATTATTTTTTCTTTACTTTTCTGTCACATAGTCTTGGAATTACACAGTAGAGTCAATGTGAAAAAAGTTCTCAACTAAAAAACACCTGCATTGCCAAGAGGTAGGGAAATGGGATGGGATGCAGCAGAGTAATGGTTGGTTGATAAATGGTTACAGTTGGGCGGAACTAAAAGAAAGGAAGTCAGACTGGAGAGACAAGATTAGAAAGGTGTTCCTGCAGAACTGAAGGCTTGAAATTGAGGTTACGAACATTGAAGGCACTGGTGAAAATTAAGTATAGAACTGTTTGTGGAAATGAACTGTTGAAGTAGAGAGAAGGAGGAATGAGAGTCAGGAAACTGAGCAGCACAGTTAGGAGATGAATTAAAAGATAAATGGAGGAGGATTAACAGAATTAGAAAAGTGACTGCCTTGCGAATTCTAATGATATTACCAACTTAGGAAACAACCCATGGAGACTGAAACCATTAGGTGAAACTCTAAGGGAAGAGGTTGACATCAGCTGATTTTCTTTGTTACCTTCCTGACGTGGGACCACAAGATACCATGTGAAGCCCCACGTGCTGTGGTAGACAACACAGAACACTGCCCAGAGCACAGTCTTCATGAAAAGTTGAATCAGAATGTAACGAAGCCTCTCGACCAACTACCAGCGCATAGAAGTCATAAGGGATAGATTCACATTTCAGATGAAAACACAACCAGCCAAAACCAGAATGTGAGCAGTTTTCGAGGAAAGAAAAATGGTGCACTTTCCGTAACAGTTAAATGATATGACCTATTCTGGAGAGTTAATACAGGCACCCCTCAGAGGGACTGTGGGTTTGGTTCCAGACCATGGCAATAAAGAGAGTGGCACATTTTTTTTTGGTTTACCGGTGCATATAAAAGTTATATTTACACTATTAAGTGTGCAATAGCATTCTCCTTAATAAAACAATGTATAATTTTATATTAAAAATACTTCACTGCTAAGAAATTCTCTCCATCATCTGACAACACAGGATTACGACAAAACTTCAATTTGCAAAACATGCAGTGTTTTCAAAGCCCAATAAAGTGACGTATGCCTGTAAAAGTAAATGTATCTGTACATATTAAAATATGTATATGTGCAATTAATATGCATCAAATATGTATCTCTATCAACATATGTATTACAATATATAAAGCTCATTGTTACCTGAAATTCACTATATCTAAGGTGCCTTGCATTTTTGTTAGTGGATAAAGCGACCTCCAAATTAGAAAGCGCACCAAAAGTGCAGGTCCTTGACCACCCGCTGGAAAAGCATTCTCAGCAGAGGCAGAGGGACAAGCCGTGAGGCTGCTCTATTGCACGAAAGGGGAAAAGACCCTTGAGTGAGAAGACACTCAAGGAGGGGAGACGTGAGCCCAGGTGGCTTGATGAGAACCCCTGGTTGAGGGTCTCCATTGGGTCCTTCTTTGTGGCTTCTTGTCTCCTTCTGTCCTTTCCATGCTCATTTCTGTGGCTCATTCTGCTCTGTGAAGCACGCACTTTGCAAAAATAAAATTAAGCAAGCAGGTTCTTCAAACAGCGTGGTTATACATATTAAACTGATTCAGGGCTTTTGTCTTTCCATTACTCAAGCAAAAATATTTTCTGAAGTCAGACATGGATTAATTTTAAACTTTTCAAGGAGGTCTCTGGTCAGTAAATCTGGGTTTTGGTTCCATAGTTCCCTGCCTCCCTCATTTTTATTTAATAAATCTGTCACCCTTTGGTCTCTGTGTGTGCTCTCTGCATTCTAATTTCTTCTTACAAGGACATTAGTCATACTGGCTTAAGGCCCACTCTAATGACTTCATTTAACTTTAATCACCTCTTTAACACCCTATCCCCAGGTACAGTCACATTCTGACATATTGGGGGTTAGGACTTCAGCAGATGAATTTGAGAGCAGGAAGATGCATTCAGCCTGTAAAGGTTTTAACCACCATTTACTTCCTGAAGCTAAAGCAGTGTCTGGAATACAGTAAGTGCTCAATTATATTTGATGAGAAATGTAAACAATGATCACAAGTACGTGTAATATTTGATGTCACGCAAGATGGAGAAATTTTTATTTGCCAGATATTATCAAAGAAACAACACAATATTTGGGGGGAAAATTGTTAAACTACTTGGAATGGAAAAATGAGACTTTTAACACCGTGTCTAGTCTATGAGGGGTTCTACGTAGATTATTTTACGTGAGAAAAGAAACGCAGGGAGAAATTGGGAGGAGGCTAGAGAAGAGAGGGGGAAGGGGTTCTGTGAGATGAGAGTGTCTTCCCTGCATCCGATGCCTCACTTTCGTGTGAAAATCATGAAATAACTGACGGATGTGGATGTCTTGTGGAAAGCTGTGAAGGATGTCTAAAATTATTCCTCTTGCTCTGGAGTGATGAAAGGGATAAGCCAGCTGGCAGAAGCAGGAGACAGAGCGAAGCTTGAACATGTTACTCTGTCAGAATCCATACAAACCGTGGCCCCCACGGGCAGCAGGGAGCCCGTGGATGTTTCTGAGCATGGAAACAATGTGAAGAAGGTGGTTTTGGGGAGATGATTTCTGCTCCTTCCAGGGACAGTGGTACAACGTGGACTCCCTCCAGGACCCACATGTTTCTCTCCTCCCTGCCATATGCTTCCACACTTTACTGGGGGTGTGAGGCTGGAAAAGTCACCTAACTATCCTTCTAAACCTCTAAAGTTTGGCAAAGAAATGGAGAAATAAGACACAGGATAAGTCCTTACATAACCTATGTAAAATGGGAATTTCGAGGTGAGGTAGCTGGCTCTGTCCATGTGCAGACTGTGGAAAGTTGAGCAGAGTGAAAATTCTGGGAGGTAAGGGGGTTGTGAGTGGGGTTGATGAGCAGCTGAATTCAAGTGTCCATGGAAACAGTCAATAAACAGTCTATACTGGGAATAGGAAAGGGTTTTATTTGAGCCAAACTGAGATCTATATCCCCGGGGGCAGCCTCTCTGATAGCCTGAGGAGCTGCTCCATCGAACCCTGGTTTTCAGCACAAACTTACACCTCATCCAAACAAAGAACAAGCATCAGACATGACAGGGTATGTTCCTTCAGGATTTCGAAAGAGACCGACTTAGTATATAGACAGCAGGACAGCAGGACCCTGGTGTCTGCGAGGGGAACCTTATCTTTGAACACAGACACCATAAGAAGGGGTTGTTCATCCTAATCGTCCAGATGCTCTTCCCTCAGTGGTCAAAGCAGCTGTGCTGTGAAAGTGTCACAGGTCTATTTAGGTCACACAAAGTTCAGGCTGGAAAAAAAAAACAAAACAGAGTTCAGGCTGAACCATGTAGAAGCCAAAATGACTTCCCAATGCCTCAGGCTGTGAAAATTTTCTCCTTTACAAGCATACAAAAATCTTAGAGCCCTCTAGTCCAGTATTCTACGTCTGAGGACACACCCAGAAGAGTTGAAACACACTCCGGAAGACGTGTTTGTACACCCGTGTTCACAGCAGCGTTATTCACAGTGGCTAAAACATAAAGCAACCCACGTGCCCAGGGACCACAAATGATAAGCCAAACGAGGTGTGTACAAATGAGAGAGTATTACTCAGTATTAAAACGGAATGGACTCAACCCTTGCCACAAAATGGAGGAGTCTTTTGGACATTATAATAATTGAAATAAGCCTGACAGTAAGTGACAGGTATAACTCCACTTAAACAAAGGCTCCCAAGTGGTCAGATCCATAGAGACAGAAAGTAGAATGGTGATTGCCAGGAACTGTGGAGGAGACAAGGGGGAATTGTTGCTGAATGGGTACAGAATCTGAGTTTTGCAAGATGATAAAAGTTCTGGAGTTTGTGAATGTACTTAGCAATACTTAAAAATGATTAAAGTGGTAAACTTTATGCTATGTGCATTTTACCACATTAAAAAAAAAAAAGCATCTCAGCCCACTCCTTGAAGGCAACCACAGAAGTGTGGAGAGCTGATAGCACCACCACAGAAGCTCCCCGCCCACCCGACCCCACCTCCACCCAACAGCTCAGGAGTTAAGGATGGGCTTTTGTGCACAGGGACTCCCCACTTCTGTTTTTAGACATGCTTCAGTTCCAGCCCTACACGGCTTAGACTCAGCCTCACCGACTTGGATCCAATGCTCCAGGATCTACTCCAAGAGTCCAGTAAGTCTTGTGTTAACCCGTCCTCTGTAGGAGACCAGGCACTGAGTTCAGATACTCCCGAAGAGACCTCTGCAACCCGAGAGTGCGGCTGGGTCAGCCTGGCTCCCGCCTGAGGGTGGCAAGACCCATTTCCCCGATGAAAGCAGGAGGAGCTGGGAGCTGTGTGCCTTTGTGTGAGAAGAGGTGGGGGATGGATTTGTCCCTGGAGATTCTAAGACTCCTTTTTTTGACTGGGGTTCAAACAACAGTAAAAATTACCCTTACGGAGGGTTTATGATGTGTGGGCCGCTGACTTCAGTCTCCTGTGTTCTGCTGGCACTTTCTACCTGTGGGTTCCCCTCTGCGGATACCCAGGCAGTGGAGCATCCACAGCTCTTGGTGTTAGGAGACGGGGACTGTATGGTGATTTACTAAACCACCATTGGGCTTGCTAACCCAGCAACTCTGTGAAGCTGGATCTATTATGCATTATTGGCAGTAGTTTAAGAATATGGTGGCAGAATACATAGAGCATAAAATCGGCCATCTTAACCGTTTTTCAGTGTACAGTTCAGTCATGCTAAATATGTTTACCTTGTCAAGCAACCAATCTCCAGAACAGGGTGCCTATGCCTGGAAGGGAGCTGTTACCAGAGCTATTGCCTGAGCCTGCTGGGTCTTAACTGCCTTTGGTTCAGAGCGACCCACATGCCAAAGTGGCACATTTTGGGGAGACGGATACTGCTCCCCCTCACCTCGCTTCAAGCATTCCCTTCAGTAATTTTGAAACATATTTGAAGTCTTCCTGGGCACCAGAAATTGACACATTGTAACTGATTAGACTTGAATTAAAAAAAAAAAAAGTCTTCCTTCTGTTTGAAGAAACTGAGGCTCAGAGATGGGGAACTTGCCCAGTGTGCCCACTTACCTACCACCTGCTCTCCAGATCTCTGCTGCTTTGTGGAACTGGGCTCCCAGAGCTAAGGGTGGATGGACGTTCTTGATGGCTTTGTGTCTTGTTGTCTCAGCAGATCTGAGCCTCCTCAACCCCGTCTAGGATGCGGTGTCAGGATGTTCTCCAATTTGGCCAGAAGCTGGTCTGCAGGCAGCTGCTGGAGCCTGCAGAGGAGTATGAGAGCCACGTAGCTCATCTGAACATCCTAGACCTGGTGGTTTTGGGTGTGGGCAGCACCCTGTGGGCTGGCGCGTACATCATGGCTAGCGCAGTGGCCATGCATATAGCTGGACCAGCGATTATCATCAGCTTCTTGGTGGCCGCCCTGTCTTCTCTGTTGTCTGGGCTCTGCTATGCTGAGCTTGGGGCCAGGGTGCCAAGCTCCAGTTCTCTGTATCTCTCCAGCTACGTCACCATGGGACAACTGTTTGCCTTCATCACTGGCTGGAACTTCATACTGTTCTCTGTCATTTGTGAGATGATGGGGAGAAGGAAGGGGTGGGGGTTAAGACTGGGAAACTAGTGGGGAGGGTTGGAGTCTTCACTCATTCATAAGCACCTTGTTACTGGTCATGCAGGGGAAGGGGGTTTTAGTGGCAGAAAAACCCCATAACGTCATGCTACTCTGCTCTAGCCCATTTTCCTTAAATGGTTGGGCTGAGAACCCAGAAGGAAAGGGAACTGTAAGAAGTGGGTGAGAGGGGGACATGTCCCACAGGCGCATCCCTCAGCACTTTGAAGTCTTTGCTCAGCTCTTGCCTTCATGGGGTTTTCCTTTACCACTTGATTTAAATTTGACCCTCATCTCCCAGACCTCCCATCTCTCTTTGAGATTAGGTATCTTGTTTTTTTTTTTTTTTTTTAAAGTCCCAAGGCACATAGTAGGGAATGAATTTACATTTGTTAATAAATAGTCCTATTGCCACTGCAGACACCGCCTGTGTGGCCAAGGCCTGGAGCTACGCCTTTGACAGCCTGACTGGGAACCACATCTCTCAGGGGCTACAGGGCACTTTCTCTGTGCATATGCCCTACTTCCTGGCCGCGTACCCAGACTTTGTGGCGCTGGGCCTGGTGTTGCTCATGACTGGTGAGACAGGGGTCAGAGATAGGATGGGAAGAGTTGGGTGTGGAGGGGAAGTTGTGTGGGAAAGAGTTGGATGGCAGAATGGTGGGAGATTAGGATGGGAAAGAACTATGACAGGAAGGCAAAAAATAGACCATCATTTCTTTCCCCCTTGGCACCACATACAGCTTGGGCTGGATCATTCTTTGGTGTGGGATGCAGTCCTGTGCATTAAGGGTTTTTAAAAAATGACTGTTGGATGTTGAGTACATCCCTGGCCTTTACTCAGTGGCCCCATCCCACAAAGTGTGACAATCAAAATGTCTCCAGACGTTGCCAGATGTCCCCTAGGAGGCAAAATCAGCCCTGCTCTGAATCATTTCCTTAGATGAAGTTTCTTCCTCTCTACTGGGACTAGAGAAGTTTTTTTTTTCAATACAGAGGCAATTCTCATAGCATAAAATTAAACATTTTACTGTTTTTTCCAGCTTTATTGAGATATACTTGACATGAACACTGCACAGGCTTAAGGTGTAGAATGTGATGGTTTGATAGATGTATATAAGTGAGATGATTGTCACAATAAGAAATTACGCCTCTTAACGTGTACACGTGACAACATTTAGTACATTCACAGTGTTGTGTAACCATCACCTCCATCAAGTTCCAAATATTTTCATCACCCCAGAAGGAAACCCCATTCCCCCTGAGCAGTCACTGTCCGTCTGCCACCTGACCTGGTCCCCTCACTCAGCCCCTGGGTACCACTGTTCTTCTTTCTGTCTCTAAGGAGGTTATTTTGAGTGTTTTATATCCCATCTTTCCCACAGGAGTACTGATTTTAGGAGCTCGTGTGACGCCCCTCGTTGCCAAAGTGTTCACTGGTCTGAACCTTTTGGTTCTCGGCTTCATCCTCCTCTCTGGCTTCATTAAGGGAGATCTGCACAACTGGCAGCTCACGGAGCAGGACTATAACTCGGCAGCATCTGGACCCAATGGCACCTACAGCTCAGAAGGGTACTCTTGATCCTTGGGGGGTTGGGGCAGAGCTGGGAAAATGTTGGGGACTAAGGAGATCCGGGCTGGCGGATCCAGATGCTGCGGGTCCTGGAGCTCAGGACTCATGGTGTCAACTGAGGAGTCCAGCAGAGGTGGCTGAACACACCTCACCCACGTTCTTCCTCATTTCTTCTCTCATAGGTTGGGCCCTCTGGGTTCTGGAGGGTTTGTGCCCTTCGGCTTTGATGGGATTCTCCGAGGAGCAGCTTTATGTTACTATTTGTTTTCTGGTTTTGCTGTCATTGTCAATAAAGGTAACATGCTGATCGTGTTTCCTATCAGAGGTTTGGCCAGTTTGGGCTGCCCTTGGGCATAGGGGTTGGTAGAAGACTATCCTGCTTTTGGAGGTTCAAGAGGGAAGGGGATTTTGTGCTTTCACCCCAGTGTGTTCTGATCCAGCGCTTCCGCTCCTTCTGCAGGGAAGGGAGCCCGGAATCCACAGCGCTCCATCCCCTTGAGCATGGCCATCTCCATCTTCATCTGCTTTTTGGTGTTTTCTGGCGTCTCAGCGTCACTCACCTTCATGGTGCCCTACTACCAGACTGATCCTTACAACCCCTTGCCGCAGGCTCTTCTCCATGTTGGATGGGCCCCTGCCAGCTATGTCATGGCTGTTGTCATCCTGTGTGCTCTTTTATACAGGTCAGTGTCAAGGCTTCCTCCCCATCTACTGTCAGATTCTCAGGTATCCTGTCCCTTGACATTGAGAGACACTTAGAGGGAAATACACCTTATGCCAAATAGATTCAGGAGCAGTAGATTGAGGATCAGATGCTCCAATCTGTCCTGTATCTCCGTGTCCTCACACACATTTCCATTTTTTTCCCCAGCCTCCTAGGTACCATGTTCTTCATGTCTCGCATGACCTATGCAATGGCAGATGACGGGCTCCTTTTCCGGGAACTTGCCCGCATCCGTGCCAGCACAGGCACCCCCATCATGGCCACCACGTCTTCTGGAAGTCTTGCAGGTGAGTAAATAAATCACTCTCCTTCTTTGATCAACTTCCTTGTTTTGGATTTTTCCAGTGGCTTCTCACTCCCTCCCCACACACTCATCCTAGGGCTCCTGGCGTTACTCTTCAAGTTCCATGACATCGTGGAACTGATATCTCTTGGGATCCTTCTTGCTTACACCATCATGCCTTTTTCTGTTCTTGTCCTCAGGTGAGACTCCATGACACCTCGGCTGGGGGTCTTGGGCTCATGGAGATTGATGGGGAGTTAGTCCTCTTCTGCCCTCATGCTGCCTTCTAACTGTCCCGCCATGCTTGAGGCAGGACAGATGTGGGATAGGCTGGCTGATGTTGGCTGAGTAGGGGCTGCTGTTAATATTTCCTTAATACCTCTAATTCAGGTACCAGCCAGATCCGAATTCAAGCAAGAATGAGAACACAAAGAACAAAAGTGAAATTTCTGAACGTGAACCAAGTTCTTCCAAACCTGGGCCTGAAGCAGGAACCTCAAATGTTCTAAAGCTTCTGTGGGGCCGTGTGAACACCAGCCCCACTCAGAAATCTGGCCGGATTGCTTACGGATGTGCCTTACTGCTTGGTGAGCCGTGGGATGGCTCTTTGGAGGTGTTCAGAGATTGAGAGGATGGGGTGGGACTGTGATCTTGGCAGGTGTTGAGGATTCTTGGAGATAATATGAGCTTCCTGATGAGGGCAGTTTGGGGAGGGGTCTGACCCAAGGCCTGACACACCGGCTTCTGGACTTGACCCTGTTCTCCTCCCACTGGACCCTGCAGTTCTCCTGCTGACGGCCCTGAGCCTGGTGCTGGCCCAGTGGCCCCGCCGTGTGTTCTCTGGAGACCCCGTCTGTACAACGGTGGCTGTGCTGCTGCTGGTGCTCAGCGCCGGGGTCACTGTCACCATCTGGAGGCAGCCCCAGGGCCCCACTCCTCCTCCCTTCAAGGTGGGTGACCTTATGTGCCCAAACTATCCACCCTGAGTGAAGGAAGTCTGCACGCTGTGAGGTCTGAACTATCTTGGCTGGACCAGGGAAGGAGGCGAGTCGCCCTAACCAGTGGCCCTTCCCTGGTCCACTCTCAGTGCTTCTCACACCCAGCCTGGGGAGGCGCTGGCTGCTCCGTGTGACCAGGCCTGGCGTCGCCCCCCCCCCCGTGGGGGCGGGGCCTGCCTTGGCGAGGCCTGCGGCGCGCTCAGGGTTAGCTGCCTTCGCCCGCAGGTGCCTGCTCTGCCTGTCCTCCTAGTGCTGAGCATCTTCGTGAATGTCCACTTGATGATGCAGATGACCACTTGGACCTGGGCCCAGTTTGGCATCTGGAGTGCCATTGGTAAGTGACTTTCTGGGATAAAGAGACTTCCTAAGTGACTAAATCCAACCCTCTTCCTACTACCCCTCCCCCAAACTGTGTGAGACTCCACAATAGGAGGCCTATTGGGCCTTTGTAAGTGGGGAGAGCACCCACTTTTCCTTCTCATTGTCTCATTGCCCGACTAGGATTCGCCATATACTTTGGATATGGGATCCGACACAGCTTGGAGGACACTGATCCACAGCCTCCAGCCTCCAACTCCTAATCTCTTGACAAATCATCCCTAGTGATGAATCCTCTTAAGCACAGGAAACGGATGCTGTGTGGATTCCCTCTGTACATGGGAGGCACCTGCTAGGTCGTGGACAATTTGAGCCTCTGTGAATTGTGAGGATGGGATGCATTTAGAGCCCTGTAGTCACTGCCAACAGAGGAAATGATTTTAATGTTGTACAATTTTAAGTAAACCTTTAAAAGCATAATATACATACTTAAAAATACAGGCTTCATAAACTTCCAACAAGATGAATTTTCAGAAAGACAGTACAGCAATGTAACCAGCAACCAGAGGAAGAAATAAAATATTGATGTGCAAAATAAGAAGCGCCTTATTGTGCCTCTTTCCAGCAAAAACACAGAGATTGCAAATGAGAAGGAAATGCAGGCAACTGTACATTATGTCAAGAGTTACACGTTCAATAGGAGGACACAAGTAGTTTGGAAGTAAAATGAAAGTAACAGATACATTGTGTGGACAGCAACACGAGAAAGCTGGGGCGGCTACATTAGTATCAGGCAAATCAGACTTCACGATAAAGAAACTAATAACAGGTAAAGCGGGTCATTTCATAATGATAAAGGGAAACGATCCTTTTTATCTTTTCCCCCAGCGTTACTGAGATGTTGTGTAGCATTGTGTGAATGATGATTTCTGGTTACTTTTCTGACTCAGACTCTTAGAGTTCCACACTAGAGTTGGTGAGGAAAAGTTCTCAATTGAGAGGAAAAAAACAAAAACAAAAACAAAAACCTCCTGCTTTGCTAGAGGAGACAGAAAAGAGCAGGAAGTAAGAGTTGGTTGATAAATGGTCACAGTTGGGTGGAACTAAAAGAAAGGAAGTTAAACTGGAAAAATGAGATGAAAAGTTGCTGCTGCAAATTGAGATTATGGACACTGAACTCATTGGTGATAATGAAGCAGAGGACTGTGTATGGGAATGAATAACTGAAGTAGAGAGAAGGAGGGATGGGACTCAAGAAACTGAGCAGCAAATTTATTAGATGAATTTAAAAATAGATTGAGGAGTATTAACAGAATTAGGAAAATCACTATATTGCAAGTTGGAATAAAACTGCAGACTTAGGATGCAATTGATGGCGATGGAAACTGTTAGGCGAAACTCTGATGGACGAGATTGACATCGCCTGATTTTCGCCTTTCCTTCCTGATATGGGACCACCGTACAGCACGTGCAACCCCATGTGCTGTAACAGACAACACAGAACACTGCCCATAGCACAGTCTTCATGAAAAGTTGAATCAGAATGTAATCAAACCTCTAGATCAACTACTAGCTCACAGCAGAGAGAAGGGAGAGATTCACATTTCAACTGAAAATACAATCAGCCAAAACAAGAATGTGGGCAGTTCTCTAGGGAAGAAAAATGATACACTTTCTGTGACAATTAAATGATATCTCTCAAACTGGGGAGTTAATACAGGCACATCCTGGAGAAATTGCTGGTTTGGTTCCAGGCGTCCGCAGTAAAGAGAATATGGCAATAAAGAGGTAACACAGATTTTTTGGTTTCCCAGAGCATATCAAACTTTATGTTCACACTTCAGTATAATCTATTCATTGTGCCATAGCATTCTGTCTCTTAACAAAATGTACATACCTTAGTTTAAAAAACCTTTATTGCTAAAAAATGCTAATCATTGTAGAGAACCCAGGGTTGCCGCAAACCTTTGATTTGTAAAAGGTGCAGTATCTGCAAAGCGCAATAAAATGACACACCCCTGTACATGTGTATGTATGTGTACATATTAAAATGTGTACATGTATAATTAATATGCATAAACCTGTACATGTATAAAATACATGTTTTTAAAAATATGTTTTATGCTTCATTGTTTATCTGAAAACCTCTAGATCTAAGTGTCTTGGGTTTTTTGTTTGTTTGTTTCTTTTGCACAAGGGCTTGAATTTTATTCTTTCCCTGTTTCAGCTCCAGACAGGCAGATACAGTGTTGGCTAAAAACAACAGAAATATATTCTCTCACCGTCTGGAGGCCAGAAGTTCAAAATAAGTTTCACTGGGCTGAAACCAAGGTGTCAGCAGGACCAGATTCCCTCTGAACATTTTAGAGGAAGATCTCTCCCCTGCCTTTTCCAGCTTCTGGTGGCTGTGGCCAGCGGCCCCGTCCCCCATCCTCAAGGCCAGCAGTGTAGAATCTTCCAATTTGTCTCTCTTCCATTTTCTTAGATGTCTCATATTTTTATTTGCTAAATCTTTCACCCTTTGGTCTCTGTCTGTGCCCTCTGCATTCTAACCTTTTTTTATAAGGACCTCCGTGTAGTGGGTTAGGGCTGCTATGAAAATCATGAAATGACGGAGGAGGAGGCCTCATGGAAAGTTGTGAAGGATTTTATTTAAATTCTTATCATTGGTTTTCATCAATTAGGGGGATAAAACAGTTGTCATGAAGCAGGAGACAGAGCAAAGCATGAACATGTTATTTCACCATAATTCATATAAGTGGTGGCTCCTGTAGGCAGCAGGGAGCCCGTGGATGTTTCTGAGCATGGAAACAACATGAAGAAGGTGTTTTGGGAGATGACAGGTTCTGCTGTCTTTCCAGGGACAGTGGCGCAACGCGGCCATCCTCCAGGCCTGACACATCCCTCTCCCCGCCCACCCCAGCGCCTCAGCACTTTGCTGGCTTATGAGTCTAGAAAAGTCACCTAACCCTCCTTCTGAACCTCTAAGGGCTTAGCAAAGAAGTGAAGAAACAGGACACGGCGTAAGTCCTTACACAGTCTACGTAAACTGGGAATTTCGGAGATGAGGTGTTTGGCTCCGACCCTTAAATGTGACATACTTCATTCATTTTTAGTTGAAGTATAGTCAGTTACAATGTGTCAGTTTCTGGTGAACAGCATAACGTCCCAGTCTTGCAGATACATACATATATTCGTTTTCATAAATGTGACATACTTTAATTTTCTTTTTAAAATTTTTTTAATTTTAAAAAAATTAAAAATTTTTTAAAATTAAAAAAAGTATTTAAAAAATTTTAGCATACTTTAATTTTCTACTCTCACTTCCCTCTTTCCTCAGCCACCATCACCTTTGGAAATCCACCTATTCAATTGCTATTGCTGCTGGAAGAAGGAGGGAAAGGGGAGGGATCTGTGAGGAGCAGTAATGTTTTCTGGACTCAGAATACAGCTGGATTCATATATAAAGAACCTAGCTGTAGAAGTTAAGGAATCAGCGGGGAGGGTGTGGCTCAGTGGCAGAGCGTGTGCTTAGCATGCACGAGGTCCTGGGTTCCACAAAAATAAAATTAAATAAAAGTAGTATCTGCTCTGCTTTTCCCGTCCATGTTTCACGAGACCCAGATGAATCCATGAATATGAAATTAGTTTGTGATTTATAAGTTGCGATACAGACATGAGCGTTAGTAACATAATCAAATTTCCTCAGTCTGTTGGCGTGTTTTACTTCTGTGGTTCTATCCAGCTAGAGATTGACCATCTAGACATGAAGCTGGGGCTTTGGTGTGCTCCTGTACCTGCAGGAAAGCAGGCTCCCCTCTCCCAGCTCTTCAGGGCAGGTGACTGAGGGAATCTCGTGGCCTCAAAATCGTACAAGGGAGGAATCACTGTCTGTTCCCACCCTGTTCCATTCTAGTCCCATTAGAATCAGGGAGGTCTCTCCAAACTCAGTTCCTTCCTCTGCATCTTCAGCGATTTCCTCCTGCTCCATCTCCAGCCCCCTGGGGGATGGTGCAAAAGGAGTCCAGACAACAGGTAAGGACAGTTTTACCTGGCATTCAGAGGCCTCTTTATCACAGCGGGTCCGAGTCCTGATTCTGGAGTTTTTCAGAGAGGCATATGGCATGAGACAGAGAGAAAGGGAGAAGGTAATCAGCAAAACCCACAAAAGCGACAGAGACGTGATGTAGATCAGAAATGGACACACTGTAATTGACTTTACTTCAATAAAAAAAAAAAATCTCTTAAGTGACAGGGACAAAGAGAGGCACTAGGAAGAAAAGAGCCAGACACACCAAGATAGACAAATAGACACAGAGAAATGCAGAGACAGCAAAGGTACAGACTGGGGAAGAGGCGGGTGAAGACAGACAGAGTCAGAGTCAGAGAACTGGAGACAAAGGAAAGAAACAGATGGGGAAAGAAAGATAAATCAAGCAAGAAAAACAAAGCGAAGAGAGACAGAAAGAAAGACTGAAATCAAGTAAGTTCGGAGTCAGAGAGAGAGACCATGAGCAAACAAGGAGAAAGAAAAAATTGAGTTCTTTGCTTTTTTTAATCACTAAATTTTTTATTGAATTATAGTCAGTTTACAATGTTGTGTCAGTTTCTAGCGTACAGCATAGTGCTTCAGTCATACATATACACACATATATTCCTTTTCATATTCTTTTTCATTATAAGTTACTATGAGGTATTGAATAGAGTTCCCTGTGCTATCATGAAGAAACTTGTTGTTTATCTATTTTATATATAGTAGTTAGTATCTGCAAATCCAAAACTTCTAATTTATCCCTCCCTCTTTGGTAACTATAAATCTGTTTTCTATGTCTGTGAGTCTGTTTCTGTTGTGTACATAAGTTCATTTGTGTCATTTTGTTTTAGATTCCACATGTAAGTGATATCATATAATATGTAGCATTCTCTGTGTGACTGACTTCACTTAGTATGACAGTCTCTGAATCTATCCATGTTACTGCAAGTGGACATTCTTATTTTTTTTAGTGGCTGAGGAATAATTGTGTATAAACCCCACATCTTCTCTATCCAGTCATCTGTCCATGGACACGTGGGTTGCTTCCATGTCTTTGGCCAATCCTTCTTGAACACCAGTAGTAACATGCCTTCAGTAACAAGATGGATCCCAATTTGGGAAATCCTGAAGTATAAAAAATGGCGCATTTTAGAACTGTTGATGTTGGTCCCAAAAATGTTAACACATGTAAAATTCCTGAAAGCGAATAGTCCATGCTGGAATCTGAATGCCTGTGTTCCCCCAAATTCTCCTGTTGAAAATCTAATCCCCAGCATGATGGTATGTGGGGGTGGAGCTTTGGGGAGCCGTTCAGGTCACGAGGGTGGAGCCTTCAGTAGTGGGATTAGTGCCCTTTTAGAGAGAAACCAGAAAGCTGGGCTGCCGCAGCCACTGTGTGAGGACACGGGGAGAAGCCAGCAGTCTGCAGCGTGGAAGAGGGCCCTCGCCAGAACCTGACCTTGCTGGCACCACGGCCTTGGACCTCCCAGCCTCCACACTGTGAGAAATAAACCTCTGCTGTTTGCAAGCTCCCCGGTCTTTGGTATTACGTTATCGCAGCCCAAGCAGCCTCTTAATGCTGCTGTTACCATTTTTACAGTCCTGGGATCCACACTTTGATTCCCTCCTTATGTGAATCAGAATTTTGTGCTCACAAAAGATAGAAACCCTAAGCCAAAGCGGCTTCACAGCAGAACAGTGGAGGCTCCTATCACTGGACTTCCCCCCCCCCAAATTTAGTTGATTCTATAAACATATATTCTAGAGCTTTTAAAAAGCAGCAAGTCGTCTTATCCAAGGTGTAATATGTCCTTGACTCAAGCTTCAAATAGAAAGTACCATTGTGTTATTGCCAAGCAGAGATATGATTTCTACAGAGTAAATCTCCCATCCAGGTAGTTTCAGGAAAAATACTACTGGTCAGAGTTAATATTTAAGGTTATTGTGGGGGAGCAGGGGTGCTCCTATCCACTTCCAGTTTGGTGCTGCTCAACTGGAATAAATTTTTGCTCAAATAACTTACAATTTTAAATAAAAAAAAAAAGACTATTGGGACCAGTGAAAATTAGGTCCCTTCGGTCTCACATGTGAATGTACTCAAGAAAGTTAATGAACACACGCATCTAAGACTCAGCTTTTACATATTAGTAAATTGAGCCTTAATTTACATAGTTAACAGCACCTGAAAATCATAGATAACGGTATCAAGATAATTGCCCAGCAGTCAATTAGGGCAAGAGGCTTTTTTTTGGTAAAACTTGGAGCTTCGATGGATGGTGGTAATCAAATTTTGAATTATTTTCCGAAGGGACAAGGAAGAGAGCCTCTTCTTGAATTTTATTGGGTGACCACTGACCTGGGTCTCGGAGCCAAGCCTGGACTGACCGTGACTGCAGAGCACATGTAGGACCACCAGAGGGCGCTCCGACACCACAGGAGCAGGCAAAGCCAGGCCCGCAGCAGGAGGGAGTGAAACGCATCGGTTTCATTCCATATTTTCTTCTATGCCGAAGTATAGTTACAACATTTTGTTAATTTTGTGTGTACAAGAAAGTGATCCGTTATACATATATGTATATATCTGTATTCTTTTTTCAATTCCTTTCATTTATAGGTTATCAAAAGACACTGAATATGGTTTTCAGTGCTATGCAGTATATCCTTGTGTTTATCTGTTTTATATATAGTAGTGTGTATCTGTTAATTTCATACTCCTTATTATCCCTCTTCCCTCCATCCTTCTTATTTTTATTTTTTTTTTATTTTATTTTATTTTTTTTGTGAGGGAGGTATTTAGGTTTATTTCTTTCTTTGTTTTTAGAGAAGGTACTGGGGATTGAACCTAGGATCTCATGCATGCTGAGCATGCAGCCTGCTACTTGAGCTACACCCTCCTCCCATCACCATCCTCTTTAATACCATGCATCCCTTTTCCATGTCTGTGAGTCTATTTCGGTTTTGTATATAGATTCATTTGTACTATTTTTCTACATTCCACGTATAAGTGATACTGCATTTGTCTTTCTCTGACTGACTTCACTTAGTATGATAATCTCTAGGTCCATCCATGTTGCTGCAAATGGCAATAGTTCACTTTTATGGCTGAGTGATATTCCATTGTGTATATATATCACATCTGCTTTTTATTTTGTTTCATTTTATTTATTTTTTATTGAAGTACAGTTTGTTTACAATGTTGTATTAATTTCTGGTGTACAGCATAGTGATTCAGTTATACACATATACATATTCCTTTTCACATTATTTTCCGTTATAGGCTATTACAAGTTATTGAATATATTTCCATGTGCTGTACAGTAGGACCTTGTTGTTTATATATTTAATGTATAGTAGTTAGTTCCTGAAAATCTTAGACTCCCAATTTATCCCTTTCCACTCCCTTTCCCCGCTGATAACCACAAGCTTGTTTTCTATGTCTGAGTCTGTTTCTGTTTAAAAAATAAGTTCACATGTTTCATTTTTATTAGATTCTACATGTAAGTGATATCATGTGGTATTTTTCTTCCTCTGTCTGACTTACTTCACTTAGAATGACAATCTCCAGGTCCATCCATGTTGTTGCAAGTGGCATTATTTTATTCTTCTTTATGGCTGAGGGGTATTCCATTGTTTATATATACCACGTCTTTATCCATTTTTCTGTTGATGGACATTTAGGTTGGTGCCGTGTCCTGACTGATGTCAATAGTAAGGGTGCTCCTTTTTGAGTTTTCTAGGCTGACCAGTGACCTCAGTAAGGACTGACCCATGGCTGCAGTGTATCAGTTGCGCCACCAGAGGGCGCTCCGACACCACAGGAGCAGATGAAGCCCGCCTTGCAGCAGGAAGGAGTGAAATAATCAGTGTTGCCCTGTAATATCTTTTTAAAATTAAACTGTAGTCTATTACAATATTTTGTTAGTTTCAGGTATACAATAAAGTAATTCATTATACATATATCTATATATCTGTATTCTTTTTTCCGATTTTTTTCGTTTACAGGTTATTACAAGACATTGAGTGTAGTTTTCAGTGCTATGCAGTATATCCTTGTGTTTATCTGTTTTATATATAGTAGTGTGTATCTATTAATTTCATACTCCTTACGTATCCCTCTTCCTACCATCCTTTTTAATATCATGCAATCCTTGTCTATGTCTGTGAGTCTATCTTTTTACATATGGATTCATTTGTACTATTTCTTAACTTCTGTGTATAAGTGATATCATATAATATTTGTCTTTCTATGTCTGACTTACTTCACTTAGTATGGTCATCTCTAGGTCCATCCACATTGCTGCATATGGAAATATTTCATCATTTTATGGCTGAGTAATATTCCATTGTGTATATATACCACATCTTCAATTTATTTTATTATAATTATTGTTTTAATTGAAGTGCAGTCAGCTTACAATGTGTGTTTATTTCTGGGGTGCACTATACTGATTCAGTTATACATATATACATATTTCTTTTCACATTGTTTTTCATTATAGGCTATTACAAGGTGTTGATATTGTTCCCTGTGCTATACAGTAGGACCTTGTTGTTTATCTATTTTATATGTAGTAGTTAGTATCTGCAAATCCCAAACTCCCAATTTATCCCTCCCCACCTCTTTCGCTCTCACCTCTTCCCCCCGCCCTGATAACCACAAGCTTGTTTTCTATGTCTGTGAGTCTGTTTCTGTTTTGTAAATAAGTTCATTTGTCTCGTTTTTTAGATTCCACATGTAAGTGATATCATATAGTGTTTTTCTTTCTCTGTCTGACTTACTTCACTTAGTGTAATAATCTCCAAGTCCATCCATGGTGCTGCAAATGGCATGATTCCATTTTTTCTTATGGCTGGGAGGTATTCCATTGTATATGTAAACCACATCTTTATCCATTCATCTGTCGATGGACATTTAGGTTGCTTCCATGTCTTGGCTAATGTAAATAGTAAGGGTGACTTTTTTTGAGTTTTATTGGGTGACCAGTGACCTCTGTCTCAAAGCCAGACTGACCTGTGACTGCAGAGCATTTGTAAGACCGCCAGAGGGCGCTCTGACACCACGAGAGCGAGCGAAGCCAGCCTTGCAGCAGGAGGGAGTGAAGCTAATCAGTGTTGCCCCATAATCTTTTTTTTTTTTTTAAATCAAAGAATAGTTGATTTACAATATTGTTAGTTTCAGGGGTACAGCAAAGTGATTCGACTATACATATATATGTGTATATGTATTCTTTTAAAAATTCTTTTCCATTATAGGTTATTACAAGATACTGAATATAGTTCCCTGTGTTTTACAGTAGAACCTCTGTCTCAGAGCCAAGCTAGGACTGGCCATGACTGCAGAGGAGTCATATGACCACCAGAGGGCGCGCCAACACCACAGAAGCAAAGGAAGCCAGCCTTGCAGCAGGAGGGAGTGAGTCATCAGTATTGTCCCACAATTTTTTTTAATTGAAGTATAGCTGATTTACAATATTATGTTAGTTTTAAGTGTACAGCAATGTGATTTTATTATACATGTATATGTATGTATATATCTGTATGATTTATTTCTAGACTCTTTTCATCATAGGTTATTACAAGATACTGAAAGTAGTTCCCTGTGCTGTACTGTAGGTCCTTGTTTATCTATTTTATATATAGTAGTGTGTATCTGCTAATCCCATACTCCTAATTTAGCCCCCTTCCCACCATCAGCTTTGGTAACCATAAGTTTTGTGTCTCTGATTCTATTCTTTTTATATATAGATTCATTTGTACTTTTTTTAGATTCTACATATAAGTGATATCATATGTTTCTTCCTCTGTCTGACTTACTCACTTACTATGATCATCTCTAGGTCCATCCATGTTGCTACAAATGGCTATATTTCATCATTTTTATGGCTGAGTAATATTTCATTGTGTATATATGCCCCATTTCCTTTTAAAATTTTGTTTGTTTTATCTTTTATCTTATTTTTTACTGGAGTATACTCAGTTTACAATGTTGTGTTAATTTCTGGTGTACAGGAACATGATCAGTTATATATATGTGTGTGTGTGTGTATATATATATTCCTTTTCATTATCTTTTTCATTATAGACTATTATAAGGTACTGAATATAGTTTCCTGTGCTTTACAGTATGAACTTGCTGTTTATCTATTTTAATATAGTTGTTAGTACCTACAAATCCTGAACTCCCAGTTTATGCCTCCCATCCCCCCCTTCACTTGCTGGTAACCACAGGTTTGTTTTCTATGTCTGTGTGTCTGGTTCTGTTTTGCAAATAAGTTCTTTTGTATCACTTTTTAAGATTCCACATATAAGTGATATCATATAGTATTTTTCTTTCTCTTTCTGGCTTACTTCACTTAGTATGATAATCTCCATGTCCATCCATGGTGCTGCAAATGGCATTGTTTTATTATTTTTTTATGGCTGAATAGTATGGTGGAGATGTAGTGTGTTCTTGATTCGGTCTTCAAATACAAAGTACCATCTTTTTTTATTTTTCTTCCAAGGGGAGATATGCTTTCTATAGAATAGCTCTCCCATCCAGCTAGGTTTAGGAACAATTCTGCCGGTCACGCTTAGTATTTAAGATTATTGGAACCAGTGACACCTGTCCTTCACGAACACACTGGGGGAATCTAGGAGTCAGCTTTTACATATTAACAACTTGAGCCTTAAGTTACACGTTAACAGTACCTGAAAATCATAAATCATTTTACCTTAATTGCCCAGCAGTCATTAGGGCAGAGAAAAATTTTTTTAAATCTTGTAGTTTCCAAGAATGGAGGTAATCAAGTTTTGAATAATTTTCCCAAGGGACAATCAAGCGTGCCCCTGTTTAAGTTTTCTAGGCTGATTCCTGACCTCTGTCTCAGAGAGCAAGTCAGGACCGGCCCGTGGCTGCAGTGTATTCATCCCACCACCAGAGGGCGCCCCGACACCACAGGCGCTGACGAAGCCCGCCTTGCAGCAGGAGTGAAATAATCAGTGTTGCCCTGTAATGGTTTTTTTTCCTTAAACAAATATAGTTGATTTACAATATTTTGTTAGCTTCAGGTGTACAATAAAGTGATCCGTTATACATTTATATATTTATATCTGTATTTTTTCAATCTCTTCCATTGTAGGTTATTACAAGATGTTGAATATAGTTCCCTGCACTATGCAGAAAGTCCTTGTTTATCTATTTTATATACACTAGTGTGTATCTGTTAGCCCTATACTCCTAATTTATCCCTCCTCCTACCATCCCCTTTAATAATCATACATTCCTTTCGATGCCTGTAAGTCTATTTGCTTTGTATATAGATTCATTTGTACAATTTTTTTAGGTTCCACGTGTAAGTCGTATCATATAATATTTGTCTTTCTCTACCTGACTTACTTCACTTAATATGACAATCTTTAGGTCCATCCATATTGCTGCATAAGGGAATATTTCAACATTTTTATGGCTGTGTAATATTCCATTGTGTATACATACCACCATTTCTTTTTCCTTTATTTAATTTTATTTCATTTTATTTTTATTAAAGTATAGTAGGTTTACAGTGTTGTGTTAATTTCCTGTGTACAGCATAGTGACTCAGTTATACATATATACATATTCCTTTTCACATTCTTTTTCGTTACAGGTTACTACAAGTTCCCTGTGCTGCACAGTAGGACTTTGTTTATCTATTTTATATATAGTAGTTAGTATCTGCAAATCTCAAACACCCAATTTATCCCTCCCCACCTCTCCTCCCTGACAACCACAGGTTTGTTTTCTTTATCTGTGAGTCTGTTTCTGTTTTGTAAATACGTTCGTCTCATTTTTTAGTTTCCAACATAAGTGTTATCACATGGAGTTTCTCTTTCTGACTTACACTTCACTTAGTGTGATAATCCCCAGGCCCATCTATTTTGTTGCAAATGGCATTATTTTATTCTTCCTTGTGGCTGAGAGGTAGTCCATGGTTTTTATATACCACAATGTCTCTATCCACTTATATCTCAGTGGACTTTTAGGTTGCTTCCATGTTCTGACTAATGTAAATAGTAAGGGTGCCTTTTGTTGGGTTTTATTGGGTGACCACTGACCCCTGTCTCAAAGAGCCAAGCCAGACTGGCCTGTGACTGCAGAGCATTTGTACGACCACCAGAGGGCGCTCCGAAACCACAGACGCGAACGAAGCCAGCCTTGTACCAGGAGGGAATGAAGTTGATCTGTGTTGCCCCACAATCTTTTTTTTTTTTAATTGAAGAATAGTTGCTTTACAATATTATTAGTTTTGAATGTACAGCAAAGTGACTCGATTATACATATATATGTATATATCTGTATTCTTTAAAAATATTTTTTCCCATGATAAGTTATTACAAGTTACTGAACATCGTTCCGTGTGTTTTACGGTAGAACCTCTGTCTCAAAAGGGGGCTAGGAATGACCCGTGACTGCAGAGGATTCGTATGACCACCAGAGGGCGCGCCGACACCACAGGAGCAAAGGAACCCAGCCTTACAGCAGGAGGGAGAGAAACTAATCAGTGTTGCCCGTAATTGTTTTTTGATTGAAGTATAATTGATTTACAATATTGTGTTAGTTTTAAGTGTACAGCAATGCGATTTTATTATACATGTATACGTATGTATATATCTGTATGCTTTAGTTTTAGACTCTGTCCATTATATGTTATTACAAGTTATTGAATATATTTCCATGTGCTATGCAGTAGGACCTTGTCGTTTATCTATTTAATATATAGTAGTTAGTTCCTGCTAATCTCAGACTCCCAATTTATCCCTTTCCACTCCCTTTCCCCCCTGATAACCACAAGCTTGTTTTCTATGTCTGAGTCCGTTTCTGTTTTATAAATAAGCTCACATGTTTCATTTTTATTAGATTCCACATGTAAGTGATATCATATGATGTTTTTCTTTCTTTGTCTGACTTGCTTCAGTTACAGTGACGATTTCCAGGTCCAACCATGTTGCTGTGAACGGCATTACTTTATTCTTTTTTTATGGCTGAGAAGTATTGCATTATATACGTAAACCATACCTTCTTTATCTATTCATCTGTCGATGGACATTTAGGTTGCTTTCATCTCTTGGCTAATGCAAGTAGTAAGGGTACCCCTTTTTGAGTTTTATCGGGTAACCACTGACCTCTGTCTCAAAGAGCGGAGCCAGGAGTGTCCCATGACTACAGAGGATTTGAACGACCACCAGAGGGCGCTCCGATACCACAGGAGCAAACAAAGTCAGTCTTGCAACAGGAAGGAGTGAACCTGATCAGGGTTGCCATATAATCTTTTTTCTAATTGACGTATAGTTGACTTACAATGTTCTGTTAGTTTCAGATGCACATCAATATTATCAGATATAGATAGATAGATAGATAGATAGATAGATAGATAGATAGATAGATCTGTATTCTTTATTTTTAGATTCTTTACATTATAGATTATTACAAGATAGTGAATATATTGAATATAGTTCCCTGTGGTACAGTAGGACCTTGTTTATCTATTTTATAGGTAATAACTTGTATCTGCTAATCCAAACTCCTAATTTAACTCTCCCCCCACCATCCCCTTTGGTAACCATAAGTTTTGTGTCTGTGATTCTATTTTGTTTTTATATATAGATTCATTTGTACTATTTTTTAGATTCTACATATAAGTGATATCATATAATATGTGTCTTTCTCTGACTTGCTTTTTTTACGATCATCTCTAGGTCCATCCATGTTGCTACAAATGGCTATATTTCATCATTTTTATGACTGACTAATATTCCATTGTGTATATATGTCACATTTCCTTTTATAAATTTTATTTATTTTTAATTTTCATTTTATATGGGGGAAGTAATTAGGTTTATCTATTTATTTGGTTTTTCAGTAGAGGTACTGGGGATTGAACCCAGGACTTTGTGCATGCCAAGCTTGCACTCTACCACTTGAGCTATACCCTCCTCCCTATTTTTTATTTTATCCTGAAGTATATTCAGTTTACATGTTGTGCTAATTTCTAGTGTACAGAAATGAGATCAATTTTACATATATATATATTCCTTTTCATTTTACATATATATATTTCTTTTCCATTATTACAAGCTATTGAATAAAGTTTCCTGTGCTTTACGGTAGGAACTTGCTGTTTATCTATTTTAATATAGTAATTAGTACCTGCAAATCCTGAACTCCTAGTTTATGCCTCCCATCCCCCCTTTCACTTCCTGTTTCACCAGTTTGTTTTCTATGTCTGTGAGTCTGTTTCTGTTTTGTAAATAGTTCATTTTTATCATTTTGTTAGATTCCACATATAAGTGATGTCATACAGTGTTTTTCGTTCTCTTCCTGGGTTACTTAATTTAGTATGATGATCTCCAAGTCCATTCATGTTGCTGCAAATGGCATTATTTCATTCTTTTTTATGGCTAAGTAGTATGGCTGATATGTAGTGTGTTCTTGATTCGGTCTTCAAATACAAAGTACTGTCTTTTTTTCTTCTTCTTTTTTTCTCAAAGGGGAGTTAGGCTTCCTATAGAATAGCTCTCCCATCCAGCTAGGTTTAGGAACAATTCTGCCGTCACACTGAGTATTTAAGAGTATTGGAACCAGTGACACCTGTCCTTCACAAACACACTGGGGGAATCTAGGAGTCAGCTTTTACATATTAACAACTTGGGCCTTAAGTTACATGTTAACAGTACCTGAAAATCATAAATCATTTTATCTTAATTGCCCAGCAGTCATTAGGGCAGAGAAATTTTTTTTTTAATCTTGTAGTTTCCAAGGATGGTCGTAATCAAGTTGTGAATACTTTTCCCAGGGGACAATCAAGCGTGCCCATGTTTAAGTTTTCTAGGCTGATCCCTGACCTCTGTCTCAGAGAGCCAAGCCAGGACCGGCCCGTGGCCGCATTGTATTCATTTTACCACCAGAGGGCGCTCCGACACCGCAGGCGCGGACGAAGCCCGCCTTGCAGCCGGAGGGAGTGAAATAATCAGCGTTGCTGGTGATCTTTTAAATGACTCACCCCTGAGTAAAGCCGAGGACCTGAGTACAAACAGAAACAGTCTCAATGCACTATGGTATTAGTTACCAGTTAGCAAAGTAGTAACGTTTGGCAATCTTAGCCAAACAATAAGAAATGCAAGTTAAAGGATCCTTTTGTTCTCTTGGGTTGGGGGGTGGGGGGCACACCCTCTTGATTGCGAAAACCCAGTGATTACCAGCAGAGGGTAAAGCCATTTCACAAGTTCAAGTGGCAGCTTTGGAAATTAAGGAAACAATCGCCCAGTTGCTGAATAGGTGCTGAATCCTTGCTCAGGGTTTTAACGCGTGACTGCACGTTTGTGCAGGTGATTCTGGTAAATGATTCAAGTCTAACTACGGGAACAGAGGTTTTCAATGTTACCGGATAAAATGTGTATTTAAAGACACAGCTAGCAATTAACTTCCTAGTTTACAAGGAAGGAAGGGAGGGAGAGGAAGAAAACACCAGCTGTCCACTAGTTCGTGGCTGCATTGTTCCACCAGGAGTCTGACTACCCAGGAGTGAGTCAGGGGTGGAGAAAGGGCTAGGTTTACTGTCCCCGCATAGTTTTCCTCAGACAATCCCGTTTGGAGTCAGTTATAAAGAAAGTTGCAGCTGTCGATCCTGGTGGAAGAACACTTTGGGGAAACAACATGGACTGTCATCCTGACCGCAGGATCCTCTTCTAGTCCAGCTCACTGTAATACCATCATACCTAAGAGAGTGTCTGAGACCCGTAGACATGCAAAGGATGCTTGGCAAATAAACGTGCTGAGTCAGTTAAAGCAGAATTCCTTTCACCTGTCGGCGCTATGATCCTTGGAAACAATCTCATGAGAGGTGAGTTGGAGCTCAGTAGATTTTCTCGGACGGTGATTGTCGAATATAGACAGCCTCCCTCCATCACGCAGTGGAAAACGCGTTCTCCGTGCTAAGTAGCAGTGAAAACAGTGGGCATTCTGGTCCTTGACTTAAATTTAGATGCTGGTGTTATTTTTATTAGATCCTCTACTGTTGAGAGATCCTGAATTTCAGGCTATCTATCAATATTTGAAAGAACTATCATTTCCTATTTAATTGTGTGTTAACATAGATACAAATCTTGTCATGTCCCTTTAGTGTCTGGGGATGATCCGTGATGTTTTCTTCTTCTTCGCTCTGTTAAGATGATAAATTTCATTAATGATTTTCTAATTTATCCATTCTTGCATCCCTAGAGTAAACCCCACTTGGCCAAGGTGTTTGTTTGTTTGTTTGTTTGTTTGTTTTTTAATGAGCTGCTGAGTGTTGTTCACTTGTTGAACCGCCCTCTCCTGGACCGCAGTGCTGTGGGCAAATTATTTGATGCTAATCTGACTTTTTTTCCTTCTAAGCTAACTCGATTTATTGCTCAGATGTGTAAATAGTAATTTTCCTAGAATGTGTCTTACTGACGACTTCTCAGCTGATTTCCTAGACGCATGCTTGGCCCTTCCCTTTGAAGACCCAAACCTTTTCTTTCAGGAACGTGTATTAGATCACGATTTTTATTACTCGCTTTGTTCCATTGCTTTGGTTTTCTCCTTCAGCTGTTTCTGTTCCGGTATTTTGGATCTTTGTCTCTCCTTGATTTCTTTCACTTTCCATTGAATAGTTTTTCTTTTAAATAGTTTTAATCCCCTCATTCATCTCCGATTATTTCCTTCTTTCCATCATCAGTATCACTTACAATATTTTCTGTGGGTCTGTCCATTCCTTACAGCTTAGTCAATGTCTTGTAAATGATGTTTTGTAACTGTCTTTTTTTTTTTTTTTAAGTATCTAGTCCTTTTCTGACCCTTGTCAGTGCCTTTTGACGCCATCTTTCCCCCCACCCATCTCTTTTCTGAGGTGTCCTAATTTTTGCACAGTTGCCCTTTCATAGCTGCCTTTGTTTCCTTACTGTGATGTAGAATAAGAGATACCTGTTTCTCGGCTGAGCCCATGTGCTCATGCTCCAGAATTCACCAGAGTTCACTGAGTTTTACTGACAATGTCGTCTGTAGGTAATTTTCTTTGCTGAGTTTGCTGTTCTTTGGGAGAGTTTTTTTTAATGAAGGAATTGGGGAGATTCAAACACAAGTCATTCTTACCTCTCCTAGATGCATCCATTATTCCTTGAAAACGTGTTCGTGATTTCCATTCACTCACTCAGCGATTTACGCGCTGCGTACCTACCTGTGCACACGTGGTTCGGCCGTGCAGGTGTGGGACGCTTGCGGGCCCGAGGCAGCAGCCAGGGGCATACAGCAGGTGCCGGCTGCGCGTCGCAGAGCAAAACCACCACTCGTGTTTTCTCATCAAATCAAAGGCTCAGGAAGAGGAATGTAAACAGTCGGCTTGCAGCACCCCCACCCCGCTCCACCCTTTCTAGAGCTCTCTCCCTGTGCATTTCGAACATCTGGGTGTTGAGTCAGCCAGTCCTGTCAGGCCGTGGCTGTCTCCCAGTCCGTCCAACGTGTGTCGCCCCCGTGGCCCACTGCAAGTTCTGGATCACAGGAGGCGTGGAGAAAAGTCTCCTGAATTAGGAGGCAATTTAATTAAGCGACTGTGGGAAAATAAGGCTTTGCCTTTTGCTCGGAACCAGGGTTTCTCAGTCTCGGGGCGCAGTTGACATTTGGGAGTGGCCCGTTCTCGGTGGGGGAGCAGCGGAGGGGCGGGGGAGCTGCTCTGGGCGTTGCCGGACCCCCGGGTCCGCGCGCCAGCAGCGCCCCACCCCCAACCGCACCAACCACGAATGTCTCCAGACATTGAGACTCTCCTGGGCAGGAGGCTGTACTAAACCTCTCCTTTTATTCTGTGGGGTTTTAAAAATGTTTTATTTTATTTATTTGCGGGGGTTTTTTTGTTTGTTTGTTTTGGGAGGACGTTATTAGGTTTATTTATTCACCTTTTAATAAATGGAGGTACTGGACATTGAACCCAGGACCTCGTGCGTGCTAAGTACACAAGTACATGTCTACCCTGAGCTACGCCCTCCCTTCCCCCACAGCAAACAACTTGCTTTTGAGCGTGTCTTTTATTTGCAAACCATCTGATCCAGAGCCTGCACCCTCACCAGCCCCCCTCGTTGGGCTGTGACACGCTGAGCCGCGCTCTCTGCCCTGCTCACCCCATGGCCGGGTACCAGACGCCCAGGAGCTGTCCCCATGCCCCAGAATCTGAAACTATTCAAACTAAACAAGCCTGAGTCTCCTTACACGGCCCCCACCTGCCCCTCCCCAGAAGGAAACCGCAGTACGGCTCTTGCCATGGTCCCCTCCCCAACCCCGGCCCTGCCCCGTGGCCTGCTGTGCCCTCTCCTCCTGGGACCTGTGAATGTAATTGTGCTGTTTTACCGCTGCCATTTCTGACACCAAGTGTGGGGTCTCCTCCTGCCCATGCTAACAACCAGTTCTCCAACTCTTCAGGCCCCAAATGTGTGTTCAGTTCAGCTCCGACACTGTGTACCCACCCAGAGTCAGCGGCAGACCCCGTGGTCTCCGGGTTCGGCCCCACAGACCACTTCCACGTCAGATGCCAGTTGCAAGTCCCAGGTCGCCCCCTGGACTTCTGACCAGCTGGCTGTAAACAAGGGCTTCTGGCGACCCTTCCTCAGGCTCAGCAGTTTGACAGAATGGCTCACAGAACTCAGAACAGGGCTTTACTGATTACTGGTTTATTATAAAGAGTACAATTCAGGTGCAGTCGCTATGGAGAGCAGTACAGAGGGTCCTTACAAAGCCAAAATTAGTTACGCTATGATCCAGCAATCCCACTCCTGGGCATGTATCTGGAGAAAATTCTAGTTTGAAAAGACACATGCACCCCAGTGCTCATAGCAGCACTGTTTACGATAGCCAAGACATGGAAACAACCTAAATGCCAGTCAACAGATGTGTGGATAAAGAGGTGGTGTATATACATATAAAATATAAAATGGAACATTATGCAGCCATAAAAAAGAATGAAATAATGCCATTTGCAGCAACATGGGTGGACCTAGAGATGATCATACTAAGTAAAGTAAGTCAGACAGAGAAAGGAAAATATCATGTGATATCACTCATATGTGGAATCTAAAAAAAAGGTGATACAAAAGAACTTATTTACAAAACAGAAATAGACTCACAGACATAGGAAACTAACTTAGAGGTCACCACAGCAGTAAAGGGGGTGCAGGGCTGAATTAGGAGTTTGGGATTAACAGATACACACTACCATATATAAAACAGAGAAACAACAAGGTCCTACCGTACAGCACAGGGAACTATATTCAATCTCTTATAATAACCTATAATGGAAAAGAATTTGAAAAACACATGTATGTCACTATGCTGTACACCAGAAACTAACACAACATTATAAATCAACTATACTTCAATTTTTAAAAATCAATTACATCGTCAGGGTTATGTATCTCTACCAGCCAGTGGTTCATTGTCACAAGTTTGTTCAGCAAACTCACCTTCGTTTCACAAACGTGCGTCACAGCTTTCAACCACCAGAATTTTTCTCAACAGACGTTCTAACACAGCTGTCTGTTACTAACAGTCATGGTTGCCAGTTTTCAAGCTTATAATCCTTGGGACTACTTTGAAAAAAATCTATAGATGTTGTAAAGTGTATTATCGTTTACGATGGCCAGTTATGGAATAAATGTGTTTGGGGCGCTAATCTAAATGTACTGGGTGTGTAATTATTTGTTAGCTTTTTTTCTTCCCTATCTACACAGAGACGAATGACTAACCCAGGGCTTATGTGTTAAAGATTGTCCAGTGGGGGAGGGTGTAGCTCAGTGGTAGAGCACATACTTAGCATGCACAAGGTTCAGTCCCCAGCACCTCCTCCAAAAATACAGAGACCTGACTACCTCCCCCTTGCTGCCACAATAAAATAATTAAATAATATAATAATAAATTGAACTTTAAAAAAAAAAAAAAAAGATTGCCGGAAGGTTTTTTCAGCAACTGCACTCTGAAACCTTCCACCTCTGCTTTCAGACCACTGATTTTGATCAAGGCTAGGGTTCCTTATTCTCCTTTCTTACTTCCGCAGAATGAATATGCCCAGAGGTGATGGCAGGAGACATGCATCTGATAGAGACCAGCCCTGCCTGGTGTGTTTCATATTCTTCGAGCTTGAATAACCACAGCAGGTCACATTACTGAGCAACTGACCATATGACCTAAGTCCTTTAGGTGCGTTAAGTCCTTCATCGTCAGTAGATCTGTGAGTTTGTGGTATCCCCAAGAGCTGACGTGATCAGCCCCAGGTTGCTCCCTGTCCCCTGTCGCTCTGTAACAGATGTCTCAGAATCTGAAAAGCTTAATTTAAAACAATGATGAATTCTTACGTCCTGAGGGCCAGCTGGGTGGCTCTCTGGCTCTGTGCCCTGGGACAGCACTATGTCCCAGTCATGCATGTAGATACATGCATTTGTTTTCATATTCTTTTTTGTTAAAGGTTACTACAAGATATTGAATGTAGTTCCCTGTGCTGTACCGAAGAAATCTGCTTTTTCAATCTACTTTTATATATAGCGGTTAACATTTGCAAATCTCAATGTAAATCTTCTTAAAAGGTGAGGAGGTCAGTGTCACTTCCACCATATTCTATTGGCCCCAACAAGTCATTCAAGGGGAGGCAAATAAACACTTTTTTTTTTTTTAAATTGAAGTATAGTTGATTTACAGTATTGTGTTTTGTTTTGTTTTGTTACAATATTGTGTTAGTTTCAGGTGTGCAGCAAAGTGATTCAGTTATATGTTTTTTAAGATCATTTTCCATTATAGGTTATTACAAGAAAATATTGAATATAGTTCCCTGTACTACACAGTAAATCCTTATTGTTTTCCTATTTTGTGTGTGGCACAAACTCCACTTCTTCTTGGAAGAAGCAGCAAGATGACAGATCTGGGAGGAACTGTCTGCAGCTGTCTTTGCAGAAAATATGCAACAGGCGTTTCACCTTTAAATGGTGGAGACGGCGTTTGAACCGAGGCCATCTCCGTAAGAGCCGTTGCTCCTAACCATGATACTGTTCAGCCTCTCCCTGCACACTTCCAAAGATAGGTCTCAAGGGGCGTCCAGGAGCAGAGGTCCCTCCTCTGAAGCTCAGATTCAAGGCTGAGTGTGATGGGTAATCCAATGTGTCTGCTTGGCTGGACCCCAAGGTGCCCAGACATTTGGTCACACATTATTCTGGCTGCGTCTGTGAGGGTGTTTCTGGAGGAGAGTAGTATTTGAATCTCTAGACTGAATAAAGCAAATTGCCCTTCATAGCAGGGGTGGGCCTCATCTAATCAGTTGATGGCCTGGCTAGAACAACACTGAATAAGAAAAAATTCCTTCTACCTGTCTGCTCTTGAGCTGGGATGTTGGTTTTGTTTTTATTACCCACTGCCTTTGGACTCAGAGTAAAATATTGGCTCTTCCTAGGTCTTGTGCCTGCAGTACTTTGAACTAGAACAACACCATCTGCTCCCCTGGGCCTCCAGCTTAGAGAAGGCAGAACTTGGGGCTCATCAGTCTCCAAGTTGCACAAGCCAATTCCTTATAATAAAATCAAGCTCTCTCTCTAGATATAGATATAAACACATATAATCATGCTCACCATCATCCTGTTAGCTGTCTCTTGGGTGAGCAACTCTTCAAGTGTGGGAGGACAAGCTCCCAAATGTATTCATCTGCTTCCCAGAATACATTAGCCCACGTCCCCTAGAAGTGTCCATTTGCCTCCCAGGATATCCCCAGATGAGCCCTTCATCCTTTCAAAGTGTGTAGCTGCATACCTCACACAACAGCAATGTAATAATTCTAAGAAGAACAGTGTCTTTCTGTTGACCTTTTTATCATGTCCCAGGCATTCTTCCAAATCTTTCAGAGACCAGGCTCTGAACTCTGAATGGGAACCATGACGCTATCACTCCCAGTCTGGAATTTAGAGTGTCTGAGCCCACATCCCCTGCTGAAACTCTCAGTGATCTTAGACTGATGAGCAATTCATTTTCAAGGGCATATCAAGGGTACGCAGTGTAAAATCCTGGAACCCTTGAGATGCCCCGTGCAGACAGGGACTTTGTTTTCTTCATGGCTTTATCTGCAGTGCCTGTAACAGGGCACGATGAACTCTATAAATATTTTCTGAAATCAAAACTACAGTTAGGTACCACCTCTCAAAGTCAGAATGGCTATCGTTGAAAAGTCTACAAATGATAAATGCTGGAGAGGCTGTGGAGAAAAGGGAACCCTCCTACACTGTTGGTAAGAATGTAGTTTGTATGGAAAACAGTATGAAAATTCCTTTAAAAACTGAAAATAGAGTTATCATATGATCCAGCGGTCCCACTCCAGGGCATATATCAAAAGGAAACTCTAATTCAAAAAGATACATGCACCCCAGTGCTCACAGCAGCACTGTTTACAATAGCCAAGACATGGAGGCAACCTCCGTGTCCATCAACAGATGACTGGGTAAAGAAGATGCGTATATATTCAATGGAATACTACTCAACCATAAAAAAGAATGAAATAATGCCATTTGCAGCAACATGGATGGACCTGGAGATTGTCATACTAAGTGAAGTAAGTCAGACTGAGAAAGGCAAATGCCATATGATATCATTTATATTTGGAATCTAAAATATGACACAAAGGAGATTATTTTACAAAGAAGAAATAGACTCACAGACATAGAAAACAAACTTATGGTTACCAAAGGGGAAAGGGGATGGGGGGTCGGGATAAATTGAGAGTTTGGGATTAGCAGATAAAACCTACTATATATAAAGTAGGTAAATAACAAGGTCCTACTTATAGCACAGGGAACTATATTCCATATCCTATAATAAACCATAATGGAAGAGAATATGAAAAAAGTATACATATATATGTATGTACAACTGAATCACTTTGCTGTACACCAGAAACACAATATTGTGCATCAACTATACTTCAATTTAAGAAATAGATAAATAAATGTTTGCTGAGTGTAAGGCTCTCCCCAGTTACCTCTCTGTCCCCTGAAACTACCCGCCGCCGACCACCGACCTCTTTCCCAAAGACCCCTGTCTGCTCTGCCCTCCTCGCCTGGCCTCCTGGTTTCATTCTCACCACCTTGCAGTCTTTTCTCCACCCAGCAAGACTCCTTGAAGCGCAGAAATCAAATGATATCATTTCCAGTTTGAAAAGCATCTCATTGCTTCCCTTCCTACTCTGAACAAAAGCCAGAGAATTTATCGTGTCCTTAAAACTCCTTCCGCGACCTGGCTCCAGCCAGCCGGGGCTGCATCACTTCCTGCCTCCGGGCCATTGTCTCTCACTGGGTCCACTCCACTAGCCTTGGGGCTGCTTTCCATACACGTGTGTTGCATCCCTTTTACGTAGGGTCCTTTTGCTAATTCCTGCCTGTGTTTGGATGTCCAGACTCCCTTAGGATCTTTACGGATTGCTCCTCCTCATCCTTCAGTTCTCAGCTCAGATTTACCATCTCTGACGTGGCCAGTGCCTGCCAGGTCAGTCTAAAGCAGGACCCCCCTTCCTCCTAGGACCCTCATGCATCCTGACTTTATTGCACTTTTCACATTTGATAGCCTTTTACTCTGTCTGTCTCGTTAGAATGTGGCCCTTGATGGATTATGTCTGTCTTTTTTTTCCCCCACTTTTTTGGGGGGAGGGGTATTTAAGTTTGTTTGCTTGTTTGTTTAAATGGAGGTACTGGGGACTGAACCCAGGACCTCATGCATTCTAAGCACATGATCTACCACTGAGCTATACCCTCCCTACTATGTCTGTCTTTAAAATTTTTTTCTTCCATTTTTATTGAGATGTAATTAACACACAGCCATGTATAAGTTCAAGGTGTACAGTCTAATGATTTGATTTACATGCATTGTGAATTGATTATCACAATGAGTTTGGTAAACATCCATCATCTCCTATAGATACAAACTTAAGGAAATAGAAAAAAATTTTATTCCTTGTGATGAGAACTCTTAAGATTTATTCTCTTCACAACTTTCATGAGAACGGAGGCAGCGTTACTTGTATCTGTCATGGCTGACATGACACCCCTAGTGCTCACTTGTCTTATAATGGAAGTTTGTACCTTTTCACCACCTTCATCCAATTCCCGCTCCCCTCAGCTCCTGCCTCTGGAAACCACAAATCTGATCTCTTTTTCTATGAGTTTGTTTATTTGCTTGTTTTGGGTATATAACTGACCTATTATATGATGTTCGTTCCTGTTACACCACATAGGGATTTGATATTTCTCTACATTTCAAACTGATCAGCAGGACAGGGCTAGCTACAATATATGGCACCGTACAAAGATCTTACATAGTTATTGACTATATTCCCCACGCTGTACATTTCATACCTATGACTCATTTATTTTGCAACTGGAAATGTGCACCTCTTAATCTCTCCCATCCATTTCTTTCCTACCCTAGCCCCTCTCCTCGGGCAACCAACCACCTGTTGATTCTCTTTGTCTATAGCTCTGTTTCTGTTTTATGTTTGTTCATTTGGTTTTGGGTTTTTTTTTTATTCCACATATAAGTGAAATCATACAGCATTTGTCTTTGTCTGACTTATTTCATTTAGCGTGAAACCTTCTAGGTCCATCCATGTTGTCACAAATGACAAGATTGCATTCTTTTTTATGGCCGAGTAGTATCCCATTGCATACAGGACCATGTCTGTCTTGTCCCCTGCCTTATCCTATGTGGTTGTGACCATGGTACACAGTTAACACATAACTACTGACGGAAAGAATTATTATCATCTTTATCCATGTCTGGGACAAACGCATTTTTCCATCACAGCCCTCTGGAGGGAGATCTCAGCATGCAAGAGAGAGCCCTCATGGGGCCCAGGTTTGCATATAAAAGTTTGCCTGGTTTCTTTCCTGACACAGCCTGCCCTAGACTCCTGCCCAGAAGTACACAGAGAGCCATCAGAAAAAGGGTGGGGGCCCCCGGGCCAATCCCATCTCTCCCTCTCCAGACCTAAGTTCATCTGAGCAATGACACAGAGTTCTGGAAACCTCTTAGGATCCTCATTCCAGAGAGGAACTGGGTGTGGTGCCAGCCCTGGAGCAGCTCCCAGTCTGCTGGGGTAGACACAGTCTGACTCAGAGAAAC